>NC_092757.1:82919496-83534935 GCF_047496795.1 Chiloscyllium punctatum | reverse complement strand
GAGAGCGAGAGAGAGCGAGAGCGAGAGCGAGAGCGAGAGAGAGAGCGAGAGCGAGAGCAGAGAGCGAGAGAGCGAGAGAGAGAGAGCGCGCGCGCGAGAGAGAGCGAGAGCGAGAGCGCGCGCGAGAGAGAGAGCGAGAGCGAGAGCGCGCGCGAGAGAGAGCGAGAGCGAGAGCGAGAGCGCGCGCGAGAGAGAGCGAGAGCGAGAGCGAGAGCAGCGCGCGAGAGAGAGCGCGCGCGAGAGAGAGCGAGAGAGAGAGCGCGCGCGAGAGAGAGCGAGAGAGAGAGCGAAGAGAGCGCGCGCGAGAGCGAGAGTGAGAGAGCGCGCGAGAGAGAGAGCGAGAGCGAGAGAGAGAGCGCGCGCGAGAGCGAGAGCGAGAGCGCGCGCAGAGAGCGAGAGCGAGAGCGAGAGAGCGCGAGAGCAGAGAGAGAGAGCGCGCGCGAGGAGAGCGAGAGAGAGAGCGCGCGCGAGAGAGCGAGAGCGAGAGCGCGCGAGAGAGCGAGAGCGAGAGCTGCGCGCGAGAGCGAGAGAGAGAGCGCGCGCTGAGAGCGAGAGAGAGAGCGCTGCGAGAGAGCGAGAGAGCGAGCGAGCGCGAGAGAGAGCAGCGCGAGAGCGAGAGAGAGAGCGCGCGCGAGAGCGAGAGAGAGAGCGCGCGCGAGAGCGAGAGAGAGAGAGCGCGGCGAGCGAGAGAGCGGAGCGAGAGAGAGCGCGCTGCGAGCGAGAGAGCGAGAGCGAGAGAGAGCGCGCGAGAGCGAGAGAGAGAGAGCGAGCGCGAGCGAGAGAGAGAGCGAGACGCGAGCAGCCGCGCGAGAGAGAGAGCGAGAGCGCGCGCGCGCGAGAGAGCGAGAGCGAGAGCGCGCGCAGCGCGAGAGAGAGAGAGCGAGAGCGCGCAGCGCGCGCGAGAGAGAGAGAGCGAGAGCGCGCGCGCGCGAGAGAGAGAGAGCGAGAGCGCAGCAGCGCGCGAGAGAGAGAGAGCGAGAGCGCGCGCGCGCGAGAGAGAGAGAGCGAGAGCGCGCGCGCGCGAGAGAGAGAGAGCGAGAGCGCGCGCGCGCGCGAGAGAGAGAGAGAGCGACAGCGCGCGCGCGACGAGAGAGAGAGCGAGAGCGCGCGCGCGCGAGAGAGAGCGAGAGCGCGCGCGCGAGAGAGAGAGAGAGCGAGAGCGCGCGCGCGAGAGAGAGAGAGAGCGAGAGCGCGCGCGCGAGAGAGAGAGAGAGCGAGAGCGCGCGCGCGAGAGAGAGAGAGAGAGCGAGAGCGCGCGCGCGAGAGAGAGAGAGAGAGCTGAGAGCCGCGCGCGCGAGAGAGAGAGAGAGAGCGAAGAGCGCGCGCGCGAGAGAGAGAGAGAGCGAGAGCGCGCGCGCGCGAGAGAGAGAGAGAGCGAGAGCGCGCGCGCGAGAGAGAGAGAGAGCGAGAGCGCGCGCGCGAGAGAGAGCGAGAGCGAGAGCGCGCGCGCGAGAGAGAGCGAGAGCGAGAGCGCTGCGAGCGAGAGCGAGAGCGAGAGCAGCGCGCGCGAGAGAGCGAGAGCGAGAGCGCGCGCGAGAGAGCGAGAGAGAGAGCGCGCCGCGAGAGAGAGAGCGAGAGCGCGCGCGAGAGAGCGAGAGCGCGAGCGCGCGACGAGAGCGAGAGCGGAGAGCGCGAGACGAGAGCGCGAGAGAGCGATGAGCGAGAGCCGCGAGCGCGAGCGAGCGCGAGAGCGAGAAGAGCGCGCGCGAGAGAGCGAGAGCGAGGAGCGCGCGCGAGAGAGCGAGAGCGAGAGCGCGCGCGAGAGAGCGAGAGCGAGAGCGCGCGCGAGAGAGAGCGAGAGCGAGAGCGCGCGCGAGAGAGCGAGAGCGAGAGCGCGCGCGAGAGAGCGAGAGCGAGAGCAGCGCGCGCGAGAGGAGAGCGAGGAGCGCGAGCGAGAGAGCGAGAGCGAGAGATCGAGAGAGAGATCGAGAGAGAGAGATCGAGAGAGAGAGAGATCGAGAGAGAGCGCAGAGGGCGAGAGAGAGCGCGTGCAGAGAGCGCGAGGGCGAGAGAGCGCGTGCGAGAGAGCGAGGGCGAGAGCGCGCGCGAGAGAGAGCGAGAGCGAGAGCGCGCGCGAGAGAGAGCGAGAGCGAGCGCGAGCGAGAGGAGAGCGAGAGCGAGAGCGCGCGCGAGAGAGAGAGCGAGAGCGAGAGGCCGCGCGAGAGAGAGAGCGAGAGCGAGAGCGCGCGCGAGAGAGAGAGCGAGAGCGAGAGCGCGCGCGAGAGAGAGCGAGAGCGGAGAGCGCGCGCGAGAGAGAGCGAGAGCGAGAGCGCGCGCGAGAGAGAGCGAGAGCGAGAGCCGCGCGAGAGAGAGCGAGAGAGCGAGAGCCCGCGCGGAGAGAGAGCGAGAGCGAGAGCGCGCGAGAGAGAGCGAGAGCGAGAGCCCGCGCGAGAGAGAGCGAGAGCGAGAGCCCGCGCGAGAGAGAGCGAGAGCGAGAGCCCGCGCGAGAGAGAGCGAGAGCGAGAGCGCGCGCGAGAGAGAGCGAGAGCGAGAGCCGCGCGCGAGAGAGAGCGAGAGCGAGAGCGCGCGCGAGAGAGAGCGAGAGCGAGAGCGCGCGCGAGAGAGAGCGAGAGCGAGAGCCCGCGCGAGAGAGAGCGAGAGCGAGAGCCGCGCGAGAGAGAGCGAGAGCGGCGCGAGAGAGAGAGAGAGCGAGAGCGCGCGCGAGAGAGAGCGAGAGCGAGAGCGGCGCGAGAGAGAGCGAGAGCGAGAGCGCGCGCGCGAGAGAGAGCGAGAGCGAGAGCGCGCGCGAGAGAGAGCGAGAGGAGAGCGCGCGCGAGAGAGAGCGAGAGCGAGAGAGCGCGCGCGAGAGAGCGAGAGCGAGAGATCGCGCGAGAGAGAGCGAGAGCGAGAGAGCGCTGCGAGAGAGAGAGAGAGCGAGGAGAGCGCGCGCGAGAGAGAGAGAGAGCGAGAGCGCGCGCGAGAGAGAGAGAGAGCGAGAGCGCGCGAGAGAGAGAGAGAGCGAGAGCGCGCGCGAGAGAGAGCGAGAGCGGCGCGCGCGCGAGAGAGAGAGAGAGCGAGGCGCGCGCGAGAGAGAGAGAGAGCGAGGCGCGCGCGCGAGAGAGAGAGAGAGCGAGAGCGCGCGCGAGAGAGAGAGAGAGAGAGCGCGAGCGCGCGCGAGAGGAGAGAGAGAGAGAGCGACGCGCGCGCGAGAGAGAGAGAGAGAGGAGCGCGCGGCGAGAGAGAGAGAGGAGCGCGAGCTAGCGCGAGAGAGAGAGAGAGAGCGAGCGCGCAGCGAGAGAGAGAGAGAGAGCGAGCGCGCGCGAGAGAGAGAGAGAGAGCGAGCGCGCGCGAGAGAGAGAGAGAGAGCGAGCGCGCGCGAGAGAGAGAGAGAGAGAGAGCGAGCGCGAGAGAGAGAGAGAGCGAGCGCGAGCGAGAGAGAGAGAGCGAGCTGCGCGCGAGAGAGAGAGAGAGAGCGAGCAGCGCGCGAGAGAGAGAGAGAGAGATGCGAGAGCGCGCGCGAGAGAGAGAGAGAGCGAGAGCGCGCGCGAGAGAGAGAGAGAGCGAGAGCGCGCGAAGAGAGAGAGAGAGAGCGAGCCGCGCGCGAGAGAGAGAGAGAGAGCGAGCGACGCGCGAGAGAGAGAGAGAGAGAGCGAGCGCAGCGCGAGAGAGAGAGAGAGAGCGAGCGCGCGCGAGAGAGAGAGAGAGAGCGAGCGCGCGCGAGAGAGAGAGAGAGAGCGAGCGCGCGCGAGAGAGAGGAGAGAGCGAGCGCGCGCGAGAGAGAGAGAGAGCGAGCGCGCGCGAGAGAGAGAGAGAGCCGCAGAGAGAGAGAGCGAGCGCGCGCGAGAGAGAGAGAGAGCGAGCGAGAGCGCGCGAGAGAGAGAGAGCGAGAGCGCGCGCGCGAGAGAGAGAGAGCGAAGGGCGCTGCGCGCGAGAGAGGAGAGAGAGCGAGAGCGCGCTGCGAGAGAGAGAGAGAGCGAGAGCGCAGCGCGAGAGAGAGAGAGCGAGAGCGCGCGCTAGAGAGAGAGAGAGCGAGAGCGCGCGCGAGAGAGAGAGAGAGCGAGAGCGCGAGAGAGAGAGAGAGAGCGAGAGCGCGAGAGAGAGAGCGAGAGCGGCGCGCGCGAGAGAGAGCGAGAGAGCGCGCGCGAGAGAGAGAGAGCGAGAGCGCGCGCGAGAGAGAGAGCGAGAGCGAGGCGCGCGAGAGAGAGAGAGCGAGAGCGCGCCGCGAGAGAGAGAGAGCCGATGAGCGCGCGCGAGAGAGAGAGAGCCGAGAGCGCGCGCGAGAGAGAGAGAGCGAGAGCCGCGCGCGAGAGAGAGAGAGCTGAGAGCGCGCGACGAGAGGAGAGAGGAGAGCGAGAGAGCCGCGCGAGCGAGAGAGAGAGCAGAGCGAAGCGCGCGCGAGAGAGAGAGAGCGAGAGCGCGCGCAGAGAGAGAGAGAGCGAGAGCGCGCGGCGAAGAGAGAGAGAGCGAGAGCGCGCGCGAGAGAGAGAGAGCGAGAGCGCGCGAGAGAGAGAGAGCGCGAGAGCGCGCGAGAGAGAGAGAGAGAGCGAGAAGCGCGCGAGAGAGAGAGAGCGAGAGCGCGCGCGAGAGAGAGAGAGAGCGAGAGAGCGCGGCGCGAGAGAGAGAGAGCAGAGAGCGCGCGAGAGAGAGAGAGCGAGAGGAGAGAGAGCGAGAGCGCGAGAGAGGAGCGAGAGAGAGAGAGCGAGAGCGCCGCGAGAGAGAGAGAGAGAGAGCGAGAGAGCGCGCGCGAGAGAGAGGCGAGAGCGAGAGGCCGAGAGAGCTAGAGAGCGCGCGCGGCGAGAGAGAGAGAGAGAGCGAGAGAGCGCGCGCGCGAGAGAGAGAGAGAGCGAGAGCGCGCGCGCGGAGAGCCGAGAGAGAGGAGAGCGAGAGCGCGCGCGCTGAGAGAGAGAGAGAGTGCGAGAGCGCGCGCGCGGCGAGAGAGAGAGAGAGAGCGAGAGCGCGCGCGCGAGAGAGAGAGAGAGAGAGAGAGAGAGAGAGAGAAGAGAGCGCGCGCGAGAGAGAGCGAGAGAGCTAGAGAGCGCGCGCGCGAGAGAGAGGAGGAGAGCTAGAGAGCGCGCGCGCGAGAGAGAGAGCTAGAGAGCGCGCGCGCGAGAGAGAGAGAGAGCTAGAGAGCGGCGCGCGCGAGAGAGAAGAGGAGAGCTAGAGAGCGCGAGAGAGAGAGAGAGCTAGAGAGCGCGCGCGCGCGAGAGGCTAGAGAGCGTCGCGCGCGAGAGAGAGAGAGAGCGAGAGAGCGCTAGCGGCGAGAGAGAGAGAGAGCGAAGAGCGCGCGCGCTGAGAGAGAGAGAGAGCGAGAGGAGGGCGGGCCGCGCGAGCGCGAGAGAGAGAGCTAGAGAGCGCGAGAGAGAGAGAGAGCTAGAGAGCGCGCGCCGCGAGAGAGCTAGAGAGCGCGCGCGCGAGAGAGAGAGAGAGCGAGAGAGCGCGCGCGGCGAGAGAGAGAGAGAGCGAGAGAGCGAGCGCGCAGCGAGAGAGAGAGAGAGCGAGAGAGCGCGCTGCAGGCGAGAGAGAGAGAGAGCGAGATGAGCGCGCGCTGCGTGAGAGAGAGAGAGCGAGAGAGCGCGCGCGGCGAGAGAGAGAGAGAGCGAGAGAGCGCGCGCGCGAGAGAGAGAGAGAGCGAGAGAGCGCGCGCGCGAGAGAGAGAGAGAGCGAGAGAGAGCGCGCGCGGGAGAGAGAGAGAGAGCGAGAGGAGAGCTGCGCGCGAGAGAGAGAGCGAGAGAGGCGCGGCGCCGGAGAGAGAGAGCGAGAGAGCGCGCGCAGCGAGAGAGCGAGAGAGCGCGCCGCGCGAGAGAGCGAGAGAGCGCGTCGCGCTGCGAGAGAGAGAGCGATGAGAGCGCGCGCGAGAGAGAGAGAGCGAGAGAGCGCGCGCGAGAGAGAGAGAGCGAGAGAGCGCGCGGCCGAGAGAGAGAGAGCGAGAGAGAGCGCGAGAGAGAGAGAGAGACGAGAGAGCGCGCGCAGAGAGAGAGCGCGCGAGAGAGAGAGAGCGAGAGAGAGCGCGCGCGAGAGAGAGAGCGAGAGAGAGCTGCGCGCGAGAGAGAGAGCGAGAGAGAGCGCGCGCGAGAGAGAGAGCGAGAGAGAGCGCGCGCGAGAGAGAGAGCGAGAGAGAGCGCGCGCGAGAGAGAGCGAGAGAGAGAGCGCGCGCGAGAGAGAGAGAGAGCGAGAGAGCGCGCGCGCGCGCGAGAGAGAGAGCGAGAGAGCGCGGCGCGCAGGAGAGAGACAGAGAGCGATGAGAGCGCGCGCGCGCGCGAAGAGAGAGAGCGCGAGAGAGAGAGAGCGCGCGCGCGAGAGAGAGCGAGAGTAGCGCGCGCGCGCGAGAGAGAGAGAGCGAGAGAGCGCGCGCTGCGCGACAGAGCGAGAGAGCGCGCGCGCGAGAGAGAGACAGAGAGAGAGCGCGCGAGAGAGAGACAGAGAGAGAGCGAGAGCGAGAGAGCGCGAGAGCGAGAGCGAGAGAGCGCGAGAGAGCACGCGCGAGAGAGCGACGAGCGCGAGAGAGAGAGCGCGCGCGAGAGAGAGAGCGAGAGAGAGAGAGAGCGAGAGAGAGCGAGAGAGAGAGAGCGCGCGCGCGAGAGAGAGCGAGAAAGCGCGCGCGCGAGAGAGAGAGCGCGAGAGAGAGAGCGAGCGAGAGAGAGAGCGCGTGCAAGAGAGAGAGAGCGAGACAGTGAGAGAGAGAGAGAGACAGCGAGAGCACGCACAGCGACACAAAAAGATCAGCTTTTTAATCAAATGTCTTATAAAGCAGTGAGGAACATCAGGAACTCTATTGAATATTTCAGATTATCCAAAAGCATTTTGTTTTAATTGTGCAATATAAAATAGCACACAGACTGAGTGCAGTCTGGATTTGTCCCTTTATTGTATTCTATTTACCCTTCTCTCTGCCATTAACTGCAATAAAGTTTTGCTTTATAGTTGCATCCAGAACAAAGATTTTTCCCCCCCCCCCCCCACAATCTGCTAGATCACCCTAAACTGCTCAATATTAAGCAGCAGATTTCTATTTTACTCTCATAGCATGAAAAGTTACTTCATTTCTGTATGGCACTGGACACAAATACAGCTATTGTATTCCCTAGATTGTAATAGGATGATCTAATTTGTTTTAGGTGTTTAGGACTGCATAAATTATTTCATAAAAAGGGAGATAGGGAGAGTGTATTTAACAGGTGTGGATAAGTCTGGAGCAAGGGTATATAACCTGAATCTAAGAACCAGATTCCTTGGAAGTTTGAAAAAGCTTTTTCATGCAAAGGTCAGTAGAAATGGGAGACAGTTCTGCAAAAAGCCATTTCTAATTCAATCAATCACTTTGAGATCAATAGATTTTTTTTGCTAGATCAGGGTATGAAAGTAGCTCAGATAGAGACCAGCTATGTCGATTAGTTGAACAAACTCAAAGTGCTGAATGGGCTACTCTTATTGTATTCATTCATTATGCATAAATGACTCCATTACAGAGAAGGAGAATTGTCAAAATTTCTAAGTAAACAAGAAAGTGGTTAACTGAAGGGGACATTGAATAACTGGGGGACTACAGATTCAAGTTACTGTATTTGGAAGAAGGATCCAAGTAAGATTTAAATTATACAAAAAAAGACTGATGTCCATATTTCCTAATTTTTCATTTCAAATCATGTGTAAAAGCTAGAAATGAAAGTTCAGAATCATAAATCCTTGTAAGTTGGAGGAATTGGAGCATTTTTAAAATGCTCTTCTGTGCTGTTATATCCCATTATCCAACTGTCCTTCTTTCTACAGACACCAACAACATTTTCAGACTTGACAATTGAGAATCAAAACAGCCTATTTTTTTTAAAAAACCAAAGCATTACACAAAAAACTAGATCTTCAACAGTTTACAAACCTGCCGTACTGCATGTTTGTAATGTTGCTGTATGTTTTTTGCAGGAAGTTGCTTGCAGCATCGAAGGAGATACCGATATAACTGGACAGGTGTCTGCACAAGTTCTGCACCTGGCAAAGGGGGCATTCTATGCTTTCTTTGATCACTCAATGCTCCAACCTGAAATGCACAAGTTGTAGTGTGTGTCAGCTTACTGAATCCAACAAGGAATTGGAAAATACTTGATGAATACCTCACCCATAAAGCATACTTATTTAGGTCAATTTATGGATCTTGCGCAAGTCTATTTTTATGCATTTTCTAACAGAAATTGGACTAACAGAAAGTAGAAACATTTGTTAAATGGTTCAGTTCTTTCAACACAGCAAAAAAAGTTTTAATATCATATCTGTAAATCACTGATTTTCTTTTTCAAAATTCAGCATAATTTGTGTTACCTTAACTGAATGTAATGATATACTAAGATCATGTATTAAACAACTATTATGTACTTTCACAAACATCATTTTTTGTAAACTTCTTTTAACTTTCAGTAAAAAAAAGAGGAAATAATTATCACCAAAGATCTTCAAGCCCTCAAAACCGAATTTAGAATTCATTCATGGGACATGACCTCTAATGGCAAGTTCAGCACTTACTTTTCACTATTAATTGACCATGTGAAAGGAGTGATCTGATCTGCATCGTCCAGTTGTAATTAAACAACTAACCGGAGGAGGAGAAGGCTTGCCCCCACCCCCCCCGACAAATCCTCAATGATAGAGGAGCTCAGCACATCAGTGCAGAAGACAAAGCTGAAGCTCTTGCAACCATCCTCAGCCTGTGGAAGATTGCACCGGTATGTTCTGTCTACACAGACAAAAAAAGGATAATATAACCTCAATTATTTTCCCAACATCTACTCTAGATCAAGAGATGGAAGATATTATTGGCAGTGGCCATTAAGCAGCATTTACGTAGCAATAATTGCCTCACAGATGCTTAGTTTGGATTTTGCCAAGGTCATTTGGCTCTTGACCTCATTACAGCTGGGATCAAAAGATGGAATGAAAAACAAAAACAAAGATCATCTCTATGATTCTATGTGAACTCTTCAAGGTCGTTGACAATCACTGATCTATTCATAAGGGGAGGAAAGGAAGGGGGGGTTGGGGATAGTTTGGTTGAAACTTATGGAATCATACACAGCACCAAAAGATGGTCATGGGTGTTGGAGATCAATCATCTCAGCCCAGCAGTGCCTCAGGACAACACCTTTCCGTTGCTTCAGTCATGTTCCATCAATCAGAAGTGGGGATGTTCACCAATGGTTACAGTATATAGTACCATTTGCAACTCAAGTACACGCCCATATGCAGCAAAACTAGAACAAGAGTCAGGCTCGGACTGATTAATACTCGATCCTACTTGCCATCTCCAGAGAGAAACTAACTATCCACATTTGACATTCAAACATTGCAATCACCAAAATTTCCATCATCAACATAGAGGTCTATCATTTTTCAGAATCTTTGACTTGAATTGAGCTATATAAACACTCTGGTCACAAGAGCGAATCAGGGACTAGTAATTTTGTAGTCGTAAACCGTCCTTGGCTTATCAAATATTACCCACTATCTACAAGCCACAAAATCAGACACATGGTAGAATATTTTTCACTTGCCTGGATATGCACTTGCCAGGAAGCTAAACCCCATTCAGAACAAACCAGCTTACTTGATCAGTGCCCGATCTGTTGACTTTAGTCCCTCAACCACCTAAGCACAATGGCAGCAGTATTTGCCTTATACAAGATTTGTTGCAATAACTCACTAAGGCTCTTTCAACATCTTCCAAACTTATAACCTCTAACACAAAAAAAGGCAAAGGGAGCTGATACATAGGAACACCAAGTTCAAGCTCCCTTCCAAGCTACATGTCAAGCTGACTTTTGACCTCACAAAATGTCAAAATCCTGGAAACCCCTTCTTGTGGCACTATAAGCTTATCTTGCCAGATGACTGGTAGAGAGTTAAAGAAGCTGAATGGCAACAGAAAAATGTTGGAAGTGGAATGTTCACAGGAGATCTGCAGCATTCTTTTAAAAAGATAAATTAACATTTTAGGGATATACTAAGGGATACACATTAAATTTTTTTCTCTGGAGCTGAGAAAAGTTGTCCATGTGCAGAGAAAATAGACAACATCTTGATATCTTACTTCAGATTTCTAACATTTTTAAAGTCTGAGGAAGCAGAGGAGATGCAAACTTAGTATAATAAATACATTTTTACCTCACACCAAAAATTGGGGATACAAGTTCCAATACTGAGACACAAGCACAGAACCCCCAAATGACACACTCAGGGAAATAACACAGTAGCAACAGATTGTTTGAGATACAAGTTTTGGAAGGGGTGTTACACTGAAGCCACAATGATCTTCCAAATGTGAACTCTTGCACCCATCTGAGAAAAGAAATAGGCTGTTTAACCCAATCAGTCCTTGCCAGCATTTCTAACCCACTGGAGAGTCTCCCACTGTTCATTGTTTAAACACAGTATTCACATTTCCCTCACATGCTTGTCAAATGTATCTATACTTTTAGCTTTCAACCGCTCCTATGGTAGCCAGCTACACATCACATTACTGGATTTCTTTATGACACATTTATTGACTACCTCTAGTTAAGCTCTTCCCACAACAGACAACAACTGGAAATGCCAAATGCCCATTTGGACCTCATCATGCAGTTCTCAGTCAATTTGACTCACTTTGCATGAAATCAAGAAATGGTTGAGTGCACTGGATGCACCAAACGCAATGGGTACTGACAACAGTCCAGCAGTAACACTGAAGACCTGTGATCCAGAACTAGCAATGACCCTCCGCCGACTTGTTCAACCTCATCCATCTCCCCACCCCCCCCCCCCCCCTCCCCCAGCATCCCAAAAACACAGGGAGGGAAAAAGTCTATGAACCTGGAAAACCCCAGAATCCGTTCAAACATCTATTTCGAAATCGACATCACTGAAAAGCAGACTGCTTGGTCGTTGACAAATGGCTAATTGTGAGATCTTGCTGTGCACAGATAATAAAAAAAGCCAACACATCTCCCAAACCAAAACAAACGACCGCACTTTAAAAACACCTTACTGGTTGCAAAACGCTTTGGGACGTCCTGAAGGTTCAGAAAGGCGTAATGGAAATGCAAGTTCGTTTTCAGTCAAGTCGTACAAGGTACCAATAGGACCGCAGGGAAGGCACGGCTCTATAAAAGGTGACGAGTTCGCGTCGAGGGGCTGGGATCCTGTCGAACCGCATGAAGGGGGCTTCCACCATCCTTCCCGACTAATCCCAGCACCAACCCAAACCAGGCCTTCACAAAAGGAAGGGACATTGCCCGTCAAAATACAGCGCAGGCCCCGGTAACCAAGAGCAACCAGAGCAGGCCTCGGGCTCGGTAACCAGGGGCAACCGGCCGAGCTCGCGCTCCGCGTAGTGACCGTTAGCGATCCTCAATGGAGCGGGACAGCCTGTCCGAACGTGCCGCACGCTCAGGTAAACACCGAGCTCACTTACCTCCAGCCACCGGCCTATGAGAACCCGAACCCAGACCCAGAGCAACAATAGCACCGCCTCCCCTAGAGTCCTCGGTCAGTGGCCTATTTAAAGGGGCCGCGTAGCCCAGGGGGCCTGGAACCAATCGCGCCCGGAGCAAGTTCTAGAAAAGGAAGACATAGCAGCGCTATTCCTGGCCTCCCCAAAACCGCGTGGCGGACCACGTTAAATATACAATCCTTGTTGTGTTTTGTGGGGGGGGAAAAAAAAGTGGCATCCATTTTGCGATAAGCAGGTTTCCACAAACCGTGTGGGATGAGGGAGAAAATTACCTTTTGTCAATGAAATCATAATGGGACACTGGTTTTGTCAACAACAAAACACACACACACACACACACAGAGGGGCCCAACTGTAGCAATTGGAACAAGGTCAGTCAGGTGGACATCAAGGAGGGAACACTCCAGGACCCAGCTCTGGGCTAGCTGGGTCAGTGTCATGCATTATGAATGTGTCAACAAAGTGGGCATTGATAATGGGATACTGGCCTTCGCTGAGTTATTTCATCAACCATAAAACATTAATTTAGTTTGAGGTCAAAAGAACAGCAGAACTCAATGGGGCAATTTTTGTGTGTGCTGTAGCATTCCTTGATAGTTTTAAAAAATATTCATCTATTTTTATCAACCTGGTCCAATGAGGGATTCCTGGCTAACAGATATTGAAAATAAGTACAGGGGTAGACCCTTCAGCCTGCACTACCATTCAATATAATCATGGCTGATCATGCAATTTCAGTATGCCCGCCCCCCATTTTCTCTCCATACCCTTTGATTCCTTTAGCCACAAGGGCCAAGTCCAGCTCCCTCTTGAATATATCTAACAAACTGGCACCAACACCTTTCTGTGATAGAGAATTCCACAGGTTCAGAACTGTCTGAGTGAAGAAATTCTTCCTCATCTTAGCCCTGAATGGCATACCCCTTATTTTTTAAAAACACGTCAGGAGTTCTGCTCATTCCAGGACCCAACTCTGGCTATCTGGATCAGTGCCATGCATTATGAATGTGTAAGTAAAGGGTGCATTGATGATTGGATACTGGCCTTCGTGGGGTTATTTCATCAATTATAACACATTTATTTAGTTTGAGGTCAAAAGAACAGCACAGACTCAATGGGGCAAATTGATTTTTGTTTGAGTGCTATAGCATTCCTTGATACCTTTTTTTGATATTCACCTGTCTCTAATCAGCCTGTTATTGCCCACCTCTGGAGCAGGTGGGACTTGAATCCAGGCCTCCAGGTAGGGACATTACCACTACACCACAAGACAGCCACTGGTGTAATTTTTTTTGGTTTTGTTTTTTTTAAATCTGGGTTCCTGTTTCAGAAGTGCAGACACTCCTTGATGCGTCTTTCATTCTTGAATTCAAAGTACTCATCCTTTTGTTCGAAATCCCTCCTTGGCCTCTATAACATTCTCCACTCCCACAACCCCGTGAGATGTCTGAACTCAGTTTATTCTGAGCCTGATTTTAATCATTTCACCAGTAGCAAGCATGTCTTCAGTTCTCTGGAGCTAGGATCTCGGATTTTTTTTCTTTCAGTACTCTGCTTAAACTCATGTCCTTGACCAGGCTTTTGACAACGGCTGTGATATTGTCTTGCGTGAATTGGCATTTAATTTTGCTTTATAGTGCTCCTGTGAGCTACCTTGGGATATTTTAAATTAAGGTAAAAAATTATATTTATAATTTGTTATTTATAAGTTTATTTTGCAGGAGAGAAAGCACACCAACACAAACTAAATCAGCCAGATGGACTATTTCTGGGCTAAAATATCTACTTATTCTCTTTTCCTCTCTTTGCCTGTATCTCTTAACCCTTAGAACCCCCATCACCTTACAGCAACATAGGATTCCCATTTGCCCCAATTCACGAACCTCCTGCCTTCTGTAGCATGGCATTCATTGATTTACATGAAATGACTCATTGCCATAAATATTATTGTGATAGGTTGGTGACAGGATTGAGATTTTCCAATTGTATACAGTATTACTGAACAAAGAGACTTGCTGTTGAATCTTTTCATTTTGCATTTATCAGGATAGATACAATAATACTAAATATCAAAAGGAATATTACTTTACACTGCATGAGAAAATTGTCCTGATCTGTTGACAAGTAGACTCTGATTGTTTGGCGAGTAGACTCAGACTGGTTGAGTTGTGCCATGGACAGTGCATCAGGGAACATCCACAAAGCTTTTGTTTAAATTCATTAGTGAATTACATTGTGAAGCTGGCTGATTGTTAGTGTCGTTCTTTCAACATTTTAAGATTATTGAGTAAGTGCTGTCCAATTGTAGAATCATAACTAATGGTGGACCTCATTCTTTAAGTGTGCAAGCACAGCCTGGTTCAATGATGTTTATATTCTATTTCAAACCATTGATGGATCATACTACTTTGATATATCAACTGGCCATAGAGTTGTACAGCATGGAAACAGACCCTGCAGGCCCACTCATCCACACTAATCAGATATCCTAAACTAATATAGTCCCATTGGCCAGCATTTGTCCCATATCCACCTGAACCCTTCCTATTCATGTATCCATCCAGATGCATTTTAAATGTTGTAACTGTACCCACCTACACCACTTCCTCTGGTAGTTTGTTTCATGCGTGCATCACCTTCTACGTTAGAAAGTTGCCCTTCAGGTCCCTTGCAAATCTTTTCCCTCTCACCTTAACCTATGCTCTCTAGTTTTGGATTCCCCTCTCTGAGACTTAAATCCTACATATCTGGCAAACATGGACAGGAAAACCTCAGACAACATTATTTATCTGCGTGGTAGACAAAATGTCAGTTTACTTCTACAGCAGCATTCCATTGGTGGAAATTACTATTCCTGTTGCTATGGCATGGTAACAATGTGAAATGGCTTGCTTATCTGTTGCTGAAATACCTTTCCAAGGTAATTTAAAGTATTTTGTGCATTTATAGAGTCATAGCAATCACGGAGTCACGCAACATGGAAACATACTTTTTGGTCCAACCAATCCATGTCGATCAAAGTCCCAGATGAAACTAGTCCCACCCATGCTTGGTCCATATCTTTCCAAACATTTCTTATTCATGTACTCATCCAAACATTGTAACTGTACCTGCATCCACTACTTCCCCTGGAATTCATTTCACATACAGTCCAACTTGGGAAGGAGTCATACTGGACCTGGTGTTGGGGAATTACCCTAGTTAGGTGGTTGAAGTTTCAGTAGGGGATTACTTTGGGAATAGTGATCACAATTCCATAAGTTTTAAAATACTCATGGACAAAGACAAGAGTGATCCTAAAGGAAGAATGCTAAATTGAGGGAAGGCCAACTATAACAAAATCCGGCAGGAGTTGGGGACTGTGGGGATTGGGAGCAGCTGTTTGAGGGTAAATCCACATTTGATATGTGGGAGGCTTTTAAAGAGAGGTTGATTAGAGTGCAGGATAGACATGCCTCTGTGAAAATGAGGGATAGAAATGGCAAAATTAGGGAACCATGGATGACAGGTGAAAATGTGAGACTAGCTAAGAGGAAAAGGAAGCATACATAAGGTTTAGGTGACTGAAAATAGGTGAAGCTTTGGAAGAAAATCAAGAAAGTAGGACCAATCTGAAATGAGGAATTAAGAAGGCTAAAAGGGTCATAAAATACCTTTAGCAGACAGGACTAAGGAAAATCCCAAAGTCTTTTATTCATTTATAAGGAGCAAGAGGGTAACTAGAGAAATAGTTGGCTCACTTAAGGACAAAGGAAAATTATGTGTGGAGTCAGAGAAAATGGGTGAGAATCTTAATAAGTACTTTGCGTCAATATTCACCATGGAGAGGGATACGACAAATGTTGAGTTTAGGGATAGATGTTTGATTACTCGAGGTCAAGTTAGTATAAGGAGGGAGGAACTATTAAGTATTCTAAAAGGCATTAAGGTGGACAAGTCCCTAGGTCCAGATGGGATCTATTGCACATTTTTGAGAGATGTGAGAGAGGAAGTAGCTGGGGCCTTAACAGATGTCTTTGCAGCATCCTTGAACACAGGTGAGGTCCTGGAGGACTGGAGAATTGCTAATGTCCCCTTGTTTAAGAAGGGTAGCAAGGATAATCCAGGTAATTATAGACCAGTGAGCCTGTTGTCAGTGGTAGGAAAGCTGCTAGAGAAGATACTGAGGGATAGGATCTATTTACATTTGGAACAAAATGAGCTTATCACTGATAGGCAGCATGGTTTTTGTGCAGGGAAGGTCATGTCTTACCAGCTTAGTAGAATTCTTTGAGGAAGTGACAATGTTGATTGATGAGGGAAGGGCTGTAGATGTCATATACATGGACTTCAGTAAGGCATTAGATAAGGTTCCCTATGGTAGGCTGATGGAGAAAGTGAAGTCGCATGGAGTCCAGGGTGTACTGGCTAGATGGATAGAGACAGTACAACAGGAGACAGAGAGTATTAGTGGAAGGGAGTTTCTTAAAATGGAGAACTGTGACCAGTGTTGTTTGTTATCTACATAAATGATCTGTAGGAAGGCATAGGTGGTCTGACTAGCAAGTTTGCAGATGACACTAAGATTGGAGTAGTGGACAGTGAAGAAGACTGTCAGAGAATACAGTAGAATATAGATAGATTGGAGAATTAGGTAGATAAATGGCAGATGGAGTTCAATCCATGCAAATGTGAGGTTATACATTTTGGAAGGTTCAATTCTAGAGCAAACAATGTAGTAAATGGAAAAGCCCTAGGAAAAATTGATATACAGCAAGAACTGGGTTTTCAGGTCTCTTGTACCCTGAAGGTGGCAATGCAGGTTGATTGAGTGGTAAAGAAGGCATACAACATGTTTTCCTTCATCAGACAGGGTATTAAATACAAGAGTTGACAGGTGATGTTACAGATGTATAGGACTACCGCGTGGATGTAGATGCTTTAGAGAGGGTGCAGAGGAGATTCACCAGGATGTCTGGTATGGAGGATGCTAGCTATGAAGAGAGGTTGAGTAGATTAGAATTAATTTCATTAGAAAGACGGAGGTTGAGGGGTGACCTGATTGAGGTCTGAAAAATTATGATAGGTATTGACAGGGTGGATAGCGGAGGGGAACTGAATTTCTAGGGGTCATGAGTTCAAGGTGAAAGAGGAAAAGATTAAGAGAGATACACATGGAAAGTTCTTTATGCAGAGGGTGGTGGGTGCCTGGAATGTGTTGCAAGCGGAGGTGGTAGAGGCAGGCACAACAGCGCCTTTTAAGATATATCTAGACAGATACATGAATGGGTAAGGAGCAGAGGAATATGGATCCTTGGAAAATAGGCAACAGGTTTAGATAGAGGATCTGGATCGGTGCAGGCTTGGAGGGCCGAAGGACCTGTTAGCTGTAAGTTTCTTTGTTTTTTATTCATACGAACCACTCTCTGTGTAAAAAAGTTGGCCTTCATGTTTTTTTTAAATCTTTCTCTTCTCATCTTAAAAACATGCTCCCAGCCTTAAAATCCCTAACTTTAGGGAAAAGACACCTGCCATCCATCACGATTTTATAAACCTTTAGAAGTTCACCCCTCAACCTCCTACACTCCAGTGAAAAAAGTCTCGGCCTACCCAACCTCTCCTTGTAACTGGAACCATTCATTCCCAGCAATATCCTTTCTGAACCCTCTCTAACTTAATGATATCTTTCCAAGAAACAGGTCAGAACTCCAGAAGAGGCCTCACCAATATCCTGTACAACCTATATTCAAACCCCTATATTCAAAGGTCTGAGCAATGAAGCCAAACAGCTTCTTAACCACCCTTTCTACAAGTGACACAAACCTCAAAGAATTGTGTACATGACCCCTAGGTCTGTTTTACAACACGATCCAAGGCCCTACTTTAATTGAATATGTCCTGCCCTTGTTTGTTTCACCAAAATCCTATATCTTCCATTTATCCAAATTAAACTCTATCTGCCACTCCTCAGCCCATTGACCCAATTGATCAAAATCTCTTTGTAATTTTAGATATTCTTCTTCACTGTTCTCTCAACCCCCAATTTTGGTGTCATCTGCAAACTTACTAACCATGCCTTCTCTATTCTCATTTAACTCATTTATGTAAAATGTTTTCAGTATCAAAATTAACAGCCTCAGGCCCATTCGTGACTTTGCTCAGTATATAGTGGGCAATGATCTGAGAGGTGTAGTTGCAATGCAAGAGTTACATTTGGAGAGGAGTTCAAATATCTATTGAAACGAATTGGGTGTGTTGGTTTCCTGAACACTTAAATGCAATTATCAAATTAGAAGCAAAAGTAATGGATACAGTATTCAATAATTGGGTTATTGCTCGCTTTGCATCTTTGAAGAGAAGTATTTGCATACGTCTCATATTACCTGCCAGCCATTTCTGGGACGCAAGGTTCTGTTAAGCCCAAGGAAAATTTGATATCTTGATGGAAATACGAGAAATCAACTTTCTGATTTTCTTTGTCCTGGTCAAAAAGATCATTAAGAATGGTTGGAGATTATTCAATCCCTAAAACCATTCAGTTAGAACATGGCTAAACTTATGCTTCAAAACACGCTGAAAATTCTATCTCTCAGAAAGTAGTTTCACCTAAGACCACCAGGAAGATGGCCTGAGGACTCAATAAAGCTTTTGTTGATGACATCTTAACTATGATGTTACTTTGAATTTTAGTTAACCACTGTTAGTTTTTGCAATTGCTTACAATCAACTTACTGTTTACAAATAGATTCTGTGGCTTATAGCCCAGACATTGACTATTTTGGTATTAACTCTACAGTTTTATAAAACCTAGAAATAGGCCTATGATATGTCCAATATACTGACAACAATAAAACAAGCATCTGATCTGTGTTTGGGTACTTTCATGTACTTCCACCTTATCTCTTGCAAAAATGCCATCCCGTATTCCCAATTTCTCCGCCTCCGCCGTATCTGCTCCCAGGAGGACCAGTTCCACCATAGGACACACCAGATGGCCTCCTTCTTTAGAGACCGCAATTTCCCTTCCCACGTGGTTAAAGATGCCCTCCAACGCATCTCGTCCACATCCCGCACCTCCGCCCTCAGACCCCACCCCTCCAACCGTAACAAGGACAGAACGCCCCTGGTGCTCACCTTCCACCCTACAAACCTTCGCATCAACCAAATCATCCACCGACATTTCCGCCACCTCCAAAAAGACCCCGCCACCAGGGATATATTTCCCTCCCCACCCCTTTCCACCTTCCGCAAAGACCGTTCCCTCCGTGACTACCTGGTCGGGTCCACACCCCCCTACGACCCACCCTCCCATTCTGGCACTTTCCCCTGCCACCGCAGGAACTGTAAAACCTGTGCCCACACCTCCTCCCTCACCTCTATCCAAGGCCCTAAAGGAGCCTTCCACATCCATCAAAGTTTCACCTGCGCATCCACCAATATCATTTATTGTATCCGTTGCTCCTGATGTGGTCTCCTCTACATTGGGGAGACTGGGCACCTCCTAGCAGAGCGCTTTAGGGAACATCTCCGAGACACCCGCACCAATCAACCAAACCGCCCCGTGGCCCAACATTTCAACTCCCCCTCCCACTCCGCCGAGGACATGGAGGTCCTGGGCCTCCTTCACCGCCGCTCCCTCACCACCAGACGCCTGGAGGAAGAATGCCTCATCTTCCGCCTCGGAACACTTCAACCCCAGGGCATCAATGTGGACTTCAACAGCTTCCTCATTTCCACTTCCCCACCTCATCCTAGTTTCAAACTGCCAGCTCAGTTACTGTCTCCTTGACTTGTCCGACCTGCCTATCTTCTTTTCCACCTATCCACTCCACCCTCTCCTCCTTGACCTATCACCTTCATCTCCTCCCCCACTCACCCATGTACTCTATGCTACTCTCTCCCCACCCCCACCCTCCTCTAGCTTATCTCTCCATGCTTCAGGCTCACTGCCTTTATTCCTGATGAAGGGCTTTTGCCTGAAACGTCGATTTCGCTGCTCATTGGATGCTGCCTGAACTGCTGTGCTCTTCCAGCACCACTAATCCAGTACTTTCATATACTTGCCTAGACAGTTGGGGTAGAAATTTTGAAGATTTTCCATCATGTGCCCAGAGAATTATTTCAAAACACAGGATCTCCAATTACTGCTTTCCCTTCCTACAACCCTGTTTTCGTGAAATTGCCTTTTTACAGAACAAATTCAAAACTTTGAGTTTTCCAAAGTTTTGCCGCAGGTAATAGATGCTTTCTAAAATCTATGTGTATGTATGTATATGTTTCCTGGTGGTTCAATAGTCAGTGAAGCAGATTGGTAGGGCTGTGTTTTGGTGCAATGCTAACAGGAAGATAATCTTGAATAATATACTTTGGTTCTCATCTGATCAGATGAAGGGAATGAAGAAGAAAATATAATATGGACAGGTAATTAATAACGATTAATTTGGGGATCTGAAGCAAATATAAGCGGAGAGTGGAAAATGAAACTGTTTTCAGTTTTCCAAATGTAGTACCGGAAGCAATTTGTTGTGAATAAATCACCGCAAATTACCTTTAATTTGACTAAGTATTAAGAAATCTCATAGACAATCAACTACTGAAATAATGATTTAAACTTTATTGCATGTAGCAACCAAAATAAGATCCTTCAAGTAAGCAAGTTAAGCCTCACAATTTAACTTGGCTTTTATCCAAATAATGATAGAACTTGGCCATGATTCCACCATTAGTATCTGTTTCTGGAAGTGTCCAATGTTGAATCCTTGTGCAGTGTTGTTCTTCAAAATTCTGCTAAAGAGGGAGTTCTGAAGTCGGCTTCTTACATAGATCTTCATCCTTCAAGTCTATATACGATATTATTTATGATTTTTTTTTAATGCTGTTTCATCCAAATTACTGCAAGTCTGCAGCTGGACTTCTTATCAGAAGTAGCTTCCTCGTTCCTTGTTGCATTTGGCCTTATCTGTCTGTTTGAAAACACAGATTTCTTGCAGTTAACTCTTTAAATTATTCTATAGGGCAATCAGTTTTCCTTGAGGCATAAAGCAGCCAGTTATCATGCGGATGTCAAACCAGCTTTGTTCATGTCGCTTCTACTCCCTCTGTTCCTAGACATGGTAATTGCTTTCAATTCCAATATACATTTGCTCTTGTCCCTTAATAGTTTATTCCAGACAAGAGTTATTGCTTCTTCTTTCCGTGTATGACAGTTCATCTTTGTTCAATCCATTAACAGTTATTAAAGTTCTGAAGTCTATAATATCACAAATTTAGAACGTAGAACATAGAATAATACAGTGCAGTATTTGGCCCTGGATGTTGCGTTGACCTGTGAAACTGATCTAAAGCCCATCTATTCCATTGTCATCTATATATTTATCCAATGACCATTTAAATGCCCTTAAAGTTGGCGAGTTCTACTATTGTTGCAGGCAGGGCATTACTGACCTTTACTGCTCTCCGAGTAAAGAATCTGCCTCTGACATCTGTCCTATATCTATCATTCCTCAGTTTAAAGCCATGTCCGCTTCTGCTAGCCATCACCATCTGAGGAAAGAGGCTCTCACTGTCCATCATCTCATCCTTTGATCATCTTGTATGTCTCTATTAAGTCATCTCTTAACCTTCTCTCTAGTGAAAACAGCCTCAAGTCCCTCAGCTTTTCCTCATAAGACCTTCCCTTCATACAAGTAACATCCTGGTAAATCTCTTCTGCACCCATTCCAATGCTTTCTCCTCCTTCTTATAATGTGGCGACCGCAAGTCTACACAATACTCCAATGCAGCCGCACCCAAGTTTTGTACAGCTGCAACAGGACCTCCTGGCTCCGAAACTCAATCCCTCTAACCAATAAAAGCTAACACACCGTACGCTTTCTTAACAACCCTATCAACCTGGGTGGCAACTTTCAGGCATCTTTGCACATGGACACTGAGATCTCTCTGCTCATCCACACTACCAAGAATCTTACAATTAGCTCGGTGCTCTGTATTCCTGTTAATCCTTCCTAAGTGAATCACCTCACACCTTTTTGAATTAAACTCCATTTGCCACCTCTTAGAGTCATAGAGATATACGGTATGGAAACAGACCTTCGGTCCAACCCATCCATGCCAACCAGATATCCCAACCCAATCTAGTCCCACCTGCAAGCACCCGGTCCATATCCCTCCAAACCCTTCCTACTCATATACCAATCCAGATGTCTTTTAAATGTTGCATTGGTACCAGCCTCCACCACTTCCTCTGGCAGCTCATTCCTTACCTGTACCAACCTCTGTGTGCAAAAGTTGCCCTGTAGGTCTCTTTTATATCTTTCCCCTCTCACCCTAAACCAATGCCCTCTAGTTCTGGACTCCCCGACTCCAGGGAAAGGACTTCGCCTATTTACCCTATCCATGCCCCTCATAATTTTGTAAACCTCAATGAGGTCACCCCTCAGCCTCAGATGCTCCAGGGAAAACAGCCCCAGTCTGTTCAGCCTCTCCATATAGGTCAACAGCCTTGTAAATCTTTTCTGAGCCCCTTCAAGTTTCACAACACATTTCCAATGGGAGGGAGACCAGAATTGCATGCAAGATTCCAATAGTGGACTAATCAATGTCCCATACAGCCGCAACATGATCTCCCAACTCCTGTACTCAATACTCTGACCAATAAAGGAAAGCATACCAAACGCCTTCTTCACTATCCTATCTACCTGCGAATCCACTTTCAAGGAGCTGTGAACCTGCACTCCAAGGTCTCTTTTTTTTTATTTCAAAAATATACTTTATTCATAAATGATTTGATGGTCTGTACATTGGATCATGCCATACATATGTCCATATTTACAAACACAGATTCGACTTTATTCTTGTCCTTTACAATCCTGTGCATTTTTTCAATCTTGTATATATACATATATTTGGCTGAGGCATCAGCAGAGCCCAAAAAAACGTCTGTATGGGCCCCCTGTTCTTCTTTCGGCAGGCCGATCTTACACGGTGGTCTTTCCCCACCGCGCCTTGGCGGCAGCTGCCCCAAGCTTCAGCGCGTCCCTCAACACGTAGTCTTGGACCTTGGAATGTGCCAGTCTGCAACACTCGGTCGGGGTCAACTCCTTCAGCTGGAAGATCAACAGGTTTCGGACCGCCCAGAGAGCGTCCTTCACCGAGTTGATGATCCTCCAGGCGCAGTTAATGTTCGTCTCGGTGTGAGTCCCGGGGAACAGGCCGTAGAGCACGGAGTCCCGCGTCACGGCGCTGCTCGGGACGAACCTCGACAAGCACCACTGCATTCCTCTCCAGACTTCCTCTGCATAGGCACATTCCAGAAGGAGGTGTGTGACAGTCTCGTCCCCCCCGCAGCCACTTCGAGGGCAGCGTGCGGTGCGGCAGAGAGTCCGGGCGTGCATAAAGGATCTCACAGGCAGAGCCCTTCTCACCACCAGCCAAGCCACGTCTTGGTGCTTGTTGGAAAGTTCTGGCGATGAGGCATTCTGCCAAATGGCTTTGACAGTCTGCTCAGGGAACCGCTCGACAGGATCCGCCCTCTCCTTTTCCCGAAGGGTCTCAAGGACGCTACGTGCTGACCACTTCCTGATGGACTTGTGGTCAAAGGTGTTTTTCCTCATAAATTTCTCCACGAAGGACAGGTGATACGGAACGGTCCAACTACTCGGAGCGTTCCGCGGCAGCGAGGCCAGGCCCATCCTTCGCAACACCGGGGACAGGTAGAACCTCAGTACGTAGTGACACTTGGTGTTTGCGTACCGGGGATCCACGCACAGCTTGATGCAGCCACACACAAAGGTGGCCATCAGGGTGAGGGTGGCATTGGGCGTGTTTTTTCCCCCATTGCACCGGTCTTTGTACATAGAGTCTCTTCGGACCCGGTCCATCTTTGATCTCCAAATGAATTGGAAGATGGCCCGGGTGACTGCGGCGGCACAGGTCCTGGGGATAGGCCAGACCTGTGCCACATATAGCAATACTGAGAGGACCTCACACCTGATGACCAGGTTTTTTCCCGCGATGGAGAGCGACCGTTGCCCCCATCTGCCTAGTTTCTGTCTCATCTTCCTGATCCGCTCCTCCCAGGTCTTGGCGCACGCCCCAGCCCCCCCGAACCAAATACCCAGCACCTTCAGGTGGTCAGTCCTGACGGTGAAGGGGATAGAGGATTGGTCGGCCCAGTTCCCGAAGAGCATGGCCTCGCTCTTGCCTCGGTTTACCTTGGCCCCCGAGGCCCGTTCGAACTGGTCGCAGATGCACACGAGTCTGTGCACGGACAGCGGATCCGAGCAGAAAACAGCGACGTCATCCATGTACTCCAAGGTCTCTTTGTTCAGCAACACTCCCCAGGACCTTACCATTAAGTGTATAAGTCCTGCTAAGATTTGCTTTCCCAAAATGCAGCACCTCACATTTATCTGAATTTAACTCCATCTGCCGTTTCTCACCCCATTGGCCCATCTGGTCAAGATCCTGTTGTAATCTGAGGTAACCTTCTTCGCTGTCCACTACACCTCCAATTTTGGAGTCATTTGCAAACTTACTAACTGTACCTCTTATGCTCGCATTCAAATCATTTATGTAAATAACAAAATGTAGAGGGCCCAGCACCGATCCTTGTGGCACTCCACTGGTCACAGGCCTCCAGTCTGAAAAACAACCCTCTACCACCACCCTCTGTCTACTAGCTTTGAGCCAGTTCGGTACCAAATGGCCAGTTCTCCCTGTATTCTGTGAGATCTAACCTTGTTAATCAGTCTCCCATGGGGAACCTTGTCGAACGCCTTACTGAAATCCATATAGATCACATCTGCTGCTCTGCCCTCATCAATCCTCTTTGTTACTTCTTCAAAAATCTCAATCAAGTTTGTGAGACAGGATTTCCCATGCACAAAGCCACGTTGACTATCCTGAATCATTCCTTGCCTTTCCAAATTCATGTACATCCTGTCCCTCAAACAATTTGCCCATCACTGACATCAGGCTCACTGGTCTGTAGTTCTCTGGCTTGTCCTTACCACCTTTCTTAAACAGTGGCACCACATTAGCTAACCTCCAGTCTTCCGGCACCTCACCTGTGACTATCGATGATACAAATATCTCAGCAACGGGCCCAGCAATCACTTCTCTAGCTTCCCACAGAGTTCTCGGGTACACCTGATCAGGTCCTGGGGATTTATCTACCTTTGCCCGTTTCAAGACATCCAGCACTTACTCCTCTGTAATATGGACATTTTGCAAGATGTCACCATTCCCCTACAGTCTATATATTCCATATCCTTTTCTACAGTAAATACTGATGCAATATACTCTTTTACTATCTCCCCTATTTTCTGCGGCTCCACACAAAGGTCACCTTGCTGATCTTTGGGGGGCCCTATTTTCTCCCTAGTTACTCTTTTGTCCTTAATATACTTACAAAAACTCTTTGGATTCTCATTAATTCTATTTGCCAAAGTTATCTCATGTCCCCTGTTTGCCCTCCTGATTTCCCTCTTAAGTATGCTCCTACTAAGGATTCACTCGATCTCTGCTGTCTATACCTGACATATGCTTCCTTCTTTTCCTTAACCAAACCCTCAATTTCTTTAGTCATCCAGCATTCCCTATACTTACCAGCCTTTCCTTTCACCCAAACAGGATTATACTTTCTCTGGATTCTCGTTATGTCATTTCTGAAGGCTTCCCATTTTCCAGCCATCTAACAGTTGAAGTTCTAAACTGGAGAAAAGCCAATTTTGATGGTATTAGGCAAGAACTTTTGAAAGCTGATTGGGGGCAGGTAAAGGGAAGGCTAGCAAATGGGAAGCCTCCAAAAATGAGATAACAAGAGTCAAGAGACAATATCTTCCTGTTAGAGAGAAAGGCAAGGCTGATAGATGTGCAGAATGCTGGATGACTAGAGAAATTGAGGTTTTGGTCAAGAATAAGAAGGAAGCATTGTCAGGTATAGGCAGCAGAGATTGAGTGAATCCCTCGAAGAGTATAAAGGCAGTAGGAGTATACTTAAGAGGGAAATCAGGAGGGCACAAAGGGGACATAAGATAGTTTTGGTTAAGGAGAATCCAAAAGGATTCCACAAATACATTAGGGACTAAAGAGCAATGAGGGAGAGAATAGGACCTCTTAAAAATTTGTGTGGAACCACAGGAGATGGAGAGATACTAAATGAGTATTTTGCATCAATGTTTACTGTGGAGAGGGATAAGGAAGATAGAGAACATGGGAATTTTTAAAAATCACCAATGAATTGACCATAGTCTCTAATTGCTCATTTCTACTCTGCTTTCAAATGAAAAGTGCTATTGAGATTGTAGATAATTTGTGCATCAATTCCATTTAGTCACTTTTATTCCATTATCCCTCCTATCTTTACATTACAACATTTTATTTATGACTGTGTTGTTACTGTATTTATCTGAGGTTTAATGAAAGAGAAAGCCAAAATTCCAAAACTAATGCCTCTGATAGACGCACCAAAATCAGTACATTCTCCAAAACTGAAAGATACCGGGTTAAAGATGGTACTGCAGCCAAATTGGGTATGACTGAACCATCTGTTTCTCCCAGAATAAAGTTCACAACTGTTGGCTTATATGGATCCAGATAAGTGTCAGATTATGCTTACTGTTGATTTATGATAACCTTCCTTAAATATCTGCAGGAAACAAAATAACTTGTGTCAGACTTTCACATTTGTCTCTCTCCCCCACATGAACCATGTCCCGTATGGTGCTGAATCATGCTGATTTACTGGTGTGGGCTCCTGCTCTTTGAAGCCTCAGTCAAATGCCTATTGTTCAACACCAAGCCTAACCAGGCTTATCAGTTGTGGAGGGCAATGCACTACAGATGGATCCTACCTTATATCTGATTCCTCTCCTCCCACAGCCAATCAGAGGTCATTGAGAACCAGTTATGACGTTTTACCTGTGGCTCCATGCAGAGCTGGTATTGAATGTGTGTGTGGCTCAGTGGACATTGAAAGGTGTTTTTGTAAGTGTAATAAGTGACTCAATGTAGGAAAATTGGCAGTCAATTGGGGCATTTCAAAATTGCTCAGCCAGATAATCTGTTTTACTTATTTTGATTGAAGAATAAATATTAACAAGGACACTTGATAGTGCAGTGCCTTTACTTCTCCACTGAGCAGTAGCCAAGGAATTCAACCTTCTCACTCAGAACTAGAAGTGGTGCCAACCATAACATAGCTCATACATTGTTACAACATCAAGGAAGTCTGACACTTGGGCATTATGAAAAAGAATGTGTGACCAAAGAAATGGAAAATTAACAGTGTTCTGTTTTACCATTCAATTTGATCATCTAACCTGATTCTCAACACTATTTATCTGCATTTGCTTCATGTCCTTTAACATTCTTGCCTAAGTGCTCTGTTTTAAAATGTCTAATTAACCCCCATCTTCAGTATCTTTTTGTAGGAGGAAGTTCCAGATTTTCACAGCCCTTTCACTGAAGTTTTTTCCTGATGTCACCTTTGAACAGACTATGTTAGGCCCCTTTCAGTCATGGCTGGCCATGGGTTGCATCCTTGTTGGTTCTAGCTTTCTGTTTCCCTCAAGCAACGTTGAATGTGACTGAAGAGACTGATCCTGGAGTTGCAGTCCTGGTCAGAGAGGTCACATCTGTATGTGTCGTTGATCTGCTAGAACTGCTGCACTCCTGCCTGTGTGCCCGCTTGTCTGCTGCAGTGCTCATCAGCTTCTTTTCCCCTGTTTTGAGGTGTTAGTTCAGGGTGCTTCCCCATCTTGTGTGATCAGCTGCAAGCCTTTCCCAGGACTCCATAACAATAATAAGCGTCTTCATGTCCCTTATGCACATGTCCTTGTAGCACAACTGGGGATGCCCTGTGGGTCTCTTCCAGGATGTGACCTCTCTGCAGAGGATATCCATTGGGATGTGGCCATCCTCCATGCGGTAGATGTGGCCCAGCCAGCGCAGTCTCTGCTGCCTGAGCAGTGTGTGCATGCTGGGAAGGCCAGTGTGAGATAGGACCGCTGCATTGGTCACTCTGTCTTGCCAGGATACAGCAGATACTCCTTAAGTGGAAAGTGTTCAGTCTTCTCTCCTGTCTGGCATATGTAGTCCACATTTCACTGATGACACAGGTGTTGTAGTCTGATATTTTTGTCTTCATTGTCAGCTTAGGATTTGTCCATACTTGAGTTGTGAGACAAGCAAGAGGTGAGGCTGCTTATCTGATCCTCTTGTCGATCTCTGTGTCAAAGGAGAGGTTGTCAGTAATGGTAGAGCCAATGTACATAAACTGATGGATGACATTGAGTTTATAGTCATCAATGGTGATGACTGGTGATCCCGCTGTGTCTGGTCCCAGAATGGTCGTCAGCCTGAAATCCTTGCAAACGTGGGACAGGCGATCTATCAGTGACTGGAGTTCCTGCTGGATGTGTGTTGCAACTGCACTGTCCCCTTCATGTTACTGTGGAAGGATTCTATCAGCAGTTTCAGTGGGCAGCGAGCTTCAGGAAAACCTTGAAAGGGCCTTTTCTGCTGACCAGGTCGAACGCCTTGTTGAGGTCAATAAAAGCGACATACAGGGGCATTTTCTGTTCTCTGCACTTGCCCTGCAGTTGGCAAAGAGAGAAGGTCATGTCTACTGTTGATCTTTTAACTTGGGAGCTGCATTATGACTCTAGGTATACACATTCTGCCAGTTTCTGCAGGCGGGTCAAGATGACCCGAGCAAAGGTTTTGTTGAGGAGAGACTGGACTCTGTAGTTGTTGCAGCTCCTTCTTTCACCCTTGTTGTAGCGTCATAGAGTCATAGAAATGTACAGTGTGGAAACAAACCCTTCGGTCCAACCCGTCCATGCACACCAGATATCCCAACCCAATCTAGTCCCACCTGCCAGCACCTGGCCCATATCCCTCCAAACCCTTCCTATTCATATACCCATCCAAATACCTTTTAAATGTTGCAATTGTACCAGCCTCCACCATTTCCTCTGGCAGCTCATTCCATACACGTGCCACTCTATGTGTGAAAAAGTTGCCGCTTAGGTCTCTTTTATATATTTCCCCTCTCACCCTAAACCTATTCCCTCTAGTTCTAGATTCCCAACCCCAGGGAAAAGACTTGTGTATTTATCCTATCCATGCCCCTCATGATTTTGTAAACCTCTATAAGGTCACCCCTCAACCTCCGACGCTCCAAGGAAAACAGCCCCAGCCTGTTCAGCCTCTCCCTCAAATCCTCCAACCCTGGCAACATCCTTGTAAATCTTTGTTAAACCCTTTCAAGTTTCACAATATCTATCCGATAGGAAGGAGACCAGAATTGCACACAATATTCCAACAGTGGCCCAACCAATGTCCTGTACAGCCGCAACATGACCTCCCAACTCCTGTACTCAATACTCTGACCAACAAAGGAAAGCATACCAAATGCATTCTTCACTATCCTATCTACCTGCGACTCCACTTTCAAGGGGCTATGAACCTGCACTCCAAGCAACACTCTCTAGGACCTTACCATTAAGTGGATAAGTCCTGCTAAGATTTCCTTTCCCAAAAAGCAGCACCTTGCATTTATCTGAATTAAACTCCAACTGCCACTTCTCAGCCCTTCGGCTCATCTGGTCAAGATCCTGTTGTAATCTGAGGTAACCCTCTTCGCTGTCCACTACACCTCCAATTTTGGTGTCATCTGTAAACTTACTAACTATACCTCTTATGCTCACATCCAAATCATTTATGTCAATGACAAAAAGTAGAGGGCCCAGCACCGATCCTTGTGGCACTCCACTGGTCACAGGCCTTCAGTCTGAAAAACAACCCTCCACCACCACCCTCTATCGTCTACCTTTGAGCCAGTTCTGTATCCAGATGGCTAGTTCTCCCTATATTCCGTGAGATCTAACCTTGCTAACCAGTCTCCCATGGGGAACCTTGTCGTACACCTTACTGAAGTCCATATAGATCACATCTACCGCTCTGCCCTCATCAATCCTCTTTGTTATTTCTTTAAAAAACTCAATCAAGTTTGTGAGACATGATTTCCCATGCACAAAGCCATGTTGACTATCTCTACTCAGTCCTTGCCTTTCCAAATTCATGTACATCCTGTCCCTCAGGATTCTCTCCAACAACTTGCCCACCACTGACGTAAGGCTCACGGGTCTATAGTTCTTTGGCTTGTCCTTACCATCCTTCTTAAAGAGTGGCACCATGTTAACCAACCTTCAGTCTTCCGGCACCTCATCTGTGACTATCGATGATACAAATATCTCAGCAAAGGGCCCAGCAATTACTTCTCTAGCTTTCCACAGAGTTCTCGGGTACACCTGATCAGGTCCTGGGGATTTATCCAACTTTATGTGTTTCAAGACATCCAGCACTTCTTCCTCTGTAATATGGACATTTTGCAAGGTCCCACCATCTATTTCCCTACATTCTATATCTTCCATATCCTTTTCCACAGTAAATACTGATGCAAAATACTCGTTTAGTATCTCCCCCGTTTTCTGCTGCTCCACACAAAGGCTGCCTTGCTGATCTTTGAGGGGCCCTATTCTCTCCCTAGTTATCCTTTTATCCTTAATGTATTTATAAAAACCCTTTGGATTCTCCTTAATTCTATTTGCCAAAGCTATCTCATGTCCCCTTTTTGACTTCCTGATTTCCCTCTTAAGTATACTCCTACTGCTTTTATATTCTTCTAAGGATTCACTCGATTTATCCTGTCTATACCTGACATATGCTTTCTTCTTTTTCTTAACCAAACCCTCAATTTCTTTAGTCATCCAACAGTCCCTATACCTACCAGCCTTCCCTTTCACTCTGACAGGAATATACTTTTTCTGGATTCTTGTTATCTAATTTCTGAAGGCTTCCCATTTTCCAGTTGTCCTTTTACCTGCGAATATCTGCCTCCAATCAGTTTTTGAAAATTCTTGCCTAATACCTTCAAAATTGGCCTTTCTCCAATTTAGAACTTCAACTTTTAGATCTGGTCTATCCTTTTCCATCACTATTTTAAGTCTAATGGAATTATGGTCACTGGCCCCAAAGTGCTCCCCCACTGACACCTCAGTCCTTGCCCTGCCTTATTTCCCAAGAGTAGGTCAGGTTTTACACCTTCTTTAGTAAGTACATCCACATACTGAATCAGAAAATGTTCTTGGACACACTTAATAAGTTTCTCTCCATCTGAACCCTTAACACTATGGCAGACCCAGTCTATGTTTGGAAAGTTAAAATCCCCTACTATAACCACCCTATTATTCTTCCAGATAGCTGAGATCTCCTTACAAGTTTGTTTTTCAATTTCCCTCTGACTATTAGGGGGTCTATAATGCAATCCCAATAAGGTGATCATCCCTTTCTTATTTCTCAGTTCCACCCAAATAACTTCCCTGGATGTATTTCCAGGAATATCCTCCCTCAGCACAGCTGTGAATGCTAACTCTTATCAAGAATGCCATCCCCCTCCTCTCTTGCCTCCCTTTCTAACCTTCCTGTAGAGTCATAGAGATGTACAGCATGGAAACAGACCCTTCGGTCCAACCTGTCCATGTCGACCAGATATCTCAACCCAATCTAGTCCCACCTGCCAGCACCCGGCCCATATCCCTCCAAACCATTCCTATTCATATACCCATCCAAATGCCTCTTAAATGTTGCAATTGTGCCAGCGTCCACCACTTCCTCTGGCAGTTCATTCCATACACGTCCTAGAACATTAGGCTGCCAGTCTTGCCCATCCCTGAGCCATTTTTCTGTAATTGCTATGATATCTCAGTCCCATATTCTTGTAGAGGGCAATGATCTTAGCATCCCTCATGGCCTGTGGTACAGCTCCTTCTTGCCAGTGCTGGCAGAGGGCTTTATACAATGGCAGCAGTAAGCTACTCTTGCAGCACTTGATCAGATCAGGAGGAATCCCGTCGCTACTTGGGGCCTTACCTGAGACCAGGCTGCCAATTGCCTTGTTGAGCTCTTCTACTGATGGCTCTGTATCTAGCTCGTCCATGGTCAGCAAGCATGTGATAGCATCAAGTGCTGAAGTGGACACAGTATACTCTTTGGAGTAGAGATTAGGGTGGTGTTCAGCCCACCTGTCCATCTGCTGGCCTTTGTCTGTGATTACTTCCCCAGTAGAGGAGTTAAGGGCGGCGGCGGGGTGGGGGCTGTCTTGCTCTGAACTGGTCATAGTGCCTGCTTGATGCCTTCGCACATTCCCCTATTGTTTCCTGTTATAGCGGCCGTCTGAATTTCCTCGCTTAGCTGTGACCGGTTGGCGCAACGCATGGCAGTCTGCTGAACCTTGTTCCTGGTAGCCCTGAGAATCTGCAGGTTCTTCCCGCTAGCTGACCGCTTGTACTCAGCTTGGGCAACGACAGGGCTTCAACGACAGGGATCATCTCAGTTACCTTAGCCCCAAACCAGTCATGTGTCTTCCAGGTCTTCTTCCCAAAGATAGTCAGGAATGTGCGGTGCATGGTATCCTGCAAGGTTTCCCACTTCTCTGTGGTGGAGTCTCTGTATCACGTGGCGCTGAGTTCTCTCTAGGAAGCCTCTAAAAACTGTTGCATAAGGTCTGGCTGAGACATCTTGCTGACATTGATGCGAGGGTTCCCCTGTTGCTTAGAGCGATGGAATCTCTTAGGTTGCAGCCTGATCTTGCAACAGACGAAGGAGTGATGTGTGTCATAGTCCGCACTGTGGTAAGAGCGTGCGTAGAGAACATGTTTGATGGTGGCATATCTAACTAGGATCGGATTGAGTGAGAGAGTCATAGAGTCATAGAAATGTACAGCATGGAAACAGACCCTTTGGTCCAACCTGTCCATGCCGACCAGATATCCCAACCCCATCTAGTCCTACCTGCCAGCGCCCGGTCCAATTCCCTCCAAACCCTTCCTATTCATATACCCATCCAAATGCCTCTTAAATGTTGCAATTGTACCAGCCTCCACCACATCCTCTGGCAGCTCATTCTATACACATACCACCCTCTGCATGAAAAAGTTGCCTCTCAGGTCTCTTTTATATCTTTCCCCTCTCACCCTAAACCTATGCCCTCTAGTTCTGGACTCCCTGACTCCAGGGAAAGGAGTTTGTCTATTTATCCTCTCCATGCCCCTCATAATTTTGTAAACCTCTATAAGGTCACCCCTCAGCCTCCGACGCTCCAGGGAAAACAGCCCCAGTCTGTTCAGCCTCTCCCTGTAGCTCAGACCCTCCAACCCTGGCAACATCCTTGTAAATCTTTTCTGAAGCCTTTCAAGTTTCACAACGTCTTTCCGATAGGAAGGAGACCAGAACTGCACGCAATATTCCAACAGTGGCCTAACCAATGTCCTGTACAGCCGCAACATGACCTCCCAACTCCTGTACTCAATACTCTGACCAATAAAGGAAAGCATACCAAATGACTTCTTCACTATCCTATCTACCTGCGACTTCACTTTCAAGGAGCTATGAACCTGCACTCCAAGGTCTCTTTGTTCAGCAACACTCCCTAGGACTTTACCATTAAGTGTATAAATCCTGCTAAGATTTGCTTTCCCAAAATGCAGCACCTCACATTTATCTGAATTAAACTCCATCTGCCACTTCTCAGCCCATTGGCCCATCTGGTCCAGATCCTGTTGTAATCTGAGGTAACCCTCTTTGCTGTCCATTACACCTCCAATTTTGGTGTCATCTGCATACTTACTAACTGTACCTCTTATGCTCGCATCCAAATCATTTATGTAAATGACAAAAATTACAGGGCCCAGCACCGATCCTTGTTACACTCCACTGTCACAGGCCTCCAGTCTGAAAAACAACCCTCCACCACCACCCTCTGTCTTCTACCTTTGAGCCAGTTCTGTATCCAAACGGCTAGTTCTCCCTGTATTCCATGAGATCTAACCTTGCTAATCAGTCTCCCATGGGGAACCTTGTCGAACTCCTTACTGAAATCCATATAGATCACATCTACTGCTCTGCTACCATCAATCCTCTTTGTTACTTCTTCAAAAAACTCAATAAAGTTTGTGAGACATGATTTCCCACGCACAAAGCCATGTTGACTAACCCGAATCAGTCCTTGCTTTTCCAAATACATGTACAACCTGTCCCTCAGGATTCCCTCCAACAACTTGCCCGCAACCGAGGTTAGGCTCACCAGTATATTGTTCCCTGGCTTGTCTTTACCGCCCTTCTTAAACAGTGGCACCACGTTTGCCAACCTCCAGTCTTCTGGCACCTCACCTGTGACTATCGATGATACAAATATCTCAGCAAGGGGCCCAGCAATCACTTCTCTAGCTTCCCACAGAGTTCTCGGGTACACCTGATCAGCTCCTGGGGATTTATCCACCTTTAACCATTTCAAGACATCCAGCACTTCCTCCTCTGTAATATGGACATTTTGCAAGATGTCACCATCTATTTCCCTACAGTCTATATCTTCCATATTCTTTTTCACAGTAAATGCTGATGCAAAATATTCATTTAGTCTCTCCCCCGTTTTCTGTGGCTCCACACAAAGGCTGCCTTGCTGATCTTTGAGGGGCTCTGTTCTCTCCCTAGTTACCCTTTTGTCCTTAATATATTTGGGTAAAACCCCTTTGGATTCTCCTTAATTGTATTTGCCAACGCTATCTCATGTTCCTGTTTTGCCCTCCTGATTTCCCTCTTAAGTATACTCCTACTGCTTTTATATTCTTCTAAGGATTCACTCCATTTATCCTGTCTATACCTGACATATGCTTTCTTCTTTTTCTTAACCAAACCCTCAATTTCTTTAGTCATCCAACAGTCCCTATACCTACCAGCCTTCCCTTTCACCCTGACAGGAATATACTTTTTCTGGTTTCTTGTTATCTAATTTCTGAAGGCTTCCCATTTTCCAGTTGTCCCTTTACCTGCGAACATCTGCCTCCAATCAGCTTTTGAAAATTCTTGCCTAATACCTTCAAAATTGGCCTTTCTCCAATTTAGAACTTCAACTTTTAGATCTGGTCTATCCTTTTCCATCACTATTTTAAGTCTAATAGAATTATGGTCACTGGCCCCAAAGTGCTCCCCCACTGACACCTCAGCCACCTGCCCTGCCTTATCTCCCATGAGTAGGTCAAGTTTTGCACCTTCTTTAATAGGTACATCCACATACTGAATCAGAAAATTGTCTTGTACGCACTTAAGAAATTCCTCTCCATCTAAACCTTTAACACAATGGCAGTCCCAGTCGATGTTTGGAAAGTTAAAATCCCCTACCATAACTACCCTATTATTTTTACAGATAGCTGAGATCTCCTTACAAACTTGTTTCTCAATTTCCCTCTGACTACTGGGGGGGTCTATAATACAATCCCAATAAGGTGATCATCCCTTTCTTTTTTCTCAGTTCTACCCAAATAACTTCCCTGGATGTATTTCCGGGAATATCCTCCCTTAGCATAGCTGTAATATTATCCCTTATCAAAAATGCCACTCCCCCTCCTCTTTTGCCTCCCTTTCTATCCTTCCTGTAGCATTTTCCAATGCTTTGAGTGCAGGTATCTCCAGGAAGCCTTGCGCTGAGCCTTTGCCTGGAAGTAAGAGTTGGTGATGCACAATTTGTAGTAAGTGCACAGCTCGAGCAGTCCCTGTCTGTTCTCATTCATTTTGCCTACATCAAAATGCCCAAGACGGGAGGGTTATGATTCATGGTCTGCACTCTGTGTTGATTTTGCCCAGAAGAAGAAGTTGCTCTTTCCTAGGGATGCTACTCATGAGGGGTGCAAGATTGTTGTAGAACTTGTCTTTTGTGTCTGGTGTGGAGGTCAGTGTCGGGGCATACATGCTGACAAGGGTGACTGGGCCTGCAGTGGTGTTGAGACGAAAAGTCATGAGTTGCTCTGAGCCATTGCTGCCTGGTTCTACTGTGTTCATCAGGTTGTTCTTTACTGCGAAGCTGACGCTGTGCTCTCTCAGCTCATCAGAACCCTTTGCCAGCCAGTAAAATGTGTAGTCCTTCTCTTTCAGTGAGCCTGCCTCTGCCAGCCTTGTTTCTTGGAGGGCAGCTATGTCCACATTGAGTCTCTTGAACTCACTCTTGAGGGGTGGTATAGAACGAGAACCAGGGGGATGGGGATGTGAGGTTGGGTTCTGGGAACAACAGGAGGGGAGATGGGGAGGGGTCGGTTTGGCGGAAAAAGGAACGGGGTCTGGGGTAGAGAGACCTGGGCAAGGAGAAGAGACAGTGGAGGGAGGAGGGAGTGAGATAGGAGTGGGAGAGAGACCTGGGATCGGGTGGAGTGGGAGTGTGGAATCTTAGGATGATGTAAGCTATGGAGAGTGGGAGAGTGGGAAAGGAGGGGAGTTGGGGATATAAAAGATGGCAGAGTTGGATTAGGCAAGAGAGAGGCAACCAGGTGAGAGGAGGAGGTGGGCAGAGAGTGGGCTAGGAGAGATTTGGATAAGGAGGGTTAGGAGACACCTGCTCCAACCCCTGGAGCGGGCTGCGTCCTGGCAATGAGAAGGAAAGCTCTGGTTTCAAACCTCCACTGCCTTACGGTCAGACCCACACATGGGAAAGGCTTCAGGAGTAATCCTCGAGGATGAACAGACTAGCTCTAACATTAAGGCTCTCTTTCTGGACTTTCTCATTAAAAGAAATAGTTCCTTTTTCTCTATCCTATCAAATTCTTTAATCATCTTAAGTACTTCAATTAGTTCACCCCTTACCTTTATATTCAAAAGAATGCAGTCTCTTGCAACTTGCCCATCCCAGTGTTGTTATGGGGAATGTGTACAACACCCTCTCCAAAGCTGATGCATCCTTCTTGATGGTGCCCAGAACTGTTTGCAATCTTTCAGCTGCTGTCTAAGCAGGACTTTGTATATGGTAAAAAATCTTTTTCCTCCTTATATTTCAGCCCACTTGACATGAAAGCTATGCCTCCACTAGTCTAGGCTACTAGACTAGATGGGATTGAGGTTCACAATGAGGAGGTATTAGCAATTCTGGAAAGTGTAAAATAGATAAGTACGCTGGGCTGAATGGGATTTATCCTGGGATTCACTGGGAAGATAGGGAGGAGATTGCAGAGCCTTTGGCTTTGATCTTTATGCCATCATTGTCTACAGGAATAGTGCCAGAACTGGAGGATAGCAAATATTGTTCCCTTGTTCAAGAAGGGGATTAGAGACAACACTGGTAATTTATAGACCAGTGAGCCTTACTTCGGTTGTGGGTAAAGTGTTGGGAAGGGTGGTAAGAGATAGCATTTATAATAATCTAGAAAGGATTAATTTGATTAGGGATAGTCAACACGGTTTTGTGAAGGACAGTTCATGCCTGAGTTCTTTGAGAAGGTGACCAAACAGGTGGATAAAGGTACAGCAGTTGATGTGGTGTATATGGATTTCAGTAAGGTGGTTGATAAGGTTCCCCATGGTAGGCTATTGCACAAAATATGGATGCATGGGATTGTGGGTGACTTAGTGGTTTGGATCAGAAATTGACTAGCTGAAAGAAGACAAAGAGTGGTAGTTGATGGCAAATATTCATCCTGGAGTTCAGTTACGAGTGGTGTACCGCAAGGATCTGTTTTGGGTCCCCTGCTGTTTGTCATTTTTATAAATGAATTGGATGAGGGCATAGAAGGATGGGTTAGTAGATTTGCAACTGACTCTAAGTTCACTAGAATTGTGGATAATGACAAAGGATGTTGTAGGTGATAGAGGGACATAGATAAGCTGCATAGCTGGGCTGAGAGGTGGCAAATGGAGTTTAATGTGGAAAAGTTTGAGGTGATTCATTTTGGAAGGAGTAACAGGAATGCAGAGTGCTGGGCTAATGGTAAGATTCTTGGTAGTGTAAATGAGCAGAGGGATCTCAGTGTCCAGGTACATAGATCCTTGAAAGTTGCCACCCAGGTTGATAGGGTTGTTAAGAAGGCATACGGTGTGTTAGCTTTTATTGGTAGAGGGATTGAATTTCAGAGCCATGAGGTCATGCTGCAGCTGCACAAAACTCTAGTGCAGCCGTGCTTGGAGTATTGTATACAGTTCTGGTCACCGCATTATAGAAAGGATGTGGAAGCTTTGGAAAGGGTTCAGAGGAGATTTACTAGGATATTGCCTGGTAGGGAAAGAAGGTTTTCCGAGGAAAGGCTGAGAGATTTGAAGCTGTTTTCGTTAGAGAGAAGAAAGTTGAGAGGTGACTTAATTGAGACATATAAGATAATCAAAGGGTCCGATAGGGTGGACAGTGAGAGCCCTTTTCCTCAGATGGTGATGGCTAGCAATGAGGGGTGATAGATATGGGACAGATGTCAGGGGTAGTTTTTTTTACTTAGAGAGTAGTAGGAACATGGAATGTACTGTCTGTAACAGTAGTAGACTCTCCAATGTTCAGGGCATTTAAATGGTCATTGGATAGGTATATGGACAAGAATGGAATAGTGGAGGTTAGATGGGCTTCAGATTGGTTTCATAGGTTGGCGCAGCATCGAGGGCCGAAGAGCCTGTACTGTGCTGTAAGGTTCTATGTTCCAAGTTCTAAATCTGTGTGCTGCTTCACAGTTCTTAGCTTCCTACCATTTTGAAAATATATTGATGTCTCTTTCTTGGATTCAAAATAAATAACTTCACAATTCCTCACATTGAACTGGACCTGGATCTTCCTTTTAATCATCAATATCCCTTCCAAACATTCTACTCTCATCCATTCTGCTTACTGTGCTGCCTAACCTAGTGTCATCAACAAACTTGAATCTTTGGGTCTGGTATCAAGTCATATCTTATCATCTTCACAAGTATGGTATAATCGATATATGGCATTGGTTAAACATATGCAATAATTGAGTAAATATTTAGAACAAATACCTTGGATTATACATTTTCCTTTCAACTGAAGCACTCAAAAAGTACATGAGTATAACAGTTTCTGAAACTAACATCTTAATGCTATAAGTGCCAGGTAGTAAAAGCCTGTAGTATTTCCCTGAAGCAGAGGTATTAAAAGGTCTTGGCATTTCACGGTAGTCTATTTACTGCAGGGCTCCAGAGAATGCACTTTTATCTAATCAACTACTTGTCCTTTTATACCTGTTCGTAAAGAACAGGTCGATTCTGTTTGATTCTGATCAGAGGAAACATTAAAGTATTTTTGCTTGAAAAGTATGCTTTAAAAATATCTAACATGTTTTACAAAATTCCTTAATTGTCCAACATGGCACACTCAGTATTTTTAAAGATTCATTTATTGCTCATTCCTAATTGCTCTTGAAAAGGTGGTAGTGAGCTGCCTTCTTGATCCACTGCAGTCCATTGCTGTAGGTAGACACAATGCCTTTAGGAGGGATTGAGTTTCAGGATTTTGACTCACTGACAGTGAAGGAAAAGGATGGTGAGTGGCTTTGAGAGGAACTTACAGGTGATGCTTGTTTTCTTTCCCATAGAAGGAACAGGAAAATGAATCCTAATATGCTACATACCCATCTGTTCCATTATCAGTTTGGGGTTGTTGTATAATAACTTTTTTTTTGCTTGCTTAAGTTGACAGTCTTAAAAACAAGAACATTCATTGCTTTGGTTTTCTTCCTTTACTTATCTTCATTATAATTAGTCGATTATCCAATCTCATGGAGGGATATGTTTTCCAAAATATGTGAATAATCAAAATTGACAGATAGTTGAAAGCTGTATCAGTGCAGACTGAAGCTGGAATTCTGGCTATATCAGCATGGTCACACAACACTGAATTTATGACCCTTCACAAGTGAAACTTCAAATTAAACTGCATGTTGATTAACCACAGTGCTGTGCTGCATCTTGAAGCTATGTTTCAATCATCAAGATTTATGCCAGTTCCATTTCTGAAACACCACTCACCTGCCTCTATTCCACTGCAAAGAACCTTGTACCTTCACACCCAACTTTTCTAATATCTGCTTAGATGGCTTTGTAATATCCACTTTGAGCCAATTCACAACCAGAACTCTTGTTATCCACATTCAATCCCAGAACATGTCCTTGCATTCTCTACCATTTCTCTAGTCTTCATCAATCTTTACTGGCTTCAAAATCCTTCCTCTCATATCAGCTTTAAGACATTGTCACATTAGCTTCATTTCTCTGTACCTTGATCACCTTCTCTAACTCTGTTCAGCTACTTCCAGCTTGGTGTCTGTTGCCTGTCTCCTCTAAACTTTGCAAATTATGTTCAAATATTTCAATGCATAATTCTAAGTTGACAATGTCACAGTTTGGTACACTTCACTTTGGGACAAGGTGCACCAAAAGCATGACTGGAAGTAAATGTTTAAGAGTTAAACATCTAACTCCTGCTGTTCCGGTCTGTTAATAACTGCAAATACAGAAAAAAAGAAGAACACAAGTAAATGGTTCTTGGGTGATCGTTTGATTTTGTTATTTGTTAACTTAATCTTTCTTTTCACTGCATAGACTTTTCTGAATAATCTGAAGTTGGGAACACCCATGGGGTTGAATGTACCTAATTCTATCTAAATAACACTCTATTTTATCATGACTGAGTACATTCTAATCTGCAAATATTACACACTGACACAAACACTGCTATCACTACTTAAGTGTCAAAACTGGTATTACACCCACTTCTAAATTTTAAATATACTTATTTAAATATCAAACCAGATCTACAATTTTTCTGCCTTTTTAGTTCACCTTCACAGTGCATATTTTGAGTGCAGATAGTGGTGTCTTTACAAACCTCTGATGAATGGCATAAGCAATTATGGCTACCGTATATACAAAAGTAGTAGCTGATCTATATAAGTTGACCCTAGATTTTGGGTCAGTAAATCCAAGCTGTTTCTGTTTACCACTCGCTAGCTGTTGAAATCAAACTTGGCCTGTCATAAACCTATTTATGTGAAGGCAGCTGTTCATGTTCTTGTACTTAAGCAGAATAATGAAGATTTTTTTTGCTCCTTTGTTTTAGTTTTGAAGGTGGGTTGGCATGGGTTGGCTGACCTGGCATCTCTGCAGTAAGCTAATGTACTGATGTAAAAGGTTAGGGAGCAAAACACTGGGAGAAGGTGGATTTCAACCCCATGATAATATTTCTCATTTGTAAGTTCCACTCTTAAATTTTGGCTAAAAATTCATCTCAGAAACTCAACTTTTACATAATTATGTGTGGTATTACTTCTCAATCTTCCCTCACCTTCTCACAGTGCTGATGTGTAGGATTATACTGCAACCTTCCCACTGTTCAGAACTTCTTCCCAGTGCGATACTTCTTATGCAAGTTTCTAGATCCTGGTGGCAGCATCAGTAAATTCTGTCTTCTTACAATGCCCAAAGATCTGTATTTTCTATAAGCATTGTGATTTAGTTTGGGAATTTTGGCTATCACTTCCTTTGCCCTCAGAGATAATCATGGTGCCTGTGCTTTTGGTTCTTTTGAGAGCAATGAACTCAACTCAGATTCAGAATCTAATATGCAAACTTGGCATGATTCAGTTTTACACTCTGGTCTAGATTATGTGATCAGTTTTATGTTAACTCCAGTAGTTACCAATTAGGGAAAATGAAATATCACTGTAAAAACATTGTCTTTTCTTTGTGTATTTTATGACTGCATACTAAATTAGATTTAGAAAAACCAAGAATTGTTAAAGGATTGCTGCATCAAAGAAAGTAACCTGACACTCATTGTAATCACTGTTTACATAGCTGCTGCTTCCAATATTGTTTGCAGATGAACTGGAGATGAAGGGTTAGGTACAAATGGAACTTTGGTTGACAACAATGGCTGATTCGTCTTTGGACTTGTGATCAGTTGTTGATGACAAGTGCATACAACCTTCCAAAAACTATGTGATTGGTTCTCAGGCAGCTGAACAGCTTGGGACTGTGAATAAGATAGTGGGAAACCTTCAGGCCTCCATCCATCAGTTCTAAATGTTCTCAGTGGTAAAAGTCACTTTAAACCAGAAGAAAACCAGTTTATCTTGCCTTCAGCAGTTGTTGTAAGCTGTGACTTAACTAATAAGTTCGAGACCTTTTGCAAATGTAAACCAGCCACATCTTTCAAATGAAAGCGTCTAGAGAAGATGATAGTGAAGCACAAGAGCCATCTTAGCAGATCCTCTGAACAGAAACCACTGAACTGTTTTTCCAGTTTTCCACTTGCCCATGAGACCATTTTTATTCTGTGTGTATGTGTCAGGAGGGGTTTATGAGGCGATTAGACATTTAACCAGTGGAGCTAAATGCCAACGGTTTATAACTGTTTAGCCCATAGCTTTAACTACTTACCTGGAGGAAATAGTAATTTTTGCTACGTGTAGAAACCTAGTCTGGGCTTTCTGCCCACCTGGGTCTGAAAATGAGGTAAATTGGGTAACCTTTCATTCTTTGAAAAACCTTTAACATCTGTGACGACTCTGAGAAAAGCCTGACTTGATTTCCAGCGCACCACCTCAGTGAGGTGTGACACCATCAGGATAAAAAGAACGCAGTTGATAAGATAGGACACAAGCTTACCAAATGAACTAACTATGTGGGGAGCTTTGGTAAATATAATGACAATAGGACTCATCAGGTTTGCTTGATGCAAGTAAGTAGTAAAGTCATAAAATTTAATGAATAATCTTTGCCACAAGTAAAGCCTGTATGTTAAAGGCAGTTAAATTAATTGATAGCAATGCATAAAGAAACATGGTCAGTAAACAAAATCTGAACTGCAAACTTAAGATTGAATTTCTTATGGATTGCAACATTTTTGATCTTGCTGACAAAATAGCAAATAAGCTGGTTTGCGTAATCCAGTGAACTGCTGTTGAATGTCCAAGATTGGTTAATATCAAAGCCAATTTACTACATGGGGTCCTGAAAAACATCAGCTACGTGCAAACATGCACTTGCAGTCTTTAGGAAATGTTGTGATCTTTAGGAAGCATGATCTGAACAGAAACAAACCCTCCCCCAGTTTAGTGTGATTAATTGAGAAAGTGGTGTTGATTTAACAGGATTATTGAATGCAGACTACCTTTTAGAACATTTTGTGCTTAAGATAGAATGCTCAATCATTGATTAGTCTTATAACTCCTTTCAGCATTCTCAGTCTGCAGCCAAAAAATATTTGTCTCAGAAGGGTCTATCCAGAAAACAAGACTTTTAAAAATATTCCTTCTTGTTACCCATCACGAGTTACCCTTTAATAGGTGTGGACAAACTTCCTACTATTAAGTAGCTTATTAGATTATTTAGGAAAATAGTTCACAGTAAACTATATTGTCTGGACCTGGAGCCACAGCTGGACAGGGATGACAAGTTCTTCCCTAAAGGACATTAATGAACCAGATGGGTTTACAACAAAAATCTGATCATAATAGTTACTAGTAAGACTGGTATTTTATTCTAGAATTGTTAATTAAATGAATTTAAATTCCTTTTGCTACCAGGGTAGGATGTGAACTCTGTCTTTACAGCAATAGTCCAATAATAATACCAGTACTTGTATGAAGTGACAGCGAAAATCCAACTCTATCTAATGAAGGCCATCATAATTATCATTGCATAGAATTAAAAGTAATAGTCCAAAAGACCCAAGGGGTTTTTGTTAGTTGATGGCCTCCTCCTGTCTAAATTCACTTAACACTATCTGTACATCCTTCCTCCCTCATACTATTTGATTTTACTAAACCATGTGGTTGGGAGTTCCACATTCACAAAACTCTCTGGGTAAAGAAGTTTCTCCTGAATTCCTTCTTGAATTTATTAACACCTATCTTATTTTTATGGCCCTCAGTGTTGGCCTTTTTCCAAAGTGGAAACATCTTTACTACATCTAACCCATTGTCTCTCTTCATAATTTTAAAGACTTATGTTTGGTCAATAGTGTGCCAGATTTCCAAATTTCATTACTTCTTTAATAAATATTGTCCTCTATAATTCTTTCAACTGCAGGTAATTAATTTCTCAATTGGCACAAACATTCAATAAAGACAAAATTCAACATTTTGTAAAATTGTTACCTAAAATGAATCAAGTCCTACTGGATTGTTATCCAGTAGGATAAAATTGTTATCCTACTGGAAGTGCTGCTCCTCCTTCACCACTGGTATTTACAAAAATACAGTATCAGCGTGATTTTTAGACATTGACCCCACATATGAATAAAGTCTGCATACTTCCTCTAGAAAGAAGGATTGGTTCATTATTTATAGACAGATGACAGCCTCACACACTTGGTCCTACCAACTTAAAGGCAAAATGGTGAAAATGAGATGGAAACATCTAGAAAACCATTGGACCTTGGCAGAGACATAGAATCATAGAGATATGTAACACGGAAACAGACCCTTTGGTGCAACTCTTCCATGCCAACCAGATATCCTAAATAAAACTAATCCCATTTGCCAGCATTTGGCCCATATCCCTCCAAACCCTATTCATGTACCTATCCAGACGCCTTTTAAATATTGTAATTGTACCAGCCTCCACCACTTTCTCTGACAATTCATTCCATACACGCACCACCCTCTGCGTGAAAAAGGTGCCCCTCAGGTCCCTTTTAAATCTTTCCCCTCTCACCTTTAATCTATGCCCTCTAGTTTTGGACTCCCCCACCCTGGGGTACATTCCTTGTCTATTCACCCTTGTCTATCCGTGCCTCTCATGATTTTATAAGCCTCTATAAGGTCACCCCTCAGCCTCTGACACTCCCTGAAACCGTCCAACCCTGGCAACATCCTTGTGAACCCTTACTGAACGCTTTCAAGTTTCACAACATCTTGTGAGCTGAAATGGTGATTGCCTAATTTCAGTGTGGCCTTTGAATGCTACCAGCCCTGGGAATTTACTTAATAAAGCAAAAGCTGCAGGGAATGCCTAGCCTCTTCTCCCCTGCTACAACAGATGATTCATCTGGTGCCTTAAAATTCTCTCTTATATGAATGCAATGTTGCAAAACTTGAAAGAGTTCAGAAAAGATTGACAACAATGTTGCCAAGTTTGCAGGGTTAGAGCTATAGGGAGATGCTGAATAGGCTGGAGCTATTTTCTCTGGAGTATCGGAAGTTAAGGGATGACCTTATAGAGGTTTATAAAGCCATGAGGGGCATGGACAGGGTGAATAGACAAGGGGGAGCCCAAAACTAGAGGGCATAGGTTTAAAGTGAGAGGGGAAAGACTTAAAAGGGACCTAAGGGGCAACTTTTTCATGCAGAGGGTGGTGCGTGTATGGAATGAGCTGCCAGAGTAAGTGATGGAGGCTGGTACAAATACAACATTTAAAAGGTATCTGGATGGATTTCTGAAAAGGAAAGCCTTGGAGGGATGTGGGCCAAGTGCCGGCAAATGAAACTAGATTAATTTAGGATATCTGGTCGGCATGGATGAGTTGGACCAAAGGGTCTGTTTCCGTCTCAATTACTCTATGAAAATAACCACCTTTTCTTGAAGGTTTTGGACCATAAACCAGCTCGGAATGCCTCAGCTCGGCTTCACATGTGTCCCTTCCATGGAGCGTCATTTCAAAAGAAATCTCCATGGAAACTGGAGGTTGGGTCCAGGATCTGGGCCTCATTTGTGGTGACTCTGCTCTACGCAAGTGTGGCAGAAGGCAATATAGTTTTGGAACCACAATGGGCAAGAACAATAGAACAAGGAAAGGTTGTCCAGTTAGCTCAGAAATTTCTGCAGTTTCAATACATGACACTGATCTGGGAACATTATTTTCTTTCACCTTTCTCTTTGCTGTCTGACAAGCCTTCATCCCTGTATTTCACTGAGTCAATTTCTATCTTGATTAAGGTTTAAGTCTCCCCTCTGAATAGTCCTTTCTTTGGCTATATTTCTTTGCCTGATCACCCATAGATAAGAAAGTTACAAGCTTTTCACTACGTATTTTTAAATGAAAAAAAACATCACAATTCACTCCCAAATAATCTGGCTTAATGTCAAGATAGATAATATAAAATAAAGCAGGAAGAAAACAAAAGCTACAAGAACATGGGAAGAAGAGAAATAGAATTTATTAGTGCAAGGAAAGTGTAAAGTTGTAACACTACAACTGGATGGGGAAGAGTAACTCCAATACATGACATGTTTACATAGACAGTTTGCATTACAAATTGACATGTAGGAATTTGTAATGGAAGAGTGTACAAGAAGATTTTTAGCACATTTCAGATTGCAATACTGATGAGATTAACAACTGTATCATTCTACCTTTCTTATAAAATTTTTTTTTGCTTTCTACATTACTGAAGAGGGATAGTTGTGTTTAAAATGGGGAATTATTAAATACAAAATCCTCCCCACTTTACTGTTTAAAAGATTGTCTTGGCATACTATGATCATAAGCATTATACGTCTGTAAATTAAAGATATAATTTAATTGTGTCCTTGGCTGTTTCTGAGTGCAATAACTGGTGTACTGACTCTTTGACCAAAAATATTGAAATCATTTTCCCTTAAGCAAATATTATAGTCAACTGCAGAAAGGATCTGATACACTGTCAGTAATGACCACACAAAAGCAGTACAACCTCTTCTGAAAATGTCTATTAGCACTGAACAGACAATGGAAATCAGTGCAAGAAATAATGGAAAGCTACACAATAAAAATCTCACATTCTTTGTGAAGGGTTATTCAAACTATATCCAGACTATATTTTACAAACTTCACAAGATTAACTTTTAGCTAATGAAAGGAACCTAAACCATACAAGCACGCAGAGATCCACAAATCAAGCTCTGTGGCGTTCACTAACTATAGCTCATTACATTCATCTACTTTCATCAATTAGAAATAACCTATTAATACTGTTCAACAGAAATATTTCTTGAATGGCATCTATGTGTATAGGCCTACCTGGTAGAAATGTTACCATTTATAATCTCAAGAATAAGTATCATCATTTCTAACCATTTAGTACCCAAATATTGTTTTTCTCTTGGTCCTCGTCCATCATTGTGAATATTAAACAGATCGGGAGATCTATGGACAAAGATGCAAATAGAAATACGAAAGGAAAAGAGAACACAAATGTATTGACAAGGACTTCTGTTGGGAATAAGTCCTTTCAGTCACCAATTGTAAAGTCGCACGAAGTGTTATGATGCATACTGTTCCATCAATGGCCCTAGCAAACCAGTGAGTTCAAGCAGAAATTATGGATGGGCAATAAATTTGGCCCAGTCAGCAACACACTCATATTGTGAACAAATAAAAAAAACTATCCTCAATATTTCAATGTTTTTGGTTTGTTAAAGTATTTCTTATTGGGGTGCTAATTTTGCCTTTCAGTCCAGGGATCTGTATGGCTTTGGTCAACACTGGCAGTGTGTAACACTGCAAGAGTTACAAATTTTGTTAAACCAGTGATCCTATAAATTTTCATATATCAGAAAGTTTTTTTTAAATGCTTGCAGTTTTTTTAAAGAAGTGTTTGCTATTTCTTGCAGTCTGTTGACATTTGCCTGAGGACTATCATTGTAGAATTTGTGCTACATGACCGATTTCAGCACTTACCATTATCACAGTCATGGTTTGATTGACAACTCCAAGACTTATAAAGTCATTGAAGTGAGTCTATGAATACAATTCTTTGAAGGAAACTGAATGTCGTAAGTGGGATTTAATCGATGAGAGTGTTTGTTTAAATATTCAACTTATCCTTTAAGCATTTTATATTATTCATGATTCCTAAGGTTTACTCATGATTAATACTGAGAGAGTTGATCTGGAAGATTGGAAGGGAAAAGGGTAGTGGGTGGGGGCATGAGTTGTCACAAAGCTGAGTAGAGAATATAAAGGGCCTTGGGATTAAGTAGAGGGGCATAGGTTGTCATGAGAGGGTGTGGATGGCATTGGGGAATGTGCGGGTGTGAGACAATGGATGCCAGAGGGGGGGTGTTTTATTTTATTGTTGTTTTAAACAGCCAAACTGAAGTCTTGAATTACTGAGGCAGGCCTTTCCCATAGCCTTCCTCTTCACAATTGGCTAGAACACCACCAACTCCACACCACCCCCACCCCTACATGTAGCGTTAGACATACCCACGCACACACACCTCAGAGTTACACACACACACACCATAGAGTTAGACAAACATACACACACACCTCATGGAGTTAGACACAACACACACACATGCACCTCAGAGTTCAGACCGGCCCCTTCCAATACCCTAGGTTCACAAAATTCAGTAAGGAGGAAGGAACAAAACGCCCTTGCTGGTGTATGAGCTTGTCATCACGTGTAGTCCATTGGTTCCAGTTTGGACATCCATTTTAATCTGTTAATATCTTTGTATGATATTCATGATGAGCTGTCAAAAATAAAGGTAATTTTACCAGCAATTGTATGCCAGGCTGAACTGTTGACAATCCCATCTATAAAGTGAAAGAAAGCATTCACCTCCTGTGGACAAGGGCTTCCAGTCCACATGTTGGCAGGAGTGTAGGAATATACCTGGGATACAAACTATACTCTGTTAACTAACACAGCAGCTGCTTCTCTACCCTATTTAAAGCCTGTCAGTATAGACTAGCATCTTCCTGCAGACAAGTAAGATAGTTTTCAAATATTTGAAGGATTCAACCTATTATTGCTTGGCTTGTAATGAAAATCAAATTTAGAGTGATATAATTAAGTCTCACTCCCAATTCACAGACGTCTGATTCATATGAATACCTTGAAGTACATTAGTGAATCCCCTGTGGCATTACTGTCAGTAGGTCAATCGATGCATTGTTTTATAAGAACAAAATGATTACACCATATAATGCCATTATTTTACTGTTTAGGTGATGCTTAGTCCTTTCGGGGCTCAATTCCTAATTGAGAGGTCAGTTCAGTTTGGGGGAAAGCTTTCTGATCAGATCCTGGAGTCAAGGCTGCCCTCTCTCCCCAGTTCTGTTTGTATTTTATATCAAGCCTTTTGTGTGTCAATCAGGAAGGATGTGACCAAAGAAGGGGTGACTATCAAGTCAAAGCCTCCCTGTAAATGGGTGCCATGATGTTTCTCAGCTTGGATCCACTGTCGTGTGCAGACTATGACCAGTTTGAGTTGTCCACAGCAGCCAAAGAAAGATGAGGCAAGAGGGACTGGCTGAGCAATCTTTTGTCAACTTCACTGTCCGATCAGATTACCTGAAAGTGTTGGCAATATGGTGTGAAGGAACTGGAGCTTGTGCTAAAAACTGGAAGGGGTGTTTAGTGATGATAAAACACAGTAGGGAGTGATGCTCCCTCTCCATTGCACATACAACACGGTACAAGGCATTTTTGCTATTGATGTATGTGGTGTAGGTCTGTCCCACTCCCCACTTCTGCATTATGGTAAGCGTTCGAGTCATAGTCTGCTTTGTCCCAAGGTTGAAAATGGATCATGTTTGCAGGGACACGATATACAAACCTCTAGATTATTGGGGAAAAATTGTACTCAACATCACCCTTCTTGTAATGGCCACCTTTTTGTATGGGCACATCAAACCATGTATAAAACCTCAGTATACAAAGACCAAGTGCAACTTGGAACCGGCAATAAATTCTGGCCCAGCTAGTGACACCCATGTCCTGTCAATGGATAAAAAAACCAAAAAAAAATATTAAGGACCCAGCTAATGTGAAGGATGGTCTTGGCCGCATTGCTGCAGAACGTTTCAGTTGGATCATGTCATATCACCTGTCACCTATGGAGAATGTTATGCAGAAAAACACTTTGATAACAGGTCCTCCAGACAATGGTCACCACATAACATCATCAAGGCCCCACAGAAAAAGTATATGGTTGATCTGTCTGATAGTCCCCTGAGAGGTCTGTCACAGTCTTTAAGCAGAATCCCTCATTATTAGAATTAAAAATATCAAGACAAAGGTTGACTGTTGGAATGAGAGGCCATTGCTATCAGATCCTTCCTAGCTGCCTGATGTCTCACCCCTCCACGCATTGCCCTTCACATACTGTGATTGGGAAGAGACTGCAGACCACCTTCCTTGTGGAATGTGCTGTTACAACACAGCGGTGAACCTTTCTGTTAATTAAAGCAAATACCCAGAAAAGCTCACCTCGCCTTGTACTCTGTTAAAATATGAGTGCCAGAGAATTCCCAAATTCCCCTATTTAAAGAAAATAATATCAGTTTATTCTTTAACTCTAAAAGTGAACATTAAACAACAACTATTCACAACTCTGAGCCCCCATTTCTCTTAACTGCTTATCACCTGCGTCTAACTCTATTACAATATGCTGTTCCAAAAAGAAACTTATTAAAACTACACATCTTTGGTGTCTGTCTTCTTCCAGCTGAAGATCTCCCAGTGTCGTCTTCTTTCTTTTTTACTGCAAATATGTTTCATATGAAAAGGTATCTTTGATTGAGAGTGTTTCCTAACTTCTTGGATCTGAATTAATCAGAACAGTTGCTCTGTCTGCAATTTTCAAAATGCCTGCATTTTTATATCCCCAACATCAGGTTGTCTCATTAGTTCAATGTTGTCAAAACAATAAATTCAAACGCAATTGGATTTTAGTATCCCGGGGCATAATTTAAACTGATTGGTTAAATTCGAATTGTTGTCAAAACAGCAACCAACTCAGGTATCCATTTCACAGCTAAATGTTACATATTTTCCAGTACACTTTGAGACTGCTAGTTAGTCATATGACAAGTGCTTGTCAGCTCTCAGTTCAGAACAGAATTCACTCTCTCTTAAAGGTACATGCACACCTTCAACTTCATAACGGTGCAAAGAGATGTGATAGTTTTATTTTGAGGTTCATCCTGAACAGCTGCGTGACACATGACTCTGTGGTCTATGGGTTGTTCTGAACACCAAGGCAGACATCATCTGCATCTGGAGGACCATTAACTAAGTTCAACACACTCTTTTCTCTGCATAAAACTAACTGATCTTCCAATACATGTAGTTGTCTTCAACCAAGTATTCCAAATTGGCAAGTTTCAAGGTCCAAGACTGTGTGCTGAGGGACACACTAAAAGCTTAGTAAGCCATCTTGTACTGAGGGCCTGGGAATGGAAATCCCCATTAACTGTGCCTCACAAAGAAGTTATGTCATAAGTCAAGAGTACTGAAAATGCTTTGAGGCACCTCAGGGTGAAAAGTGTATTATAAAGAAATTTATGCCTATTGCACTATTTATAACTTTGGATTTGGATTGCATACCTGATATGGAATGCATTTGTTCAGTATAAAACTGTTTTTTAATCAGACATGTTGAACTTTCTTGTACCTTCTATCCTGTAATACTCAAGTCAAAATGTTTCTTGCAATATTTTTGTCTACATATTTTATAAATAAATATATTTTTAGAAAAGTAAAAGTTGTTTTCAGTTTCCCAAATGTAAAAGAAAAACACATTGCATGTGTATTGTGTCTTTAATGCAATTAAAAAAAACCCATGTTTTTTTCATAAGAAGGTGTCAAACAAATTTTTACACAGAATCATGTTGGAGACATGAGAGCAGAAGGGGAAATCCAGAGCTAAGGCTTAGTCAGCTGTTTGCATGACTGTAAATAATGATTCAATGAAAATTGGACATTTTGTTCTTTACTATTCATTCAGGATGTAGACATCGCTGGCTAGGCCAACATTCATTGCCCACCCCTGGGGCAGTTAAGAATCAACTATATTGTTGAGAGTCTGGAGTCACATATAGGCCAGACCTGGTAAGGATGGCAGTTTGCTTCCCTAAAGGACATTAGTGAACCAGATGGATTTTTCCTAACAATTGACAGTGGATTCATGGTCATCATTAGACTTTTAATTCTAGATTTTTATTGAATTCAAATTCCTCCATCTGCCAAGGCAGGATTGAAATCCAGGCCTCCTGAACATTACCTGGGGTACAGGATTAAGAGTCTAACAATAATACCACGAGGCTATCATCTCACCTGTTCTATACATAAATGCCAGAATTAAAGAAGCACAGAGACCTCCGATTATTGCAAGGTGGAAGGAAGAGATAATGAGGGATGAGGGATTTGAAAACAAGGATGAACATTTTAAAATCAAAGTACTGCTAATATAGAACAGTGAGAATGGGAGTTAAAAAGTGTTGTACTGGAAAAGCACAGCTGGTGAGGAGAATCGACGTTTCGAGCTTAAGCTCTTCCATCATTCCTGATGAAGAGCCTATGCTCGAAATGTCGACTCTCCTGCTCCTTGGATGCTGCCTGACCAGCTGTACTTTTCCAGCACCACACCTTTTGACTCTGATCTCCAGCATCTGCAGTCCTCACTTCCTCCCAGTGGGAATGGGAACAGACTACTCAAGACTTAGTGTGATTCAAGAGACAGTAAGTGAAGATTTGGATGTGCTCAAGTTTACAGAGGGTGCAGATTGGAAGGCCAGCAAGGTAACCATTGGAATAGTCAAGAAGTATCAAAAGACCTAGATGGCTTTCACCAACTGCCAGCTGACAGAAGAATTGGACTCACCTTTAAGAGATGCAGAAAGACATTATGATCAGGTGTATGATGTTCTTGAATCTCTTCAGGATCAAATAAACCATAGCACCAGTGTGCCAGTACTGATGTGCCAGTACTTTAATGCAGGCAAATACAAATGATAAGTATTGTCAATGATAAGTACCTAGCATTTAACTGGAAAACATAACATAAAGGGACAAACCCAAGAACATTAAATCTTAGATATGAAGCTTCAAAATCCAAATTCAAAACATCAGTTGCTCTAGTTACCTAAAGATGTTTCCTGACTTAATTTCTGTGGAGCATGTACCCATGATCTTTTTGTATAATTCTAGTTTTTAGCCATCAGTTGTGTTCATGTGGAATTAAATTGATAATTATGTGTATCCTCATTTAATTAGAATACTTGTCCTTTAATCTGCATTCAAAATTCACCTGCATCTTCCCAAAACACATCATGCCCGGCTCACTCATCACCCGTGCAATCGCTGTTTTATATTGGCAACACTCTCATTTTAATTGGAATACCTATTCTTAAAGGAAGTAAATATCCTCTGTATAAAAAGTAAAGTTCCCTGACAAAAGGGCTTCTCTTTTGTTAGATGGATGACTGACAGTGGTTTAACCTGAGGGTCACCATGATTCAGGTAGATTGAGCATTTATGTGAGGGTAATTTCACAGGCAGAAAATGTGTTCATTTGAATTTATATCTATACGGTCCATTGAACACAGAACCTTCTTTCATAACAGGTGCTAGTTGTTGCCTTTTAGTTAAAATGTTCACAGTCTTTTGAATACAGAAAGTTAGATTTCATACACACTGCAAAATAGTATTAATTAGTGGAAGGTAATCAAGGATGAAGACAATATTTAGGGAATTGACTTGGGGATTAGTGCTTAGTATTCCTCAATAACCTTTAATAACATGGGAGATCCTCAAGATACACAAGAACCACAAGATATCCAATGCAACACCCAGGTGTTCTGAGAATATAGACTTTCTTCTGGTTTCTGAGCTGAAAAGAGACTGACATACTGGTATATTAGTCAGGCCTGTCAATTTTATGGTTTCTGTACTATGCACAAGCTCAAAAGTCATCAATGGTGATGTGAGCAAAGTTTTCTGTGCTATTCCAAAAACTGCTATTTCTATTTTACTTCCCAAAAAATAATGGAATAGTGGCAGTTATGCTTATGTTCAGTACCTTTAACATAGGAGCAGCTGTAAATCTTTCAGGTCTTGCTCCAGCCTTCAATTCGATCATGACTAGTCCATATCTTAACTCAGTTCACCCTCTCCACAATATATACAAACAAAATTAGCCTTTTCAGACCATTGAATCTGCTCCACCATTTGATCATGGCTGATATGTTTCTCAATGTTATTCCCCTGCCTTTTCCCTATAACCTTTGATCCTTTTGCTAATCAAGAACCTAGCTATCTCTGTCTTAATTACATTCAATGATATGGCCTCCACATGCCTCTGCAGCAATGACCTCTACTGGCTGAAGAAATTCCTCCTTGTCTTAGTTCTAAACGGCCATCCCTTCATTCTTAGGCTGTGCCCTCAGGTCCTAATCACTCTGGCTCATGAAAACATCTTCTCCATATCCACTCGATCCTGGCCTCTTATATTTTGTAAGTTTCAGTAAGATTTCCCTTAACCTTGTAAACTCTATTGAGTATGGACCCAGAGTCCTCAACCACTCATCATATCACAAGCCCTTCATTCCCAGGATCAGTCTTATGAATCTCCTCTGTACCCCCTCCAAGCCCAGCACATCTTCCTTCGTTATGAGGCTCAAAATTGTTCACAATATTCCAATTGTGATCTGACCAGAGCCGTATACAGCCTCAGCAGTATATCTCTGTTCCTGAATTCTCTCAGGTATGGAAAATTAAGGAGGTGGTGCTAATTTAGGATGCTAAAAGTACGGATAGAAAGAAATGATTCCCTCTGGTCTGGCAGTTCATTTCAAGCAGGCATTGTTTTAAAATTAAAACTTGGCTATTTAGGGACAATGTTGGGAAGCACTTCCTTATGTTTGACTCCAGACTCCATCTATTGGTTCTGTAATCTGTTAATACACTTATCTGATAAAAATCTGTCAATTCTTACTTTTGACATTGCACATGACCCACATCCTCAGCAATTTTTGGGAGAACAAATTAGCACATGTTTACTATCCTCTGTTCCTTATTCTTTCATGGGATTAGGTTTGATTAGATTAGATTCCCTACAGTGTGGAAACAGGCCCTTCAGCTCAACAAGTCCTCAAGTCTGCGGGTGTTGCTGACAAAGTTCAATTCCAGATTTCCTACAACCCATTGATCCTGAACCTAGCAGCTTGCCAGATATTTCAGAGGCTGGTTAAGACTCAACCATATCACTGTAGGTCTGGAGTCACATGTGAGGAAATGCTTCCCAACATTATCCCTCAATGACCTGGTTCTAATTTTAAGGCAATGCCACCTTGTTCTGGATTACCCTATTGGGGAAATTATTTCTTCTTTTCATCCAAAAGACTTCAACTTTTTTATTAACCTTTTTTCTAATCACCCAGTCGGGCAATGTTATTAGACATCTCTGAGGCAGATAGATTTAAACCCTGGTCTCCCTAGTCTATGGGCAGGGATACTACCACTGCATCACAAAAGGGCCCCTCTAAATACTGCAATTAGATCACCTCCCCCCCCCCCCCCCCCCCCACCCCCTTAATCATCCATGTCTGAGGGAATCCAAGCCCTAGAGCATTTGGGGAATGCTTCACCACCGGAACCTAAGAAAGGATGGTGAAACCCACAATACATTGTTTGTAAATGAGTTGAAGTTGACTATTGCAGCATCTCATTCTGATGGAGCAACATACTTATATTTAACCACCTGAGCCATTTCCTCTATGATCAGAATTGGAAATAAATAGCTTTAACAATTTAATAACAATGATATGAATAAAAGGACAATTATTTCCATCTGATACAGTATCATAGCCAAGGTTAGCTACAAGAGCACCTCCATGAAGGTTTGCGATATGACAAAGTTTTCACTTGTTATCCAGGTCATTGTTAGAAGAGTTTGTTTTCATACTTTTGCTGTTGTTTAGAGATAATAAAACTTGGAAGTTCCAGTTGAAGATTGCCTGGAGTTTGCCTGTCAAGTTACAAACAGCAAATTGAACTTGGCAAACAAGCGTTATGTAGGATAGATTTGACCTGCTAGAAGCTGTACAATTCCATTTGGTTTGAATGCATTATTTTGGGATTAACTATTAGGGATGAGTAGAGGATAGGGAAGTGCATCACAGGAGTAGGCCACTTCCTTTGACTCTATTTCCCCAAAGGACCTATCTCTGTGCTGTAGGACTCTATGACTCTATTTCAAAAGATAGAACAAGGAGCAACATTCAAAAAACTGCAACAAGTAGTTTGGATTTAGAATGTACACCCTGAGAATGTGGTAGTAACAGGTTTAATCATGGTCCCTAAAGGGATTCGGATCATTCTTTGAAGATAAGAGAGCTAACAGAATGGCATTATAGAATGTAGTTCTTGTGTTCATTTGTAATACAGCAGAGAATGATTTCAAATTATAAAAGTCAGACATATATTGTGTGCGGTTGATCGAAGAAGTGTGAACACGTCAGTAAAATAGCAAGTAGGAGTTGATCTTAGAAATTAAAGTATGGTGCTCTGCCAAATATGTTAATACAGAGAGTTATGCTTATTTTAGAGAAATGTCAGACTTGTTAGCACTTGCAATGTTTGAAAATGAGTGAGAAGAAGTGACTGAATGTGCAGATTCAGAAGTGTAATGGAATTAATGTATCTGACTATAGGCAGTTTGAGTAATCTGAAATCTCCTTACAAACAAAGCAACTCAAAACCAGTATGGATGGTGTACCAACTGATGTTCATTTAGTTTAACAGATGGAATCCTAAACGTATATCCCTTCTAAAATATGTTAATATGGACAGCTCTACCTCTCTGTTATTCCATAGAAACTGGTTCTCAGAGAGAACCTAGATAGGACTAGGAAATTAGTGTGTGCTTTATGTAGAATTTTTACTACATTATCATTCTATAAATAGTCAGATAATGCATTCACATGTGTTTTTGTCACATGTGACAGCAGTTGCAAAATTTTAAAATCTTGTATTCTTCATAGTGACAGCCTGAGGCTGGGCAATATTGAATTTGCAATGTTCATTAGCAAAGTATCATTGAAACTCAGATTGAACTAATGTTCTGTTTCCTTAACACTTAGGTTGGGTCTGAAACTTCTGCCCTACCTGGCTCATGGCAAGCACAGTATAAATTTAAATATTGTCAATGAATGTTGTTAGGTCTTCTCCAGAACCAAACATTATGGTAAAGTATCATCAGATACACAAGAAACTCCCTGTCTACCATATAAATGGATAATTTTAAGGTCATTTAAAATTACTCCTTTCATGATTATGTCACTCTGACAATATGTGGATAATGATAAATGTTTTCCCATGACTTTGCTCACTGCTACTTGATTGTTTCAATAATAATCTTACCAAGAAAGTGTGATGCAGTGTGACCAGTGTAGGAGGAAGTAAATATCAAACAGACAGGAAATGCTCACTCTGCATGACATCTTTTAATACAATACTGTGGTTTTGCTGTGATGTGACATATTATGATTCAGAGGGTAGGTGACTTTCTAACAACATAGGAGCTCTCAATACTCCGCCTAGACACCACAGGAAATCAGTGTGAGCTATATATAGGATTTTTAATGCGTTATTGGTATATAAATAGTCAGATAATGCAATTGCATGTGTGTTTGTCACACAACTGCAGTTGCAAAATCTAAAAATCTTATATTCTACACTGTGAGAGCTTGAGGCTAGGCAAAATGTAATTAATAATTGTTCATTAAGAAACTATAATTGAAACTTGCAGTGAAGTGCTCTTCTGTATCCGCAATAATTTTGGCTTTTCAGTCATATATGAACCTTAGTACAATAACAACTTGCATCTGTAACATACAAATAACTCAAAGTGCTTCACAGAAGCCTGAATTGAGTCACATCTGGATATATTAAGACAGATGTGAAAAGTGCAGTCAAAGATTATATTTAAAGGGCTATTTTAAAGGAGAAGAAAGTGGAAGAGAGGTGGTAAAGTTTAGGAAGGAAATTCAAAAGTTTAGACCTAGCTAAGTGATGGTTCCCAATGGTGTGAAAATAAAATCGCAAATGGATATATTGAGATAGCATAATAGTATTTTTGGTCCTTTAAAACCAAAGGTTATGAAATGGTTTTGTTGCTGGGAAGAGGAAATTCGTCTCTAGTTTTTATTCTAGCTTACCAAAGCTGAGGAATCTGTTTTCTGTTTTATGAAGCAGTCCAAGATTTATTACAGTAATTCGACTTTAATTCTGTCTAATCTAAAGTTGCCTTTTTTTTTAGAAAGGTGAGAATGGACATTTTTTGAAAGCTACTGTGTTAAAATGGTGATTTCTTTCAATAATCGAATGATTTCAGTAACTGGTGACTACCCAGTGTAGAGGCTGGATCAATAACCTGAAACACTGGCAACAGCATGGTGGTATTTAAAAATGGAAGGAATAGTGGGCCATTACCACAGCACGAATGAACATGTTTCGTTCTGAGCTGGATAATGAATTGCAAATTACCAAGCTAAATTGGAGATGACATCAGCAAGAATGAATGTATACTATTAAAGAATATTTACCTTACAATAGCTGAGGTCTAAACAATGTATTGGGTAGCCATAAACAATGTGTAGTCTTCAAGATCAAGTGATGTTAAAGGGGTCATGGGCGTATGATTGGACGGAAACAAACAGATGTGTTAGTCTCCACCTTTAAATCTTTTAAAAGGGAACTGAATTGCATTTCTGTGTTCTGCCCCAACTTTTCAGGAAGATGGTAGTAATGTTGCTAGAATCATAAGCTGGAGGTCAGGCTAATGCATTTGGCTCATAGGTTCAAACCCTACCATGGCTGCTGGTGGAATGTAAATATAAAGGTAGCCTCAGTTGTTGTAACAATGAAGCTATCATTGATCATCTTATTATTCCCTTGGGGATGAGCACCAATTCTCAAGTCCCATTACTCCCGGGGTTCACCATAAGAAGTTAATGATCTCTTTTTGAGTGTAGGAGTTGGGACGTCATGTTGAGGTTGTACAGGACATTGGTGAGGCCTCTTCTGGAATATTGCTTCTCCAGTTCTGGTCTCCCTGTTTTAGGAAACATATTATTAACCTGGAGAGGGTTCAGAAGAGATTTATCAGGATGTTGCCGGGAATGGAAAGTATGAGTTTTGAGGAGACGCTGGATAGACTGGGACTTTTTTCACTGGAGTGTAGGATGTTGAGGAGTGACCTTATAGAAGTTTATAAAATCATAGAATTTATAAATAGCAGAAATTTTTTCCCTAGGGTGAGAATTTCATGACTAGGGAGCATAGTTTTAGAGTGAATGGAGAAAATTTTAAAAGGACATGGGGGTAATTTTTTTTTACACAGAGAGTGGTTTGTGTGTGGAATAAACTTCCAGAGAAAGTGGTGGACATAAGAACAGTTACAATGTTTAAAAGGCATTTAGATAAGTACATAAATTAGAAATACTTGGAGGGATGTGGGCCAAGAACAGGCAGCTAATTTAGTTGGGATTATGGTCAGATTATGGTTAGACCAAAGATGCTCTATGACTCTATAATGCTATGATTTAATCAAAATATACAAAATCCCTAATTAAATGGACAGAAAGCACTGACAGGTTTCCTGTACTTAAATAGAACTGCTGTTTGTTACAGAAAATTATATTCTAACTTCAAATAAACAAATATAAACTATCAACATATGGCTCTGCTGCTTAAAATGCTAACCCCTACATACACAGATGAACAAAAATAATTTTTTTTTTAAATGAGTGGAAGGAAAAAAAATCTTGGAATCACAGTTCAACAGCACCAGTACACAGGGTTTGCTGACATGATCAGTTTGACTTCTCAGGGATCTCTCTTTTTTTTCAGTTTCCTTCACTTCTTCGCAGGAGGCACAGAGCAATTGATTCACAAGCAGCGAAGTATCTTAGTCACTGGTTAAGGGCAACAGCTTACACCAATTGGTGATAGAAAGTTAATGGCTTTCTTCAGATTTCAGATAATTCAATACAGAGAGGGAGACAAACCACTTGGTCCTGGAAATTCACTACCCACAAGCTGTTGAATTACCCAGGAAATAGAGAGTTATCATTGAGCTGATGACCTTGGACATCCACAACTGGTAACTATTGCACAAACCAATCAGCTACTTATTGTCTGCCAAGTCTCACTGCATACACCCCTAGGTACCGTGTCAGGAGTATTATTAATGGTGAACTTACATTGGTAGTTTCCATTACAAGTACAGACACAGGAGATGAAAATACTGAAGGTTAGCGCACAGTTGAAAAATTTTGTCTCAATTCTATAAAGGTTTTGCAACTAATTAAATGAGTACACAGAGAACTATGCATTTCACAACTGTTGCATTTATAGCACAGTACACAAGCACAATTATTTGTCCTTGAAACTTGAAAATAAGTCCTTGTTAAAATGCTTTGGGGTGAATGTGGATGCGATTATTGTTGGCAACTGAAAAAAGGCATTGCATCATCTTTTATTTACAAATATAGGTGAGGTTTCTATCCTGTCAAAGGCCCTCACACTAATCAGATAGAGCATTTTCACCTAGCTCTTGTGATGCTGCTGCTCTGTTAACAAGGTTATGGTGTCCCTGGCTTCTTTTTTTCCAGGAGGTGGTAAAAGACACAGACTCTGAACAGCCTAAGTTTGAGGGGTTTTAGGGCCAGTTTGATTATAGCTAACAGATACTGCCTCAAGCAAAACACTTTTAAGTTTAGAAAAAAACACTTGTACAATGAAAGGGGAGTGGTCAGTTCTCCCAGCTCAGCTTTTCTGTGGTTTGGTTTGGTCTGGCTAATCACCGAAAGCAGTCAGGCAGTTGTAAAAGCTGCCGGGTCCAGAGAAGCAAGTCCAGGCTGTTCCTCCTCTCTCTCTGGCTTCTGTACTGCAAGACCCTGTGTTTGATTTTATCTTTTGTGCCAAGGGGTGTTTACGAGGATTGTTGCAAGTATTGGGAACAGCATCATTAAGTTGGAATAATTTGTTGGGTTTTTGGATTGGTTAAGTTTCTCGGTATTCTGTTTTTTGTTTATGTTTCATTCGGTAATCTTGTAAATAAATTCTGTTTTGATTAAAACTACGTGGTTTGACAAACTGCATCTCCCCTGGAATATCTGCATTACACCTGCTTAAAACAACTAGCAAAGTTAGGGTGTGGGCTAAATTCTTGAAATGTTTTGAGGGGTCAGGCCTGGTTCATAACACTTTGATTCTCCACGCCCATGCAGGGCAAATTGTACTTCAAGTGTGGAATCTAATAAGAGAAACATGGCCCTGGACAGCAGCAGAATCAAAATCGGATTATTGTAACTGAGGAGCTCATTCCTACCGACTGAACAAATTCTCCGAAACAAAAATTCAATTTGCATAAGGAATGGCGCTAACGTTATTTGGTAGCAAGCTTCCGAAATCATAGAATCCCTACAGTGAGGGAGCAGGCCAGCAAGTCTACACTGACCCTCCAAACAGCAACCTGTCCCATCACAGTAACTCCATTTTTCCCATGGCCAATCCTCCTAACCTGCACATCTTTGGACTGTGGGAGGAAACCAGAGCTCCCAAAGGAAACCCATGCAGGCACAAGAAGAATGTGCAAACTCTGCACACAGTCGCCCAAGGGTGGGATCGAACCCAGATCTCTAGCGTTGTGAGGCACCAGTGCTAACCACTCAGCCACTGTGCCACCCTCAGTTCAGGCACTCCTCACAATTTGACAAGCGAACCTGCAGTCTGTTAGCTCCCTAATCGTTAGAAGGGTATAAAATACATTTTCCTAAATATTGATAACAAAAATGCACTATTTATTAATTTTTCCATAATTTACTCCATATTAATTGCCCCTTGAAAAAAACTTAAGTTTGTACCTCATTGCCATGCATGTTTCCCACGTACTTAACATTGGATTTTCCAATAGAATTCTCTTTCGGATTGTGCTCAGTAATGACCAACACTCAGAATTCCCAGCCTATGGAGTCAAAGTAGGAGTGTAAGTAAGAGAGTGAAGCATCAAACCTTATTTTATGCCAGTATCTGCTGTGCGTGACAATGCTTTGAAAAGCAGCCACCAATAGAGATCATTTTGTTGCTATTTTTCTAAAGAAGCAATGTAAAATGTACCCTGTTGACTCAGACCTTGATTTGCCAACTCTGGGTGGGTGCACTCTTGGAGGTTTCTCACCTGGTTGTACCTGACTGATCGCTGAACTGACAAACTGCAAGTTTCAAAAATCTGGAGGTTCCCATTGATCAGAAACTGAGTTCAACAGCCAAATGAATACATTGGCTACAAAAGCAGATCAGAGGCTAAGAACCATGTGGCAAGTAACTCACCTTTGACTCGCCACAGCCTTCTCACCGTTTACGTGGCAAACCCATGAGTGTGATGAAATATGCCCTAATTCCCTGGATAAGTGCAGCTCCAACTACACTCAAGAAGTTTGATACCATCCAGGACAAAACAGTTCATTTGGTTAATCCTCCATCCACCACCTTGAGCATTCACTGCCTTGATTACAAATACACAGTGGTAGCAGTGTGTACCATCTACAAGATGGTCTGCAGTAACTTAGCAAGGCACCCTTGACAGCACCTTCCAAACCTGTGACATGGACAGCAGATACATGGGAACACCACACCTCCATGTTCCCCTTCAAGCCACTCACTATCCTGACTTGGGTACTATATTGTCATTCCTTCACTGTTGCTGGGTCAAAATTGTGGAACTCCCTTCCTAACAGGGTTGTTCCCAAAGACTGCTGCAGTTCAAGAAGGCAACTCAACATCACTTTCTCCAAGGCTATTTGAGAACAGCCTTGCTAGCAATGTCCATATCACATGAATGAACAAAAATAAGTGGCATAAGAATGGAAATTAGGTGGCATCAAAACAATTCATGCAACAGTAATGTGTGCCTAGACAAAGAAGGCCCAAGATTGGCTGACGTGTAGGCCATGATCACAGGATGACCTGTCTGCATGTTACAATTCTGCAGACATTGGTGGAAAATAATTTAAAGATTTGGAGCTAAGGTGGTGACAGATATTAATGGGTCCAGATCACCCACGAGTTCATTGAATCATTGAACAGGCTCAAGGGGCTGAATGGCCTTCTTTTCCTGTTCCTCCTTTCTTATCTTCATAGTAAAGATGTCTCCCATTGAGCTCCTCATACAATCTCACTGAGAGACTGAGATGGAAACATAGAAAATAGGTACAGGAGTAGGTCATGAACCCATTCACTCAGACATTGGGAATAGGAGAGATGCTGAAAGCTACCTGTTTGTCCTTGCCTCCAATCACCATCACTTCCCTCTCCTTTAACTCTCACCACACAATCTCAATCTGTCCTCACTCACCTTTTGCTCTGCAATCCTTGCTCTCAAGACAGCCCCACCAGAAGCTACCAACCCTCCCGGTGGTACTGACAAGCAATGGAGAGCTGCTGGCCCCTGATTGGATGGTCAGCCAGCCCAGGGTCCTCCATCTTATGGAAGAACCAAAGGTGACCATTGAAATGCCTGAAACGGCCATCTGGCCTCCCCCACAGAGCGTACGGGTATCTCTGATTATCTTCAGGCTGACACAATCCAGTCCATCAAGAATTCAAATACACCCCAACCCTCACCACCTCAAACCCCTTCCTCCACACACCACCAACCCCATATCTACTCGAAACCCCAATTTTCATCCTTCTGTTGAGGTAGGACAAATAACTAGAACACTCTGTCAAAATTATCCCATTACCAGCATCTTTACTGACCCCTGATCATGGGAGTCACTCCACACAATGCAAACAATTCCCATGGACCTTCAACTGATTTTCCGATGGTATGGAGGTAGGTAATGCTGATCTGATGGTGCTGAACACAGTACAGAAATCTCTGGAGGTGTTCATAGCTTGGGTTTTCTGCAGTATATAAAATCATTCACTACAGCAGCATTATAGGACACTGATATAAAAATAGTCTTCTGGATCTGCATTTACATATAAAGACAAAAGAATGCCGATAGCAAATGAGATTGTATATTTATGAATATGGGTTGATTGAGTACATTCCCCTGCACCTGTATAATTGTTCCTTGTTTCTTAGAATTAATCAATCTACAGGCTCATGTAATTGAAGTTACAGGAAAGACAGGGGCAGTGTGGGAGTTGGTGAAATGACCTCAGATTTACAAGGAAAATACCTGTTACGAGAAATGTCTCGTGTATCCTTGAGTCTCATTTTACAGCCAGAACAGATTCTTGCACAGGTTTGAACTTTGTTTGTATGGGAACATGAATAGATCTTTTCAACAGTTCCTCCTTTTAATTAGACCAGAGCTAATCTGCATCTAACCTCCATTTACCCACTATTTGCAGGAAATATAGCTAAAAATATAAGATTAAATCCCCACATCCCTCCCACTTTTTAAAGTCCCCCCCACAAAAAAAGTAATAATATCTCCATTTCTATTGTACTAAATTAATTAAACATTTAATTGAGGAAGCAGCTGAGGGTAAGCCCAGTGCTGTTGGAGGTAAAGTCTGGAAGCTGCTGTACTATGACAAGTTAAAACAGAAGGAATGCTGTAGGGAAATGCACAAGATAAAACTTGCAGATGAAACACGCCATTATGTCACCCCAAATTCAAGGCAAGTAATTTGGATGTGGGCTACATTTTTCTTGTTAGATCTACTTAAGTGACGTAAATGACAATTTAATTAGAATTTCTTATGTTTGGAGAGAAATCGAGAGACGTTTACTGGTGAGGTTTGTCACTGGCACTTGAACTGACAATTAAAGAGAGGTGCAAAAGTATGAAAGTCAATTGGCTTTTGTGGGTTTAGAAACACTGGGTGAAAATTTCACAGCCACTGAACAACGTGGGCATTCACAAAAATGTTAGTGAATTCAGTAGTAAGGACTCTCCAACCACCTGCTGCACAGTGTACACCCACAACTGTGCAGCTAAATTCCAAACAAACATCATCTGCAAGTTTGCTGATGATATCACCATGGTAGGATAGATATTAAACAACAAAGAATCAGAATACAGAAAGGAGACAGAGGGCTTAGTGTCATGGTACAATGATAACAACCTCTCTCTCAATGTCAGCAAAACAAATAAAATGATCATTGACTTCAGGAAAAAAAAGAGGAGGACACAATCTGCACCAATGGTGCAGAGGTTGAGAGGGTTGAGAGTGCCTAGTTCCTCGGAGTGATGATAATTGACCTGTCCTGGACCACCCACATAGATGCAATGGTCAAGAAGGCACAACAGCACCTCTTCTTCCTCAGGTAGTTCAGGAATTCAACATGTCCATAAGGACCCTCACCAACTTCTACAAATGCACCATTAAAAAAAATTCTGTCCTGTTGCATAACAGCTTGGGATGGCAACTGCTTTGCCCAGGACCGTAAGAAACTACAGAAAGTTCTGTGCACAAATTAGACCATCATGGAAGTCAACCTCCCAACCATGGATGCCATTTATGCTTCTTGTTGCTGTGGAAAGGCTGCCAACATCAAAGGCCCCTCTCACCTCAGTAGTACTCTCTTCCAACCTTTTCCGTCAGGCAGGAGATAGAGAAGCTTGAACACAAGCACCAACAGGTTCTACAACAGCTTCTTCCCCACTGTTATTAGACTGCTGAATGGACCTAACTTTGAATAGCGTTGATCTCACTTTGTGAACCTCCTGTGCAGTATAACCTGCATGCCTCACTCCGTCCAAGCACCTTATGATCTGTAGGTCCTTGCTTTCTGTGATATACCTTTATTACTCAAAAAACAAAGCTTTTCACTATACTTAGGTATACGTGTCTGCAATAAATAAACCAAGATGAGAATCTTGCTACTGAGTTGTGAAATGCCTATTTGCATCCATTTTCATGGACTAATGTCGTTAGTAGTCAGTTTTGCCTCGTTTATACGTAGTTTCCCATTCTCGCATCTACCAGATAGAAACTGGACAATTCTCGATATGAAAGACAAAACGGGTACTAAGTGACTGCAGCTTACCACTCGCTCCTTTGGCACTAGATCAGATGCACAGCTGGGCTTTAAAGCTGGCACCAGAGTGCCTGGGATCCTAGGAGGTCCTGGCAGTGGACAATCTTCAAGCCTGTGGAAAGAGGAAAGAAATAACACGTGCTGCACCAAAGGGCATTGGTGCATAGCTAATGAGGAGAATTTTGGAAAACAGATTGTGATAGCTCACTAAGGCTCAGGGAGAGAAATCATCAATGGAACTCCTCAAAACTGAAATTTAGCCAAAAGCAGCCCATTAATGTGGCAGGGTAATTCAATTTTGTGTGCTTGTTCTGCCAGGCAAATTTGTAGAATAGAATCCCTAAAGTGCAGCTGGAGGCCATTTGGCCCATCAAATCTGCATCAACCCTCTGAACAGCATCCCGCCCAATCCCTGGACCTCACACATTCCCATGATTAACCCACCTAGCCTGCACATCCCTGGATACTATGGGCAATTTAGCATGTTTGGTTTACCTAACCTGCACATCTTTGCAACACAGAAAAGATTCACCTATGCTGTAATCTGTTAAAATTCGAGAGGTCAAGAACTATCCCAAAAGTCACTCAAGGAAAAACTAACAACTTTATTTTTAAAGTCTAACAGAGAATAATTAATTAACAATTATTTACAACTCCTTTCTCTAACTTATCTTTTACCTTCCCCTCTACAATACTAATCTGATAAAAGCCCCGATTAAGATTTACCAAAAAAATTCAAATTTCTAAACCAGCCAGCTGTCGAATCTTCTCTTTGTATCTTCCTCTGTGTTCTTTATTTCTTCTTAGGGATTTCTGTTTCACAGATCATTGATAGATAAAGGTATCTTTAAGAGAGCTATTCTATGGGCAGTCTGTAGATGCTGGTGGCCTGGCAGTTCTCCTCCAACTGTTCCAGTTTCCCCAGGTCTTATAGCCCAAAGCCTCAGATCGTTTCTTTGATGTTAATATTGTCAAAATACTAAATTCAAACTTAATTGGAGGTTGATATTTTGGGGTTTAATTTAAACTGATTTGCCAAATTCAAATTTATTTTTTGTCTCAAAGCAACTCAGCCAGTGCCAGCTGTTCTGACCAAGTATTATATTGTTGCCTTGTTCCGGACTCTCTGTGCCTCTCTAAGTCCTTGCTAGCTTTCATCTCTCCTAAAGGTACAGTACCCCTTATATCTTCATAACACCTCCCCCCTTCAGAAAAAAACGAACCATCATGGTAAAAAGATGGCTTCATTTTTTTCTATTCTTTAAACACATTACTCTAACATACAGATAACTTTAATCTAAGTTCACCTCCATATACCTGTAAATATATATATATATAAACATTAAATAAATAGAAACCTCATCTAAACTTTATCAGTTAACTCCATGATAACACATCTGCGATTACATTTTTACGACCCGCTACATGTACAATGTTTAAATGAAAAGTCTGTAATGTAAGACTCCAACGAAATAGTCTCATATCTTTGTCTTTAAAATGTATCAAGAGTGTAAGAGGATTATGATCCGTGTACACAACCATCTCTGGCACATTGTTCATGATATAAGCACTAAAATGTTGTAAGGGCACAATCCAACTCAATAGTTCTTTCGCGATTGTGGAGTATTCCTCTGCTGGATGTTGAGTTTCTTTGAAAAGTAACCAACTGGCTGTTCATTTTCCTGGAGTAGTGCAGCTCCAACTCCTATGTCACTACCATTGATGGCTACTTTGAAAGGTTTTGAAAAGTTTAGTGTCCCAAAACTGGTTTGGTGGCTAACATGGCTTTCAAATGGTCGAATGCTTCCTGGCATTGTTCTGTCTACTGAAACTTTGTGTTCTTCTTCAGCAAATTGGTTAACGGTGCCACTACACTGCTGATGTTTGGAACAAGCTTCCAAGAGAATCCGCGGAGTCCTAAAAATCAAGGCACCTCTTTCTTCAAGGTTGGTCATGGAAATTCCTTGATGGTCTTCGTCTTTGCATTCCATGGGGTCAACCTTCCATGACCAATGTTATGTCCCAAGAACGTTACCTCTGCTTTCATAAATTCAATTTTATTGAAGTTTATTACCAGTTTTGCTTCATGTAGTCATTCAAAGAGTTCTGCCAACTGCCTTGTGATCTTTCCAGGACTTACTAAAAATTATCCAAATAGACTGCACAGTTTGTTAACCCAGCCACGACTCTGTTCATGAGTCTTTGGAATGTGGCGGGTATGTTCTTCATTCCAAATGGCATCACTTTAAATTGATATAGCCCACTTGGGGTTACAAATACAGAAATTTCTTTCACCGTCTCTGATAAAGGTACCTGCCAGTAACCACGCAGTAAGTCCAACTTGGAGATGTAACTGGCTTGTCCGACTTTCTCGATACAATCCTCCAGTCTAGGAATTGGATATGAGTCTGATTTTGTAATAGTGTTGACCTTCCGATAATCCACATAGAATTGTTGAGACCCGACCTGTTTGGGAAGTAAGACGAACAGCGAACTCCCCTCACTCTGGCTTGGTTCGATGATATCCTCGTCAAGCATGGCCTCCATCTCCTTCTGGACCTGTCTGATTTTGAAAGGATTAAGCTGATAGGAGTGTTGTTTTGTTGGAGCAGTACTTCCTACATCTACTTCGTGTACAATAGCATTAGTCTCCCCATATGATTCTTACGTATGTCCTTATACTGTAGTAACAAATCTTTCAACTGCGTTCCATGCTCCTGGGACAGATAGTCTACTAACTTATCCCACTCCTGAAGGACTTCTTCATTTTTTATCCTATTTTGAGGCACATCAAAATTCACATCATCTGGATTTGATTCCTAACTCTGCAGGGCAGTAACTAACACCTGTTTCTCCAGGTCTTTCTCTCTAGTATAATGCAGTTTCAGCATGTTCACATGACATACCCAATATCTTTATTTTCTATCTGCCTTTTTTACTAGATAGTTCACCTGACTCAACTTTTTCTCAATTTGATAAGAACCAATAATCCTGGCTTTGAAGGGATCTCCTATCATTGGTAACAGTACTAACATGTTATCCCATCGGGAGAACGTCCGAGTCTCAGAACTTTTATCTGCTACCTGCTTCATTCTATACTGTGTCCTCTTTAGGTGCTGTTTAGCTAACTCACCTACTCGATTTAATCTCTCCCTCACCTCTGATATATAATCAAAGTGTGAAATCTCTGACTTTGGTCCTGTCAATTTTTCTTTTATTAATTTCAAAGGGGCCTCTCACTTCATGTCCAAATACTTGAGGCTTTTTTCCCCCTTTTCACCCTCTTGGGCTTCTTTAACCTGTGGTGAATTCTTACCAGTATTCTCTACTCTTTCTTTCATACTGTAGAATCTCCCCTTCCCCCAACTTCTATCCCTCACAGGATGAAATTCTGGCCAAAAGCCTGTTTTATCCACCAACATGTATTCATCTGCTAATTCTGCTGGCCTTCTCACTTCCTAAACGTTCTGTTCCTCCACATGTATTCTAACCATCTCTGGAAGTGAGTTTTTAAACTCCTTTAGCAGAATAATCTCTCATAGAACCTCAAAGGTTTTACCAATTTTTAAAGCACACACCCATCAATCAAAATGAGTATGTTTAATTCTTTCAAACTCAACAGAAGTCTGACCTGCTTCCTTCTTTATGTTTCTGAACTGCTGTCTATATGCTTCTAGTACCAAAATACACACTTAAAATCGCCTGTTTAATGTCTTCATAATTCCTTGACCCCTTGTCGACCAGTTTAGTTTAACTTAGCATTACCCATAAATCCTCAAACCACTCCATCTGCCTAGCCAATGTTTCAAATGAAATAAAGAAGGCTTCAACATTTTTCTCATCAAAATGTGACAGAGTTTTGACATATTTGTACATATCGCTATCTTCTCTTTTAATCTCTATCCTGTTAACTTGATTTTGCTGACTAAGTCACAACCTCTCAAGTTCAAATTCTCTCTTTATTCAACCAAGAACTATCTTTCTTTTTCCCCTTTCTCTGTTTATCTTCTAACTCCATTGCAGTTTAAGTTTTTTTTAACCTCTACTGTGCTCGTCTGTTACTCTGACACACCTAAGTGTCTAAATAAATCCCTTACAATTTCAGCTTTACTTTTGTCCATGGTTAAACTCAAATGTAACATATTTGCTAATTCTAAAAGTATGGCATTTTTTCTTTCCTTCTGAACTTGAGAATCATCTTCAAATCCCGGAACTCTTTTTACAATTTTAAGAGCCATTTCTCTCACTTCTAATTTAATCAACCAGACATCACCGAAACTAAACAAATTGTCTCACCTACACTTTATTTAAAGATGTAGGACACTAACCTGCAAGTGTTCAAATCTGCTGGGATTTTTCATACCCCCAAATCTTTTCAAATTCATCTAAACCAGTTCAAATCCTGGACAAACATCCAAACTGTTATGACATGGGGTAAACCCCTCTGCTAATTTAAACCAGGCAAAGTAGAAAAGATTCACCTCGTGCTGTTAATCTCTTAAAATTTGAGAAGCCAAGAACTATCCCAAAAGTCACCATTTAAAGTAAAAACTAACAACTTCATTTTAAAAAGTCTAACAGATAATAATTAATTAACAATTATTTACGACTCCTTTCTCTAACCTATCTTTCACCTTGCCTTCTGCAATACTACCAATAAAACCCCCGATTAAGATTTACCAAAACATTATTTTTCAAAACCAGCCAGCTGTCAAATCTTCTCTTTGTATCTTCCTCTGTCTTCTTTTTTTCTTCTTAGGGATTTCTGTTTCACAGGTCATTGACAGATAAAGGTACCTTTAAGAGAGCTAGTCTACGAGCAGTCTGCAGATGTTGGAGGCTTGGCAGTTCTCCTACCCAACTGTTCAGTTTTCCCCAGTCTTATACCCCAAAGCATTGGATCATTTCATTGGTGTTAATATTGCCAAAATCCTATATTAAAACTTAATTGGAGGTTGGTATTTTGGGGTATAATTTACATTTTCACATTTTTTTTGTTTCACAGCAACTCAGCCAGCGCCAGCTGTTCTGACCAAGCATTATATCATTACCTTGTTCCAGACTCTCTGTGCATCTCTAAGTCCTTGCTAGCTTTCCCACTAATTTAAAGGTACAGTACCCCTTACACCTTCATAACAAATTCATGCAGGAGAGAGCTCCTCACAGTATCAATTGTTGCTCCCTTTGTAATTTTGTATTCTGGCAACTGCCCTGGTGAATGCACTACGAAAACTTGTAATTCAACAATTTGTATCTTTCTTCACTAATACTGTAGATCTGACTACCACTGTTTGAGCAGAGAAACTTTTCCTGACTTCTCTGCTGAATGGTCAAACACTGATTTTACAGTTTTGTCCTCATGCTAGACTCCTTCATCAGGGGAAACTGTCTATTATTATCCTGTATCTAAATTCCTTTCAAAATCCTCAATCAAATTGGGCCTCAACCTTAGATATTCATCAAAATACAAAAGCCTGATTTTTGTAACCTGTCCTTATAAATCTAACTTTTGGAACCAAAATAATATTCTGGTGAATATAAGATATATTTTTGGAGTCCAGTTACTATTCTTACCAAGCGTCGTAGCCAGAACTGTACACAGTATTTCAATGAGTGCCTAACCAAAGCTTTCAACAACTCCAGTAAAGTTTCTTTCCTTTTATATTCCAATCCTCCAGTTCTAAAAGCTAACAGCTTACGAGGTCAGCCAGTTTGCCTTCACAGATTATGAGTTCCCTGATTGGGGCTGTTAATCTGGTCCAATCTGGGAGCCCTGGGTGACAGATATAAACTGGAGGGTCAGAGGTTCTGTTCACTCTGAGCTGGCTCTGAAGAAGTTGGATCAGTGACGAGGACTCTCAACGTGTAAATAGAGGGTGACTTGGTGACGCGATACCGGCCTCTGTGGAGTTATTTCATCCATGAGATTTTGTTTGTACCTGACTTCTATGTTTTAGTGATCTGACTGCAAGGACTTCAAACATCCCTGGACTTGTGCTGTTCTGGGTTTCTCACTATAAAAACATGTTGACATCAATTGTTTTACTGAAAAGAAAGAGACACACTGTTGAAGTATTTTTGTCCTTCATTCACCAGGACAGATGGAAGAATGGCAAATTTCAAAATGGCAACAGTTTACGCTGCAAGAGAAAAGTCGTAAGTGCCCTTTTCTCATTCAGTACTAATTATTGCTGCTTTTGAAATGCTTTTTATATTTCTGTCCCAATAAATGCAATAAAAAGCCTTGATAGTCTTTATTTTTCAATTTTATTACAATCAAGCCACCATCCCTTTTTGGTGTTAAATTGATAGTTCACGCTTATCTGCTTTGAAATCTATCTGCTACAATTATGCCTAATCCCTTAATCTATAAATGTCTTTTTGTTGTTTTATGCTCCAGTCTATACAAATTACCATCCCTCCAATCTTATCTATTGGAAAAATTAGTACAGTGGCTCACTGCTACCTCTCAGCACCAGAGAGCAGGGTTTGATTCCATCCCTTGGGCGACTATCTGTGTGGAGTTTGCACATTCTCCCCATGCCTGCATGTGTTTGCTCTGGTTTCCTCCCATAGTCTAAAGATGTGCAGGTTAGGTGCAGTGGCCATGCTAAATTGCCCTGCAGTGTTGAGGGATGTGTAGACTTGGTGGGTTAGCCAAGGGAAAGTCAGAGTTAGGGGTTGGAAGGGCCAGAGAAGCTTTGATGGGCTGAATTGCACTGTAGGGATTCAATGTAGCTGAATGTTTTTATCTCTGTCACTAAACATTGTGCTACATAGCGAAGACCTTGACACAGATTGTTTTGGGATAATGCGAATCAGATTGAGTGCATATGGACTTTTTGCTTTCTAGGAGAAAGTGAGGACTGCAGATGCTGGAGATCAGAGTTGAGAGTGTGGTGCTGGAAAAGCACAGCAGGTCAGGCAGCATCCAAGGAGCAGGAGAATCGATATTTTGGGTATAAGGCCTTCCTCGGGAATAAGCATCATTCTTGATGAAGGGCTTATGCCCAAAACATCAATTCTCCTGCTCCTTGGATGCTGTCTGACCTGCTGTGCTTTTCCAGCACCACACTCTCAACTTTTTGCTTTCTAGCCTGAATTCTAACTAGCTGAATAATTCAATTTTATGAGCTTTATTTCAGCTCATCTATAAAGGGCTTTATTAAATACCTTCCAAAACTCCCAACAAACTGCATCCATAGACATTAATCCCCTCCATTATCCATTCATTTTGACAAAACATTTAATTAGGTCAATTAGAAGTTGCTTATTTATTTCAATTTCATGTCAGCTCTTTCTCTCTAATCCTCTCTAATTTCTCTATGTATTTAGTTACCTATCTCTATTAAACAATTTTACAAACTATTTGTCGAATAAACAGGTCTAGAACTTCCTGGTTTCAGTTCACTCTCCCCTGCCTTTTGAAATCATTTCTTCTCTGTGGTACTTTGATTGTAACATGACATCCAAGCTCTTTTCACACTCTGAAACATAACCATGACAAGGAAGGTCTTAACAGGATCATATACTGTACTGTCAGGAGGGGCTAAAGGGTGGTTCAGTGCTTAGCCCTGCTGCTTTGCTGGTGCAATTCCACCCTCGGGCGACTCTCTGTGTGGAGTTTGCAAGTTCTCCCTGTGTCTGTGTGGGTTTCCTTCCACAGTTCAAAGATGCACAGTTTATATGGATTGGCTGTGTTAAATGCAGAGTGACAGGGATGGGGGTGGGTCTGTGTGGGATATTCTTTGAAGGGTTGGTGTGGACTCAATGGGTCAAATGGCCTGCTTCACACTGTGGGGAATTCTAAGATTATTCAGCATCTGTTGTACAGGAGAATATTATCACAATCCTTTCAATGATTTGAATGTCCTTTTATGGGATTTCCATTAGTGTCGAAGATTCTCTCTTAAATTCTTGGATAGTGAAGAAACGACTGATAATTCATGTGAGTTACAAACCCATGGACAGTCTGGTGTTCCAAAATGCTGCCTGGAAGTTTCCTTGGAGTTGCACTTTGGTGGAAATGCAAAGAGTACATTTGTAAACTTGAGCTTTCTGAATCCTGATCTAGTGAAGGTATCTCAGCTACTGCCAATTGTTTTGGACCATTGTTGGGCCTTTACTGATTCTCTCCTGGTTTCCCACTGCAGACTGGTGACTGGAAAGGACTCTTAAAGTCATAGAGTTTAGAGACATACAGCATGGAAACACACCCTTCGGTCCAACCAGTCCATGATGGTCAAGGTTTCCAAACTAAACTTGTCCCGGTTGCCTGTGTTTGGCCCATACCCCTCTAAACCTTTCCTAATAGGTCTTTATTTTTCTACTTTGTACCTAAGATTTTGTGCCTAGATACCTTTGTACCTAAGATGGCACTGGGAATGGTGACTTTGTACACTTTTCACTGTACTCCTGTAACCCGGTACTTAAGTACACCTGACAATAAACTTAATTCTATTCCTTTATCTACCCGAATGTCTTTTAAATGTTGTAACTGTACTTGCACCCATCACTTCATCTGGCAGTGCATTCCACACATGAACCCTTCATTTCCGCATCAGTGCTGGCTGCTTGTACAGATTGCAGATAGAACTCTTGATAGGATCCGAGCAAGCTGCCTTCTTCCAGGCAGTGTAACTTTCCAATTATCTCTCGCAAAGCAGCTGTAACCATTTGAATTCCTGAGCTTTGATGCTGAGCCAGAATCTCTGGGTTGATGAACAAACCTTTGGTCAAAGAAGTAGCTGTTGAAGAACAGCTTAAAAGTGAAGAGAGAGAGAGAGGTAAGAAGGTGGACAGGAGTTATAGCACTGGCAGAGAAAATTGGGGATTCTCAAAAGGCTAGAATTGGTGCTGATGTTGGGGGGAATTGATTGTGCAGATACCTCAGATATGTGCAGCAGGAGGAGATTGTAAAGATGGGAAGGGGGCAAGGCCACAGGGGATTTTAAAACAAGGACGGGAATTTTAAAATTGAGGTCTCTTTCCTCGGAGCCAGTGTAGGTCAGGGAAGATAGGGTGATAGGATTTGGTTGGCCACAGTGTTTTGGATGTTAGAATGTTGAAAGCTGGTTGGGGTTGCAGTGAAATAGTCCAGGCCAGAGGTTACAAAGGCTTGGATGAGGGTTTCATAGCAGATACGCTGAGGCAGTGATGGAACAAACACAAAAAATGGAGAAACTCAGCAGGTCTGGCAACATTTATGGAAAGATAAACACAGTTAAATTTTCAAGTAACAGAATCCCTGTTTTCACAATTCAAAACCTTAATTTACACCCACTTTACATCTCACTTTATCTTTCATTACAATTAGTAACACCTTTGACTTTTGTATTGGGCCTAAACACCATCTGTTCCCCTCACTCCTCCTCTCTCTGTCAAAGAAGAATAAAAACAAACTATTTCCCAGCCACCACTTTCAATTCTGAAGAAAGGTCACACTGGACTCGAAATGTTAACTCTTATTTTTCTCTCTTGAGATATTTGCTGCTAAAGCTGCTGAGTTTCTCCAGCAATCTCTATGCCTGTTTCAGATTTCCAGCACCTGCAATATTGTGAGGCAGTGGTGGAATTAGTAAAGCCATGGAAGTGAGCAATCTTGGTGACAGTGTGGATAGGTCGCTGTTAGCTCAACTCTGGGTGAAATATAACATCAGCGATGGTTCAGATCACGATTTGGCCGAGAGAGGAAGTTGGTGACTAGGGAACAGAGCTTCTGGCAGTGGTTGCAGCCTTTGCAAGATGGTGGAGCTGCCATGGAAGGTGGTGGTGAGGTAGAACAATGCGTCATCACCACACGTGCGAAAGCTGACAGTGTTTTCAGATAACGAGGAAGAGGAAACCTGTGAAACATGGAATAGGAGGAATTCAGGATTGAAAGAGATACTCATTCATGCAGGCTGAATTAGCTCAAAACTGATATAAGGTGAAAACCTCCCCAAGAAGTTTAATATTTTAAGTTGGAGATAACAGTTGTACTACTGAAGGAACATGAAATGTAAGAATTTTTCTTCAAAAAGGGAAGAATCCCTGAGGACATTGTAAAATTCTGTGCACGAAATGAATTCTTTCAAAGTCTGGTGCACTCTGTTGAGAATGTCTATTTTTGTCAGCTCTTGTACTGTCTGTAATCCTGGTATCTCTGTCTGTATTCTATGTCCTGCCTCTGTGATCTCTTATGATGCCTCTTTCCTTCTTTGTACTTTTTTCTCTGTCCATCCCTGAACTTTTGCCTGTGCATCTGCCTGGTTTTACTCTCACCCTTAGACCCCTTCATCCTTTATACCTCTATGTGGATCCATTTGCTTCCCTGAATTTCATTCAACCCCCCACTTCCTTTCCTATATTTCTCTTCATACATTTCTAACCCTCTTGCTCTCCCTCTCACAAATAAAACGTATTCTCAGCAGGCACTCCTCCCAAAGGCAACTGGGAATACTCTTGAGTTCCAATTTCCCATGAGTAGTCAAGCAGCAATAGTAATTTTCCAACCAGCATTTCAGTCACTGAGCAACCTCCCACTGTCTCCCCCACCATCCCTCAAAGACAATTTTTCTCTCCTTGCTGTAGGAAAGGTATTGTGAAAGAATTCAGAAAAGGTTCGCAAGGATGTTGGAGGGTTTTGAACTTTATTTCCAATGAGCGGACAAACACTCCTGAAACTATACATCCCCCTCCACCTGGACATTACACTTTGGTCAATCCATCATCATGCTTTGCTGTTCCAGCAGGCACCAGATCCTGAACTGGTGAGACATAAAGAAGGAAATAATGTCTTGCGTTGCTACAGCGCCTGTCACAGCCTCAAGTATTTGTAAAATGTGTCATCCTTGTCCTACAGGAGGAAAGACTGCACCTAAATTGCATCCAGACAGATGCTATAAATGACTTTGATTGAAGGATAGATATAGGTCAGGACACTTTTGGGGAAACTTCTTTGCTCTTATTGGAAGTGATACAGTAGGATCTTTCATATTAAGCTGAAGGATGGGTGTGTTGGTGTGACGTTGTATCTGAGAGATGCTATCTCAGTGGCAGTGCAAGATTCTCACAGCCCTTTACTGGAATGTCAGCTTCACTTTTGTACTCCAGACACCAGAGTCCAGAGAAACATTCTAATAATTACTCAATCCGGTACACGTTGCATGTAATTTTCCCAATCAGTGTTTCAGTCACATAACAACCTCACCCACCAATGCTCAAAGACAATTCTGGTCTCTCTGTTGTTGGAAAGATATTGTAAAAGAGTTCAGAAAAGATTTACAAGGTTGTTGGAGGGTTTGAGCTATAGGGAGAGGCTGAATAGGTTGGGGCTGGAGTGTCGGAGGCTGAGGGGCCCTAATAGAATTTCATAAAATCATGAAGGGCATGGACAGGGTGGATAGACAAGGTCTTTTCCCCCGGGTAGGGGAGTCCAGAACTAGAGGCCATAGGTTTGAGGTAAGACGGGAAAGATTTATAAGGGATCTAAGGGGCAACCTTTTCACACAGAGGGTGGTGCATGTATGGAATGAGCTGCCAGGGGAAGTGGTGGAAGCTGATACAATTACAGCATTTAAAAGACATCTGGATGGTTATATGAATATGGAGGGTTTAGAGGGATATGGGCCAAATGTTGGAAAATGGGACTAGACTAATTTAGGATACTGGTCAGCATGGACAAGTTGGATTGAAGGGTCTATATCTGTGCTGTACATCTTCATGACTATGGCTCTAAAACAAGTAATTCCTGATTTTATTGGAACCCAATCACCTGCAGCATCAAAGGTATTCTCGAGCATGGAACAAGGTGAAAGGGAAAGAAAGATGTGACTAACATGATCACCATGCTGCCAGAAGAATGCTGCCACTGATATAAGGGATATGCATCAGTTTACCTGTCGAGAGCCACTAAAGCTGCCATAGTCCTACCCACATAGCATGCTCTCTTATTAGAAAGTGATATCTGATCGTGGTTTAACATGAGGGTCACCACAGTGAGGGGAAAGGTTGCAAAGGGGAATCCTTCATAGTAACTTCAGCCAAAGCATGAATTGAACCAAAATTTTGGCATCACTCTGCTGAATAATCGTATTACAATCATGAATCTTCAGACCAAGTCTTTGAATGGTGCCTACCCAGAATGCAGAATATGACTGCCATCTAGTGTCTTTGACTGGTGTTACATGCCATGACGGGACATTTTCACAGCACTGCCCAGAGGCTTCCTTTTGATTTTGTAGCAATGTTAGTGGCTGTGTACCAAACATTATTTGCTTGACTTTCCATTGCCTTTTTATTTCAATACATCAGGATTTAACCCTTTGATTTTAAATGGGTTGATGCTGGCACTAAAAACAATAGAATATTTGAGATTTTTAAGAATATTTATGAATAGGAAGGGTTTGGAAGGATATGGGCCAAGTGCTGGCAGGTGGGACTAGGTTGGGTTGGGATATCTGGTCGGCATGGACGGGTTGGACCAAAGCGTCTGTTTCCACATTATACATCTTTATGACTCCATGACTCTAAGATATGTAGCTCAGGTTGTGGATCAGGTTGTAAGTTTGTCGTTCAGCTGGTAGATTTGTTCTCAGAAAGTTTTGTCACCATGCTCGGTAATATCGTCAGTGAGCCTCTGGCGAAGTGTTCTGGTTTGTTAACAAAGACATGCACAGGAATTCCTACAGCCTTGGCATTCAAATTGGATCTCCATCAGCAAACACGTCAATTTGGACCCCATTTACCAACCTCTCAGAAAAAGAACCAGAAGTGATATAACCCACCTCAACAGACCAAGACAGATAAATAGAAAGTGGGACAGAACACCAGCACTTCACCGGAGGCTCACTGATGATGTTACCTAGGATGGTGTCGAAACGTCTGAGAACAAACGTTTCAGCTCAGCGAGCAAACTTAGAACAATGGAATGTCATAAAATGAACAGTGTTCATCTCACAATCTGAGAGCATGGTGATTTCTAGATTTGCAGGTCTGTGGTCAGAAAAAAGAAATCACTTCTCAATATTGGGCATTGAAAGGCAGTGAACCCACCTCAGTGTGTACATACTGTTTAACTCATTGAGCTTTTCCAAGCAGACTTTGTCACTGATAATCAATAGGCAGGAAAACGCTAGTGAGATTGTCTTAAGACCTTTTTTCTGCTGTGATGTTTAGTGGAAAGGCTGCAAAGGGCTGATAACTGAAGCAAATAAACCGCTGAGCTTCTTATTGCAGCTCCTCAGCTACTGGGAATCCTGAATCCAGCAATGACAAATTCCAAGATTTGTTTATCAATCCAGTAAACCAGTAAGGAGAAGTCTTCCCTTTGTTTTTAGTCCTCATTCTGACTACAGAAAAAACATTCTTTAAAACAGCTTGGCCTTTTTGGCAAATAAAAATAAAATATTGGGGTTGCTAGAAATCTGCAATAAAAACAGACCAAAACCTAGATCCCTAGAACATTACCTGGGTCTCTGGATTAATTGCCACTCCCTCACCACCTGACACCTGGAGGAAGAACACCTCATCTTCCGCCTCGGGACCCTCTAACCCCATGGTATCAATGTGGATTTCACCCAGTTTCCTCATTTCCCCTCCCCCCATCTTACCCCATTTCCAACCTTCCAACTCAGCACTGTCCTCATGACCTGTCCCACCTGTCAATCTTCCTTCCCACCTCTCTGACCTGTCACTTTTACCCCCACCTCCATCCACATATTGCACTCTCAGCTACCCTCCCCCCAGCTCCATCCCCTCCCATTTATCTTTCCACACCCCCGAGGCTCCCAGCCTCATTTCTGATGAAGGGCTTTTGCCTGAAACATCGATTTTCCTGCTCCTCGGATGCTGCCTGACTGCTGTGCTTTTCCAGCACCACATTCTCATCGCTGGATTAATAGCCTACCAATAATATCACCAGGTCATCACCTCCCTAATTAGTCACAGGCTTCTGTCTTTCAAGGGACTGCGTGGCTCAGGAGCTGTCTGTAAAAGTAAATGAGTATGAGCCTTGGTTCTTTACTGGTTAGTAGATCACAGTCCAATCCCCTCAAAGACGGATTGTGACAGTGTCGTATGTTAACCATCACCTGCCTAAACACACACAGTTGGATACTTTCAATTGTGTAGAAATTGCTGCAATTAGTGGGCAGCACGGTGGCACAGTGGTTAGCACTGCTACCTCACAGTGTCGGAGACCTGGGTTCAATTCCTGCCTCAGGCGACTGACTGTGTGGAGTTTGCATGTTCTCCCTGTGTCTGTGTGGGTTTCCTCCCACAGTCCAAAGATGTGCAGGTTAGGTGAATTGGCCATGCTAAATTGCCCATAGTGTTAGGTAAGGGGTAAATGTAGGGGTATGGGTGGGTTGTGGGTCAGTGTGGACTTGTTGGGCCGAAGGGCCTGTTTCCACAATGTAATATAAACTAACCTAATCTTAACAATAACAACCTGCATTTTTATTGCACCTTTATAACATGAACCAGGCCAAAGATCATCACAGAAAGAATGATTAAGCAAAGTTCAACTCTGAGGCAGAGGAGGAGATATTGAGGCAGGGGACCAAACATTTGGTCAAAGAGGTACAGTCTGTTCTGATATAATGTGATAGTTCCATTCCCGCGCAATCCATTGTTATAAGAAAATTGCGTAGTAGCAGCACCATTTAAACCAATGAGATTGGAATCAAGTTATAGCCAATACAAGAAAGGAAAGTTCATGCTCTACAAGTAACTCTTGAAATTCTTTAATCACGTTATAGCCAATTTGACTGTACGTTAGAAGGAGCAACTTAAAGAAAGAAAGTCTGTAAGGTTCAGGAAAGTGATTCCAGAAATTAGAGCTGAGGCAGCTGAAGGCAAAATCACTGATGGTGGAGCGATCAATATCAAGAAATGCAGAGAGTCCAGAAGGAATGAACACTGACCTTTTGGAGGATTATGAGGCTGAGGAGATTATAGAGTTCACCATGGTGGCACGGTGGCACAGTGGTTAGCACTGCTGCCTCACAGCACCAGAGACCTGGGTTCATTTCCCGCCTCAGGCAACTGACTGTGTGGAGTTTACACATTCTCCCTAAGGGGGAGGGTGTGCAGCCAGAAGTCGTGGTACACATTGGCACCAACGACATAGGTAGGAAGAGGGGTGGGGAGGTCATTCAAGAGCTCAAGGAGTTAGGCTGGAAGCTAAAAGCTAGGACAGACAGAGTCGTCATCTCTGGGTTGTTGCCGGTGCCACGTGACAGAGAGGCAAAGAATAGGGAGAGAGTGCAGTTGAACACGTGGCTGCAAGGATGGTGTAGGAGGGAGGGCTTCAGATATTTGGACAATTGGACTGCATTCTGGGGAAGGTGGGACCTGTATAAACAGGACGGGTTGCACCTGAACCAGAAGGGCACCAATATCCTGGGGGGTAGGTTTGCTAGCACTCTTCGGGGGGGTTTAAACTAATTTGGCAGGGGGATGGGATCCGGACTTGTAGTCCAGCAAGTAAGCTAGCTGTGTGTCAGGATGTCCAAGACTGTAGGGAGGCTGTGGAGAAGGTAGCACTGACAGGGACTACTTGCGGACACAGAGATGGGCTCAAGTGCGTATACTTCAATGCAAGGAGTATCAGAAATAAGGTGGGTGAACTTAAGGCGTGGATCGGTACCTGGGACTACGATGTTGTGGCCATCACGGAAACATGGATAGATGAGGGACAGGAATGGCTGTTGGAGGTTCCTGGTTACAGATGTTTCAGTAAGATTAGGGAGGGTGGTAAAAAAGGAGGGGGGGTGGCATTGCTAATTAGAAATGGTATAACGGCTGCAGAAAGGAAGTTTGAGGGGGATCTGCCTCTGGAGGTAGTATGGGCTGAAGTCAGAAATAGGAAAGGTGCAGTCACCTTGTTGGGTGTTTATTATAGGCCCCCCAATAGCAGCAGAGATGTGGAGAAACAGATTGGGAAACAGATTTTGGAAAGGTGCAGAAGCCACAGGGTCGTAGTCATGGGCGACTTCAACTTCCCAAATATTGATTGGAAGCTCTTTCGATCAAGTAGATTGGATGGGGCGGTGTTTGTGCAGTGTGTCCAGGAAGCTTTTCTAACGCAGTATGTAGATTGTCCAACCAGAGGGGAGGCCATATTGGATTTGGTACTCGGTAACGAACCGGGACAAGTGGTGGGCTTGTTGGTGGGTGAACATTTTGGTGATGGCGACCACAATTCTGTGACTTTCACCTTGGTTATGGAGAGAGATAGGTGCGCACAACAAGGTAGATTTTACAATTGGGGGAAGGGAAATTACGATGCTGTAAGACAGGATTTGAGGAGCATACGTTGGGAGCATAGGCTGTTAGGGAAGGATGTGGTGGAAATGTGGGACTTTTTCAAGGAGCAGATACGACGTGTCCTTGATATGTATGTACCGATCAGGCAGGAAAGAAATGGTCGTGTGAGGGAGCCTTGGTTGACGAGGGAGGTTGAATGTCTAGTAAAGAGGAAGAAGGAGACTTACATAAGGTTGAGGAAACAAGGTTCAGACAGAGCAGTGGAGGGATACAGGATAGCCAGAAGGGACCTGAAGAAAGGGATTAGGAGAGCTAAGAGAGGGCATGAAAAATCCCTGGCGGATAGGATCAAGGATAACCCCAAGGCATTCTATGCATATGTGAGAAACCTGAGAATGACGAGAACGAGGGTAGGTCCGATCAAGGACAGTGGTGGGAGACTGTGTATTGAGTCGGAAGAGATAGGAGAGGTCTTGAACAAGTACTTCTCTTCAGTATTTACGAACGAGAGGGACCGTATTGTTGAAGAGGAGAGTGTGAAACGGACTGATAAGCTAGAAGAGATACCTGTTAGGAAGGAAGATGTGTTGGACATTTTGAACAACTTGAGGATAGACAAGTCCCCCGGGCCTGACGGGATATATCCTAGGATTATGTGGGAAGCAAGAGAGGAAATTGCAGTACCGTTGGCAATGATCTTCTCGTCTTCACTGGCAACTGGGGTGGTACCAGGGGACTGGAGAGTAGCGAATGTTGTGCCCCTGTTCAAAAAAGGGAATAGGGATAACCCCGGGAATTACAGGCCAGTTAGTCTTACTTCTGTGGCAGGCAAAGTAATGGAAAGGGTACTGAGGGATAGGATTTACGAGTATCTGGAAAGACACTGCTTGATTAGGGACAGCCAGCACGGATTTGTGAAGGGTAGGTCTTGCCTTACAAGTCTTATTGAATTCTTCGAGGAGGTGACCAAGCATGTGGATGAGGGTAGAGCAGTGGATGTAGTGTACATGGATTTTAGTAAGGCATTTGATAAGGTTCCCCATGGTAGGCTTATGCGGAAAGTCAGGAGGCATGGGATAGAGGGAAATTTGGCCAATTGGATAGAAAACTGGCTAACCGGTAGAAGTCAGAGAGTGGTGGTAGATCGTAAATATTCAGCATGGAGTCCAGTTACAAGTGGAGTTCCGCAGGGATCAGTTCTGGGTCCTCTGCTGTTTGTAATTTTTATTAATGACTTAGAGGAGGGAGTCGAAGGGTGGGTCAGTAAATTTGCAGATGATACAAAGATAGGTGGAGTTGTGGACAGTGAGGAGGGCTGTTGTCGGCTGCAGAGGGACTTAGGTAGGATGCAGAGCTGGGCTGAGGAGTGGCAGATGGAGTTCAACCCTGCCAAGTGTGAGGTTGTCCATTTTGGAAGAACAAATAAGAATGCGGAATACAGGGTTAATGGTAGGGTTCTTGGTCAGGTGGAGGAACAGAGGGATCTTGGGGTCTATGTACATAGATCTTTGAAGGTTGCCACTCAGGTGGATAGAGTTTGTAAGAAGGCCTATGGAGTATTATCGTTCATTAGCAGAGGGATTGAATTCAAGAGTCGTGAGGTGATGTTGCAGCTGTACAGGACTTTGGTTAGGCCACATTTGGAGTACTGTGTGCAGTTCTGGTCGCCTCACTTTAGGAAAGATGTGGAAGCTTTGGAGAGGGTGCAGAGAAGATTTACCAGGATGTTGCCTGGAATGGAGAGTAGGTCGTACGAGGATAGGTTGAGAGTTCTCGGCCTTTTCTCGTTGGAACGGCGAAGGATGAGGGGTGACTTGATAGAGGTTTATAAGATGATCAGCGGAATAGATAGAGTAGACAGTCAGAAACTTTTTCCCCGGGTACAACAGAGTGTTACAAGGGGACATAAATTTAAGGTGAAGGGTGGAAGGTAAGGGGAGATGTCAGGGGTGGGTTCTTTACCCAGAGAGTGGTGGGGGCATGGAATGCGCTGCCCGAGGGAGTGGTAGAGTCAGATTCATTGGCGACCTTTAAGCGGCATTTGGATAGGTACATGGATGGGTGCTTAATCTAGGATAGAAGTTCGGCACAACATCGTGGGCCGAAGGGCCTGTTCTGTGCTGTATTGTTCTATGTTCTATGTTCTATGTTCTATGTCTGCGCGGGTGTGTTCCGGTTTCCTCCCACAGTCCAAAGATGTGCAGGTCAGGTGAATTGGCCATGCTAAATTGCCCGTGGTGTTAGGTTAGGGGTATGGGTGTGAACTTGTTGGGCCGAAGGGCCTGTTTCCACACTGTAAGTAATCTAATCTAATGGAGGCCTTGAGTGATTTGAAAAGGAGGATGAGAATTTTAAAATGGAAGCATTGCTCAATGAAGAAAATACTGAGGAGAAATTTTAGTTTAGATCAAAGGTCTCTGAGTGCTTTCTTCCCTCAGAGATTTTCCTTTTGCCTTTATCTTTCTCCAGTACCTTAGAAAATAGAACAAAGAAGAGTACAGCATTGGAACAGGCCCTTCGGCTCACTATGCCTGTGTTGACCGTAATGCCACTCTAAACTAATCACATCTGCATGCACATGGTCCATATGCTTCTATTCCCTGCCTAGTCATGTGTCTGTCTAAATGCCTCTTAAACGTTGCTATCATCTCTGCTTCTACCACCTCCCCTGGCAGTGCTTTCCAGGTGAAAGTGAGGACTGCAGATGCTGGAGATCAGAGCTGAAAACGTGTTGCTGGAAAAGCGCAGCAGGTCAGGCAGTATCCAAGGAGCGGGAGAATTGACGTTTCGGGCATGAGCCCTTCTTCAGGAATGAGGAAAGTGTGTCCAGCAGGCTAAGATAAAAGGTAGGGAGGAGGGACTTGGGGGAGGGGTGTTGGAAATGCGATAGGTGGAAGGAGGTCAAGGTGAGGGTGTTAGGCCGGAGTGGGGGTGGGGCCGGAGAGGTCAGGAAGAAGGTTGCAGGTTAGGAAGGTGATGCTGAGTTCGAGGGTTGGGACTGAGACAAGGTGGGGGGAGGGGAAATGAGGAAACTGGAGAAACTGGAGATGAGCAGTCCACCTTCCGCAGCTACACTGGCACTAACCCCCAACGTTTCCTCTGCTACATCGATGAGTGTATCAGCGCTGCCTCGTGCTCCCACGAGGAGGTTGAACAGTTCATCCACTTTACCATCACCTTCCACCCCGACCTCAAATTTACCTGGACCGTCTCAGACTCCTCCCTCCCCTTCCTAGACCTTTCCATTTCTATCTCGGGCGACCGAATCAACATGGACATTTACTATAAACCAACCGACTCCTACAGCTCCGACTCCTAGACTACACCTCCTCCCACCCTGCCCCCTGTAAAAACGCCATCCCATATTCCCAATTCCTTCGTCTCCGCCGCATCTGCTCCCAGGAGGACCAGTTCCAATACCGTACAATCCAGATGGCCTCCTTCTTCAAAGACCACAATATCCCCCCAGACGTGATCGACGATGCCCTCCACCACATCTCTTCCACTTCCCGCTCCTCCGCCCTTGAGCCCCACCCCTCCAACCGCCACCAGGACAGAACCCCACTGGTCCTCACCTACCACCCCACCAACCTCCATATACAGTGCATCATCCGCTGTCATTTCCGCCACCTCCAAACGGACCCCACCACCAGGGATATATTTCCCTCCCCTCCCCTATCAGCGTTCCAAAAAGACCACTGCCTCCGTGACTCCGTCAGGTACACACCCCCCACCAACCCAACCCCCACTCCCGGCACTTTTCCCTGCAACCGCAAGAAATGCAAAACTTGCGCCCACACCTCCCCCCTTACTTCCCTCCAAGGCCCTAAGGGATCCTTCTATATCCGCCACAAATTCACTTGCACCTCCACACACATCATTTACTGCATCCGCTGCACCCGATGTGGCCTCCTCTATACTGGGGAGACAGGCCGCCTACTTGCGGAACGTTTCAGAGAACACCTCTGGGACACCCGGACCAACCAACCCAACCACCCCGTGGCTCAACTTCCCCTCCCACTCCACCAAGGACATGCAGGTCCTTGGACTCCTCCATCGCCAGACCATAGCAACACGACGGCTAGAGGAAGAGCGCCTCATCTTCCGCCTAGGAACCCTCCAACCACAAGGGATGAACTCAGATTTCCCCAGTTTCCTCAGTTCCCCTCCCCCCACCTTGTCTCAGTCTCAACCCTCGAACTCAGCACCACCTTCCTAACCTGCAATCTTCTTCCAGACCTCTCCGCCCCCACCCCCACTCCGGCCTATTGCCCTCACCTTGACCTCCTTCCACCTATCGCATTTCCAATGCCCCTCCCCCAAGTCCCTCCTCTCTACCTTTTATCTTAGCCTGCTGGACACACTTTCCTCATTCCTGAAGAAGGGCTCATGCCCGAAATGTCGATTCTCCTGTTCCTTGGATGCTGCCTGACCTGCTGCGCTTTTCCAGCAACACATTTTCAATGCTTTCCAGGCAGCAACCACCCTCTGTGTAAAAAACCCACCTCTTACAGCTCCTTTAAACTTTCCCCCTCTCATTTTAAGCCTATTCTATTGGAACCACAGAAATGATACAGCACAGGAAGGGAACCATTTGGCCCACCTCGTCTGTTCTGACCAACAGACAACCAGATGCCCCTCCTAATCCCATCTTCCTGTACACGGCCCATAGTCCTGCAGCTTATAGCACTTTAGTGCAGATCCAGGTATTTTTAAAAAGAGTTTAGGGTATCTCCCTCCACTACCACTTCAAGGAGCAAAGTCCAGGCACCCACCACCCTCTGTGTAAATGAACTTCTCCCCACATTCCTTCTAATCCTACTTCTTCTCTATCCCTATCCATCACAATGTTGTATCCATCAATCATGTCACCCCTCAGCCTTCCCTGTTCCAAAGATAACAACCCCAACCTCTCCAATCTCTCCTTGGAGCTACGACTCTCCAGCCTTGGCTACATTCTGCTAAAGCTTCTCTGTACTATCTCCAATTACATCCTTCCTGTAATGTGGTGACCAGAACCGCACACAATATTCCAGTTGTGGCCTCACCAGTATCTTCTCCAGTTTCATCATTATATCCCTAGTTTTGTATTCTACACCTCTACCAAAGGAGAGTATTCCATATGCCTTCTTTACAACCTTAGCTACCTATACTACTATCTTCAGGGATCTGTGCAGTTGCACACCAAAATCTTTCAACTCATCAACCCCTCTCAGAATATTCCCACTGATTGTGTATTCCTTTTCACTGTCTGACTTCCCTAAATACATTACTGCATCCTTAGCAGAGTTGAATTCCATCTGCCGCCTTCCTACCCACTCTACCCACCCATCTAAATCATTATGGATCTTTCCTCTACTCTATGCACCACACAGCCAATTTGGGGGTCATCTGCAAATTTCCCAACTGTGACCCCAATGTTAAAGTGCAAATTGTTGATGTACTAAATAAACAGCAGCAGTCCCAACACCAAGCCCTGTGGAACATCATTTGAAACAGCTTTCAATTTGCAATGGCAGCCATCGACCATTACTCTTTGTTTCCTGTTATTAAGCCAATTTTGGATCCAGTTCAACACATTATGCTGTATTCCATGGGCTTTTACATTTTTGATCAGTCTGCCATGTGAGACCTAGTGTCTGCCTAAAATCCAGGGCAACAACATCCACCGCACTACCCTCATTGATCCTCTTTGTCATTTCCTCAAAGAATTCAAATTCCCTTAATAAAGCCATGCTGACTATCCCTGACTATGCCTATCTACGTGATGGTTTACATGAGATCTCTGGATTGATTCCAACAATTTGCCCATCACTGAAATAAGACTAACTGGCCCATAATTGTTTGGCATTTCCTTTGTACCCTTTTTAAACAACATTGTATTCCTCCAGTCCTTTGCAGCTCACCTGTGTCTAGTGAAAATTGGAAAATAATCCTCAGAGCATTTACTATTTCCTCTCTGACCACCTTCAATATCTTCCGGAACAATCCATCTGGCCCTAGTGATTTATATACGTTCAAGGATTCCAATTCCTCCAAGACTTTCCCTCGTGTTATGATTATTTCAGATCACTATATCCGCATCATCCCCTTCTTTGTGAATACAGAGTCAAAAAAATTCAGTTAAATGTTTTTCCATACCCTCTGCACCTTCACACAAATTGTCTTCTTCATCTCTGATAGGTCCTACCTTTTCCCTTAACTATCCTTTTTGCTTTTTATATACTAGTAAGTTATCTTTGGGTTTTCTGTTGTCTTGCTTTCTAATATATTTTCAAGCCCTCTCTTTGATTTCTTTTTTTCTTTATCTACTTGATCCCTTTGGGAATTCAGAAGAATGAGATGGGATTTTATAGAAATATATAAAAATTATGAAGGGAATCAACAAAATATAAATAGAGAGGATGTTTCCACTAGTGGGTGAGACTAGGGCGAGAGGGCATGGCCTCAAGATAAGAGGAAGCAGGTTTGGAACTGAACTGAAAAGGAACTTCACCCAGAGGGTTGTGAATCTATGGAATTCCGTGCCCAGTGATGTAGTTGACGCTACTTCAGTAATCGCTTTTAAAGCTAAGGTAGATATTTTTGTCAAAAAATAAACACATTAAGGCATGCAGTGAAAATGCGGGTAAGCTGAGTCCATGGAAAGATCAGCCATGATCTTATTGAGGAGAGGAGCAGGCTCGAAGGGCCGGATGGCCTACTCCTGCTCCGAGTTCTTATGTTCTTTACTTTCTATACTCCTCTAGGCTATCTGCAGTGTTGAGTTTTTTGTGACTATCATGAGCTTTCCTTTTCTGTTTAATCTTCCCCTGTAGTTTTCTAGATGACCATTGGGGGCCTCGACTGGGCGGTACCATTTTTACTTTGGAGGGGAGGTGTCTGCTTTGTGCCCGAAGGATCTCACGTTTTGATTTATCCTTTAGCAGTCCTGTCCGGTCTGCCTCAACAAAATCACTTACTCAGTTTTGTAAAATTCGCCTTCCCCCTCAGTTAAACATCTTTTTCTCATGATTTATCTCAGTCCTTTCCACACACAAACCACTCTCTGTGTAAAAAAACAATGTATTTTATAAATCTTTCTCCTCTCACCTTAAAAATATGCCCCCTCGTCTTGAAATCCCCCCACCCAAGGGAAAAGACACCTACCGTTCACCTTATCGATGCTTCTCATGATTTTATAAACCTCTGTAAGGTCACTCCTCAACCTCTAGTGAATAAAGCCCCAGTCTATCCAGCCTCTTTTTGTAACTCAAACCCTGCATTCCTGGCAACATCCTGGTAAAGCTCTTCTGAACCCTTTCTGGTTTGATAATATTTTTCCTAAAACATGTTTAAAAGGCACTTGGATAAGTACATGAGTAAGAAATGTTTGGATGGATATGGGCCAAGTGCAGGCAGGTGGGACTAATTAGTTTGGGATTATGGTCAGTATGGACCCGTAGGACTGAAGGGTCTGATTCCGTACTGTATGACTATGAATTGGTGACTTTAAATCTAACTAAACTGCGGTCACTATCCCCACTGTCACTTCACCCACTTGGCCATCTTCATTTCCCAAAACTAAATCCAGAATTGTGTTTCCTCTCTTTGGCTTGTCATATACTGTTTAAATAATATTTCTTGGATGCAGTATATCAACTATTCACACTCAAGGCTCCTTACATTCTTTAACAATCTTGTGTTAATCCTAAGCAATTGATTATTTGACATTTCCACCCCGGGAAAAAAAAGCTCCAACTATCCACCTTATCCACCCCTCTCATAATTTTACATAGTTCTTTCTCAGGTCTTGACACTCCAGTGAAAACATTCCAAGTTTATTCACCCCTCCTTACAACTTATACACTCCATTCCAGACAACATCCTGGTAAACCTCTTCTACGCCCTCTCTAAAACATGTTGTGTAGTGACCGGACCTGCACACAATATTCCAAATGTGGATGTGGGCTAACTGAAGTTTTATACAGCTGCAACATGACCTGCCAACTTTTATAATCACAGCCCTGCCTTCTTTACCACTTTATCCACTTGTGTTGTCAATTTCAGGGAGCTATGGGCTTGAATCCTATGGTCCCTAGGGATATCAATGCATCATCTCACAATTGTTGGGATTAAACTCCATCTGCCATTTCTCCACCCAATTTCCCAAAATAGATCTATATCCTGCTGTATCCTTTGACAATATTCCTCACTATCCACCAATTTTCACATTGTCTGCAAATGTACTATTCAGAGCACCTACATTTTTGTCCAAATCATTTACATAAATCACAAATGACAAAGGTCCCTGCATTGATCCTTGTGGAACACCACTAGTACCAGACCTTTAGAAAGAAAAGCAACCCTCCATAACAACCCTCTGTTTCCTATGACCGAGTTAATTTTGTATCCATCTTACCAACTCACTGTGGATCCCATTTGATTTAATCTTCTGGACCAGCCCATCGTGAGAGAACTTGTCAAATGCTTTAGTAAAGTCCATGTAGATAACATCCAATGTTCTATCTTTGTCAATCATTGCTACTTCCTTAAAAAAATTCAAATTTGTGAGACAAGACCTGTCCTGCACAAAGCCACACTAACTTTCCAAATAAATTAATTCTCTTCCGAATGCAAGTAAATCTTGCCCCTTAGAATCTTCTCCAATAATTTCCCTACCACTGATGTAAGGCTCACAGTACTATGACTTTCTGGATTATTCCTGTTGCCCTTCTTAAACAACAGAACAGCGTCGGCCATTCTGCAATCTTCTGTGATTTAAGAGGGTACAAAGATCTCTGTCAAGGTCCCAGCAGTCTCTCCCTTTGCCTCCCTCAGTATCCTGGGATAGATCCCATCAGCCCCTGGGGACTTGTCTACCTTAATTTCTTCAAGGCATCCAACATCAGCTCTTTCTTAATGTTCTAGAATGTCATCTCAGCCCTCTCTAATTTTACCATCATCCATGTCCTTCTCATTGGTGAATACCAATGCAAAGTATTTTGCATCGAAAGACTTCCAGCAGGTCTGGCACAGTCATTTTCGAAAGACATTTCCAATCCATTAGGATTCATTCTGTGTACAACCTTAATTCGGATGCTGTCCATACACAGGGCTTTCCCATAAAATACCAATGGATCTCCTGTTCCACATGTCTGCACAATCCGAGAACTGCCGAGGATCGTCAGTAGGGGGCAGTGATGACGTTTGTAACTCAGAGAATGAAGTTTGGAGTCACTCTCCAGTCTTTCTCCACTGGAAGTCTTTGGTCTTGTCTCCACAGCCTCTGATATTGTCACCAGCGCGATATCACAAAGTCATGATTTCAAGCCCCGCACCAGGGACTCCCACAATCAATCCTGGTTGATTCGCCTGTGCTGCACTGAGCTGAAACCTTCAGTTTGAGACATCAAATGGATGGGCCCTGGGCAGAAATGGGAATCTGCCATGGGGCTGAAAAGGAGGCCAAAAGCCTCCACCATGTGGGGAAAAGTCACCCGGCCAGTTCCAATTTTCCCCAAGTTGGCCAATTAATGGCCACAGGAAGGGTTCACTTCAGGATGTCTGCTCACTAGATGGCTAATAGGAGGCATTCTCATTTGAAAACAGCACATGGCTCCACACCAGAGTAGATTAGAGTAGATTCCCTACAGTGTGGAAACAGGCCCTTCGGCCCAACAAGTCTACACCGACCATCCGAAGAGCAACCCACCCAGACCCATTCCCCTACATTTACCCCTTTGCCTAACATTACGGGCAATTTAGCATGGCCAATTCACCTGTCCTGCACATTTTTGGACTGTGGGAGGAAACCGGAGCACCCAGAGGAAACCCACGCAGACACGGGGAGAATGTGCAAACTCCACACAGACAGTTGCCTGAGGTGGGAATTGACCTGGGTCTCTGGCGCTGTGAGGCAGCAATGCTAACCACTGTGCCACCGTGCCACCCAAGAGGTAAGGTGATTCCAAACCCGAGGTGTCCAGTCATCAACTTCAGACAATCTTAAATAAAACCCAGAAGGAAAGCCCAGTAAATCCTGTGAATGGCACATATCAGTTTTTATTCACTCATGGGCACCGATTGGCTGGGTCAGCATTTATTGCTCATGCCTGGTTTTCCCAGAGAAAAACAAGGACTGGCCCAACTCATCTTGGATGCTTCAAACTGGAGATCCATTGTGGTTAGCACATCAATTTCCAACTATTGCTGCCTTTTTACTGGTATTTCCCTCAGAGGAATTCAGTGCAGGAGTTCTGCCAATGTGGTGGAGGGGCCAGAAGAGACAGAGAGGCCAGACGTGTCTGGGGAGGGCTTGGGGGCATCAATGGACAGCGTCTCTAGGCCTGCCTCGAATGGAAGTTTTCACTTGATGCTGCCCACCAAGAGACAGCAACTCTGTTCCCCATGGCAACCATCCACAGAAACTCCCGGCTTCCTCTGGCAGTTGTCCTCCTGTCCCTGAAAAAGGTCAATCGGCTAAGCCCCCCTCCCCCAGCTGTGCAGCAGTGGCCAGGAATACGGCCCATGGATGGATCGGAGCCTGGAAACCAGGATGACATCAAATACCATGCATTCCCAGTTCTGCTCCGATCACCAAGTGCATCCGTGAAAGTTCATCCCCTATCTTTTGGCCACTGTACAGAAGGAAAAGGGCAGTGGAGAGCTAACATCCTTCCATTGGACACCAGCACTGAGAAACCAATTATCTGACTGTTTATCTCACATTTATCTTGTATTGCCATTTGTGGAATCTTGCTGTATGCAAGATTATCCGTGGTGTACAGGGTTATAAGACCATAAGACATACGAGTGGAAGTAAGGCTATTTTGCCCATCGAGTCCACTCCACCATTTAATCATGGCTGATGGGCATTTTAACGCCACTTACCCACACTCTCCCCATATCCCTTAATTCCTTGCAGGATCAAGAACTTATCAATCTCTGCCTTGAAGACATTTAACATCCCAGCCTCCACTGCACTCTATGGCAACGAATTCCACAGGCCCACCACCTTCCGGCTGAAGAAATGTCTCCTCATTTCCATTGTAAATTAACCACACTAATTCTAAGGCTGTGCCCACAGGTCCTAGTCTCACCACCTAATGGAGAAAAATTGCCAGTGTCCGCCTTTTCTAAGTCATGCATTATCTTGTAAGTTTGTACTAGATCTCCCCTCAACCTTCAAAACTCTAATGAATACAATCCCAGGTTCCTTAACCGTTCATCAGATGTTAGGCCTACCATTCCAGGGATTATTCATGTGAATCTCTTCTGGACACGGTCCAATGCCAGTATGTCCTCCCTGAGGTGTGGAGCCCAAAATTGGACATTTGGGATTGGGCTTGACTAGAAGGTATTGAAATGCTCGAAAGGGCTGTGATTGATAGGGACAGTGTGGCAGGCTTGACGGGCTGAATGGCCTACTCCTGTTCCTGTGCTCCAATCCAACCTTCCCTGCCATCACAACCGTGACTTTACTGAGAAAGCGATTCATCGACAAAGCGCTCTGTGGGGCATCCTGAGACGGTGGAAGGTCAAAAGGTCAGTGTGCCCTGGTTCAATTGCCCTCTGCTCTCTCAGCCCTGCTTCACCAGAGGATTGCACTTTATTTTGGACAACCCCACCTCCCCAGGAGTTTGACTAGTCTATAACCCTGTAGATGTTTAATGCTCCTTGACATGAAGAACCCTCTAATATTAACGTTCCCTGGATAGAGGCGAAGTAAAGGCAGCAGAAATCAAGGCAGTGCCAGCACTGTAAAGAAGCAGCACATCTGCCCCAATGCTGCTGATAGCTGGGCCACTCGCCAAATATCCAACAGCAGACAATTATCATGAGCAGCTCATGATTATTAATGTAGCAATTGAAGGGTCTGCTCTGTGCTTACATTCTGCTTTTACAGTAATTGCTCAATGGTCTTTTATTTGCGATGATAATTATTGCTTTGTGTATGTTGCAGTGAGGAATGACACGCACTGTGTGCGTCAAATACATTTTGTACTGTTTTGTCTCTGGTGTCAAGATCGAACAGCCACCAAGCTGGAATGCACAGTATATGTGCCAACTGCACTGGATGTACTAACCCAGCGAGTTAGATTGGGCTTTCATATCAGGCACAAGCTGATTGAGGCTTTGCACACAATGTTAAATAGATGAATTTCATATGATTATATCACTATCTCACAGACAATTCTTCCAATTTCAGATCCCCAGTGGACAAAATCTTGTGTGCACCTCTTAACTCTTTCATGTTCTAACCAGCGAGTGTTCAAAATAGAAGTCATTTGCCCAAAGGTTGTACTTCAAGTGATAGCCACCAGATGGCAGGCAAATCTGGTACTCTTCAATCTCTAATGATTAGGAACTTCCTCCAAACTACTGCCAATGCCCCACCAAAATACATTCCTTGACACATTTTCACTGCAGTTAACATATCGGTGCTGGAACAACAGTTTTGAGGAGATTCACAGCAAAGGTGAAAGATTGCGTGCTCGTATCCCAAGACCTCATTTCCCAGAGAATGTTCTTAGGAATATTGCCTGCCAGCAACTTTTAAAGCAAGTGTGGGAAAAGAAATTACAGGATTATTTTTCCAATGAACATACGTGTTTGTGCTGCTTGGAGAGACTTGTATTTCCTGGTATCAGAGGACTCTGGTAGTGTCTCTACCTCTGAGCCAGAAGATTCAGGTTCAAATCCCACTGATTCTATATCGTAACTCATCTGAACAGGTTAAAAGAGAGCTAAAAATTCTGAGGCTGGGCTTATATCCAAATCATTGATGTATTTCTTTCCACAGATGTTACCAGACCTCTTGCCAGCTATTTTAATTACACGATCAGTGCCGTTCTGAGGTTGTAACATCAACTCTCTGTGCTGGGTTCTGAAAAAGAGTCATTGGATTCAAAACATTGACTCTGTTTCACTATCGACAGCTGCTGCCAGACCTGCTGAGTTTCTCCAGCACTTTGCGTTTTTATTTCAGCTCTCTGTGTTAATTGGATAAGCATCATATGCATTGTCTGTCTTCTCTTTATGATATTGATTGATAAATTAATTTATTGTTGTCATGTACTGAAATACAGTGAAAAGTGTTGTTTTGCATGCTATAGAGGCAGGTTGTACCATACAAAGTGCATCAGGGTAGCAGAACAGAGGCAGAATACAGTGTGACAGTCATAGAGAGAGAGATCAGAATTAACATTTGAGAAGTCTGTTCAACAGTCTGATAACAGCGGGGAAGAAGCTGTTCTTGAATCTATTTATATGGGTATACAAATTTTATGCCCGCTGGAAGATGGGGAAAGAGAGTACAACTGGAGTGGGAGGGGTCTTTAATTCAGGCTTTCCTAAGACAGCCTGAAAGTCTAGATAGGGTCAATGGATGGAAGGCTGGTTTGTGTAATAGCCTGGGCTGTGTTCACAACTCTCGGTAGGTCCTTGCAGAATGGGAAGCGTAATTGCCAAACCACGCAGTGATGCATTTGGATAAGGATGCTCTCTATGGTGCACATATAAAAATCGATAAGTGAATAGGATATAGAATTGCTAATAGAAAGTTTCCCTACTCTTATTAAATACTGAAGCAAAAAAAATTAGCAAGCGTTAAATGACTGGAACATCAGCCGCTGGCAGAGTGTGAGTTAGAGGTAAGGCTGTCCAGAAAGATAAGCAGGTATGTATTTTAAACACGTGCAGAAAAATCAGTCAGAGGCACCAGCCCATTCATTTGAGCTACTCCTCAATTCCATTTTCTTCATTCAACTCCACAAGCCTCAACACACTCCACTAACAATCTCAGTTCTGCCATTTTCAATGTGACTCCCTCCTCGTTCAGCCTCGACAGCTTTCTGGGATGGAAGAGTCCAGGTGTCATCTTTCCTCTATCTGAGTCAGAGCTTCTTCAGCTCCCCCCCGCCCCCCCCCCCCCCCCCCCCCCACCCCCGAACCACCTCACTGTCATTTTAACATTATTCCCCCGGTTCAGTACTCCCCACCCCCATCGGAGGAAACTGTTTCTCGTGTAATGTAATAAATAAAGAATATTTTGATACAAAAATGAAGGAATAGTTTCTCTGTTTCCCTCTGATCAAATCCTTTAGTCAACTGCTCAGTTAGAGCATCCTGAACCTTCGATAGTCAAAGGAGGATGTGAAGACTGTGCCCCCTGTGTAACTCTTTAGTATCATGCTGATGAATTAAGTGGGTATTCTGTCAGTATTTCTGAACTCTGGGGCAGAAGCTGCAGTGAGCTAAAGAAGGTGGGTCTAAAAGGTGCCCTAGTAACCACCATGTAACCACTATCAATTGTTAGAAAAAAAACCATAGAGTTCATAGAGTCATAGAGATGTACAGCATGGGAACAGACCCTTCAGTCCAACCCGTCCGTGCCGACCAGATATTCCACCCCAATCTAGTTCCGCCTGCCAGCACCCAGCCCATATCCCTCCAAACCCTTCCTGTTCATACACCCATCCAAATGCCTCTTAAATGTTGTAATTGTACCAGCCTCCACCACATCCTCTGGCAGCTCATTCCATACACGTACCACCCTCTGCGTGAAAAGGTTGTCCCTGAGGTCTCTTTTATACCTTTCCCCTCTCATCCTAAACCTATGCCCTCTAGTTCTGGACTCTCCAACCCCACGGAAAAGACTTTGCCAATTTACCTTATTCATGCCCCTCATAATTTTGTAAACCTCTATAAGGTCACCCCTCAGCCTCCGACACTCCAGGGAAAACAGCCCCAGCCTGTTCAGCCTCTCCCTATAGCTCAAATCCTCCAACCCTGACAACATCCTTGTAAATCTTTTCTGAACCCTTTCAAGTTTCACAACATTTTTTCGATAAGATGGAGAACAGAATTGCATGCAATATTCCAACAGTGGCCTAACCAATGTCCTGTACAGCCACCAGTGTCCTTTAGGGAACATAAATCGATCACAATGTTTGCCAGAGACATAGAGTCATACAGTTTGGAAACAGACCCTTCAATCCAACTCGTCCACGCCGAGCAAGCTTCCCAAACTAAATTAGTCCCATTTGGTCCAAATCCCTCTAAACCTCTCCTATTCATGTACTTGTTCGAATCTTTTAAATTTTTTAATTGCGCCTGCCTCTACCACTTCCCCTGGAAATTTATTCCACAAATGAATTACCCTCTGAGTGAAAATGTTGCCCTTTAGGCCCCTTTTAAATTTTTACAGTGGAGAAAGAAATGGAGGCGTGGGAACTCGGGAAAGCGAATGTGTGTTGAAAGCAGTCCACATTACAGAAGAGGAAGTGCTGGAGATCTTAGAAAATATAAAGGTGGATAAATCTCTGGGACCTGGTCAAGCGTAGCCCAGGATGTTGTGAGACGTTAGGGAAGATATTCTGGTGTCCCTAGCAGAGATGGTGGGCGGCACGGTGGCACAGTGGTTAGCACTGCTGCCTCACAGCACCAGAGACCCAGGTTCAATTCCCGCCTCAGGCGACTGACTGTGCGGAGTTTGCACATTCTCCCCGTGTCTGCGTGGGTTTCCTCCGGGTGCTCCGGTTTCCTCCCACAGTCCAAAGATGTGCAGGTTAAGTGGATTGGCCCATGCTAAATTGCCCGTAGTGTTAGGTGAAGGGGTAAATGTAGGGGAATGGGTCTGGGTGGGTTACGCTTCGGCGGGTCGGTGTGGACTTGTTGGGCCGAAGGGCCTGTTTCCACACTGTAAGTAATCTAATCTAAAAGATATTTTGTATCCTGGGGTGAGGTGGATACAAAATATCTCCACGGGTGAGGTAGAAGACTGGAGGGTGGCTGATGTTGTTTAAGAAAAGCTGTAAGGAAAAGCCTGGGAACTATAGGCTTGTGAATCTGACGTCAGCGGTGGAGGTGTTCCCTGGCTTGTCCTAGATGTAACTCCAGATCCACAGCAACTTTTAACTTAAAAAGCCCTACCAAGCAACTCAGGTTAAGGGCAATTAGGGACAGGCAAGGGATGATGGCCCAACTTCCATTCCATGCACAAATTGTTTTAAAAAGGTGCAGGAAGGTGGGACCAGCCAAATGGAGATAAATCCCATTTCCTGTGTTATCTCTTAAGGCATTAGGGGACGCGCTGATGCCTTCTCCCACTCAGCAGCCATCAGCCCCCTTCCCCCACTCCAAACTGGGAATGTCTGGAGCTGAAACAGGCCTGATCACGCACTCACAGCCCTGCTCTAGGTTAACTAGGAACAATATCCACCTAGGGCAGAAACCCATTGCACTGTTAGCATTACAGTCACTTTGAAGTTACTGAGTTACCATTGCAATAAAGCAGCACTGTTGGTTTCCAGCCATACAGTGTGTAAATCCACAGGATTGCTGTCGGCTGCAAGAGCTGTCTGTGTCTTTATAGGCATCCCCCCCCCACACCCTCAACAGCAGCATCCAAACAACCACTGGTACTTGTGTGTAACCTATATCCTGTGAGGCTCACTAACCCTATAATGGAATGTATTGTGTCTAAATTCTACAAGCCTGCAGAAGAATAAATAATAAATGTGTTCATTAAACATCTCTGGGCTGGAAATTGTGGGAAATGAATACCTGAGGTGCTTTTGGGCAAGTTCCCTATTGTCTGACACACTAATGAGATTTTACTTTGAGAATGTGTTTAATGTATTTCCTTCTCTTCTTAATGGTCGAAGAGGTTTAGTTACTTGACTATTAAGACTGAAGGGGGGATCTACATTTTAAAATAAGAGTCTGTGCAAGCGGCTTGTATATAATGGTTTTCCTTCATTTCTTTTTGAAATGTGAAGAGGAAGTTGTAGAGCCAAATCCTCAAAGGGCAGGTTGGCATGGGAAGAACGCTAATCGAAGCAAGGAGTAACAACACATGACAAAGCATAGGCTACAACATCGCGAGGGATCGGAGTGAATAAGGCTGAGGATGGAAGGAGAGATGGGGAGGGAAGGCTAGTGAAGGTGAGAGGGGGAGGGAAGGGGAAGGGAAAGTGAGGGAAGGAGAGACAGGGAGGGAAGGCTAGTGAAGTAGAGAGGGGGAGGGAAGTGAGGGAAAGAGAGGGGGAGGGAAGTGAGGGAAAGAGAGGGGGAGGGAAAGAGAAGGGGAGGGAAAGTGAGGGAAAGAGAGACAGGGAGGGAAGGCAAGTGAAGTAGAGAGGGGAAGGGAAGTGAGGGAAAGAGAGAGGGGAGGGAAAGTAGGGAAGGAGAGACAGGGAGGGAACGTTAGTGAAGGAGTGACAGGGAGGGAAGGTGAGGGAAGGAGAGACTAAAAGAAAGACTGAGAGACTGAGGGAGAGGAGGGGAGCTTAAGGAAGGGAAAATCAGGGAGAGAGAGAGAAACTGAAGGAGGGAGGAGAGACTGAGGGAGGGTGAAAATGAGAGAGAGAGAGAGAGAGAGAGAGAGATTGAGGGAGAAGAGGAGAGATTAAGGAAGGAAGAGTGAGGGAGAGAAATTGAGGGATGGAAAGTGAGATTGAGGGGGAAACGAGAGTCTACAGGAGAGAGTGAGGGGGAGGAGCAAGTAAGAAAGTGAAAACGAGAGATAGAGAGAAACTATTGGAGTGAAGAAGTGATTAAAGGAAGAAAGGAGAGACTGAGAGAGGGGAGGGGGACTGAGAGAGAGAAGGGAGGGGAAGGCAGAGGATAATGTCAGAGAGGAAGGGGAACTGAGGGAGGGGGCGCACTGAGGGAAGGGGGGAACTGAGGGAGGGAAAACTAGTGCTTTATCTTACATTTTAAGCCAATGCTGTTCCCTGCATATTGAGATCCTGGTCTGGGATGTCCTGAGCTGTGGGTATTTACACAAGCACTGACCCTGAGGCTGCTTGCTCCTCATCTCAAAGCAAGGCTCTTCAACTCCCATGTGATCAATTACATCATTATGATTGAATTAATTCATTGTACTGCAGTGTAAATGAGAGAGGGAAGGTAAGACTGAGTAAAAAGAAGAGTGGGTAGGTGGAAGGAGAGGAGACTCAGGAAAGAGTGTAGGGAATGAAGAAGGGAAGAGTAGGTGGAAGAAAGGAGAGGATGGGGGGGTGGGGGGGACCTCAGAGAGATTGAGAAAGGAAGGTGAGACTCAGGGAAGAAAGAAAATCCTCCTTCCCTGTGCCTATAAGTCTGGTTCAATAGCTAACCTCTTCCCTACTTAGGTCAGAAAAGAAATTATGTGAAAAGTAGCGTGAGATAACAGGGCACAGAGTGAACCCTTTAAACTGAAATAAACAATTGAACAGTATGAGGCACCAGCAAACACTCCCAATCTCTCCAATTGATGGACCATAGCTCACTGACAGATGATGACATTTCGCCTGCACTGTAGTGCTTCAGAAAATTCTGATGATGGCTTACCATCAGGCTACCGCCTGAATTAGCTGCATATTTTCAGCACTTTCTATTGATTTATTTCAGATTTGCAACGGTGTTTTGCTTTTATTTTGTTTGGAATTCCCACTGTGGGCATCCGATCCTCTGAACTCGCCTTGGACTCCCTCGAGCAGGAGTTAGAAAGGACAGAGTCTTTCGAAAATGGGTTAATGATGTTGAGACTTCCTCCATACCTGGCCTGTGTAACTCCTGAAATCCTCATACTCTCTCCAACAGCCTGCAACAGGGAAAGGGAAGTCATAACCTGGCCCTGCCCACCTTCCATTTGTCATCTTGTGACAGGTTCTTCAAGGTTGCGCCTCTATACGGGTCTCTTTGGACACACTTTGACATTTCAGTCTAATTGGAAACTCCCAAATTTACTGTTGATAGATTTTAGGGGCTGTCACATTAATGATAATATTCTAATATTCAATTGCACCTGAGGGATTGTTTAATGTCCCAGGTTCATTCATTAAAAGCAGTGAAACACATTGGAAGCTATGAAGCGGCTCTTACAGCACACTAAGTAAATCCTGTGTGTGTGTGGCTTGTACATCCAGTGGAGACTAACTGTCAGGCAGAGTCGCAACATTGTATGCACACACCAAATGCAGTCAACTCTCTTCAGGGCAAAGTACATATACAACACATGCCATTGGATCAATATGCTCACCACTTTCAGCTTAGTTTCCCTGTTACTAGCAAAAGAAATGTTCATGTGGAAAGAAAATGGATCCAAGTTTATTTCTGTCATCTATTTTCCATTAAGAAACGGTATTCCTCTCCACTTGACCTCTCCCACTCACATCCCTCAGATATTCCCCTGTTGCTATTGGTCATTTCCTCACTCGACCTTGATCGTTTTAAATTGAATATTGCAATGAGAAACAGTGGCACTGAATTGATAATGGCTACATAGTCACCATTAGGCTAGCTTTTCGTTTCAGTTAGAGATGGACAGTGAATGCTGGGTTTGCCAGTGATTCCCAGATCCCGTGAAAGAATTAAAATGAAATAGAGTTGAGGTATAGAGCAGTCAAGATGGACAACAACTTTTAGGTAAACAGCAACTTGAATGCAGTAAGGCACATTGAGTTCACTGGAGTTACATCCAATTACCTTTGTCGCTAAGCCACTAAAGAGCTCTTAGAGATAGGAGCCATAAGATTGTTCGAAGGAGTGAGTAAAAACAGAGATAAAGGAACAGGGAGGAGAGTGTCGGGCTAAGCAGGAGAAACTGTTTCAATTGAATTGTTAAGCAGGCTTGAAGGCTGATTGGCCTTCTCTTGTTCTGATGTTTCTATTCCATATGGTCTGACCCTTGAATGCCTTTATCATGGAGCTAGATGAACTCAAGACAATGTGGTAAAGGAGAGTGGAACTCATCAGACTCTTCCCAATTCTGCCCACTCCCAGTTTATGCAAGTGAAATAGGGTTTAGAATGGAGATATGGGTGAAATGCCTGCACTTTACCAAAGATACAGTTGGATAACCCTGGCACCTAATACATGACATCCTAAGCCAGGGTTGTAGAGTCATACAACATGGAAACAGACCCTTCAGTCCAACTGGTTCACGTTGACCATAATCCCAAACTAAACTAGTCCCACCTGCCTGAGCTTAGTCCATATCCCTCCAAACCTTTCTTATTCATGAACTTATCCAAATGTCTTTTAAATGTTGTAACTGTATCTGTATCCATTACTTCCTCTGGAAGTTCCTTCCCCACACAAAGCACTCTTTATGTAAAAAAGCTGCCCCTCGTGTCTTTTTTAAATTTTTAATTTTTAGTTTTTCAATTTCCACTGTTGAATATTGTGTGCAATACTGGTCTCCTTCCTATTGGAAGGATATTGTGAAACCTGAAAGGGTTCAGAAAAGATTTACAAGGATGTTGCCAGAGTTGGAGAATTTGAGCTATAGGGAGAGGCTGAACAGGCTGGGGGCTGTTTTCCCTGGGGCATCGGAGGCTGAGGAGTGACCTTACAGAGGTTTATAAAATCGTGAAGGGCATGGATAGGGTAAATAGACAAATTTTTTTCCCTGGGGTGGGGGAGTGCAGAACTAGAGGGCGTAGGTTAAAGCTGTGAGGGGACAGGTATAAAAGGACCTAAGGGGCAATGTTTTCATGCAGAGGGTGGTGCATGTATGAAATGAGCTGCCAGAGGAGATGGTAGAGGCTGGTACAATTGCAGAAATTAAAAGGCATCTGGATGGGTATATGAATAGGTAGGGTTTAGAGGGATATGGGCCAAGTGCTGGCAAATGGGGCTAGATTAGGTTAGGATATCTGGTCGGCATGGGTGAGTTGGACCGAAGAATCTGTTTCCGTGCTGTACGTCTCTATGACTCTTTGGCTAAATCTTTCTCCTTTCACCTTAAAAATATGACCTCTAGTTTTGAAATCTCCCCACCCTAGGGAAAAGACACCTGCCATTCACCTTATCTGTACCCCTCATGATTTTATAAAACTTTATAAGGTTTAAAATTCTGAAACTCAACCGCCTATGCTCCAGTGAAAAATGCCCCAACCAACCCAGCCTCTCCCTATAACTCAAAAACTCCATTCCTGGCAACATCCTGGTAAATCTCTTCCGGGACCTTGATAACGTGCTTCCAACAACAGATCATTGCTCTTAGCCCCTGAGAATAGTGGGTATAACCTTTTAGCTGGCGTCCTATGCCCTCTACTCTCTGGAATGCCTAAGATTTGTTGCCATGGGTAAGTGACTGGACAGTGAACAACATTGTGAGAATGTGAGTCAGAGGAAACTTAACAGGAAGGAAGCTATTCTGACCCTCATCAATTTCACAGCAGGGTCCTCTCGAACTGACAGTGTCACCATCAGACCAATCTTTGAAAAGTGCTCTCGCTAACTGGATTATCTTCGAGAATTGCAGCCGCAGTCCACACACCGCCGTAAAACAAAATGGCCCGGAGATCAGATGAAAGGTTACCTTTAAATATATTGCTGCCTCCAGAAACAATTTACTTTTATTAGACAAATAAAAGAAAGCCAGGTGTTGAAAAGTATGGCTTTCCTTTTTCATCTTGTGTCTTTCCTGATTCCTCCTTGAGGGAATCACAGCGACAACATCAGACATGCATTTCATCGCTTCTTTTCTAATGTCTATCACCTCAACAACAGTTCCATGAGTTGGATTTAATTTTATAAGCTCAGACAGCTGTACTCGGGTTTATTGCAGGCTGCTCTCATGTCTGCGCTGTGGAGGTGCAAATGTGACTGTCCTTCAGTGTCTCAGCTCTGGAAGAGTACGGTTTCAATTTCTTTGTTACAGTGTCAGCATTAAGTGAATAATAAAAGGGACAGACTGAGGCCAATCCCCTGTACCCCTTAGCCGCAGTAAAAGATTTTAAATTGAGGTCAGTCTGGGTTTCAACTGGGCTGGCCCCTGTCTGATATCAGGTACATTAATTTTATTTTGAACTAGAATTTTTTATCTTTACCAAAACAGTCTGATGCCCCCTACAGTTCGAGTCATAGAGATGTACAGCATGGAAACAGACCCTTCGGTCCAACCCGTCCATGCCGACCAGATATCCCAACTCAAATTAGTTCCGCCTGCCAGCACCCAGCCCATATCCCTCCAAACCCTCCTTGTTCATATACCCATCCAAATGCCTCTTAAATGTTGCACTTGTACCAGCCTCCACCACTTCCTCTGGCAGCTCATTCCATACACGTACCACCCTCTGTGTGAAAACATTGTCCCTTAGGTCTCTTTTATATCTTACCCCTCTCACCCTAAACCTATGCCCTCTAGTTCTGGACTCCCCGACTCCAGGGAAAAGACTTTGCCTATTTATCCTATCCATGCCCCTCATAATTTTGTAAACCTTTATATGATCACCCGTCAGCCTCCGACACTCCAGGGAAACACAGCCCCAGTCTTTTCAGCCTCTCCCTGTAGCTCAGATCCTCCAACCCTGGCAACATCCTTGTAAATCTTTTCTGAACCCTTTCAAGTTTCACAACATCTTTCCAATAGGAAGGAGACCAGAATTGCCTGCAATATGCAACAGTGGCCTAACCAATGTCCTGTACAGCCACAACATGACCTCCCAACTCCTGTATTCAATACTCTGACCAATAAAGGAAAGCATACCAAACGCCTTCTTCACTATCCTATCTATCCGCGACTCCACTTTCAAGAAGCTATGAACCTGCATTCCAAGGTCTCTTTGTTCAGCAACACTCCCTAGGACCTTACCATTAAGTGTATGACTCCTGCTAAGATTTCCTTTCCCAAAATGCAGCACCTTGCATCTATCTGAATTAAACTCCATCTGCCACTTCTCAGCCCATTGGCCCATCTGGTCAAGATCCTGTTGTAATCTGAGGTAACCCTCTTCGCTGTCCACTACACCTCCAATTTTGGTGTCATCTGCAAACTTACTAACTGTACCTCTTATGCTCACGTCCAAATCATTTATGTAAATGACAAAACGTAGAGGACCCAGCTCCAATCCTTGTGGCACTCCACTAGTCACAGGCCTCCAGTCTGAAATACAACCCTCCACCACCACCCTCTGTCTTCTACCTTTGAACCAGTTCTGTATCCAAGTGGCTAGCTCTCCCTGTATTCAGTGAGATCGAGCCTTGCTAATTAGTCACCCATGGGGAACCTTGTCGAACGCCTTACTGAAGTCCATATAGATCACATCTACTGCTCTGTCCTCATCAATCCTCTTTGTTACTTCTTCAACAAATTCAATCAAGTTTGTGAGACATGATTTCCCACGCACAAAGCCATGTTGACTATCCTTAATCAGTCCTTGCCTTTCCAAATACATGTACATCCTGTCCCTCAGGATTCCCTCCAACAACGTGCCCACCACCAACGTCAGGCTCACCGGTCTGTAGTTATCTGGCTTGTCCTTACCACCCTTCTTAAACTGTGGCACCACATTAGCCAACCTCCAGTCTTCCGGCACCTCACCTGTGACTATCGATGATACATATATCTCAGCAACGGGCCCAGCAATCACTTCTCTAGCTTCCCACAGAGTTCTCGGGTACACCTGATCAGCTCCTGGGGACTTATCCACCTTTAACCGTTTCAAGACATCCAGCACTTCCTCCTCTGTAATATGGACATTTTGCAAGATGTCACCATCTATTTCCCTACATTCTATATCTTCCATATCCTTTTCCACAGTAAATACTGATGCAAAATACTCATTTAGTATCTCCCCCATTTTCTGCGGCTCCACACAAAGGCCGCCTTGCTGATCTTTGAGGGGCCCTATTCTCTCCCTAGTTACCCTTTTGTCCTTAATGTATTTGTAAAAACCTTTAAATTCTCCTTATTTCTATTTGCCAAAGCTATCTCATGTCCCCTTTTTGCCCTCCTGATTTCCCTTTTAAGTATACTCCTACTGCCTTTATACTCTTCTAAGGATTCACTCGATCTATCCTGTCTATACCTTACATATGCTTCCTTCTTTTTCTTAACCAAGCCCTAAATTTCTTTAGTCATCCAACAGTCCCTATACCTACCAGCCTTCCCTTTCACCCTGACAGGAATATACGTTTTCTGGATTCTCGTTATCTCATTTCTGAAGGCTTCCCACTTTCCAGCCATCCTGTAACCTGCGAACATCTGCCCCCATTAGGTATCGAAGGTTCTTGCCTAATACTATCAAAATTGGCCTTTCTCCAATTTAGAACTTCAACTCTTAGCTCTGGTCTATCCTTTTCCATCACTATTTTAAAACTAATAGAATTATGGTCGCTGGCCCTAAAGTGCTCCCCCACTGACACCTCAGTCACCTGCCCTGCCTTATTTCCCAAGAGTAGGTCAAGTTTTGCACCTTCTCTAGTAGGTACACCCACATACTAAAACAGAAAATTGTCTTGTACGCACTTAACAAATTCATCTCCATCTTCAGCAAGGCGTTCGACAAGGTTCCCCATGGGAGACTGATTAGCAAGGTTAGATCTCATGGAATACAGGGAAAACTAGCCATTTGGATACAGAACTGGCTCAAAGGTAGAAGACAGAGGGTGGTGGTGGAGGGTTGTTTTTCAGACTGGGGGCCTGTGACCAGTGGAGTGCCACAAGGATCAGTGCTGGGCCCTCTACTTTTTGTCATTTACATAAATGATTTGGATACGAGCATAAGAGGTACAGTTAGTAAGTTTGCAGATGACACCAAAATTGGAGGTGTAGTGGACAGAAAAGAGGGTTACCTCAGATTACAACAGAATCTGGATCAGATGGGTCAATGGGCTCAGAAGTGGCAGATGGAGTTTAATTCAGATAGATGCGAGGTGCTGCATTTTGGGAAAGGAAATCTTAGCAGGACTTATACACTTCGTGGTAAGGTCTTAGGGAGTGTTGCTGAACAAAGAGACCTTGGAGTGCAGATTCATAGCACCTTGAAAGTGGAGTCGCAGGTAGATAAGATAGTGAAGAAGGCGTTTGGTATGCTTTCCTTTATTAGTCAGAGTATTGAGTACAGGAGTTGGGAGGTCATGTTGCTGCTGTACAGGACATTGGTTAGGCCACTGTTGGAATATTGCGTGCAATTCTGGTCTCCTTCCTATCAGAAAGATGTTGTGAAATTTGAAAGGTTTCAGAAAAGATTTACAAGAATGTTGCAAGGGTTGGAGGATCTGAGCTACGGGGAGAGGCTGAACAGGCTAGGGCTGTTTTCCCTGGAGTGTCAGAGGCTGAGGGGTGACCTTATAGAGGTTTACAAAATTATGAGAGGCATGGATAGGATAAATAGACAAAGTCTTTTCCCTTCGGTCGGGGAGTCCAAAACTAGAGGGCATAGGTTTAGGGTGAGAGGGGAAAGATATAAAAGAGACCTAAGGGACAACATTTTCACACAGAGGGTGGTATGTGTATGGAATGAGCTGCCAGAGGAAGTGGTGGAGGCTGGTACATTTGCAACATTTAAGAGGCATTTAGCTGGGTATTTGAATAGGAAGGGTTTGGAGGGATATGGGCCGGGTGCTGGCAGGTGGGACTAGATTGGGTTGGGATATCTGGTTGACATGGACGGATTGGACTGAAGGGTCTGTTTCCATGCTGTACATCTCTATGACTCTAAATCTTTAACACTATGGCAGTGATGAGCTCAGTGTATTTGAGTCCCACCAAGACTAATGAACCCTTGGCTTTTACCAGTTTGGGTCTTGGCCTCATCCTCAGTCCCCATGCCTGCCACTGTCATTCTGCCCAGAGCCCTGGTTAAGCTCCACCCTGACTCCAGCACAGGGTCCATCCTCAGTTAAGTCTCAGAAGTGCAGCTAAAAGGCAGCCTCTCCTCCTTCTGCCCTCCAATGCTCAGAAACAGCAGTGTGTGCCTTCTATAAGATGCACTACAGAAATTCATCAAGGCTCCTTAGATAGTACCTTCCAAACCCATGACCACTCCTATCTGAAAGGACAAGGACAGCAAATACCGAGGAACATCACCCACTGACTGGGAAATATTTCACCATTCCCACACTGTTGCTGGGTCAAAATCCTAGTATACTCTCCTGAATGGTATTGTGAGTCAACCTACATGGACTGCAATGGTACAAGGAGGCAGCTCACCACCACCTTCTCGAGGGCAACTAGGGGCAGGTAAAAGCTGATCCAGTCAGAGACATCCATGTCCCCCTAGGACAATGAGGGCTGACCTTACCAACATAGTTCACATACTGTGACTGAATAATTCAAAAGCAACAAACAGGGTTGAGTCTGTCAAACTCAGCTCACATTTGAGGGAGACAGAAGACTTTTCTTGAAATTGGGCAGCTGGGATTTGGCTGATGCTAGACCCCAGATGTGAAGAAATAACATACTGAACCACCCAATTTGTTCAGCGTTAATGGGACCCAATTTGTTCAGTGTATTGGGAAAAGAATCACAGGACAGTCAGCAAGAGAAATTTAAAAATCACACAACATTAGGTTATGGTCCAACAGGTGTGTTTGGACACTGGTCCTTCGTCCAAGATTGATAAATTCTTGATGTCACAAGGAATTAAGGGCTATGGGGAGAATGCGGGTAAGTGGAGTTAAAATGCCCATCAGCCATGATTGAATGGCGGAGTGGACTTGATGGGCCGAATGGCCTTACTTCCACTCCTATGTCTTATGGTCTTATGGTCTTATGGTCAGGTAGTTTCGTCAGTAGCTAACTGATGAAGGAACAGCGCTCTGAAAGCTTGTACTTCCAAATAAACCTGGTGTTGTTTGATTTTTAACATTGTCCACCCAGTCCAACACCGGCACCTCCACATCATGGTTACCAGCGAGAGAGATGATAGGCTAGATTTGTGGCTTTACCCTTTCAATTTGATGAAGGATCGCAATCCATAAATCCCAGCTGCCATACTGTAGACAGTTAATAAAAAAGATTTTTAACTTGGTACACCCCAGTCCAACACTGGCACCCCCAAATCATGGCATCACCACCTGTATTGTTCATCCCTGGATGACGAGACACAGTATTGGAAGGCACTTTTCTGAATAATATCACAAAAGCACAACTTCTTTTCAAATCATTTTAATGGCCAGCCCACAGAGTATGGAGTTTATTGAGGCCCAGTGGGGGTTTGGTATTGCTGCCATCTGGGTGAGTGCCCCAGGTCCCCCTCACTACTCCAGCTGCCAGGACTCCTGTATTTTTATTAAAGACTCCCATGATTTGCAGTTTAGTCTTTATTTTTAAACTCATGATACATGGCTGGATTCTTTTTTAACAGGGCATGCATTCATTGTTATTTGATTCCCCGTTCGCAAAAGTGAGGTTTTAGACCAGCAATGATTTCACTCCAAAACCATAATGTGCCTTTTGTCTTTTGTTTTGATGCTGACAGGTTTCCCTCCATGTGTCCAATGCTCTCTGCTTTTGTTTCAAATTTTCAGCGTTTGCAGTCTTGTTATGACCCGAACTCGATTTGATCCCTTGGGTTCCTGCTAATGGGATGCCCTGAGTCCATTCATATGCCGGGAGCTATTAAATTGCTTGTCAGCTGTATGCATTGAGGGGTTGACTTCCAGCTGAAATCAGCGGGAGGGTCAGGCATTCAGAGTTTACCCAGCCTGGTGCATATCTGCTGCTGAAGAGTCTCAGCAATCCCTCAAGGTCAAGCACTACGTGTTTTCACTCTGAGTAAATAACTCTGAGCTACTTTTACTGAAATGGTTGCAGTGATTCTGTTGTAAATTTGCACTGAGTCTGAATCTGGAGGGCTACCTCCCAGAATACATAGGTTGTGTGATTGTTGGCTTGTATTATTTGCAATATTTTTACTGGTGATTCACTGTCATTATCTGTACTGTCTAAAGTGACCACGTCATATTTGCATCGCCTGATCTACTCCAGTTTGCTTTTGAAACCCAATGAATTAACCCTTTGAAATCCACCTCATTCATGACTTTTCTTTGCTGGAGAGAATTCTTGTGACAGTGGAATGAAAGAACAGAATTGCCTTTATATTGCGACTTTCACAATCCATACTGTTCATAGGAATTACAGCAAGTCATTAGACAGGCGAGTGATATGTGAGTCGTTATTGCAAGAGAATTGCATTAGATGAGTAAGAAAGTCTTGCTGCAATTATTCACTAAGCTGTTTCTCTCTTTTATCTATTTTAACCGATTTATGGAGTTTGACAACAAGCATGCAAATGGATGGCAATAACAGGACTGTAGAAGCCCAGACTTGTTTTGGAAAAACAAAAATGTTTTATATCATTTGCTTCATTACAACATGCATCATATCCATTGAATTAACAAATAACAGGGCATTCAGTTCGTGCTGATGTTTATGGTCCACATGAGCCTGATCTCATTCTGCTTTGTCTAATCCTATCTACACATCCCGCCATTTTGTTCTCCTTCTTCTACATTTATAGCTTTGTGCCTATGACAGTCGCTAAAACTCCTCGTGGTTACATTCTCACCACTCTTGGGTGAAGAGGAATACATGATTCATTAATGAGAATAGTTCACAGGTCAGCGCAACATTGAGGGCCGAAGGGCCTGTTCTGCACTGTATTATTCTATGTTTTATGTTCTAGTGGCAATTGTACATTAAGGACCCTAGTCATCAACTGAGTCAACAGTGTAGCAACAGAAATCTTTTCTTGAAAAGTCTGCAAATGACAAACTGTTTAACCATTTCACTCTGGTAACTCATGGCAACTACTTCAACTGTACTGAAGAAGAGTCATACTAGATTCAAAATATTCATCTGTTTCTCCCTGCTGATGTTCTCCTGCATTTGCTGTTTTCATTTCAAATGTAAATTGGTCCTATATAGGGTAATTTTCACACCCATTAATATTTTGCCAGTGACAGAGTGGGTAACCACCATGTGGCAGAGGTTACCAACTTCCTGAGGTGGCCTCGTTATACTGGCAGAAGGGGTGAGAGGGCGAATGGACTGGGTGGCTTCAAGCCCCAAGGAGGGACCTTAAGGACGGAAGGCTGCGCATGAGCCAGCCAGAGGAGCTGGCAATTTGGCCAGGAGTTTTTAAAAATGCAATGAATTTGACGGCTAAGCCAGCAGTTCTTGCCTATCCCTAATTGTCCAGAGGGAGGTTAAGAGTCAATCACATCAGTGCAGGTCTTGAGTCACATATGGGCCAGACCAGGTAAGAATGGTGGCTTCTTTCCCTAAAGGATATTAGTGAAGCAAAATAGATTTTTTTTCCCAACAATGGTTTTTGTGGTCATTATTTAACTCTTAATTCCAGATATTTTTTTCATTGAATTCAAATTCCAACATCAATCATGGTAGGATTCAAACCTGAGCCCTTGAAGGGCTTATGCCCAATTGTCGATTTTCCTGCTCCTCATATGCTGCCTGACTGGCTGTGCTTTTCCAGCAACACTCTCTTCGACTCTGTTCTCCAGCATCTACAGTCCTCACTTTATCCTAATTGACTGGCAACATGAATAACGGGCACCCATGGGTGGAATGCAGAATTTACTCACCGATTTTTTGGGCCACAGCCAATTATGTATTCCTATGATTTTGGCCCAGAGTAACACCCAAATTGCAGCCACTGTTGAGACCCATATCACATTCTATGGTCTGAATGTCACCACAATCTTTAGGACCCTAACATCAGAATCAAAAAAGAGGGTTCCCAAGTGCGATTCGGCCACCAGCTCATTGGCTTTACGGGAAGCAGCCCTCAAAATGGCCACCCCAGTGCATGCTGTCCAATGAAAGGTGGTGGGCGGGATGTTAAAAGGCTTATGCCTGAAACGTCGACTCTCCTGCTCCTTGGATGCTGCCTGACCGGCTGTGCTTTTCCAGCACCACACTCTTCGACTTTGCCAGTCAATGTTAAGTTCTCTGATGGATCAGCAAAATCCTGCGCCATGTCTCTGGTTGCAGAGCTCAGGATTCTGTCGGCCATGCTAACTACTTTCTCAACTTGCCCTGACACCTTTAACTTATCAGGACCTAAAACCCCTCCACATTCTCTTTGTTTCTGCCCCCAGACCCTTCATTTTAAGTTGCTTCTCTCTGTTCTTCCCATCATTGCACATAGCTCTGCATTAAATTTCACCTGCTACACCTAAATGAAATAGAAACAGATAGAAAGGCATGAAGGTTTAGAAAGGGAATTCCAGACCTGAGGGCTTCAGCAAACAAAGGCAATTGGGGAATAATGAAATGTCAGGCATGTACCAGAGACCAGAATGAGAGGAGAAAAGAGTCCTTTAAAAGTGGTAGGAACAATGCTGGAGAGCTGACCAAAATACTGAGACAAAAGGGCTTAATAGATTGGCCAGCAAACAAAGACTTGACTCTTCTGCATGATGCAGCATACTAGATTAATAAATCCAGACTTTAACTATTCATTGAAATGTTGTACTGATTGAAGAGTTAACAATTTAAACAGAGACAGCTATCATTAGAAAAGTTGAAAAATTGGTGTGTGCACAGCCTTTTGCTTTTTTAAAATGCTTTATTCTTTATTCAATGCAATGGCCTTGACTGTATATTTGAATTGTAGTCTTTGTTCTAGATTAGATTACTTACAGTGTGGAAACAGGCTCTTTGGCCCAACAAGTCCACACCGCCCCGCCGAAGCACAACCCACCCATACCCCTACATTTACCCCTTACCTAACACTACGGGCAATTTAGCATGGCCAATTCACCTGACCTGCACATCGTTGGAGTGTGAGAGGAAACCGGAGCACCCGGAGGAAACCCACGCAGACACGGGGAGAATGTGCAAACTCCACACAGAGAGTCACCTGAGGCGGGAATTGAACCCGGGTCTCTGGCGCTGTGAGGCAGCAGTGCTAACCACTGTGCCACCGTGCCACCCACACGTCAGGAAACACAACAATCAATTTGTGGACAGGGTCCCAATAGCAATATTGAGTCAAATGACCAGATAAGCAACCTGAAGTGTTGTTAGCTGAGGAATAAATGTGGCCAGCACATTGCTCCCAATTCAAACACTACTATAATGGCTCTTTTACATACAACTGGGTGAGGAAATGTCTTTTTTTAACTCCTCATTTGAAAATTAATTAAATTGATGTCCCTGGGGGTTTCATTAAAACTCAAAGCCTTCAAAGTTAGGGGGAGGATCGACTGAGCTAAGGCTGGCACATGTTGCAGCATGTTGTACGAACCGAGTTAGAGAGTTTATGTGTGCTTATGTTCCTCATCTGTGAGCTCTTCGTTTTAACTGGGCTGAAGTATGGAGTTGTTCAGTGACACCATTTGTCTAATGTTTTTGTGTGTCTAGCCCATCCCGAGGAAGGGAGGGAGGATCAGAAAACATTCCCAGACGCATGGAGAGCTTGAAATAGGAGCATTATTGACGACTGCAGATGAAAGAGGAGGAATATTCTGGGCACTTGTCATTGCCAGGGAAATGAGGGGCTGAATTTTTCCAGTTCTTCAGTAGAAGCATTTTCACCTCTAAATGATTGTGCTAGAGGTGAGGTCAAAGTGACAAGGACTACCTCCAGGCAGAGGAAGGTAACCACTCAGGACCCACATCGGGATCATGACCCAACTGGGAAATTTCAGCCTGATACGTCATTTCAACATTAAACACATTCTTGTAGACAAACATTGCTGTTCACTAAACCTCTATCACACCATTACTCAATTCTACTGCTGTAAAACTAAAGGATCCCTTTACTCATTTACATCTGAGAGCATAATTCATTTGTAAGTTAGCTTGCTAAGCTTGAAGATTTGTTTTCAGATGTTTTGTCACTGTACTAGGTAACATCATCAGTGAAAGTCTCTGGTGAAACACTGGTGGTTTGTCCCACTTCCCTGTTTGTAGATCTTGCTTTCTTAAGGTGGGTGATGTCATTTCTGGTTCATTTTTTCAAAGGAAGGTAGATAGGGTCTAAATCAATGTGTTTATTGATGGAGTTCTGGTTAGAATGCCATGGCTCTAAGAATTCTTGTGCATGTCTTTGTTTCGCCTGTCCTAGGATGGGTGTGTTGTCCCAGTCACAGTGGTGTCTGTTTGTATAGAAACTAGTGATAGTGGGTCGTGTCTTTTGGTGGCCAGTTGGTGTTCATGTGTCCTGGTGGCAAGGTTTCTGCTGGCTTGTCCGAGGTAATGTTTTTTACAGTTCTAACATGGTATCTTGTAAATGTTTCTATACATACAGACAAAGAAGGACACTACTTTGACTGGTCTTTGACACTACTTTCCTGAAGAAGGGCTCATGCCCGAAACGTCGATTCTCCTGCCCCTTGGATGCTGCCTGACCTGCTGCGCCTTTCCAGCAACACATTTTCACTACTTTGACTGGGACAACACACAGATCCTAGGATAGGTGGAACAAAGACACGCGTGAGAATTCTTAGAGGCATGGCATTCTAACCAGAACTCCATCAATAAACACATTGAGACCTATCTACCTTGCCTTGAAAGAAAGAACCGGAAATGAAATCATCCACCTTAAGAAACCAAAACCCATAAACAGAGAGGCGGGACGTATCACCAGCACTTCACTAGAGACTCTCACTGATGAAGTTACCTAGTATGGTGACTAAACATCTGAAAACAAACCTTCAAGCTTAGCGAGCTAACTGACATACTTATCAGCAACCTGAGCTACAAATCCTCTCAAACATCGCTAGCATAATTAATCTCTGCACCATGTATCATTTTCTTAATGTCTCGTATACACAGCGAATCTGTTTCAATTACTTTTCACATATACCTCATTGGGTAATAATCGTTGGTCACAAACACACTGGTTATCAAATAAAAACTAATAAGAGGAATCTCAGAACGCATTAGCAGGCTTCTTATCAATACTATTGACCTAAGTGTCTTTGTTAAGTGTATTGTTAAAGATGAATGGATTTAGAATTTTATACACAATGATCAATTACAATACTTATGCAATGCTGAAACAATAAGTATTGATGACCTTATTTGGAACAGTAGATGGGAGGAGTGAATGAGCTTGACAGGGTGACTGAGTTGAATGAATATATCGGATTGAAATGAGACAATAACTAGAGCAGCCCTGGACCTAATGATGATCCCTCCAGTCATGTCAATTTGCTCCTCAGCTCATCTCAGGATAGCTTATCCAATAATAACTATTCACATTTACATAAACAATGATTTTTTTTAAAATAAGGAAACAGGAAAAAGGTCATTGAACAAACATGTACTTTAGAATGTATGATGGTGGAACAGGCTTTTGCAATGAGTAATTAAATCAGATTTTTCTTTAAAGGAAGAAATCCAAGTTAGCAATGGCTCGCAGTGCACAAATGTCATCTGTCACTTGACCTTACATCGCTTGTCTTCCTAGCTCATTGCCATGCACATTTCCAACCTATTTCACCTCAGGGATGCCCAAAGTGTGCCGGCTGGAGTCTTTCCCTGAGATTGCAAGTACCCAGGGATCTTTCCCTGCAGGGAATCAAATAATTAGGCAATTTGAGTGAATGAGACAGAAAGGTAGAGATATAAGAGCCCAGAACCTGAAACCAAAGATTGAGTCTTCGTTGCAATATGATCTCTACTGACACATTCAGAATAGGAGCTAGGAGGATGGAATCAGTCCTCAAGTACAGTTAATTAGAATGAAAAGGCACCACTTTCAAGGAATGATTTTTGACCAAACTATCCTCTTCTGGCTCTCTCCCCATCCCAAAGGTAAGGAGATTTATCAAAAGTTTAGAAGTGAGAGCACTGAAATATAAAACAATTCTTCCGAAGAAAAAAGAAGGAAAATTCAATGCAGCAACAAAATCACCTGAAATAGTAAAATATTCCTTGTCTATCAAAACTGAAACCAGCAATTGAAGCTGAGAACTCTACAATGTTGTGCTACTGGTAGAATGATGGCTAACTTAAATATTCATTATAAACTACTGGTTTTAAACAAATAAAGATTGGATCCATTTCTAAAAATAAATCATAGAATTATATAATCCTTACAGTGTGAAAGCAGACCTTTTGGCCCATCAAGTCTACACCAACCCTCTGAAAAGCATCCAACCTAGAGCCACTCACCATGCCCCCACCCTATCCCTATAACCCTGCTTTTCCCACAGCTAATCCACTTAGCCTGCACATCCATGGACACCATGGTAGGAGAAAGTGAGGACTGCAGATGCTAGAGAGTCAGAATCGAAAAGCATGTCACTGGAAAAAGCATAGCAGGTCAGGCAGCATCTGAGGAGCAGAAGAGTTCACTTAACTTGCACATCTTTGGACTGTGGGAGGAAACCGAGGTACCCGGAGGAAACCCACGCAGACACAGGGAGAATATGTGAACTCTACATAGTCACCTGAGGGTGGAATTCAACCTGTGTTCCTGAATGCAGCAACGTTTTGGGATACGGTACAGGTGTAATTTTGGACATGAAATTTGGTAAGTGAAGCTGCTTTGGAGAAACAGGTGATTTTGGAGCTCTGGTCAGCACTAGAAATTGCCAGATCAAAAACTCATCTAGATGTGAATATATTATCTGGGCACTTACAGTTTAGCAAAGTCACAGGCTGGAAAAGCAGGTTGTACTGGTTACATGGTAGAGTCAGTAGATTCTGTTCCAGTCAATGTTGTCTCCAACAATAAAGTTAAAGTCATGTCAGCTCCTTCAAGACTTTTTAAAAAAGTTTTGAATCAAATTTGAGTTTCCATAATCCAGCTGTCGTTTGGCCTGTGACAATGAGTAGATAAGCTGTTATTTATTAGTGTCAGACGTTGGGAGTGGGCAATTCTTTGTCTGGCCTACTGTATATCAGTTCATTATCATAACAAGGTCAAACATGACATGTAGAAAGAACACGTACTGTTTTTAGTACAATGCTGGTATGGCTGGTGAGATTGTCTCTCCTACAGTGTTAATGCCACACTGCAGTATATGTTTTCAAAATCTGTCACTTCCCAAGGATAGTAATGTCCTCTGATAAACTCAATATGACAAACATTAACAAAGACTAATAGGAAGCTTTAGATAATCCCTGCACTGCAGTCACTGAAATTTATGCACAGTGCCTGCACTCCGAGATAGGGAACGCTGATAAATGTCCAACAAGAGAACCGAGTCCTTTATTTTATTGACATTTCCTGGCAATATCAGTCTTGGCTATGCATTAATAAATAACACAGAATACCAACTCATGCATTTGTTTGGAGACAAAGGAAAAAACCCAGTAAAATGTAGTTTTACAAAACACTGAACTGTCTGATGAGTTCAAATCAACTTCCTTTTATTCCCAAAACAGGTATTTTTCTTTCCATCCTTGAATATCAAGATAAACCCTGAAACACTGTTACATTGGGACATTTTAGACTTATGTTAAAGTTGTCACTGGCTTAGATGACTGAGGGATTGGGTTAAGGTGAATTTGGATGGTTTGTAATGATACTGCCCTCTCAGTAGATGAAAAACAAGGGACGTCTTACAGACCCCTGACCCATATTTATCATAGAATCCCTACAGTGTGGATGTAGGCCATTTGGCCCATCAAGTCCACACCAATCCTCATGAAGGTCAGCTCACCCAGACCCAGGCCCCAATGTTATAACCCTGCATTTCCTTGTCTAATCCACTTGGCCTGTGCATCCCTGGACAGTATGACCAATCCACCTAACCGGCACAATACAAGCTGGCCTGTCTACCACCAGTGAGAGTACTTGGTGTTTCAGTGCACCGAGGTTAAAGAGGACCGAGGTTACAGAGGGGGAGAGAGAGAGACCAGGGAAAGGGAATAAGGTGTTGGGTCTTGACCTGGCATAGTGGATAACACTGAGAATCAGTGTCAGAGAGACATAAGCAGGCAATGACATAAAACTTCTTGTTTACCCAGTGACATAATTAAATCTGTTGGCAAGATTCTCTTGAGTTTGTTTTGTGTTTCTGAATTCTCCTTAGTTTCCCATCATGCTTGTGATTCTCCTCTCCCAAAATCAATAGCCCCTCCCCTATGCAAATCAAAGCAAAATACTGCTAAAAATCACAAAGGACCAGGTTAATGTCCAACAGGTTTAATTGGAAGCACGCTAGCTTTCGGAATGCTGCTCCTTTATCAGGTGGTTGAAGGAGCGGCGCTCCGAAAGCTAGTGCTTCCAATTAACCTGTTGGACTATAACCTGGTGTTGTGCGATTTGTTTAACTTTGTATACCCCAATCCAACACCGGTGGCTCCAAATCATGACTGCATACACTGGAGATCTGATATAAAAGCAGAAAGTAGTGGAGAAACTCAACAGTTCAGGCAGCTGTTGAGAGAGAAACAGATAACATTTTGAGACCAACGTGAGTCCTTTTTGGTAGCCCCACTCCTCACCCGAACTAGATGAATTATTAACACTGGGAATTCAAATTATATCCATTTGTCAGTACAAGAGATGCAATTCTAAATAAAAAAATTCCAACCAATATATGGAAAGACTGAAGGATTGTAGTCAATTTGTAAAGAAAACAAAAAAAAGTGTTTAATTGTATAACAACTGATGTATAAAGAGAACAGTCATGTCACATAGATGTGTAGAACTTTGATAAGGTAGAAAAAGACTTCAGAAGCAGCAAGATTGAGAAGGTCCACCCTACATTATCCTACATGACTGCCCTTCAGAAGTACTTTATTGCCTGTGGATCACTTTGGCACATTTGATATTATCAAAGATTCTCTATAAGTGCAGTCTTTTGTTTGACCATATATATTGGGAGGCACAGCCTCTTCCTTACAAAGCTAAAAAGGAATCATACTTCATAAACTCAGCAGATTCACAGTGACATTCTACTATAGGACTATCAGTATTTTTGTCTTCATCTACCATGCAAATGCATGTCAAGGAGCCTCAGTGTGAATCTGTGTTCACATTGATCTGTACATGTTGCAGATTGCTTACAGGACAAATCCTTGTGCTGATTCTAGCTTAATCCACCAAAGAAACAACTGCTTTTCCCAACACCTTTCTCTCCTCCTTCACCATCCCACACCCCCCACCCCACCCCCACCCAACCAACTTAACTCAAATTTGACTAGCACCCATTCCGGCCTTAAAGTCAAATTTGACAAATCAACAAATTCAAAGTAGAACTAGTAGTATAGGTCTGAGGTAAAAACATTTAGGGCCATATTTCCTCTACTTTTGGACTCTAGTTTGTATTTAGAAAGTTATGCAGAGAGCAGATATACCATTGAAGGCTTGTGTGCTTCTACACTTCTTCAGATTGGCACATCTCCTGCAGAAACTAGAGAGGGGATAAATGAGCAGATGCAACCCTATCCCCTCTTTTTCCTTGTGAACTGTTTGGTTGCATCCAACATCATTTTTACATCTCTCTTTTTTTTTGTTGCTCTTGTAAATGTCTCCTTATGTCTCAAGACTGTTGTTTGAATCTTAAGCTGCACTGAATCTCACTCAGTCACTCTTCCACTAATGCTGACTTCTGCTGGACTTCTGGCTTTCCAATACCTCAAATTTATTATTCTCAATTTTTGTGTTCAAGTCTTTTGGGGCTATATCCTAGTGGAAGTAATGCCAATGGTGGAACGATTCTTGGAAAGGAAGGGTTTCAAGAGTTGGCAAGAAGACAGAATTGGGGTAGCAACCAAGTCAGCCATGAGCTTATTGAATGGCAGAGCAGCTTCAAAGGCCAAATGGCCTATTTTTGCCCCATGTTCATATTTTCATATAGTTTCAAGCTTTGGAATACTCACCTTAAAGTTATCTATTCCCCACTCCCTCTTTAACAGTAGGAGGAATGTTCTATGTTTTCTGCTGGTCTGCTTAGAGGCAGGAAGGGCATTTAATGAGATGGGACATTGTGGACTTGAACCCAGCTGCCTTGTCTCTGTGTGGGGTTAAATATTGGGAGGAAACTCCCCTGGTTGACTTGCCAATTGATGCCTTTAACTGGCCAATTAATGACCACGTAACAGCTCTGGATGGTGCTGTTTCCATGTGCACAGCAGCTAAATCTGGGCAGCGGGTCCATCATGCCCCAGGGATTTCCCTTGATCAGAGGCACTCAGTGTGTATTGGCAGTGCCCAGAAGGGAGGGTCTTCTGGGAGATATCCATTCTGCCTTGTTGCCAACACAACTGCCCCCATCTTTTGCCTCACTCTTGGGATTCCACAGCCTGTCTTTCCAGAAACAAAATGGCACAAGAAGGATCAACCTCTGATTGGGTTATAGAACCATAGCAAGTTTGGTCTGAAACAAAAGGCAAGAAATATCCTCACTATACAAATTTCAGGCAATGACCACCTCCAAAAGGAGACAATGTAACCATCATCCCATGATATTCAATGGCATTACCATCACTAAATGACAAGCAACATGCATTCGACTGGGACAGCACTACCATTATAGGGCAAGCCAAACAGAGAACAGCCAGGGAATTCCTAGAGGCATGGCACTCATCCACAGACTCTATCAACAAACACATCGACCTGGACCCAATATACCGGCCACTACAGCGGACAGCTGGAACTGACAACCGGAAGCGGCAGAGACAGGCCACTATAAATGCTGGAGGAAATATCACAGAAGCATTTCACAGGAGGATCCCAAGCACTGAGGATGTCACCTAGACAGGGGACGAAACGTTTGCAAGACAAATTCCCAGCTCGGCGAACAGAACCATAACAACGAGCACCTGAGCTACAAATCTTCTCCCAAACTTTGATCACTAAATACAATTCAATCAACATCCTGAGGGTTACCATTGACTAGAAACTGAACTGGACTATTCATATAAACGGTAAGGGTACAAGACGAGGTCAAAGGCTAGGAATCCTGCAGCCAGTAACTCACATCCTGATTCCCCAGAGCCTGTCCACTGTCTACAAGGCACAACCAGGAAGGCAACAAAAACAGAAAATGTTGGAGAAACTCAGTAGGTCTGGCAGTGTCTGTAGAGACAGAAACACAGTGAACATTTCAGCTGCAGTTGAGGATTACTGAACTCAAAAAATTGACTCTGCTTTTTACTCATAGATACTGCCAGACTTGTTGAGTTTCTCCAGCTATTTCTGTTTTTGTTTCCGATCTCCAGCACCTGCAGTTTATAATCAGGAGTGTGATGGAATACTCCTCATTTGCCTGGATGGTTGGAATTCCCAACAGCACTAAAGAAACTTGACATAATCCAGGACAAAGCAGCCTGTTTGATTGACATGGTGTCCATGTGCATCCATTCCCTCCACTGCCAACGCTCAGTTACAGCAGTGTGTACCAATTGCGCGATGCACTGCAGAAATTCACCAAACCTGTTTAGACAGCTCCTTTCAAATCCATGACCACATACACTAAGAAAGACAAGGGCAACAGATACATGGGAATACCACCATTTGTAAGATCCCCTCCAAGCCAGCTCTTGATTTGGAAATATATTGCCATTTCTTCAATGTCACTGGGTCAAAATCCTGGTACAGTCTCCCCGTGGGTCTACCTCCAGCACATGGACTGCAGTGGTTTAAGAAGGCAGTTCAGCACCACCTTCTCAAGGTCAACTAGGGATGGATAATAAATAATGAATGACTGATTCTCAAATCTCATGAATGAATTAAAGAAAACCTTTCACACCCTGGGTAGCAGTATTTAGTGACCTGAACACATGGATCTAATTTATATTATTATTGGCAATATTTTACATGTTGCATTCAACTCATTAAATTGCCATCATATCTGAATGTCATATTACCCAACACAACACAAGTGGAACAACGTACTGATAGGAGGCTATGATATTAGATGCAGAATTCAGTACACACTGAACTTGGGAATGAGACAATACACCAGTTCTGAAATATATCTACCTAGTGTGGGCTAGTAGTCCTTAACCCCACCTCTTGGGAAATGGTCCAGCAAAATGGCATTGCTATCTTTAACATCTTCCTGTGCTTCCAGCCCAAGCAAGTCTCAAAATCCAGCCTCATGCTCTGTTTCTGTCTGTGCAGTTCTGCAGAATGTAGCTAGTATTTTCTCTTTCCTTATTTCTGACAGTTTTTTTGGTTATTAGTACAAAGCTACAGGCAGTACATGGAACAGGAGGGAGACATGATGTATATTCCTACACATAAACACCCATCCCATGTTTTACAGGTAATTTGGATCGTTAATTCTATGTCTTGTGAGCGAGTTTGTTAGTGATCACAATGTGCCCATTTACATAGTATTGCACTCGAAGTATCAAATTAGAAATAACCCAGAAATTGCCAACACCTTGAGCAACTAAAGGCCTTCAATTTCCATGTTGTTCTTAGAAATCTCAATGAGTCAAAGAGGAAAGTCACGATACTGGATGAACCAGACAGATATAAAAATAGTCCTTAAGGAGAATCAGCTGTCTATAATTTGAATTTGTGCTTGTTCATGCTCATCGGTTTGACCTTCAGAAATCTATTTAAACGCTGAAGAAAATTACAGTACATTTTGAGTTGAATCATTGGCTGCATCATTCTCAAACCTCTGTTATACTTACTGCAGCATTCTCCAGCAAATTGTGGCATAAATTTGCCACTGAGGGGTCAGGGAGCACTGTATTCTAACTTGTAGCATTTGTCAGCTGTATCACCATAGCAGCAGAACCCAGGCCAAAGTTATGTAGCAATGGTCATTGGCTGTCCCTTGAACTGAGCATGACTTTAACAAGCAGCACTGCGCTTCGAGATTGATCAATTCATTTATGGTCATTTCACTCCAGTTACCCACAAAGCTTATGCTATACTTACTGCCTACTTCGTTGACCTTACTCTCCCCTTTAGCTCTTCTCTCTGCCATTTCATTCACCGTCCGCATTTGTCCCCTCTCCCTCTTTCCCAAATCCTCTCTTTCCATAAGACCATAAGACCATAAGACATAGGAGTGGAAGTAAGGCCATTCGGCCCATCGAGTCCACTCCGCCATTCAATCATGGCTGATGCGCATTTCAGCTCCACTTGCCAGCGTTCTCCCCGTAGCCCTTAATTCCTCTAGACAACAAGAACCTATCAATCTCGGCCTTGAAGACATTTAGCGTCCCGGCTTCCACTGCACTCCGTGGCAATGAATTCCACAGGCCCACCACTCTCTGGCTGAAGAAATGTCTCCGCATTTCCGTTCTGAAATGACCCCCTCTAATTCTAAGGCTGTGTCCACGGGTCCTAGTCTCCTCGCCTAACAGAAACAATTTTCTAGCATCCACCTTTTCAAAGCCATGTATTATTTTGTACGTTTCTATTAGATCTCCCCTTAATCTTCTAAACTCCAACGAATACAATCCCAGTATCCTCAGCCGTTCCTCATATGCTAGACCTGTCATTCCAGGGATCATCCGTGTGAATCTCCGCTGGACACGTTCCAGTGCCAGTATGTCCTTCCTGAGGTGTGGGGACCAAAACTGGACACAGTACTCCAAATGGGGCCTAACCAGAGCTTTATAAAGTCTTAGTAGTACATCTCTGCTTTTATATTCCAACCCTCTTGAGATAAGAGACAACATTGTATTCGCTTTCTTAATCACAGACTCAACCTGCATGTTTACCTTTAGAGAATCCTCGACTAGCACTCCCAGATCCCTTTGTGCTTTGGCTTTATTAAGTTTCTCACCATTTAGAAAGTAGTCCATTCCTATATTCTTTTTGCCAAAGTGCAAGACCTCGCACTTGCTCACGTTAAATTCCATCAGCCATTTCCTGGACCACTCTCCCAACCTGTCTAGATCCTTCTGTAGCCTCCCCACTTCCTCAGTACTACCTGCCTATCTACCTAACTTTGTATCATCGGCAAACTTCGCTAGAATGCCCCCGGTTCCCTCATCCAAATCATTAATATATAATGCGAACAGCTGTGGCCCCAGCACCGAACCCTGCGGGACACCGCTCGTCACCGGCTGCCATTCTGAAAAAGAACCTTTTATCCCAACTCTCTGCCTTCTGTTAGATAGCCAATCCTCAATCCATCCCAGCAGCTCACCTCGAACACCATGGGCCCTCACCTTGCTCAGCAGTCTCCCGTGTGGCACCTTATCAAAGGCCTTTTGAAAGTCCAGATAGACCACATCCACTGGGTTCCCCTGGTCTAACCTACTTGTTACCTCTTCAAAAAATTCCAACAGGTTTGTCAGGCATGACCTCCCTTTACTAAATCCATGTTGACTTGTTCTAATCAGACTCTGCTCTTCCAAGAATTTAGAAACCTCATCCTTAATGATGGATTCTAGAATTTTACCAACAACCGAGGTTAAGCTGATTGGCCTATAATTTTCCATCTTTTGCCTTGATCCTTTCTTGAACAAGGGGGTTACTACAGCCATCTTCCAATCATCTGGGACCTTTCCTGACTCCAGTGACTCTTGAAAGATCTCAACCAATGCCTCTGCTATTTCCTCAGCAACCTCTCTCAGAACTCTAGGGTGTATCCCATCGGGGCCAGGAGATTTATCAATTTTAAGACTTTTTAACTTTTCTAGCACTATCTCTTTTGTAATGGCAACCATACTCAACTCAGCCCCGTGACACCCTTTAATTTTTGGGATATTACTCATGTCTTCCACTGTGAAAACTGACGCAAAGTACTTGTTAAGTTCTCCTGCTATTTCCTTATCTCCCATCACTAGGCTCCCTGCATCAGTTTGAAGTGGCCCAATGTCTACTTTTGCCTGTCGTTTGTTTCTTATGTACTGAAATAAACTTTTACTATTATTTCTAATATTACTGGCTAGCCTACCTTCATATTTGATCCTCTCATTTCTTATTACACTCTTTGTTATCCTCTGTTTGCTTTTGTATCCTTCCCAATCTTCTTTTGTATCCTTTCCAATCTTTTGCTCTCCAACAACACCCCCTTCTTGTCGGCATGGGCAATTTGGGCTGTAGACTTCGATGACTCTATGAGTCTCAACCTGCAGCCCTGGTAGAGACTGTTGTTACACCTTGTACAATAGGTGTTATTAAATTCAACAAAATCTGTGCAGCTTCTGTCTCACCCCTCAACATGTCTCCCGGCTGTTACACTAAAGCTGGCAGCTTCTTATAGTTTGATGTGTTTTTTTTATCATACTGAAGAATTGTCTCTTGATGCTAGCAATGCACCGTACACATTATATACTTTAATTTTCCTGTCAAAGTTTTGCTCTTGGACGTCAAGGGAACAGTGAGCAAGATTTGAAAGTTTAAATCTAATGACAGCCAATCATAGGGAGGGAATTGGACAGTGTGCTGGACTCGCTGGGTGAGAATGATATATCTAAAACATCTGCCCCTCTGCAATAAATCCAACTGACTTTGTACCCTCACACATTTTGTTTCCACTTTGAGAGGTAGTAGGGAAGGATTAGCAGGCTTACAACATGTGTCATGATAGCTTCTTCTATGGCTGACCAGCGTTGGAGTGGGAATTGAACCCCCAGAGACAGAGATGCTACTCCCTGACCCACGACACCTGCAGCTGCCAAGGAGAAGCCCCAACAGAACTCACTGATCTGGGATCTTTGAATCATGAATCCCTACAGTACAGGTGGAGACCACTCGGCCTTTCAGGTCTGCACTGACCTTCTAAAGAGCAAACCAACCTCCATAACCCCACATTTACCACAGCTAATCCACCCAGCCTGCACCTCCCTGGAGAGCACTTAACATGACAAATCCACTTAACCTGCACATCTTTGGATTGTGGGAGGAAACCAGAGGAAATCCACATAGACAAAGGGAGGACGTACAAGCTCTTCACAGGCATTGACCCAAGGCAGGAATCGAACCTGGGTCCCTGGTGCTATGAGGCAGCAGTGTTAACCACTAAGTCACTGTGCCACACCAGCTACAGCCTGTCAAGCAACCCTCAGATAACTCCAAGGAGGGGAATGAACAGCAATGCACAGTGTTAATATGGAGGCAGGAGGAGCCTCTGTCATTCCTTTTAAAGGCAGTTGGTTAGCTGCTTTCAAGCCTGAATAATAAATGTCAGTGCCAACTGTGGGAAAATTCTATGGAAAATGAGCTCAAGCTCAACACTGGAATCTGAATCATTTCAGGTAAGCACCAGGTCACATTAAAGAGAATAGTTCTGATGAGTTTAACGATATGTGCAAATTGGTAGTAGATCAGTGTGGTAAACTTATCACTGCTGCCCATCTATAACCCATACACTGGGTGCAGTGACATTGAATTACTGGCCCTTGGAAATCGGTCTGAGAAACATTGTGTAGGCTTTAATACTGGCACTTTAACGCAACGTTGTTAAGTATTTAAGCTTCCAATTGCAGGAAGGTGGAACCTTGGTCCATTAAACATAACCTAATGGAATAGAGTTTTCTCTGGTTATGGGAAATGCACATTTTATTATCTCAATTAATTCTGACAGCCATAAAATCCCTCTCCTGATCATGGTCTAAAAGACCATTCTAGGTCTAAAAACAGAAAGTGCTGGAGAAACTCAGCAGGTGTGGCACCATTTGTGGAGAGAGAAACAGATGTAATATTTCAAGTTCAGTATGAGTTTTCTTCAGAATTCTCTCCACAGGGACTGTCAAACCTGCTGAGTTTCTTCAACACTTTCTGTTTTTATTTCCAGCATTCGCAGTATTTTGCTTTTATTTATGTTCATCGTTGGCAGTAACTCACCACAAGATAAAAGCCTTTCTCGCAACAGTTTTGAGTTGTGGAAGTCCAGGATAAGTTTTAACCTCATGATGACTTCAATTCAAAAGCACCATTGGGTCCCACAATCCCTCAAGGCTTTTACATACACTGGAGTAATCTCATTTCCCCTTCTCCATCTCTCACCCAAAAGTGAAAGTAGAATGGTGTCACCTGTGGCTGGCCACACCAATTCAGTGAATTCTCGAACTCAAGGCAAGATGTATCATGTCTCAGGAATCTATGTTACGTCGCTGAGGAGTCAGGAATGAGATATGATGGTTGGGTCTTATGTGGAATAAGGGGTTAATACTAAATCTGTGAACACAAGAGTCTACATCATCAGTGACAAACCACATCCCGTGAGATGGTCCTACAGAAGCCTTGTACTGTACAGAGTTAAAAGATTAGGTTTACTAAATACCATCAGCCTAACCTCCTGCAGTCTCTATCAACTCCAAACCCAAATATACCCAGACAACAATTCTAGGCAGAGATAACAAAAGTTAGACTATTCACAGGTGGAGTGGCCTCGCTCTGTCCTGTACCCTTTAGAATTCTTTGACTTATGCTGTTTATTATTACTTTGCAACAACTTGCACCTACATAGTATCTTTAACATAGTGAAACATCCCAAGGTGCTCTGCCGGAATGATTACCAAACAAAATTCAACATAATGAGCCACATAATCAGATATCGGGCAGATGACCAAGAGTTTGATCAGGGAGTTAGATCAGAGAGGTGAGTCACAGAAGTAGATCTCACTGTATCTTTTAAAGGGAGAGAAACAAGAGTATGAAGGTATTAAATGTCTCAGACCCTGGGCAGCTGAACACATGGTCACCAAAGTTGGGGTGATTAAAAGCCAGCAACACTCGGGGGTAGGAGGAAAGCGGTTACATTTCTCTTTACCAACCTTTACTATTGCTCCTAGCCCCTTCCTCTCCTGGGGCGTCACCAGTTGATGCCCTCTGGTAACACGTCCAAGTGCTCAATAGCTATTGTTATTCTATTCCATGCCCTGTATTCTATTGACGCTCGAATGGCCAGAGGATTGTATTCAAGATAACAATGAGAGGCGAGCATCCTGGATGATTTCTGCTCCTTAACTCAGAGACACTGAGACTGACTGAAGTGAACTAAGTCAGTCTTGTATAAGAGCTTGACCTTCCTGTTTGCATAGTTCAGCCACTCGCTGGGTAACCTCGCGGGACTCTTGAGTGAGTTAAAGAGCAACATTGTTATGATATTTCTTCTTAATTGCTCTACTTGTCTCTCTAATCTCCTCATTCCTGCATCTAACCCTGATCCCCACCAGTGATGACCAATCTCCATGGGTAGAAATTTGTCATGAGTTGCCTGGTGACCATTCATACCTCTCCCACTAAATTAACACTAAATTACTGAGTCAAAGACCAGACTGTGGCTGATGTAGAAAACGGCTGGAAGACACAATGACACAGTGAGGGACTCTTCACCAAGGTGGGCTTGAAAGGGTCATCTCTGGAACATCGTTAAGACAGGATTACCTGTTTTGATTCAGCTACACCAGGGGAAAAGCTTGATAGTAGCAATGAAGAAAGTAGAACTATGTTTTATCTCCAGTGCTGTCATCTCCCGTGTGGACAAATGCTTAAATTTATCACATATTTCTAAAAATACACACTTGTGGTGAGGCTTAACACATTTATACTGCCTGCTCTTTTGATTGGAGTATAAATAGTTTCATATGCCACCCCGAGACAAAATGATCTTGTTCCTCCTTCTCAATTTATCCAACTGTAATTGAGTATCAGAAGTTCAGTCTTAAAAATGATCAGTGCTTTTAAAATGGTATTAAAATAGGTTCAGGCCAGTAAAGACGGAACAAAATAGACAGGGGACTTTTTAAAAAACCAAATAGCTTATCGTTTTAATTTGTGAAGGCTTTAGACCTTCAGTTTATGAAACTCTATAAGGCGGGCAGTAACTCTGTGGCTTAGCAATCCCTCATTCACAAATAGATAGAAGCCTACATATATAGTCTGTGCTTTTTCTACAAAGAATCGGGCCTCGATACCTCACAGCAGGAGCTGTGCCCATATACTGGTGAGGTGGCATGGTGGCAATGCTATTGGATTAGCAATCCAGAGATCAAGGTACATGCTCCGGTTCAAATCCCACCATGGTAGTTGGTAGACTTTATATTCAATTAATAAAATCTTACACCGAAAGCCAGTCTCACTACTGGTGATGACTAATGGAATTTTAGAGGGGTCTGTGGACAAGGGTTTGGGTTGTGACCTCTGCATACAGGGCAAATGTCAGGAATTGTGTAGGTCAGCTCCATATCGACAGTGCTTATCCAGGTGCACAAAACTGAGTTTCAGGAGGCAGTCACACCCCCTTAGATTAACTTCCTTGGATTTGGTCAGTAATCAGGGACTGGAGGATGTGACTACAAGTGAGGCAGTTAGAGGGATCCAGGAGTTGGTGCTGAAGAAGCCTCAGGCCTTGAGCTTGTCTAAACGGTTTGGGTTTTTGGTCCCTGTTTGGATGAAAGCGGGGCTGTAGGGAGGATGAGCAAACTGACCATAGCAATAAGGTACAGGGATGGAGAAAAGAGAAATGTGGTTATAAGGAGTTGAACCTATTCTCTGTGGCCAGGATCAAGAATCCTGAAGGTTGTCTGTGCCTGGGTTCAGGATATCTCATCTGGTCTGGAGAGAAACTTGGAGTGTGAGGGGAAAGATGCAGTTGTCGTGGTCCATATAGGTACCAACGAGATTGGTAGAAAGAAGAAAGAGATTCTGCTGAGGGAATATGAGAAGTGTGGCCTAATTTTAAAAAAACTAAAGCAAAAAGGTAATAACCTCCAGATTACTACCTGAGTCATGAGTTAATTGGCATAGGGTCAACAAGATGAAAGAGGTAAACACATGGCTTAAAGATTGGTGTGGGAGAAACAGGTTCAAATTATGGGACCTTGGCACCAGTACTGGGGAAGAAGGGAGCTGTTCCAATGGGATGGTCTCCATCTGAATCATGCTGGGACCACAGTCTTGGTAGGGGTAAGATTTAAAAGGGACCTGGGGTAACCTTTTCACACAGAGGGTGGTGTATGTATGGAATAAACTGCCAGAGGAAGTGGTGGAGACTGGTGCAATTACAATATTTAAATGGTATCCAGTTGGGTACATGATTAGGAAGGGTTTAGAGGGATATGGACTAAATGCTGGCAAATGGGACTAGATTAATTTAGATATCTGGTCGGCATGAACGAGTTGGACCAAAGGGCCTGTTTTTGAGCTGTATATCTCTATGACTCTATTTGGCTGAGTGTCAGCATCAAGTTTGACAGAGGGTTTCTTCCTGTGAGGCCTAGCAAGATCTCTGAACATGCCTTACCATCTCACCTCATTAACTACTTAAGCCAACCTATTGTACCCCTTTTGCTCAGTTCTAGCTCCAACCTCCACTGCCATTCCTGGAAGAACTTGCCACTAACTGGAAATATATCCAAAAGACCAGCAACCGTGCTTCCCACATCAGTTTTAAAAGGCCGCGATCTGATGTGCTCTGACATTCGAAGCTGTTCTGCTTGTCAAAGATGTCAGACGAGGGAAAACGGCAATGTGATCCTCCGACAGGGACTTGGATGTTACCCCATTACCCCAATCCCATCCATGCTTCATAGTACCCCGCCTTACGAATACAGTTGCTCCTCTTCACACTGGTCATTGCTCCTTCCCTTCGGCCTGCAGCCCTCAAGTAGATTCCTTTCTGAGGCAGCAGCCATCTTTGTCCCCAACCCGTTCTTCCTCAGTTTATCTGGGAGGGTCCAATGGGCTAACCATGGCCCCTTGAGCGACCTAACTGTACAGCCATGGACAGGACCCCTGACTGTTGATTGGACATCCCCCTGACCCTGTTAGCCCTAAACCCTCAGAATGCAAGCTATGGAACCACAGGGCTGATGGTAATCCAATCCCTGCGCTGTAACATCATGGAGTCCTCACTCTTTACAACTCAATGAGAACCCCTGTATGTGGTCAATCCCTTGGATTAGTATTGGAGGCTGCTTTTCACTTACTGTGGCAGGATTGCTTCCCCCTTCCACCACTCCTCAAACTGGGCGATACCTCTGTTCTGACAGTCACGAGACTCAAAATTTTGTGTGAAAAGATATGTTTGCCAGTTAACTTCTCTGACTTCCATTTTGAGAATTTTCAGTACCTAATTTGCTTGTGGTGAGTGCTAGGATAGGAGGTTGCAAATTAATAAGATGAGATGAGCAATTATCAAGGTGGTTAACAAACAATAATGCATCTTAATAGCCAACTGACCGCTGCCTAGTGAGAATCTGGCCTCAATGTCAGGAATTCTGTTAAAAAACACAGCACCTTGTTCCTCATGTCAAGATAAGACTCTGACTAGGCAGCAGTGAATTGGCTATGAAGATGCATTATTGTTTGTTAACAACCTTGATAATGGCACATCTTGCTGACATAGGCCTTGCTTGAGATCTCTGCCCATATTCTTTTGGTCCTATACAATTCTATCCATGTGTCACTTTAGTGGGGCATTGTGGTTAGCCTAAGTTTGACAGCAGAAGGTGCATGCTGGGACAGGAGGCCAGGGAACAGCTTAATACTCTGAAACCTGAAATGAAGTAACACCTCATCCTGGGACCCACCACTGAGTAATAACCGTTCAATTCTATTTTTGAACAGTTGTACACAAAATCCCCAGGGACAAATCTATTAAAAACTTCCAGTCTTTTCACTAACAATTGAAACTACAGTGCAACTGTTCATTATAACAAGTATATTTATCACCCAGTTCAGAGCCTGTAATTAAGAAGACAATGGGCTGAATCTTATGTTTTTTGGATTCATGTGAGTTGCATTGAGTTTTTTTTTAAGAGATTCTTGTTGCAAGACCCAATGAGAATTGCCACTGTATCTCAGAAAATGAACTTCATTAACTACCTCCCCAGCACCTATGGTGGTCCTCCTATCCCACTCATGCCCCCTTCTTACCAGAACAACTGAGCTCTCAAGAGATATCTGCCGACTGATTTTGATGTCCCTTGTACCTGCGACATCTGTAAGAGCCCATTACGAACCAAAGCAAGCACACTGATTCCAACCTGCCCTGCACAGTCCCTGACATATGCCCCAGACATATGGAGTGGACAGGGCAAACTGTGCCCTGATTTGTGAACAGGGACCTGTTGGGTGGGGCAGTGCCAGTTGGGCTTCCTCCTCCCTCAGGACCAGTACCAGACCATGCCAGCCTGCTGCCCACCCAGGTCAGTGCAGCTGTCCAGCAGTGTAGGAAGATGTTCAATTACCTTCTCCACTCTGCCAGCCTTAAGAGTCACCATCATCTCTCCAAATGCCGCATGTTCAGGATTAGCTAGTAGAGATAAGGGGTCTGAAAGGTTCTGCTGACGGATCCTTGCTGAGTTAATCTTGTAGGTGGTACACACAGCCACAGCTGTGCAAAGATGGTGGAGGCAGTGAATGCTGAAGGTGTAGGATGGGGGTGGCAAGCAAAGTGAGTTGCTTTGACCTGAAAGGTGTCGAATCTCTTGAGATTGATCCTGGCTGTCTTCAGTGGAGAGGAATTCCATTACACTCCTGGCCTGTCTCATGTCGTTCATAGTTAAAAGTCACACAACACCAGGTTATAGTCCAACAGGTTTATTTGGAAGTATAAACTTTCAGAACACTGCTCCTTTGTCAGGTAGCCAGCTGACAAAGGAGCAGTGCTCTGAAAGCTTGTACTTTCAAATAAACCTGTTGGACTATAACCTGGTGTTGTGTGATTTTTAACATTGCCCACTCCAGTCCAACACTGGCATCTCCTCATCATGTAGCTCACGGAAAGGCTTTAAGGAATCTGGATGTGAGGCTCAGAGCACTCAGCCTCTGACCTGGCCTTGGAAACAAAAGGAGGGGAAATTCTCAGACAATATAAGAGTAACTGCAAAAATTACTCTTAATATTTGGTGGGGTGGTGGGGGGAAGTTTCTACTTTTTTATATCACTGCAGGCATCTTTATTTTACTAACAAAGTCCTATCAGCTTTAAGGAAAGATCCTTGTTGATTTTTTTTTCCCCCAAGTCCAAATGATTGGATTGGATGGAACTAAAACAAGCCTTTAATGTCTGGCTGAAGTAAACATCGGGCATGTTTTGTGTAAACATCATCAAAGTGAACTGGTTTACTGAATCCTAACAGGATGAGGAAGTGACTGAAGATCAGTAAAGCCACAGTCAGCAATTTGAGGCACTTTGGGGAGCTGTCATTTCAGTAGCATCTGATAAATGAGCTCCCAATGCTCTCGGGCTGAATGGTTGTAACAGAGTAATTTTTCCAAATGAAGTGATTGGAGCCAACTGTTCAAACATCAACTGTTCAAAAATGGTAATATATTAATATTAGAAGGAAGAATTTTTTGTATCTGGGGACAATAGTTACACATAACTAAGCTCAGGGAGGGTCTAAAACTGGGGATGGGTATATGTTTCATGTCGACCCTGTGTTAGGAACAATAGGATATTGTTCACCCTCAAAAAGTGTTGGGAAGGCACTTCAACAACAAAAGGGTTAAACTATTGCTAGGATAGACAAAAAGTCAAAGCTTTCAGTCTCACACCCCTCAGGACTAGGAGGCAATAAATCAGACTTGGAAAAGGAACACCATGAGAAGAAAGAGGCTATTGATTGGGCCAACTGTTAGGTTGGACATGCATCCTTTTATTAAATCTGTATAGTTAAGGTAGCAATCAATAGATTTCCAATTAGCGGCAACGTAAAGTGTTAAGGGGTTGGTTTAATAAAAGGCATTGATGTATTCGATCAGCCATGGTGGTATTAAATGGCAAGGCAGGCTAGACGGGCAAACATTCCTGATGAAGGGCTTTTGCCCAAAACGTTAATTTTTCCTGCTCCTCAGATACTATCTGACCTGCTGTGCTTTTCCAGCATCACTTTAATCTTGACTCTGATCTCCAGCATCTGCAGTCCTCACTTTTGCCTAAATGGGCAGACTGGCCTACTCATGTCACCATGTTCTGAACTATCAATCTTAGTTCTCAGACTAGGCAGGGAACCTTTGATTTCATCGAGTGTTGTCATGGGAATGCAATGGAGATTCAGAATGCCATGATCTTTTTCCCAAAAGGTGTAATCAATGTACAAGTTTGTTTAGCCCAAATAAAACAAGGGCCTGTGTGTTAATATATGCAGCTTCTACACCTACAAATACACCATACCTGACTGATCATCTGAAATTGGTTTCTGGGTAGCATAGTGGCTCAGTGGTTAGTTCTGCTGCCTCACAGCGCCATGGACTTGGATTTGATTCTGGCCTCAGGTGACTGTTTGGGTGGAGTTGCACATTCTCTTCATATTTGCGTGGGTTTCCTTCGGGTGCTCCAGTTTTCTCCCACATCCCAAAGGTGTGCAGGTTAGGTGGCTTGGCCATGCTAAATTGCCATTGTGTCTAGGTGGGCTAGCTGTGGTAGATGTGGGGTTACAGGAATAGGCTAGGGGTCTGGGTGTGATGTATTTTGGAAGGTCGATGTGGACCCACTAGACCAAATGGTGGGGATTCAATGATTCTGGTGTAAATCTTAGCAAATTTAGGGCTTTTTAGTAAATGCTGTCCAATAACAGAATCATATATAATATTGAAAATTAGTTCTGAGTCTTACAAGAACAGCACGAGTGAGTATGATTGACATGAAAAGAGTGAATGGGACATATTGTTTCATGTGGTCATCTTATCATTGGGATGTAAGGCTTACATACCTGGCATCACATCAGCACTGAAACTTCAATAACATAATCCTCATTAGGTGGCAGGCAAAATGTCTATTTGACTTGATGGTGGCATCATGTTAGTGGAGAAAGCACCCATGAGATCGCTCACTTCACCTGCTGTTCAAATGTTTGAGACAGTTGCTCCTTCTAGGGTAATCTGAGGCAGTCTGGGAAACTTACATGGTGCAAACATGGTGTCATAGTTCACATGATATGCAACTAATAATGATTTGATTATCACGTAGAGAGCTTTAATGTTACTAATAAGATTAATTGTAAAGTATGTGGAACTGTAGGAATCCCGATGCATACATTGACTAGTGAACATTGGTTTACAGGGAACCCAGTGGAAAATTTCTCAAATAACATCTCAAGGAAAGAGAGCTTGTTTGATTGCTCCATTCCAGCTGTATGTTTGAGTGCAGGATGGAGTTTCTTGTGTCTTAGTCCTGATACATGCAAGACAAGACACTTCAACTTCATGACTCCTTTTAGCAATGTTCTGTACTACCAAGTAATTACTTATTAACAAGAGGGTTCTCTTCATCAACCGGGTTAAAAATCACACAGCACCAGGTTATAGTCCAACAGGTTTATTTGACAGTACAAGCTTTCAGAGCGCTGCTCTATCATCAAGTAACTAGTGGGACACACTAGCTAAATGCTGAAGGAGCAGCACTCAGAAAGCTTGTAATTCCACATAAGGCTGTTGGACTATAACCTGGTGCCTTGTGATTTTTAGCTTTGTCCACCCCTGTCCAACAACTGGTGCCTCCACATCATGTTCATCAACAGGGAGAGAGCACAGAATAAGGAGCTTTCAATTCATTTAGCAAAGAGCAAGCATTGTCACAATGAGCTGAATGACCTCTTTTTACAGAATCACAGAAGCAGACCCTTTGGTCCAACTCATCCACGCTGACCAGCCATCCCAATCTGACCTAGTCCCATTTGCCAGCATTTAGCCCATATCTCTCTAAACCCTTCCTATTCATATACCCATCCCGATGTCTTTTAACTGTCATAATTACACCCACCTCCACCACCATCTGGCAGATCGTTCTATACACGCATCACCCTCTGCATGAAAAGGTTATCTCTTAGGTCCCTTTTAAATCTTTCCCCTTTCACCTTAAACCTATTCCCTCTAGTTTTGGACTTCACCACTTTCGGAGAAGGACCTTGGCTATTCATCCTATCCATGATCGTCATGATTTTATAAAACTTTATAAGGTCACCCCTCAGCCTCCAATGTTCCAGGGAACATAGCCCCAGCCTATTCAGCCTCTCCCCATAGCTCAAACTCTCCAATCCTGGCAATATCCTTATAAATCTTTTCTGTACCCTCTCTAGTTTAATGACATCCTTCTTATAGAAAGGTGAACAGAACTGTACGCAATACTCTAAAAGTATTGGCCTCACCAATATCCTGTATAGTTGCAACATGATGTCCCAACTCCTTTACTCAATGCACTGACCAATGAAGGCAAGCATGCCAATAGCCTTCTTCACCACCCTGTCTACCTGCTCCCTACTTTCAATGGACTACGTACCTGCACCCTTAGGTCTCTTTGGGCTGTAAGCTTCTATGGTTCTGCCCTATAGCTACTGAGCAAGTGCACTATTTGTTCTGTTAGCAAGATCAGAGAAAACAAAATGAGCAAGTTACAATTACAAAATCACACATCAACTATAACAGGCTAAACCTGCTGAAATGATGGCAATTTACAGCAGTGCTTTCACAGCAGGTAGTTCCTGGCTATTCATGGAACCTGAAAAACCTCACATTAACATCCTGTTCCTTCAAGGCAGTCCTTTTTGAAAAAAAGGAGACATACAACAAAGCACAATGATGAATCCTTCCAGCCTGACTCGGGCTTGAAATGAACCTCTTTCATTGATTAATCAGAACTTCAACTTACCTTCTGAAGAGTGGCTGATCCCGGAGAGGTGAGTAATGCTGGGATACTTCAAGTGAATACACTTGAGGAATCTTTGCACTGCACTGAAGCTGTGATAGATTTAGCTATCAAAGCAGGTGCTGGAGGTCAGGATAAAACCCACTGTCTGGGTGTGTAAGAGGCACAAGCTGTATTCTCAATGGTTACTGTCGTTGAGACCGGGAAATAGCCTGCCGCACTGACCTGCAAAGACAAATCACCAGCCGAGGTCTAGATACAAGTCTCGCAATTTAAACAAGTAGTTTGAAACAATGAAATCTAATAAAAAGAGATTTCTTTGACGGATATTTCCACCTTTCCGTAAATGAAAGGTACACAATGGTAATGCTACTGAGCTCTTTTTCATGGCTGCCCCTTGATCTGAGGATGATGTAATAGGGTCATAGAGTCATACAGCAAAGAAACAGCCTTCAGTCCCGCCAGTCCACACTGATCATAATCCCAAACTAAACTAGTCCCACCTGCTTGCTCCTGGCCTATATTCCTCCAAGCATTTCCTATTCATGTACTTGTAGGAGTGTTTTTTTAAACATTGTAACTGTGCCTGCATCCTCAGGAAGTGCATTCCACGTGCTAACCACCATTGTTTAAAACATTGGCCCCTCATGTCTTTTTTTTAAATCTCTCTCCTCTCACCTTAAAAATATACCCCCTAGTTTAAAAATCCCCCATCCTAGGGAAAAGACACCTACTATTAACCTTATCTATATCCCTCATGATTTTATAAACCTCTATAAGGTCACTTCTCAAACTCCTATGCTCTAGTGAAAAAAGTCCCAGCCTATCAAGCCTCACTTTATAACTCAAACTTTCCATATCCAGCAACATCCTGATAAATCTCTTCTGAACCCTCTCTAGCTTAATAATACTGTTCCTAATACTTGGGCAGAACTGGACACAGTATTCCAGAAGAGGCCTTAGTTTCAATCAGAAGTCTTTGCATGACTGACTTCCTGATCCAGAAATCTTTCGACACATATGGCAGGAGATTAATTTAATTGGGTGTAGAGTACAGCGTATGGTATAAAGACACTCTGAAACACTCCATGATTGGATCTCCCACATTAATAATTTCGAGGGGATCTCTACCAATTGGTCAAAATGGTGACAACTTGTCTATCATGCTGCATTATATTTTGAGTCCAAATGCCATAAAGATGAGGCACAGTGGAGCCAGAGAAAAGATAAAGAATGGTTACTGATCTAGTAATCCCAGTTTGATGAGATTAGTCTAGAAGTTCCAGAAACATGAATTCAAATCCCACCATATCACCTGGGGTGTGGGATTTAATCTCAATTAATTAAGCAATCTGAAATAAACTGCTCATTAACAATCATCTTGAAACTACAAGATTATCATTTTAAAAAAGGCTACAGGTATTTCCTCTATAAAGTGATGGTTGCATTCTTGTGTGACCTCACGCTATATGAAAGATATGCAACAAAAATAAAGTGTTGGTGATGCAATTATGTTATAGACAACACACCTTAAAAGTTTGCACTTTAGAAACGGCATCGCCTATTCGGAAATGGTGTTACATCGAATTTGCACTGATAAACCATGCATTATAGCTGAACAACCTGTATCTCCTTCATCAGTGTCCTTTGGAGGAGGATACCTCTTATCTTTACCCAGTTAGACCTACATGTGACTCCAAGCTCACAACAATGTTGCTGACTCCTTACTGCCCTTTGAAATGGCTTAGCAAGCCATTCTATTGTAAGTGGCATAGAGACATTTAGGGACAAGCGATCAATGCTTACCTTGCCAGTGACACTCCCATAACAAGATCAAAAACAAAATGAACAGGGTTCCCAGGCACAGAAATAACTGAAGTGTTTCATAAGAAAATAAATATATAGTTCAGAATAGAAGCTAAAGAATTGTGAAAAGAGTGAAGAATAGGAATGAAAATGAGCTTTTGGGGGTACATTGTGGCACAGCTTTCTAATGGATTTATTACAACTGACATTGCTCCCTTTAAATCTCTTGCAGGTTCCATTCATGGTCATGTTTTGCACCATTTATTACTTCCTGTGTGTTGCTCTGATACTTATTATAACTTCCCCAACCCTCCAGTTTTTTGGCTGTAACTGGAATTCATGTAAACCTTTTCTTTAGTTTGATGCTGTTTCTTACATTGTTGATTGATCAGCATTTCTTAACTGCACAGTTGGAGCTTTCATATTCTAGGGATGTGCATTAATCTCATATTGCACCAAAAACTTCTTTTATACTTTCCAATCTTTACTGGCGATCTATCGGCTGAGCCGAATGACCACAGTTATTATATTCCTGTACCATGGTTTACATTAATGTAAAAATGTTGCTCCCTCCTGAAAGTTATATCAAGTTCCATCATTTAATCACTACTTGCAGATTGAATCGTCATTCATTGCTCAATACAATATGCTTTTGTTGGCTCTAAAACATATCCAAATAACAGTGCCAAATCAATTCTGGAAATTTAAGGCCTTTATTACTCAAGCTATTCTGCCTCTTCCAGTCTTTTTATATTTGAAAATCTCCCATTACAACCATTCTGCCATTACAATGGATCATCTGCTTCAATTTGATAGGTACCAGCAACTGGCAGTCAGAAGAATTCTCCTTCTCTGGTGCAACTAGCAAGAGGTACAGACAAGCCTGAGATAGGCTGTACTTTCAAAAACAACATTCAAACTTTAATACCTATTGATAAATATTGAAAATGGAATATCAGATTTAAAAATAAACTTGGCAGCAAGACTTTCACAGCAGCCTTTGTACAGGAACTAAACATGAACCTAAATTCAAAGTGTAAAATGTCTACTATGGGAGCAATTGGAGAATTAGAATAGGTTAAAGAATAGTTTCAGCACAGGAGGATGCCATTCAGCCTGTCATACCGATGCTGGATCTCTGCAAGAGCGATTTAATAAGTCTCACTCTCCAGCCCTTTCCTCCAGAACCCAATCATTCATTTGTTAATGTTCAGCCAATTGGAAAGCCATGTTTGAATTTATCTCCCCCAGTTGGTCAGGTCTACCATTCCAGCTCATAGTTACTTGTTGCATAACGATGACCCTCTCCATATCATCTTCAATACTTTCACCAAGCACTTTAAGTGGACATCCTCTGGTTCTCCTTCCACCTATCGCATTTCCAACGCCCCTCCCCCAAGTCCCTCCTCCCTACCTTTTACCTTAGCCTGCTTGGCACACTTTCCTCATTCCTGAAGAAGGGCTCATGCCCAAAACGTCGATTCTCCTGCTCCTTGGATGCTGCCTGACCTGCTGCGCTTTTCCAGCAACACATTTTCAGCTCCTTCTCAACTTTTCTGCCAATGACAACAATTTATTTCTGTCTGTTATATCTGAAACTCTCATAATTTGAACTCCTCTATCAAATCTCCTCACAACCTTCTGTGAGGAGAACAAACTCAGTTGTACAACCTGCTTCTGTAATCAAAGTCTCCTTTCTGTATACTCATTCTTGTGAATTGTTTGTCTCCTAAAATGTGCTGCTCAGAATTGGGTACAAAATTCCAGTTGACTCTGAGATTAGATTACTTACAGTGTGGAAACAGGCCCTTCGGCCCAACAAGTCCACACCGCCCCGCCGAAGTGCAACCCACCCATACCCCTACACCTAACACTACGGGCAATTTTGCATGGCCAATTCACCTGACCTGCACATTTTTGGACTGTGGGAGGAAACCGGAGCACCCGGAGGAAACCCACGCAGACACGGGGAGAATGTGCAAACTCCACACAGTCAGTCGCCTGAGGCGGGAATTGAACCCAGGTCTCTGGAGCTGTGAGGCAGCAGTGCTAACCACTATGCCACCGTGCCGCCTGAGATGGTAGCGACAAGGGAATGGATTAGATATTACTGATATCAATTGGCACTCTCTTCTCATGCAATATAAATTATTGTTCCCCTTGAGATTTGGTATTCTTGTAATTCTGTCCCAATGAGTGCAAAACGAAAAACTTCAACAACATAACTCTTTCTTTTAAACTCAAACTATCAAGAAAGTGTCTTGTATGAAAATTCCCAGATTCCAGTTGAAGCAGTTGTGGTTAGCATTTAATGCATGTATTATTTAGCCTGGTTAGGGAACTAATTGGTTAAAAAGTGCCATTGAAGAGAATCTCTGGTCCTTTGCTTGTTGGTAAATGACTGAGTAGATAAAATCTGATTTGTTCAGGAGTGACAGGTAACAGGATCTGCTAATCCATCCAAGTCTGGTCAAATGCAGTTTCAAAAACTGCCAGTGAGCCGTGACACATAAAACTGGCACATTCAGCTGGTTAATTATTAAATGTTACTTTTACCCTGTGTTAGGAAGCTCATTGTCTGCAGAAACCTGGGTTATCATCCATGTTAAAATAACACCCCCAGGAAAATTTAGGCTTTCCAATGCATGCAATGTTGCAAAGGAAAGAGCAAGAGTTATTGCCAAATATTGTAAACAGAGGCTGCGTTTCAGTTTGTCTTTTTCTTGTCCTGGTGGGTCTCAAATTTTCAGGCACTCTGCCAGCCTGGATTGGACAACATTACTAATGCAATTAATGGAAGATAATTATGAATTATACACAACAGCAATGGAGAAATATGATATACAAAAAATGTTAAATGACATGCATTAAATAGTCTCAAAACAAATAGAACAATGTATCTGAAATACACGAAGAGGAACACTGATTGTTTTGCAGTCAAAAGCACAATGGGCATTTCTGGGCATCCATCCATCAGTACTGTGCTGAGTCAGTGGACTGTTTCTTGTAAAAAAAGTAGGAATAACATGCAAGGCTATCAGTACATGGAGAACAATGGGTAGCAGAGAGTCATTACAAGGAGATAATGTAATCGCAGGGTTCAGACACCCTGATAAACTGGACCAGTGAAGCTGAAGCAGTTTATTGTAGTCATCTGTCCCCCCCAGATTAGATTGTTGTTTTCTTCCACACACCTCCCAGTAACATGCTGAATTTGGCAGCTTTAAGCAGCGATTCATTGCCTGCTGCTTTCTGTGTCCTGGCTATTGGATTAAAACCATCCAAAACCCCTAAACATTGCACTGTCATTTGAAAGTTTTGAATCTCCTCTCTCCATTTGGAGAGACTGCATCACACCTACACTTCTGTTTTAATTTGGCCACCAATCTTTTGGAAATCATTTCATGGCAGAGAAGATACCATTTAGAATGAATTACATAATATTAAGGGTGCAAAAAGGTCTCAAAATTTGAGTTTTCTTTTTTTTATTCACTTGTGGGATGGGGGCGTCGTTGGCTGGGCCAGCATTTATTGCCTGTCCCTAGTTGCCCTGGAGAAGGTGGTGATGAGCTGCATTCTTCTGCCAAAAGCCCCTCAGAGTTAGCCCTTGGAGTATGTTCAGGGTATTCCATGAACACAAAAGCTCCACATTAATGGAAATTGCTGTACTTTTCTCTGAGACTGTCTTATTCGAGGCTAGTCATAGAGTTCAATTTACTTATGTTATAGGCACTGCGACACATTCCCACAATACTCATTTGTGCTTATCTTAACAAACTTTAAGAAAGGTTAAGAAGTAGGGGAGCATGGGGCTTTTAAATAAAACATTTTAACAAATAATTAAATATAACAGAACCTGTAATTATCTGTCATCAATCACATGTTTATATCCATGCATGGCCTCACTATCTCCAACCCCTATTCTGGACCTACAATCTTTTCCGAATACATTTTCTCTCCTAGGCTGGTCCCTAGCGCCATCTCTCCTTTGAGAGTCATAGAGATGTACAGTATGGAAACAGACTCTTAAATCCAACTCATCCACGCCGACCAGAAATCCTAAATTAATCTAGTCCCATCTGTCAGCATTTGGCCCATATCCCTCTAAACCCTTCCTATTCATAAACCCATCCGGATGCCTTTTAAATGTTGTAATTGTACCAGCCTCCACCACTTCCTCTGGCATCACATTTCATACAGGCACCACCCTCTGCGTGAAAATGTTGCCCCTTAGGTCCCTTTTAAATCTTTCCCCTCTCACCTTAAATGTGCTATCATTGATGCTTGTGCCTTCAGAACCCAAGGGGAGGCAATAGTCTATTGATATTACCACTGGGCTGTTAATCCAGAGACCCAGGTAATGTTCTGGGGACCCGGGTTTGAGTCCTGCAGTGGTAGTACTTGAATTCACTTTTAAAGAATTAAGAGTCTCATGATGACTATGAATCCATTGTCAATTGTTTGAAAAACCCAGTGGGTTCATTGATGTCCATTAGGGAAGGAAATTTGTAGTCCTTATTAGGTCTGGCCTACATGTGACTGCGGACACACAGCAATGTAGTTGATTCTTGACTGTCATTTTATCAATAAGGAATGAGCAAAAAATGCTGGCCTCACCAGTGACTCATCTTTCATCCCATAGTGAATGAATAATAAAAACAAACTCTGGATTCCCTCCCAAAACCTTGCTGCCTTTGCTTCTCTCTTGTTTTGTAAGATGTTTCTTATAATCCTTGACCAAGCTTTTGGACATCGGTTTATGTGCTTTATTTCTTAATGTGGTTTGCTTTCAATTTCTGGCCACTTGCAGTTCTGTATTGCACTTGAGATGTTTTAATAAGCTAAAGACACAATATAAATGCAAATTGTTGTTGTAATTATGATGTCAGTTTACTAGTCCCGGCCTGACTGAGATAGGGCCTTTTGATGGCATCAACTATCAAATGTAGCCCTTTTGCACCTATTTCAGAAAGTTGTAGGTTCAAGGCCCAGGAATTGGGTGCAATCCAGCGCAGTATTGAGGGAATGCTGAGGCTGATGCTTTTCAGATGTGATGTTCTGTTAGCTGTCTCTAGTGAAAGTAATAAAAAACCCCATCACATTGTTTTGAAGAAGACAGGGGAGTCCAGGGGGCTCTGTCTCAGAATAACGGGCCGCATACTTAAGACAGAGATGAGGAAGAATTTTTTTGCTCAAAGGCTAGTGAACCCATAGAATTCTTTACTGCAGAGAGCTGTTGAGGCCGAGTCATTAAGTTTTATCAAGGCTGAGACAGGCAAGAATTTTAATCAGTAAGGGAATCTAGGGTATGGGAAAAGTCAGGAAATTGGAGTTGAAGATTATCAGATCAACCATGATCCAAGTGAATAGTTGAGCAGCCTCGATGGACTGAATGGCCTACTTCAGCTCCTCTATCTTATGGTCTAATGAATCATCCCTGGCTCAGTTTTACCTCTCATTCAACAAACAATCAGAATTAGATTGTTTTTTGTGGGAACTTGCTGTGTACATATTGGTTACTGTGCTGCTGACAAGTGACTACATTTTAAAAGTTCTTCATTGGCAGTGGAGCAGTTTGGGATACCGTATGGTTGTGAATGGTGGTACAGTAGCTCAGTGGTTAGCACTGCTCCCTCACAGCATCAGGGACCTGGGTTTGGTTCCAGCCTCCAACGAATGTCTGTATGGAGTTTGTACATTCTGCCTGTGTCTGTGTGGGTTTCCACCCACAATGCAAAGATGTGCAGATTAGGTAAACTGGCCATGCTAAATTTCCCATAGCATTCTGAGAGGTATAGGTTAGGTGCATGAGTCAGGGGAAATATAGAGTAATAGGATAGGTGATTAAGTCTGGGGTTAATGTGTACTTAAATTCATAGAGTCATAGAGATGTACAGCATGGAAACAGTCCCTTCGGTCCAATGCGTCCATGCCGAACAGATATCCCACCCCAATTTAGTCCCACCAGCCAGCGCCCAGCCATATCCCTCCATACCCTTCCTATTCATATACCCATCCAAAAGACTTTTAAATGTTGCAATTGTAACAGCCTCCTCCACTTCCTCTGGCAGCTCATTCCATACACGTACTATCCTCTGCATGAAAAAGTTGCCCATTAGGTCCCTTTTATATCTTCCCCCTCTCACCCTAAACCTATGCCCTCTAGTTCTAGACTCCCTGACCCCAGGGAAAAGACCTTGCCTATTTATCCTATCCATGCCCCTCATAATTTTGTAAACCTCTATGAGGTCACCCCTCAGCCTCCGACGCTCCGGGTAAAAAAGCCCCAGCCTGTAGCTCAAATCCTCCAACCCTGGCAACATCCTTGTAAATCTTTTCTGAATCCTTTCAAGTTTCACAACATCTTTCCGATAGGAAGGAGACCAGTATTGCATGTAATATTCCAACAGTGGCCCAACCAATGTCCTGTACAGCCACAACATGACCTCCTGTACTCAATACTCTGACCAATAAAGGAAAGCATACCAAACACCTTCTTCACTATCCTATCTACCTGCGACTCCACTTTCAAGGAGCTATGAACCTACTCTCCAAGGTCATTTTGTTCAGCAACTCTCCCTGGGACTTTACCATTAAGTGTATAAGTCCTGCTAAGATTTGCTTTCCCAAAATGCAGCACCTCGCATTTATCTGAATTAAACACTAGCCCATTGATCCATCTGGTCCAGATCCTGTTGTAATCTGAGGTAACCCTCTTCGCTGTCCACTACACCTCCAATTTTGGTGTCATCTACAAACTTACTAACTGTACCTCTTATGCTCCATCCAAATCATTTATGTAAATGACAAAAAGTAGAGGACCCAGCACCGATCCTTGTGGCACTCCACTGGTCACAGGCCTCCAGTCTGAAAAACAACACTCCACCACCACCCTCTGTCTTCTACCTTTTGAGCCAGTGCTGTATCCAAATGGCTAGTTCTCCCTGTATTCTAACCTTGCTGATCAGACTCCCATGGGGAACCTTGTCGAACGCCTTACTGAAGTCCATACAGATCACATCTACTGCTCTGCCCTCATCAATCCTCTTTGTTATTTGTTCAAAAAACTCAATCAAGTTTGTGAGACATGATTTCCCACGCACAAAGCCATGTTGACTATCCCTAATCAGTCCTTGCCTTTCCAAATACATGTACATCCTGTCCCTCAGGATTCCCTCCAACAACTTGCCCACCACCGAGGTCAGGCTCACCAGTCTATAGTTCCCTGGCTTGTCCTTACCACCCTTCTTAAACAGTGGCACCACGTTTGCCAACCTCCAGTCTTCCAGCACCTCACCTGTGACTATTGATGATACAAATATCTCAGCAAGAGGCCCAGCAATCACTTCTCTAGCTTCCCACAGAGTTCTCGGGTACACCTGATCAGGTCCTGGGGACTTATCCACCTTTACCTGTTTCAAGACATCCAGTACTTCCTCCTCTGTAATCTGGACATTTTGTATGATGTCACCATCTATTTCCCTACATTCTATATCTTCCATTTCCTTTTCCACATTAAATACTGATGCAAAATACTCATTTAGTATCTCCCCCATTTTCTGCAGCTCCACACAAAGGCCGCCTTGCTGATCTTTGAGGGGCCCTATTCTCTCCCTAGTTACCCTTTTGTTCTTAATATATTTGTAAAAACCCTTTGAATTCTCCTTAATTCTATTTGCCAAAGCTATCTCATGTGCCCTTTTTGCCCTCCTGATTTCCCTCTTAAGTATACTCCTACTTCCTTTGTACTCTTCTAAGGATTCACTCGATTTATCTGTCTATACCTTACATATGCTTCCTTCTTTTTCTTAACCAAACCCTCAATTTCTTTAGTCATCCAGCATTCCCTATACCTACCAGCCTTTCTTTTCACCCTGACAGGAGTATACTTTCTCTGGATTCTTGTTATCTCATTTCTGAAAGCTTCCCATTTTCCAGCCATCCCTTTACCTGCAAACAGCTGCCTCCAATCAGCCGAATACCATCAAATTGGCCTTTCTCCAACTTAGAACTTCAACTTTTAGATCTGGTCTATCCTTTTCCATCACTATTTTAAAACTAATAGAATTGTAGTCGCTGGCCCCAAAGTGCTCCCCCACTGACACCTCAGTCACCTACCCTGTCTTATTTCCCAAGAATAGGTCAAGTTTTGCACCTTCTCTCATAGGTACATCCACATACTGAATCAGAAAATTGTCTTGTATGCACTTGACAAATTCCTCTCCATCTAAACCTTTAACACTATGGCAGTCCCAGTCTATGTTTGGAAAGTTAAAATCTCCTCCCATGACCACCCTGACTTGTTAGGGCAAATGGCCTGTTTCCTCACTGTCAGGATTCTTTGATAAATTCAAGTTTACTTATTAAAAAGATGGCCACAAACTACAGCATTGAGCTAAAGAAGATCCGGAGCATGTGTGTGAAAGGACAAAATGGAGAGGGGAGAATAATTTAGCACAGCAGGGACAGATTTAACTTCGATCCAAGATCTAGATTTTCCTGTTGACTCGGTTAGAAGGTGCACGGCTCAAAACAGAACTGAGCCAATGAATACAGGCTCAGATGTGATCTGCATTGTGCAACAAAACCAAGTCAGTGATGCTGACTGAGCTATTCCTGATCAATTGATAAGTTTTTGCTAATTGCGTCAAAGTTGAGTATATGGAGATTGATGACAGATACGCCATGATCACATTGAATGGCAAAACAGGCTCGAGGAGTTACATGGTCTATTCCTGTTGCTATCCTTCTGTGCTCCAGCTCACTGGTCCTGCTGGCAAGTGTACATGGCATAAGGGAAAAGATTGCTTTCAGTCAAGATGCCGTCCATTATTAAACAGTCCACAGGATAACTGCAATTCCTTAAGGGGGAGTCAGAGGTACACAGGGTCGTGAAGAAGGTGTTTGGTACACTTGCCTTTATTGGTCAGTACATTGAGTATGGGAGTTAAGATGTCATTGGAATACCGCTTGCAATCCGTGTCTCGCTGCTATAAGAAATTTGTTGTTAAACTTAAAAAGGTGCAGGAAAGAGTTACAAGGATGTTGCTGTGATCGGAGGGTTCGAGCTACAGGGAGAGGCTGAATCGGCTGGGGCTTTTTTCACTGGATTATCGGGGGCTGAGGGGTGACCTTATGGAGGTGTATAAAATCATGACCGGCATGGATAGGGTGAACAGCCAAGATATTTTTCCTAGGGTAGGGAATTCCAAAACTTGAAGGCGTAGGTTTAGGGTGAGAGGGGAAAGATATAAAAGGACCTAAGGGGCAACTTTTTCACACAGAGGGTGATGTGTGTATGGAATGAGCTGCCAGAGGAAGCGGTAGAGGCTGGTTGAATTACAATATTTAAAAGGCATCTGGATGGGTATATGAATAGGAAGGGTTTAGAGGGATATGGGCCCAGTGCTGGCAAATGGGACTAGATGAATTAGGGATATCTGGTCAGCATAGATGAGGAGTGGACCGAAAGGTCTGTTTCCGTGCTGTCCACCTCTATAAGAAAAGCAGCTGTACCCGGGAAAGAGTGACCCAACATGAGTTGTGAAGCTGTTTATGAAGAGGAAAGTAGTGAACGAGCAGAAAATCTCTTAAAACACTAGGGGCTAAATAGATACACAGGGATGTTTCCTCCTTTGGGGAGTCACAATCTGTGACCTGCACTATCCTATCTCAAAACATTCTACACATCACCCCAACACCTTCTGGTAAAATCAAACTTACAATGTCCCTGATGGAAGTGGGTGTATTCAATCCAAATTTAAACAGATAAGCAAGCACCATTGAAACCCATCAATGGTCTGCAGCAGAGTTGGTTGAGAGCACTCCCTCATCCTGATCGACTTTTGTGGAATACTCAAGTGAACTTCAGGAGGACTTAATTCATCTCAAAGGATGTCTAAATGCAGATCTCCCACTTGTCAAAAAAGGGTGATTGAATTTGGCTCAGCTGCTTAAATGATTTTAGGTTGAATTTGAACAGTCAAGAAATATCAGAAACAAAAATGAAACATTGCTGGAAAAACTCAGCTGGTCTGGTAGCGTTTGTGATGAGAAAGCAGAGTTAGTGCTTCAGGTCCAGAGAGTTGGACTGAAGGGTCAATTTCTGTGCTGTACATCTCTATGACTCTATGACCCTTCTTCCAAATATTCAATTTAGCAGACTTGTGCAGGGAAGGTCATGTCTTACAAACATGATTGGGTTTTCTGAGCATGTGGCATCCAAACCTGTACTGTTTGTACTAAAAGCTGTGCCAATTCTCCCCCTACTAAGATTCTGCTGTTTTGGAAAAATTGTTCCATTAAAACAAGACCTAAAATTTCTGTTTCCCTTAACTTAATCTCCCAAGCAGTAATTCCTGATGCAAGTTCAATTTGTTCTTGAGTCTGGTCTGTTATAAACAACTTGTGGCCTTGGTTGTGTAACAGTTAATTTACATGTTCTAAAAAGAAAGCACTATCTTCATGAAAAATTGTTTGGCAAATCTTTTTACATGGTTCTTTGTTTAGAAACACAAATCATGTCAAACTGTATAATCGCGTCACAACTGCAAGATGTCGCCTTGAGCCAAATAACTTACAGCTATTTTGTTATTTTTCTCTCAACCCAAAACAAAATACAATTTTTTTAAACATGCTTCTACAAAGACATTAGTCTTTTAAAATATTATATACTTTCTGATTAGCATGTTTTGAAATATTAGTACACCCATCTGGAGCAGTAACAAATACACTGACAATTTGAGGAGCATAGCAATGATCTGTCCAAATAGCTTTTATCAGATATTCTCTCCAAGGAAGTTGCTGTATTACATGATCTGATAAAAACTTTAACCACTTTTCCTTCTTTAATTTCTTTAGTAAATATGGTAGTGTTTATGTTTGCAGCAGTAACACTTTACTGTATAGAATTTGTTTCAATAACTTTATGCTACGCAGAATCTGTTATCACTGACTAGAGAGATTTTGTCACAAAGACACCTTACTGCATTCCTTCACAATAATGATTGAATGTCACAGTAACAGTTCAACGCTACAGAAACTGCACTGTAATGGGTTACTGCATAGAATTTTCACAGGAACAGTTCGCTGTTCAGATTCTGTTGAGTCTATTGCACAGAATCTATCATAGTTAGCCACACAGGAACAATTTTACTGGATAAAATTTGTCACTGTATCACTTCACAAATACAGAACCTGCTAAAATAGTGGAAGTGCAAATTGCTCAGGATGCTAAAATTCTGAAATGTAACAGAAAACATTAGGAACACTTGGCAGATCTGGCAGCATTTGTGAAGAGAGAAACAGAGTTAATACCATCCGAGCTGGCAATGATATAGTGACAATGGCATTGAACTGGAAATCCAGAGACCCAGGCTAATGCTGTGTGGCACTTATTACACCAGGCAATAAAACGGCATTTAAATGAATAAATCAGGAATGAAAGGTTAGGCCAAGAGTAACTATGAAATGACTATCATAAAACCCAGTCTGGTTTCCAGGCCCATAACAATGTAGTTGACTCTAAACTGCCCTCTGAAGTGGACCAGACTGCAGCGTATTCGAACTGCTACAAAGCCTGGCGAAAGGAATAAAACTGGTCAGACCAGTCCAGGCATAGGAAACAAAAACAGAAAACCCAGCCAAATCAAACCTGAAAAGTTCTCCTTACTAACATCTGGGGACTTGTGCCAAATTCGGAAGAGCTTTGCATAATATACTTATGGTATCATACCTTACAGACAGTAACACCAACACCGACAGCACCATCGCTGGCTATGTCCTGTTCCACTGGCAGTGAACATCCCTCCATCATAATATTAGAAATGGGGCTGTTTGTTGATGGTTTGCACAATGTTCAGCACCATTAATACTGATACAGTCTGCATCCATATGCAGTGAGACCTGATTAACGTTTATGCATAGTCTGATAAGTGGGAAGTAATCAGAGTTAACGTTTCAGATTGAGTGACCCTTCTTCAGAACACCTGAATCCCTGAGTTCTGAGGAAGGGTCACTTGACCCTAAATGTTAACTCTGATTTCTGTCTGCAGGTGCTCCCAGACTGTTGAGTTTTTCCAGCAATTTCTGTTTTAGTCTCTGATTTACAGCATCTGCAGTTCTTTTGGTTCTTAGAGGCAAGTAATATTCGGGTTGTACAATGCCAGGCAATGACCGTCTCCAACAAGTGAGAACCTAACCATCTCCTCATGACATTCAAAGTCATTACTATCACTGGGACACTACCAGCAGCGCCCTGGGGGAAGGCCAGTGACTGAGCTAGACCAGCATTATAAATACAATCACAACAGAAGCAGGTGAAACACTCAAATCTGCAGCAAGTAACTCATCTCCTGCTTCCCCAAAGCCTGCCCACCATCTACAAGGTACAAGGCATGTTCCACTTGCAGCAGCTCCAACAATGCTCAAGAAACATAACACTGTCCAGGACAGAGCAACCTGCTTGACATCCCACCTATCACCTTCAACATTCACTCTCTTCACTGCGGACCATCGGCAGACCGTCTACAAGATGCACTGCTGCAACTCACCCAGGATCCTCAAGCAGCACCTTCCAAACCCTCAAACTCTACCACTCAAAATGACAAAGCCTGTAGATGTATGGGGACCCCATCCCTATAAGGTCTCCTCCATACTCCTAATCTGGAACGATATCACCATTCTTTATTGTCACTGGGTCAAAATCCTGGAAATCCCTTCCTAACAGGCCTGTGGGTGTACCTACACTCCAAACACCACAGCAACTCAAGAAAACAGCTAACCATCACCTTCTCAATGACAATTAAGGTGAGGTAATAAATGCTGGCCTTGCCAATGACACCCACATCCCATGAGTGAATAAAAATAAGGAAAGAAACAAAGGCTATGTCTAGGAGAGATGCAAATGTGAAAAGCAAAGAGGATTTCATTTGAATGGTTCATTGTTGAATCCAGAAAGCAGTAAAATGTCTAATTGCCGGATAATGTGGCGTTCCTTGAGTTTATGTTCAGCTTCATTAGAACAGTGTAGGAGGCCAACAAGAGAAAGGTCAGAGTGGGAGTGAAACAGAAAAGTAAGTTGGCAGGTGACCAGAAGCTACGTTTCGTACTTGTAGGACTAAACCGAAATGTTCTGGAAAGCAATCACTCAATTTGTGTTTGTTCTCCTAGCCATTATTTTCAGTGTGGGATCAGTTACAGTAACAGATTGATCTCGAAAATTTACCACAGCGACACTTTAATGTCAAGTACATCACTGCTTCTTCATACTAATTAGGTCAAAATCCTGGAACTCCTTACTTAGCAGCACTGTGGGTGGCACCTGTCTGACTAGTGTTGGAACACTGCAAGGGAGCTCATTATCACCTTCTTACAGGCAGTTTGGGAGGAGTAATAAATACTCCTGATACCAGCAATGCCCACAACCCAGCAATGATTAATCAAAAGCATTTCATTCATTGCCCTCTTAAAACCATTCAGAAATTCGAATTCCCTTCCAATTCTACATTCACCTTGAAGACCTGAATGATTTCGAGGTTCCATAATCATAACTTCTTACCTGGGGAATTTTTGCTGAGTCAGGATTGTGTGTGATTTGGAAGGAAACTTGCAGGTGGTTAGCTGTCAAGCACTTGCTGATCTGTCTGGGTGTGGAAGACATTCTCAAAGGAGTCTTCCTGAATTTCTACAGTGCGTCTTGTAGATGGCACACACCAGCAGTCAAAAAAGTAGGATACTGAAGGCAATGTAGTAGTTGGTGCCAATTATTTGACTTCAAGTGTTTTTGAGTTTACTTTTGGAACTATCCCCATCTAGGCAAGTGAAGTATTATATCACACTCCTCTTTGCTGGCTGGTAAGTCGATGACAATTTGACACAGAAATAGCATTCTCACCAAGAAATAGCAAAGAACCTTAAAAGAATTTTCCTCAGCTAGAAGGTTTTTGGAACCAGTAATGTCTTATCACAGACAGTTATTTATTTAGCGTCAAAATGTAATTACCCCACCACCAGCAGTCTTGCTTTCAGCTGCCTAGACACCAACATTTGAAATTCCCTCTCTAAAGTCTGTACCCCACTATTTAATTTGCTCCACCTCTTGGACAAAGTCTTTAGTTATCTGATTTATGACGAACCTATTTGACTCATTGTCAATATTTCTTTGATAATGCTACTTTGAAGTGCCTTGGGATGTGTTTCTACTTTAAAGGTGCTATATAGATGTACATTGTTGTTATGAAATTAGATAAGTATTTGAAAAGAAAGAATGTAAAGGAGTTGGAATAGGCTCAATGGGACAAATGGCCTCTCTGTGTGGTATTCTTCCTTGATACAATGCTCCAAGAATGATGCAGGTAAATTTGAGAGAAAGGTTTAGTTCATGAGCTGTGGGTGGTAGGGTTGCAACCTGTGCTGCAATTTCAATGTTTCAATGATGCTCCTAAATGAAATAAAATTTGGTGCCAAACCAACCCCACAAATGTAACAGTCACTGGGTAGAACATGAATATTATTGAAGAGAGAGACATGTTGCTGAAACTTTTCATCTTGCTCCCATCAGGATAAATGCAAGAATGCCAAATTTCAAATGATCACAGCAATTTATACTGCAGGAGAAAAATGTGCTGATTGGTCGGCAAGCTGACTTTGATTGGCTGTTGCATAGAAAACAAGGGGAAACAGTCCTTCCCAATGAGACATTCATAAAGTGGCCAATTGTATCTGAATGGCACATGACATATTAAGGGTGACATGGACTTTCTGTTACACAGTTACATTGAAGACGGTTGAAATATTATAGCTCAATACTCGGGCCCATGCTCCTAGTCATTGTAGCATCCTGTAGGACTTGTGGGAGTACAGAATTACTACTAAACAGTGAAAGCAACATCATTGTCATCCCTGTTGAGCAAAGGATGAATCAATCATTGAAGCACTGTGACGCCAAAGTGAATGATTACCAAGGTGGATGAGTTTCATCTATTCCAACAATGATTGCTGTTGTCTTGCCAGTACTGCTCTAGGTCACTGCTGTTTGGTTACTTCACACAGGAAAGCTTCAGAGTAACCTCCGGACATTGGTCCCACAAATTGAACAAGCAGTCCTCAAGCTGTGAACAGGTCCCATTCTGGAGTCCGTTCATGAGTTGATTTGTACCCAAGACGGGACACAATGCAGGACAAAGTGACACAGCCGTTTATCAGTACAGGAAACGACCAAATGTCGGGTCTTTAAAAGTACACCCCTGTATGGGATCATGTTCATAAGTACGAACGTTCGTAAGTAGGATGGTCATAAATCAGGGACCCCCTTCATAGACTTGCATTCCACCCAAAGGAACCAAACTAAGTCTTTAAGGCTAAGCTGTAACTCAGCCTCTTTTACTGCATTGGTTCCTTCAGCATGTTCTGCGGCAAACATTTCTGCTGAATATTTAAGAAACTCAGGAATATGGATTGGGTGACACAGCGAGATAAGTATTGACTTTGAGCAATTGCATGAAATGAGCAATACCATGTTGGCAGCCTGTTTTATATCTTTCCTAATTTCATTGAAAGCCGATGCATAAGGTCCGGGAAACAGGTTATCAATTCATTCGCGACCATTTCTCACTGTCGGACAAATTTTAAACACAGTGCTTTAACCTCTAGCGTTGGATTATAACCCAGTCCAGTCTAAGAATGAGCCAATTCCCTCTGTTGTCAGCTGCAAAGAGCTGACGGCTCTTATAGAAATGTTTGGACAGTGGGTGGAGATGCCATAACCAACGTTCCCTTTTAGCTAAGGCCACTGGGATACCCTCTGCGCATGCTCAATCATCCTCCAACTGCATGACTTCTAATTTCTATTACACAATATGAGCAGAGAAACCGGAACTCTGCACAGAAGGAAGAAAGAATTAGCGGCAGTGTACCCCCAATCTGTGTTTCTAATCAGCTTCTGAATAGAAACAGGTGTTGTAGGATGGAACCATATCAGAGTCACCTTGCTGAAAGGTGCATCAGGTAGATTGGATTGCTATGGTCCTTTTACTGTGAGAGCTTCATAGCTGGAGTCTAGTGTGGTGGAGAAAAAACACTTGGTAGTCTAATAAGAAGATGCTTTTGTCTTGAACTAGTCTTAGTTTATTGCATGACAGTCATCAAGTACAAATTGACTTCGTAAGACAGACATCATTCCTAAGTATATGAGGGAAACCTGGATGGCAGGTCCATCTCCTTTGAGATCCCAAACTGTTCTCACACCCAATATCTGCATAATATCCTCATGTTGGGCGGTGCTTAATGTACAGCTTAGCACTAACCCTTTCAGAACTTAACACCTTCTCCAAGAAGGGACTGAATACACCAAGTTTACTTTTCTATCAGAATGCAGGAGAAAGTGAGGACTGCAGATGCTGGAGATCAGAGCTGAAAAATGTGTTGCTGGAAAAGCGCAGCAGGTCAGGCAGCATCCAAGGAGCAGGAGAATTGATGTTTCAGGCATGAGCCCTTCTTCAGGAATGTCCTGAAGAAGGGCTTATGCCCGAAACATCGATTCTCCTGCTCCTTGGATGCTGCCTGACCTGCTGTGCTTTTCCAGCAACACATTTTTCAGCTTTTCTATGAGAATGGCCTTGCAGATCACATGCAAAATGACTGCTGTTTCTGAACTGAGAACATCTGATTGACAGTGACTGAATCAAACACTGTTTCGGTGGCAGCTTGTTGTCTTTGAAACTTGAAACTATTTTGCAGGATTAGAATATTGAATTGTCCAATCACTTAAACAAAGCAAAGTGAGAGACCTAGCCTAGTTGGGCCTCAGCATTATAAAACAATTGACAGTAAGGTTGTCAATAAAAGACTGAGAAATATCATCCCTCTGCCAGTACCTTCCAGTGTGCACCAGGTTGCACCGTTACTGACACCGTTAAGACTGACAACTACCCGCTGCGTCTTAGAGTGGGCATCAACTACACTGGTGTGTCTGTATTAATAAACCAAATTAAAACAACAGTCATAAGTTTTTAAGGAGAACAGCATTGTAATAAATACAGCTATCATGTAAGTAATATTCATAAAGCACAGTAAAGGCCAAAGTTGTAAGTGATGGACATTTGCGTTTGCTCTCAATCTTACTTGGCGTTCATATCTCCCCCTCAACTTGGCTGTAAATTCGATAAGATAGAGATTGAAGAAAAAAAGTGTTCATGCATCAAGACTGAAAACATCTTTGATCATCATTTTGTACACTTGCATTTGACAATGTCAGAAGTCATGTAACTGAACTTCCATTGGCTTGTAACCAAATTTAAGTAAGATTGTGTCCTACTTCCCATGAGTCAGCAAACACCATGGTTTTTTTTCCCCATTTATTCATAGGGCTGTTAAAAACTAGAGGATAACTGTATTTAAACAGAGTCAAAGTCCACACCTTTAATGAGGCTTTATTTCAGTTAACCACACTCCATAACACCCAGAACCCACAGAAGTGGGAAGTTGAGTGTGGACCCTGTGGAGATCGGAGAGGTGCTAAACAAACATTTCTCATCAGTTTTTACTCAGGAAAAAGAGAATATTGTAGAGAAGAATGAGGTACTAGAAAGGATTGAGGTTAGTTATGAACAGGTGTTATCAATTCTAGAAGGAGTGAAAGTAGACAAGTCCCCTGGGTTGCATGGGATTTATCTGAGGATTCTCTGGGAAGCTAGGGAGGAGATAGCAGAGCCTTTGGCTTTGATCTTTGAGTTGTCATTGTCTACGCTTAGTACCAGAGGACTGGAGGATTGCAAATGTTGTGCCCTTGCTCAAGAAGGGCATTAGAGATGCCCAGGTAATTATAGACCAGTGAGCCTTGCTTCTGTTGTAGGAAAGGTTTTGGAAAGGATTATAAGAGATAAGATTTATAATCATCTAGCAAGCAATAATTTGATTTCAGGTAGTCAACGTAGTTTTGTCAAGGGCAGGTCGTGTCTCACAAACCTCATTGATTTTTTTGAGAAGGTGACCAAGCATGTAGATGAGGGTAGGGCAGTTGATGTGGTATACATGGACTTCAGTAAAGCCTTTGATAAGGTTCCACATGGTAGGCTGTTGGAGAAAATGCAGAGGCATGGGATTGAGGGTGATTTAGCAGTTTGGATTAGAAACTGACTTTCTGAAAGAAGGCAGCGAGTTGTGGTTGATGGAAAATATTCAGCATGGAGTCCAGTTACTGGTGGTGTGCCACAAAGATCTGTTTTGGGACCACTGCTGTTTGTCATTTTTAATGCAAGGCTATCAGCAACAAATATGAATGGGAGAAATTCCAGAGCGGGAAAAGGCTATTCATCCCATCCAGTCAACTCTGGTCAGAGTCCACTCAGGTTACAGATCTACTTTAAGGAGAATTACTTCATCAGCCTGCATCTGAACAATCTGGGCGCAAGTTTTGCATTTCTTGCGGTTGCAGGGGAAGGTGCCGGGAGTGGAGGTTGGGTTGGTGGGGGGTGTGGACCTGATGAGGGAGTCACAGAGGGACTAGTCTTTTTGAAACACTGATAGGGGAGAGGAGGGAAATATATCCCTGGTGGTGGGGTCCATTTGGAGGTGGCAGAAATGACGACGGATGATACGCTGTATATGGAGGTTGGTGGAGTGGTAGGTGAGGACCAGTGGGGTTCTGTCCTGGTGGCGGTTGGAGGGGCGGGGCTCAAGGGCGGAGGAGCGGGAAGTGGAGGAGATGCAGTGGAGGGCATCGTCAACCACGTCTGGGGGGAAATTGCAGTCTTTGAAGAAGGAGGCCATCTGGGTTGTACAGTATTGGAATTGGTCCTCCTGGCAGCGGATGCAGCGGAGACGAAAGAATTGGGAATATGGGATGGCATTTTTACAGGGGCAGTGTGGGAGGAGGTGTAGTCTAGGTAGCTGTAGGAGTTTATAGTAAATGTCCGTGTTGATTCGGTCGCCCGAGATAAAACTTGCGCCCACACCTCCCCCCTTACTTCCCTCCAAGGCCCCAAGGGATACTTCCATATCCGCCACAAATTCACCTGCACCTCCACACACATCATTTACTGCATCCGCTGCACCCGATGTGGCCTCCTCTATATTGGGGAGACAGGCCGCCTACTTGTGGAACGTTTCAGAGAACACCTCTGGGACACCCGGACTAACCAACCCAACCACCCCGTGGCTCAACACTTCAACTCCCCCTCCCACTCCACCAAGGATATGCAGGTCCTTGGACTCCTCCATTGCCAGACCATAGCAACACGACGGTTGGAGGAAGAGTGCCTCATCTTCCGCCTAGGAACCCAATCAGATTTCTCCAGTTTCCTCATTTCCCCTCCTCCCACCTTGTCTCAGTCAAATCTCTCGAACTCAGCACCGCCTTCCTAACCTGCAATCTTCTTCCTGACCTCTCCGCCCCCACCCCACTCCGGCCTATCACCCTCACCTTGACCTCCTTCCACCTATCGCATTTCCAACGCCCCTCCCCCAAGTCCCTCCTCCCTACCTTTTATCTTAGCCTGCTGGACACACTTCCTCATTCCTGAAGAAGGGCTTATGCCCAAAACGTCGATTCTCCTGCTCCTTGGATGCTGCCTGACCTGCTGCGCTTATCCAGCAACACATTTTCAGCTCTGATCTCCAGCATCTGCAGTCCTCACTTTCTCCTCGAAAATGTTATCAGTATTATGACTTATTAAACGGTATATTTTAAACTCTTTTAAATCACGGTGAAATGCAATAGTGGAGAGGGACATCTGAATATGATCCCAATGATAAGCCAATGTGACCTGGTTGCCATGGGAACTGGGGGCCCAGTCAAGTCCTAGTTAAAATCCCAGTGCTATGTTTCACACCTCAACACAAAGGCTGAAGCAGCCCTGCCTAGCTTTTTGAAGAATTAATGACTCCGAGTCTGAAGAGAAATAGAGATTGAGAGAAATTGAGGGAGAATTTGGTGTTGACAGCTGGTTCGCTGATCAAAGAGAAGGGGCCTGTAGATCTTTAAGGACACTGGGAGATTTACCTTGGCATAGCTGGGAAAAGGAGTTTCATGTTTGTTGCCAAAAGTTATGCAGTTAAAAATCACACAACACCAGGTTATCATCCAACAGGTTTATTTGGAAGCACTAGCTTTTGGAGAACTGCTCCTTCATTAGGTGATTGTGGAGAATTAGATTGTAAGACACAGAATTTATAGCAAAAGTTTACAATGTTATAGCAAAAGCTTTGCTATAAATTATGTGTCTTACAATCTTGTTCTCCACTATCACCTGATGAAGGAGCAGTGCTCCGAAAGCTAATGTTTACAAGTAAACCTGTTGGACTATAACCTGGTGTGTGATTTTTAACTTTGTACACCTCAGTCCAATACCTGCATCTCCAAGTCAGAAGTTATAGAGTCAAAGAGTTATACAGCATGGAAATAGACCCTTCGGTCCAACTTGTTCACGTTGACCAGACATTCCAATCTGACTTCGTCCCATTTGCCAGCATTTGGCCCCTATTCCTCGAAATCCTTCCTAGTCATAAACCCATCCTTTTAACTGTTGCAATTGTACCAGCTTCAACCACGTTCTCTGGCAGCTCATTCCATACATGCACCACTGTCTACGTGAAAAAGCTAACATTCAGATTCTTTTTAAATCTTTCCCCTCATCTTAGCTTCAACCTATGCCCTGTAGTTTTGGACCCTTCACCCTGAGGAGATTCTCAAAAGATGGAGGGAACTAGCTTTTGATCAAGCTACAACTCAATGCAAAATGGGAAAACAAATCTGTTTGGAAGCAGGGCGTAACTTTGGATTGGTTCCTGTGAAGAATACAATTTTAAGCTAAATTATTGTATTCCTACAGCTATTTCCACCCTTATTTGATTTGCACTGTTCTCCTGTTAGACTTTGTAACCTTCTATCTGATCATAAACTTTGTATTTAGTTATTTTCTTCACTTTTTCTGCCTCTGTGCTTTCTTAAAACCTGTTGCATCTCTAATCTTTCTAGTTCATAGAATCCCTACATAGTGGAAGCAGGCCATTTGACCCAATGAGTCCACACTGACCCTCTGAAGAGCATCCTGTTCTAACCCACTTCCTAACCCAGTAACCCTGCATTTACCATAGCTAACCCACCTTGCCTACATGTCTTTGGACTGCGGGAGGAAACTAGAGCACCCAGAGGAAACCCACGCCGGCACAGGGAGAATGTGCAAACTCAACACAGACATTTGCATGAGGGTGGAATCAAACCCCGGTCCCGTGACGCCCAGCGTTATAGAGTCATAGAGATATACAGCATGGAAACAGACCCTTCAGTCCAACTTGTCCATGCCGACCAGATATCCTACGTAAATCTAGTCCCATTTGCCAGCATTTGGCCCATATCCCTCTAAATCCTTCCTGTTCATATACCCATCCAGGTGCCTTTTAAATGTTGTAATTGTACCAGCCTCCACCACTTCCTCTGGCAGCTCATTCCGTATTTGCAGCATTGTTTGCTTGAAAGAGTTGTCCCTTAGATCCATTTTGTTATCTTTCCACTCTTACCTTAAACTTGTGTCCTCTAGTTTTGGACTTCCCCACCGCAGGGAAAAGACCTTGTCTATTTACAGTATTCATGCCCTTCATGTATAACTTGGTGGTGTGTGATTTTTAATTTTGTACACCCCAGTCCAATACCAGTACCTCCATATCATGCCCCTCATGATTTTATAAATTTCTATAAGGTCACCCCTTAGCCTCCGACACTCCAGGAAAAATTGCCCCAGCCTATTCAGCCTGTCTGTATAGCTCAAGCTTTCCAACCCTGGCAACATTTTTGTAAATCTTTTCTGATCCCTTTCTAGTTTCACGACATCTTGCCAATAGCAGGGAGAGCAGAACTGTATGCAGTATTCCAGAAATGACCTAATAAGTGTCTGTAAGCAGCGACATGGCCTCCCAACTCCTATACTCAATGCTCTGATCAATAAAGGAAAGCATACCAAGCACCTTCTTTATCATCCTATCTGCCTGCAACTCCATTTTCAAGGATCTATGGACCTGTACTCCACAGTCTCTTTGTTCAGCAACACAGCCTAGGACATTAAGTGTATAAGTCCTGCATTGATTTGCCTTTCCAAAATGCAGCACCTTCCATTTATCTAAATAAAACTCCATCTGCCATTCCTCGGCCCATTGGCCCATCTGATCAAGATCCCATTGTATTCTGAGGTAACCCTCTTCGCTGTCCACTACACCTCCAATTTTAGTGTCATCTGCAAACTTACTAACTGTACCTCCTAAGTTCACATCCAAATCATTTATATAAATGACGAAAAGCAGTGGATCCAGCACTGATCCTTGCAGTACGTCACTGGTCACAGGCCTCCGAAAAGCAACCTTCCACCACCACCCTCTGCCTTCTACCTTCAAGCCAGTTCTATTTCCAAATTGCTAGTTCTCTCCGTATCCCATGAGATCTAACCTTGCTAACCTGTCTACCACGAGAAACGTTGTTAAATGCCTTACTGAAATCCATATAGATCACATCAACCATTCTGCCCTCATCAATCCTCTTTGTTACTTCTTCAAAAAACTCAATCAAGTTAGTGGGAACAATTTCCCATCCACAAAGCCATGTTGACTATCCCTAATCAGTCCTTGCTTTTCCAAATACGTGTAAATCCTATCCCTCAGGATTCCCTCCAACAACTTGACCACCACCAATGTCAGGCTCACCGGTCTATAGTTCCCTGGGGCTTTTCCTTACCACTTTTCTTATATAGTGGCACAATGTTATCCAACCTCCAGTCCTCTGGCACTTTACCTGTGACTATCGATAATATAAATATATCAGCAAGGGCCCCAGCAGTCTCATCCCTCGTTCCCATAGAGTTCTACAATACGCCTGATCAGACCCTGGGGATTTATCCATCTTTATGCGTTTTAAGACATCCAGCACCATAGACAGCTTTTAAGATGCTGCTATTTATTTCCCCACATTCTATATCTTCCACATCCTTCTCCACTGTAGAGATTGATGCAAAATACTCGTCTAGCATCTCACCCATCTCCTGCGGTTTCACACATAGGCGGCCTTGCTGATCTTTAAGTGACCCTATTCTTTCAATGAGAGATCATTTATCTGCAACATAACTCCATTTCTCTCATGGAGCTGCCGAATATTTCAGGTACTTTTTGCTGTTATGATGTTGTGGAATTCCTGCACATTAATGGAAAAGATGGCAGTGCTGTACAAGGCTTCCTACTTGTCACCTATACAGTATTCAATGCACTGAGGTCAGACTGGGCTGAGGTACATCATTTGAATGCCCCTAAACTATACAGACTGCATGCCCCAGTTTACTGTCTCAATAAGATCTTTTATCACGACGATAGTTCAATTCCATCCTTCCTGTCCTTTTAACTTAGTCAAATATTTCAAATCACAGATACCAACAGTGAAGTTGGAGTAAGGGTTTCAGTCAGGTGCAGGTTAATATCCTACATTCATGTTACTTCGCATACACAAACACCCTGACCCCACCGTTGTCCTGTGGTAAAAGGAAACAGTAATTGGAAGGGCCCATTCTCAATTCCAGGGAAGGTTGGGAATAGGATGATTTACGCAGCTTTCATGCCAGGTCCCGTGTTAGAATGCAACTATCCACTACTGTGTGTCTTGTACACTCAGAGGGAGCAAACCAACCTTTTCAAGGGATAGGGATTCAAAACCTGATTTGTATTATGAATCACTAATTAAATTAATCTATTATTATGCAGATAGAGCTCAAAGTCCAGATTAGGTTTCTTTGAAATTTAATTTCTTTACATTTTCATGAGACATTCAGGCCACAGTTCTTTTATGCACTTTGTGATTATTTTAAGAATTAATAGTACAATTGTCTAATTTGCATATTCATAGATAAGATTAGGTGTAAGTTCAAGGCTCTATTTCATCAATATCAAAATCTGTTGGCTTCAGGATAAATGTCTGCTGTAATATGCAGCATTGTGAGTTCTGTGTGGAGTCACTGCATTGTTCATTTATGCCATCTGAATCCATCTGTTTTTAATTGGTCTACTTAACATCTTGCCTTTCAATCTACAGAGGAAATTCAAATATCTGAAGGACATGGATGGAGAGTATTTCACTCGGTTAATTGAATACCAGATAATCGATGCCAGATAACAGAGTTGGTCACGCATCGGGACCATGCGATCTAGTTTGGATGATCCGAATTTTGGTTAATTGAATGCTGGAAAATCGAGGTTCCTTTGTATTTGTGCATTTTCCCATCTGTCTATTGGTCTGTATCTACCAGCCTATCTCCTCTGTCCTCTCTCCATCAAATGCCAGAACTTCATGGATTGTTTGTCACTAATGCTGAGATTGTCCATCCAGCTAACTCTGTTATTTCACCCTTTCTGCTGAAACCAAACCTCAGTACAACCCTGAGAATCACATCGTGCTCTTTTGAGCCCATTCTCATTGCAGTGTAAGTCCCAAGCTGGTTCCAAACCATATTCCCTCTCTCTCAAATACAGCTTACACTTTCTAAAGATTCACTTAAGGGATGTGAGCATCACTGGCTGGGCCAGCATTTATTGCCTGTCCCAGGATGTCATTGAGAAGGTGGCGGTGAGCTACTTTCTTGAACTACTACCTTTAATAATGTTGCCTAACCTCCATGGAAATCCTCAATTCGTTTCTGTCACCTCCAGGTGCAATTGTTGCAATGTTTTCCTGGTTGGCCTGCTTCCCTCCGCCATCAATGAACTTTAATATCTGCATTAGCAGTAGGATTAAGATATTTGGTCCCTCAAGCTTGCTCTGCCTTTTAGTAAGGTCATGGATGATGTGGTTACTTTGCATTCCTCCCTACCCAGGATCGTCTTTCAGCACTTTGTTTATCAAGAATTTATTTACCTATATCTTTGTAGAGAGAGTTCCAAAGTCTCAATACCGTCCGTGAGAAAAATAAACTCCGCATTTGTATCTTAAATGGAAAACCTTTTATGTTTAAACAATGATTCCCTCATTCTAGATTCTCCCAAGGAAACATCCTTTTCACATCTATCCTGTCAAGACCACTCAGGATTTCCTATGTTTCAGTTAAATCCTGGTTAATTCCTCACGGGCTGCCAAGAAGTGGGACAAAGTGTGCCTTTTTGGTTGATGCACCTTTGCCATATTATCTGTATTTGCCTTGGCATTGTCTGACCACCCAAATGACTGGATAGTCACATCTATACGTTTGATTAACATTCTTCTGCACACCTCATACTCATTTGTGAAAGCATCATTTATTACCATAAGCTTTTCCCAATGTTCAGGGGTTAATGTTAGCTTTAGCAATACCTCTCCCATGTGGCTTTTAGGGACCTTGAAAATGATATTTTTCACCTTTTCCTCCAGAACCTTAAATAAATGTGCATCAGCAGCACCAGGTACAGGGCAGGGCACAGTCAATGCTGCACAAATAATTTAATCTGTTGCTGAACTTTTTCGTTGCCTTCAGCTTTAGACACTGGAGGAGATTTAGAGTGTAGGATCCTAGCAGTTTGAAGCTCAGATGATAAGTATAAAATAAATTATAGCAGTCTTTCTTCTTTCTTAGTCTTTCTTTGAAATCTTCAGTGAGAAGCAATGAAAATGGACAAGATTAGGTTGGGTTATCTGGTCGGCATGGACTAGTTGGACCGAAGGGTCTGTTTCTGTGCTGTATATCTCTGAGACTCTATGACTCTAATTAAGTGAACACTCATTTTTCCAAAATTCAGTGGATACAATTTAAACTGTCCAACATTTCCTCATGAAACAACTCATCCATTCCAAGTATTACTCTGGTAAACCTTCTCCGAATGGTTTCTAATGCATTCTTCCTTAAATAAAAAGAGCAAACTTGAATACAATATTCCAAACACGGTCTCCCCAGTCCTTTGTATAACCTCACTAGTTTTATGTTCAGGTCCTCTCAAAATAAATTGTAATATTCACCCAATTCCTGCTAAAATAAGAACTCACTAGTAGTTCCTCATCTTCCACTGTAAACTGAGTTAAAACTCAGGATGAAGGAGCAGCGCTCCGAAAGCTAGAACTTCAAAATAAACCTGTTGGACTATAACCTGGTGTTGTTTGATTTTTAACATTGTCCACCCCAGTCCAACACCGGCACCCCCTCGTCACTGTAAACTAAATAGGTCCTTAGACCCTGTCAAGGATAGAGGATGGGTAGCAGCCTCCTTGTATCCACAAATATTCCCGCATTCACCATAAACCTGAGTAAACAGATTGAAACAAAGCAGAGGTGCCGTTACCCACACCCAAGACAGTGGAACATATACCAAATCTATCATTACACCTGAAGCATGCTCTCACATGAGATATCAGAATCTGCTGGGGCAAAATCAGCCGTGAGGCCAGAGAATACAAAGAATGTAAGTTGTTTCCAACTTCAATAACTCGAGCCAGTTACTCTGTAGTGCCAAGGAGCCCAGCAACGCCATGTTGACCTATTACTGGAGTGTTGGCATGTGCCACTAGATCATTTTGTTTATTTTCAAGCCCAATCTATTACCGAAAAGACTGCAATAAAATTAATGCTCAGTAAAGAATTCTGAATTATTCGCCTTCTAATTTATTTAGCACTAACTGTCCCAGTAGCTTAATTACTTTGAATATAAAATTATAATTTAATTGGTTCGCCACCTCAGCAGAAAATCTGGCTGCTCGCCATAAGCAGCAATTCGACGACTTAATGTTTTCAGGTATTGTCATGAATTTATGTGCATGGTCTTGGGATTTTGATGGTGTTTCAATTATTTTTCAGATAATCAATAAAATGACACATTTAATTTTGAGCTCCCTGCACAGGATTTTTTTAAAAAGTCAAAGTTTTGCTTCAATCCTGTTCCTACATCTCTTGAAGTTTTGCTTGAGTTGTTCGATCTATTGAGTTTTGCTTGAGTTTTACAATCTAGTGCTGTTCATGGAACGTGGATAGATATCTAGATTGTAAAACTATTGCTCCATATTCACTATATTATTACCAGGCTGACCCTTTCAGGTGGGGAGGGCAGGATTAAAAATCTCTGCTGCAGAATTTCCTTTGGTTCTTCAGAATGGTCCCTCAAGAAGTGTGATTAATTGTCAGCCAGGCTCTACATTGGCATTAAAACATGAACTGTGTAACTTGTTTAAGAAAACTTTTACAGCAAACAAATGGTTTATTCATTTGTGTTGTAGACCTGGAGTGAATTATACTTCAGTGCAATCACACATAGTTAAGATGTTGCCCCCGATCATCTTTACCAATCATAGAGCGATACATCATCAGAGGTCATTCAGCCCTCACATCTGTGCAGACCCGGTGAAAAGTCTAGCAAATTATTTGCGCTCCCTTTTCCATGCAAATTTTCCCATTCCAGATATTTATCTAATTCCTTTTGAAAATGCTGAGCAAAAATATTACATTTAACTACAGGTGCTAGAAATCAGAAACATAATCAGAAATTGCTGGAGAAATTCAGCAGCTCAGGCAGCATCTGTAGAAAGAAAGCAGAGATAATGTTTCAGGTCTGGTGACCCTTCTTCAGAACAGTTCTGACAGCAGTTAATTGTGCTTTCTCTCCACACTTGCTGCCTGGCCTGCTGAGTTTTTTCAGCAATTTTTTATTTTGATTTCCTTTTGAAAATGTTTATTGAATCTGTTGTCACAGTCCTTTCTTGCAACACATCCCAGGGTACAATAACTCACTCCACAGAAGTGTTATTTCAAACTCTTGTATCAATAACCTTAAATCTGTGAGCTCTAGTTGCTACCCCACCTGCTAGTGGAAGCAATTTCTGCTTATTTACTTTATCAAAAAGCCATCATGATTCTGAACAAATCTATGTGGATTAATTTCAGCTTCTGTTGACTTTTCATGTAATTGAACGTTCACATCCCATAATCACTTGAATAAGTACAAAACAGGCAAAAAAAACCCCTCCAAATTGCTCATTCCTTAAAATTCAAATTCACAGGAGACTAAACATCACAAACTAACAACGACAAACACAGACAAAGGACCCATTCCAGATCTTCAGTGACATTTTTCCCAAAATTCACCCTAATCTTTCAATTAAATTATTGCATGGGGTGTGGGGGAAAGCCTCAAACCGTTTGCACAATATTTAAAATTTAATCCATAAATGTGTATTCATAAGATTGAAGGAAGATACAGCAGATGTTGACTTCTTTAACAGAATAATTTCAAAATTGTACTCTTGGTGTCAATTTAATTATTCGCAAGCATATAAGCATTTTATTTAATGTAATTTTATATAACTAATATAATTTTAACCTAGTTGACTTAATGTGTCTATGGTATGCTGAAGTGAATTTAAAACAGTTGCTTTTATATCCACATTTATATCAGTCACATAGGATAAAGTAGGCAGCAAGGGGCAGATAACATCTATATGCTCAACCTAGAAACTGTTTCTTGCAATATTAATGAGCAACTGCTTAACATTTTTGTTTATCATTGCTCTGTAATATATTTAAAATGAATATGGCAACATCGTCATTACAATAACAGGTCGTTGAGGAACCATATTTGGTTAAATATGCATTGTTGTGCTAAACTTATACTGAATTATATTTCAAATCTGGGACTCTGTTCTCTGGAAAAGATAAGTCTAAGGGATAGCCTGGTGGAAATTTTAAAATGATAAAAGTGTTTGATGAGGTAGAAATTGGAGAATTTATTCAGGGGATTTATAAGTAAATTTCAGGGGATGGGCAATAGCCCAGTGATATTATTGCTGGGCTGTTAAACAAGAAACCCAGGAAATGTTCTGGGGACCTGGGTTCAAATTAAGAGTCTAATCGTGACCATGAATCCATTGTTGATTGTTGGGAAAAACCCATCTGTCCTTTAGGCGAGGAAACTGCCACCCCTACCTGGTCTGGCCTACATGTGACTCCAGACCCACAGCGATGTGGTTAACATTTAACTGCTCTCTGGACAATTAGGGATAGGCAATGAATGCATCAGTGACGCGTCCACCCTGTGAATGAATATACATGAGAAAGATACAACAGCTGCTAATCAATCCAGTTGGGAGTTCAGGAAAAATCCTTTAGCCCGGAGAATGCCAACAGTTTGAAACTCTCGATCAAATGGTGTAGTTGTGACAAATAGCACAGATACATTTAAGGGAAAACTGAATAAGCACATGAGCGAGTAAGGAAGAGAAGGAAATGTTGATCAGGTTAGTTGAAATAGGACAGGAAGAGTGTTCCCATTTGCAGAAAGGGCACCCCTGTCCTGGGTGAGGGGTCCTCCCCTTTCTTTCTACCCTTTACCATCCAGGCAGCTCTCCATCCACCTGCCCACTCCAAACATATTATACCATGGATAGAATATTAAGTCAATAGACTGAATGAGGCATTTATTTATTTGTAATGTATTATTTATTTGAATATTAATACATTATTTATGTATTATTTATTTGAATATCACAGGTAGGCTGCTGATTTTGGTGTACAATGGAAGGGGTTAGCTCATGGGATAGGCAAGAAAGTGGTGAGCTAGCCCACTGCCCTGCTTTACCTCCTGAACCCCATAGTTAACTCCTTGTTATGCAAATCAGAACAATTCACCTGAAGATGTCATCTGCTCACAGTTCTTCCACAGTAAAATGCTTGTGAGGAACATCTTGGAATTTTATGAGGAAGATTGCACGTATGATGGTTTGACAAAGCAGGGAATACATAAGGCAAACAAGTAACTTCAGCATTGGCTATGATATAGAGAACATTTTGCAGCAACTGGCAAAGCAAGTGGACAATAAGATGATAGTCAATAGCTTCAATTGAAGAGCTAACACCAGCAATGGCAAATAGGGTGAATGGCTTCCTTCTTGTCTATTCCTATAACAACATAGCACTTTGTTGTGACTGCCTGAAACATCTTTGAATGTTTCACATGACAATGACTGAGTTTAAAGTGTGGTGATTATTGTTACTGAGGAAGTGCACATTATCGGCAACAATGATCCGCTCATGTGTTTCTGATGGTGTTGGTTGAAAGGAGATTGTGTCCAAAGCACAGAGAGTAAACCTCATTCTGTTGTGAGATACTTAATGTCTAATTGACCTGTCCAAACAGGATGTGCCTTGCTCAAGCAAAGGGTCTAATAATTGAGGCTTGAGAGAAACATAAAATAAATGGATGCTTCGCTATCAGGCATTTTACAACATCACTCATGGTGAAACCCCACCGCTATGATAGAGAACCTTTCTAAAACTCATGGAACGAAACTTTTGCAAATAAAGCAAATACAAAGGCATAGATCTGAAGGTCTTTATTCTGCATTTTCTTTGTGTATACAGTAATATATTCATAAGTTATGTACCTCCTTTTGATCTTCAGTCCTTTGTAATGTAATGTGGAGTGCTCACAGCAGCCTATAGTCAGGCAGTCGTGACTAAAATCTGCATGGATGGAATCGACATTTGAAAGAAATGTTTTATTTCTGTCAGAGCTTTGAGCTGAAATGCTAATATTAAAGCTTTCATATGCTTAATGTGTTATTAGATATTCTGACATTTTGATGGTCATGTTAATCAATATAACAATCTTTTAGTTTCTCTGATCTGGGTGACACCAGCATAATTGGCATTTACTGCCCATTGCCTAGCAACTGTGTGATGACATTCAGGGGTCTTCCCCATGAACTGTTGTCTCTCCGTCTTTTAGTGATGGCCCAACAGTGGCACAAAGTAGGGAATGCCAAGATTTTGACCCAGCATTGGTAAAGGTAAACTGATAACTGTCCGAATGAAGATAGCATCTGATGTGGGAGCGACTTCATTCCCAGGATATTGCTACTTTTCTCTTCAGGGTAGAGGTCACGGGGCTGTGTTAATTGCTCTCAAAATAGCTAGGTAGTGCTCCACAAACTCATTAACCTTAATGAGTCTGATATGGCACAGAGTGGTTCCCAGGTTTGCATTGCAAATTGTTTCACCTTGAAAGCCTTGCTCAGGCAAATCAGCTCTCATTGGATGGCAGCCATCCTGTTCACACAGTTCCATCTGACAGACCGAAAGTGACAATAAACCAGCTGAATTCCAATAAATCCATAACTCATTTGCCCAGTTATTTTATACTTGAATCAAAATTGTGCTTGGATCAGGATCTCTGTAAACTACAGTTAAACTAGAAAACTCACAAACCATTTATCATTCCTTTAGCAATTCAATTAAATTAAGACTGGAAAGCATTTAGTAAAACCACAGGTTTTACAGAATACTGGGGCTCTGTTTACCTCTGCTCTTTGTGTAATGTCTAGGGGATATCTGGCAGTGTTTGTCTACATTCTACAGAACTGCTACAACGGGGATCATTTAGCAAATCCTGTTTTGGACTGAATTGTTAAGTTTGAATAAGAAATTCTGATCAATGAGACAGAACTTCAGTTTAGTGATACACCGTGGTTCATTCAATGGACCTTTCTAGAATTGGCTTTCTGTGTTTCTCTCATCATGTCCCTAATGGTTCCTTCAGATTACAAATCACTACACATTCTAACTGAATGTTGACTTTACATTACATTGTAGACCAAGTCCCATGATGTAAGGAGAATCAAAGGAAATTCAGTAATAAAAACACAATGCTATTTAACAGTACCTTTCCAGTGCCTTGAGTGTATTGAGTAAATGTTACCTGTTTGATGTTTAGTCAGACAAACTGAGAGGATGTATTTCTCTAATTTTGGTGCCCTGTGTATTAGATAGTCTCCTTGTAACTGTCGGGTTCTATACTTATTCTCAGCAATGGTCAGTACGCCATTAGTTATAACCTCCAAGTGACAGTCTCTCTCAAGTGAAGAGAGCCAAGGGGTTACAATAAGGGACACCGATCCACAGCAATCAGGCAAAGAGGGAAGTCTCAAATCTATAAATTGCTGGAAAAGCTCAGCAGGTCTGGCAGCATGCGTGGAGAGAAATCACAGTTAACGTTTCGGGTCCAGTGACCCTTCCTCAGAACTGGAATGTTAACCGCGATTTCTCTCCACAGATGCTGTCAGACTTGCTGAGTTTTTCTGTTTTTGCTTCTGAATTCCAGCACCTGGAGCTCTTTTGTTTTTTTTATTTATGTCCTAAACTTATCTGGGCTGGAAAAAGAATTATACTTGCTACTCACTGAAGCACACACTGACTATCTAGCCAACTGAGTTAATCAGCATCCTTTCCTTAACTGTGCTCCCTGCAAGACGGTATCTGTGAATGTCAGTCACCACCTTGCTAATCCTTAGGTGAAAATGGACTGGTAAATCAGAGGTGATTGAACCAGGAAATACGAATGTTAGCTGGCTGCAGTTTTAAAGTTACATGTTCTTATTTTTATGGTGCTGCTGCTTATAGCAACTCCTGCCAGAAGATCTGCTGTCCTGATAGGTCACTTCCATATGTCTTACTCCATGCTCACATATCCGCTTCTTTTTATATCCCCATTATAATTCATTACATTTGCATACAAACCGGATAGGTCTATGTAAGTTGCTGTGCTAATAATTACACCCTCCCACATGTGATGGTGCTATGGGAAGATGCAAACGTTTTAATGTATTCTGAATTATTGATATATTAAGACCTGCTGCTCAGGGTCCCAATCATTGGAAAGAGAAGAAGAAATTAATCAATTAATAATCACAAGGTGATTCCATAGGTTGGGTTTAAAAGCTTCTGTTTCACAGGAGGAAAAGGAATTGCTTTACACATTGACCCAAGGCAGAAAGTGCGAGTGAGTGGGAAATGCTGTCAGCTTTTTGATTTTAACACTGCAGCAGAGGAAGAAGAGCACAGAGCGTCTCTGACCAAGAATAGAAACTCTCACAGGAACGCTGTGACTATAGTCAGCTAGCACGAAGCCTTCAGTGCTACAATTCAGAGGTTATATGAGTCATGTAGCTGTATTGATTATGTCTTGTTATCTCCCACAAAGCCATTAATTCTAGCACTCACTGGGTGGTAGATTGTTCTAGCACTCACTGGGTGGTAGATTGTTCTAGCACTCACTGGGTGGTAGTTTGTTATATGTATAATTTAGAGTAGAAGCTCCTTTGTGAAAGCTTTCAGAGAGGACAAACAGAATGGTCCTGTAATTCATTCCAGTTATGGGATTGCTGGCCTCATCAGACAAATTTCTGTTGAAGTCCTCCCCATTTGCTTTAAACCTGGAAATGGTTAACAGCAGAGATCAGGAAATATTCCAAAGCACAGCAGACTGGATATAATGGTTATTGCTCCTTGGATGCTGCCTGAACTGCTGTGCTCTTCCAGCACCACTAATCCAGAATCTGGTTTCCAGCATCTGCAGTCATTGTTTTTACCACGGATATAATGGTAACACAAGCACAAACTAACATGTCATTTCATACTTTGCCCTGCCCACAAACTTGGCTTTTTACCTGATATGCCTTCATAAATAATACGAGCTCCTGGCTTACTTTGTACTTGCAATTGACAGGGTTTGTGTGATGTTGTGTACGAGTGACTGACAATGCTCATTACCCACTCTGTGCTTATAATTGACAAGTCTTGTCCATAACATGTTTTTGTAACTGACAAGGCTCATTACTTACTTTGTGGAAGTAACTGACAAGACTCGGTACTATCTTCTTTCCAATACTGACAGGACTTCTAATTCTGACATGCCTGTACTTGACAGGGTTTCTAGCTTGCTGGAAACTTCATTAAAGCGTTGTACGTTCACAATGTACAAAACTCAATACTTAGCAGGGCTGAGAATACTGCATCAGGTCTCTAACAATAATCAGAATCTGACATTACCATGAGGCCAGTTCTTTTAGATAATTTCTGCTACTCTGGATCGACATTGAAGGTTTGCCTGTTCTGTATCAGCTAATTTTCTGACATGAAGAAAAGGGAGCATTGGCACAGACCATAGGAAGCACCGTGCTAAGCAGGTAAGGATGCCTCAGGGGCAACAGGTTCGACAACGCCCTCGTTTGGGGCATTGTGGATTTTTCTTCAAATTGCGGCTTTATCCATATGCACAAATGTCAGCAACATTCCTTTCTTAGAACATCTTGCTCTTCATAAACCTTGTGCACAGCTTGGGCTACTTTGAGTGGATTGATATTTACTATTTGTAACATTCAGGACTGTGCAGAATGCTAGACTTATTACCTGATCGTTATGAGATCCCAGTGCTCTGTGCATTTCAATTCACTGGTTAGCCTGTAGTTGCTGGGATTATCCTGGTATTCCTTTTTGAACAAGGATATTACATTTAAATCTGCAGTCCTCTAGCACAATCCCCTTGATTTAAGCAGGACTTGGAAGCTTAAAAATGACATTTTCCATCTTTACTTCCCTCAGTATTCTTCAATAAATCCCATCTGGACCTGGTAACTCTTAGGACTGAACTGCTGTGCTCTTCCAGCATCACTAATCCAGTATTTGGTTTTCAGCATCTGCAGTCATTGTTTTTACCTTGTTGATTTTAACCGTACTGTGAATCCTCTTGCAAGGATGCCTGCCTTGAAGAAGTTTTCCTCCTCTCTCTACAAGAATCTCAGGGAGTCCCTCTCCCACTGCAACTCCCAGGTCATTTCTTCTGCTCTGAAGCTCTTACTCTATGCTACTCTCTCCCCATCCCCACCCTCCTCTAGCTTATCTCTCCATGCTTCAGGCTCACTGCCTTTATTCCTGATGAAGGGCTTTTGCCCGAAACGTCGATTTCGCTGCTCGTTGGATGCTGCCTGAACTGCTGTGCTCTTCCAGCACCACTAATCCAGTATTTGGTTTTCAGCATCTGCAGTCATTGTTTTTACCTTGTTGATTTTAACTCTTAGGACAGCCAACCTTCCAACTATCAACTGTAAGCCCAACCAGTAATTCAACTACTTCCCTTTCTACTCTAACTGCAAGTATCTATTTCCTTGATAAAGACCCAGGAAATTGCACATTTAATATATTAGTCTCCTTGCATATGTCCCCTAATTGGCCCAACTCCTCTATTTTTCTAATTATATACCCAGAGAAGAGTTTGGGAATCCTTTAATATGTTACCTGCCAGTATCTTCTCATTTTTATTCTTTGCCTCTCTCATTTTCTTTATCACGATTGCTTTGAACGTTCGAGGCTGAACCTTGCCAGAAATTGACTAGGTATCTTTTTTTTTGGTGACTTTCATGGAAGGTGTCTTTCTATGAACTTAATCAGTTTTCTCATGCTATCTTCCAACACGTGCCTTATTACCTGTGTACCAAGCCCCTGTGCACCTCCCTCATTGTATTCTCCCATCCATCACAGGCAGAGGTTCTGGCTATCGGCAGGAGCTCCCAGGGTTCCTGATGCTAGCACCATATTTAAAGGCCATTTGGGCACCTGACCAAACTTTCGTTTCTAGAGCGGCCCTGCATAGTTCCTGTTAATTGTCCCCACATGTCAAACAGAAGGTAGTTGATACCCCATTCTGCCAATGGAAGCCTGAAGGTCCTTGTGGCCAGGGTAGTGCAAGCAGTCACTGCTCATCTGGCTTGCCCCGAGATGATGGTGACTGATGGAGGACTCGAGGAGCAAGGGGGGAGATGCATTCTCCAGGACACAGCCCTGACTTTCATGGAATTGTCGCTGTCTGGTTTCTTTCTAGCTGCTCGGAGAATGGGAAGGGGCTTAACTTCAGTTTAACTTAAGTTTAAGAATAAGGAAAACAATAGGAAGATATAACTTAAAGAGAGTCCATCGATCCTGAGCCAGTTCAGCAGCATCAATGCCTGTACCACCATCTCTCCTCATGTCAGTCTACACTGAACCCAATCAACATCAGAGTTGTATCTCACACTGCTGGACCCACCTCGATTTCGCTGTGATTCCACAGATTCACTACCCTTTGAAAAGAGAAGTTCCTTCTCATCTGTGTCTTAAATGTTTGACCCCTTATTCTGAAATTTTGCCCTCTAATCCTAGACTCTCCCACAAGCAGAGATCACCTCTCCACATCTAACTTGTCAAGTCCAGTTCTGAGGAAGGGTCACTGGACCCGAAACGCTAACTCTGATTTCTCCTCGCAGATGCTGCCAGACCTGCTGAGCTTTTCCAGCAACTTCTGTTTTTGTTCCCAAAGAACCTTATATGCTTCAATAAGATCTCATCCTATTTTTCTAACCTCTAATGAGTACAAGTATAACCTACTCAAGCTCTCCTTTCCCACCGATAGGAACTGCGGATGCAGAAACAAAAACAGAAATTGCTGGAAAAACTCAGCAGTTCTGGCAGCATCTGTGGAGAGAAATCAGTGTTACTATTTCGCATCTGGTGACCCTCCCTGACAACTGTTCTGAGGGAGGGTCACTGGACCTGAAACGTTAACTTTGATTTCTCTTTCCAGATGCTGTCAGACCTGCTGAGCTTTTCCAGCAACATCTCTCCTTTCTCACCTTGTTTTCCAAACCCTTAGTGGCTTTGTTTCCTTATCTCTGTGACAGTCTTCAGTCCCACAACACTCCTCTAACTGGTGCCATTAGCTGCCTGGACCCTTAGCTCCAGATTCCACTCTCTAACCCTCTCTATCTTTAAAAGTCTTTGAACAAATGTTTAGCTATTTATCCTGCTATTAAACTTCCTACCTAAACAGCACTGTGTGTGCTTCTACTCTCCACCGGCTACAACGGTTTATGAAAGTGTTTCATCATCAATGCCAGAGGGGCATTTAAGGATGGGAAGTAAATGTTGCCCTTGCTTGAGGTACCCACTTAAAAATAATGAAACAAAAATCTACTTCTGAAGCTCATGTCAAATTTTGCTGAATAATGCTGCTATACAGCATGTTAGGACATTTTGCTACACTAAAAATGTTTCATTTATACCCAAGTTATTGTTTTTTTTGTTACTGGAAGTCCTTGAGGGCTGACTAACATATCACCTGAGAAAGAAGTATTTTGGATACCTAATTCCCTTTTCTCCAGCAACTTATTTTCTATCATAAAAGATGTGGAATATTAAAATGTTCCAGAACAATACGCCAGTGGTTCTTATTTATCTTCTATTTCCCTCTCACAGTTTGAAATTTTTAAAAAATTATTAATTCACAGGATGTGATGTCACTGGCTAGGCCAGTATTCATTACCCATTCCTAATTACCCAGAAGGAAGTCAAGAGTCAACTACATTGTCATGTATCTGGATAAGAATGGCATTACCATTGCATTACCTCAAAGACATTAGTGAACCAGATGGGATTTTCCAATAATCAACAATGATTTCACAGTCATCATTAGACTCTGAATTCCAGAATTTTATGACATTCAAATTGCTCCGTTTGCTATTTGAATGTGAGTCCCCAGAATGTGAACTGAGTTGCTGGATCCGTATCGAAAAGTGTGGCACTGGAAAAGTACAGCAGGTCAGGCAGCGTCTGAGGAGCAGGAGATTTGACACTTTGGGCATAAGCTCTTCATCAGGAAGGGGAGGGGGTGGGTGGGAGGGGGTTAAGAGATAAAGTGGTGGAGAGGTGGGGATGGGGGAAAGGTACATGGGAAAGTGATAGGTAGATGCAGGTGGGGGGGTAATAGTGAGAGGTCAGAGGGCAGGGTGGAGCAGATAGGTGGGAAGAAAAATGATTATTACAGAGGAGGAAGTGCTGAATGTCTTGAAACGCATAAAGGTGGATAAATCCCCAGGACCTGATCAGGTGTATCCTAGAACTCTGTGGGAAGCTAGAGAAGTGATTGCTGGGCATCTTGCTGAGATATTTGTATCATCGATAGTCACAGGTGAGGTGCCAGAAGACTGGAGGTTGGCAAACGTATTGCCACTGTTTAAGAAAGGTGGTAAAGACAAGCCAGGGAACTATAGACCGGTGAGCCTGATGTTGGTGGTGGGCAAGTTGTTGGAGGGAATCCTGAGGGACAGGGTTTACACGTATATGGAAAAGCAAGGACTCATTAGGGATAGTGAACATGGCTTTGTGTGTGGGAAATCATCGCTCATGAACTTGATTGAGTTTTTGAAGAAATAACAAAGAGGATTGATGAGGGCAGAGCTGTAGATGTGATCTTTATAGACTTCAGTAAAGTATTCGACAAGGTTCCTCATGGGAGACTTGTTTTCAAGGTTCGAGTTCATGGAATACAGGGAGAACTAGCCATTTGGATACAGAACTGGCTCAAAGGTAGAAGACAGAGGGCGGTGGTGGAGAATTGTTTTTCAGACTGGAGGCCTGTGACCAGTGGAGTGCCACAAGGGTTGGTGCTGGGTCCGTCCACTACTTTTCATCATTTATATAAATGATTTGGATTTGCATGTAGGAGGTTTAGTTAGTAAGTTTGCAGATGACACCAAAATTGGAGGTGTAATGGACAGCAAAGAAGGTTACCTCGGATTACAATAGGATCTGGACCAGATGGGCCAATGGGTTGAGGAGTGGCAAATGAAGTTTAATTCAGATAAATGCGAGGTGCTGCATTTTGTGAAAGCAAATCTTAGCAGGACTTATACACTTAATGGTAAGGTCCTAGGGAGTGTGGCTGAACAAAGAAGTGAAGATTCATAGCTCCTTGAAAGTACAGTTGCAGGCAGATAGGATATTGAAGAAGGCATTTGGAATCCTTTCCTTTATTGGTCAGAGCATTGAGTATAGGAGTTGGGAGGTCATGTTGCGGCTGTACAGGACATTGATTAGGCCACTGTTGGGATATTACATGCAATTCTTGTCTCCTTCCTATCAGAAGGACGTTGTGAAATTTGAAAGGGTTCAGAAAAGATTTACAAGGATGTTGCCAGGGTTGGAGGATTTGTGCTATAGGGAGAGGCTGAACAGGCTGGGGCTGGAGTGTCAGAGGCTGAGGGGTGACCTTATAGAGGTTTACAAAATGATGAGGGGCATGGATAGGATAAATAGACAAAGTCTTTTCCCTGGGGTGGGGGAGTCCAGAACTAGAGGGCATAGGTTTAGGGTGAGAGAGGAAAGATATAAAAGAAACCTAAGGGGCAATGCTTTCAGGGAGAGGATGGTGCATGTATGGAATGAGCTGCCAGAGGAAGTGTTGCAGGCTGGTGCAATTGCATTATTTAAAAGGCATGTGGGTGGGTAAATGAATAGGAAGGGTTTGGAGGGATATGGGCCGGGTGCTGACAAATGGGACTAGATTGGGTTGGGATATCTGGTCGGCATGGAAGAGTTGGACCGAAGGATCTGTTTCTGTGTGGTAAATCTCTATTACTCTATGACAGGTAGGAAATTTCGAGTTGGAGGGTCAGTTTGGGGGGAAATGAGGAAACTAGTGAGGTTGATATTAATGCCATGTGCTCGGAGGGTCCCAAGGCAGAAGATGAGACGTTCTTCCTTCAGGTGTCAGATGGCTTGGATTTGGCAGTGGATGGGGCCCAGAACTTGCATGTTCTTGGCGGAGTGGGAAAGGGAGTTGAAGTGGTCGGCCACAGGGTGGTGGTGTAGTTTCGGTGCAAGTGTCCCAGAGACGTTCTCTGAAATGTTCCACGAATTGGCGTCGTGTCTATCCAATGTAGAGGAGTGATGTACCACTTTATCTTCTGTCATATACTCTTACTAATTTATCTAATCCTCTTTTATTGTCTGTCTCTCTTTCCACCTTAATCCTCTCTACTTTCTGTGTCTTTGAATCATACAATGGCTATTGCGCAGAAGGCAGGCCATTGGATTTCTTATGGTTATGCTACCTGTCCAAGAGACCAGTTCAGTTGGTCCCTCTCCCCAACATTCCCCTGGAACCCTCCATTTTTTTCTCCTTTATCTTTTCTATCTCATTCATTTTATCATCTCTCAATATGTTTATTTTCCATTCCCGTCCAGTTTGCAGCGGGTTAAGTCAGATCTTCCTGGAAGGTAATTATTATTAGTTTTTTGAAATGTATTGATATCACACACCGCTAGACATACATTTTAAACAATTTAAAAACTGCATCCTTTCCTTTGTGTTTTGTCTGGGTAATGTTTGTAAAACAACAAAGTATGCAGTCTGTCAACCTGCACAGCAAAGGATCATGTAAGCCCTTTATAACTTTTGAAAACTCTATCATTGCTGTACTGTCTTTCTAACTCTGTTCATAATCTCTTTACTTAATCTCCCTTTCCCCTGATCTATTTTTGCTTGTTAGCTCTCTTCATGTGGATTTGAAGATCCTGTAAAAACACAGCAGGCCAGGCAGGAGCAGGAGCATTGACATTTCGGGCGTAAGCCCTTCTTCAGGAACGCCCGAAACATCGATTCTCCTGCTCCTCGGATGCTGCCTGGCCTGCTGTGTTTTTCCAGCACCACACTTCTCAACTCTGGTCTCCAGCATCTGCAGTCCTCACTTTCTCCAATTTGAAGATCCTGTCTAACGTCAGAGCATCGACCTTACCACCACTTCACCCACACCCAACAACTTTTTCCCATGAAATTATAGCCGCTAAACTGAATTAGCAGCGTGGTATAATTCATTAAGAAAATTAGAAGTTTTTGAGATAATTTCTGTGAGGCTACCTCAGAAATAAACCATTCACCCAAAAATTAGGAAGTGTGACCATGTTCCTCAAGTTCTGTTTGGGTCTTACAGCTGTGGAGATAACAATGTTGTTAAGTAGGTGAGAACACACTGCTTCCTGGTATAACATGAGGCCTTGCTTTCCCCAAGCAGCTGAAGCAATACAAAAGGTGCAATAAAGCAAGTAGAATTTGTTCGACCATACAGGCTTTAATCAACATCTTTTTTAGATATACAGGGTGTCCTGAAGTATTTCGAGGCCAATGCATTGGGTCTGAAATATAGTCACTGTTGTTATGCAGACCTACTGACCACTTTAACATGGAATAGTAAAGTTCTTTTTACCCCTTGATGTGGTGGGCCATTTGGGTTGCTGTGAACTAGACAATGCAGATGTCAGGCTTGCTCAGCAGGGAAGGGTTTCAGCTTTTCAGTCAACAGGACGCAGGTTCAATTAGCACCTTGCCAAGATTTGAGCTACACAGTCAGAGGTGCCACTTCTCATACTCAGAGGTTAAACTGATGCTGCCTGCTGGTTCCAGTGTTTCATATAGATTTTAAGAACCTGATGGCGTTATACAAGTTGAGCAGGGTGTTCTCCTGGTCCTCCATGCTCTCACCTGATGAAGGAGCGGCACTCCGAAAGCTAGTGTGCTTCCAATTAAACCTGTTGGACTATAACCTGGTGTTGTGTGATTTTTAACTTTGTACACCCCAGCCCAACACCGGCATCTCCAAATCATGACATTTATTCATAATGTTAATGTCCAGTTCTGGTTGCCCTGTTTTAGGAAGGATATTATCAAGCTGGAGAAGGTTCAGAAGAGATTTACCTGGATGTTGCCAGGAATGAAGGGTTTGAGTTATAAGGAGAGGCTGAATAGACTAGGACTTTTATCACTGGAGCATGGGAGGTTGAGGGGCGACCTTATAGAAGTTTATAAAATCATGAGTGGTATAGGTAAGGTGAATAGCAGGTGTCTTTTCCCTGGGGTGAGGAATTTCAAGGGGGCATATTTTTAAGGTGAGAGGAGAAAGATTTAAGAAAGACATGAGGGGCAATTCTTTTACCCAGAAAGTGGTTCATATGTGGAATGAACTTCCATGAGAAAGTAGTGGTATGGGTACAGACATAACATATAAAAGCCATTTAGATAAGTACATGAATAAGAAATGAATCTCAGATGGTGATGAAACAGACTGCAGATGGGAGTTGGAAGACCTGGAAAAATGGTGCATTAAGAACAACCTAGCTCTCAATTCCGGCAAAACCAAGGAACTTATTATTGACTTTCAGTGGGATGTTACTCATGCTCCCCTACACAGCAACAGCACAGAGGTGGAACAAGTGGAGAGTGTCAAGCTCCTGGGGGTGGTCATCCACAACAAGCTTTCTTGGACTCTTCATGTGGATGCACTGGTTACAAAGGCCCAACAACATCTCTTCTTCCTCAGGCAGCTGAGGATATTTGGCATGACGACGAAGACCCTTGCCAACTTTTATAGGTGCGCCACTGAGAGCATTCTGTCTGGATGTATCACTACCTGGTATGGTAACTGTACTATTCAAGACTGGAGACGGGTTACAGAGAGTAGTGAACTTGGCCCGGACAATCACAAAGGTCAACCTCCCATCTACAGAATCCATCTACCAGACCCGCTGTCAAGGAAAGGCCACCAGCATTCTCAAAGATCCATCCCACCCTGGCAATGTTTTTCTATAACCTCTCCCATCAAGGAGAAGGTACAGAAGCCTGAACACATGCACCAGCCAGTTTCAAAACAGTTTCTACCCTCCTGTTGTTAGAATACTGAATGGACTCAGGCTCTGAGCATTCGCCTGTACCTGTGTTTTTGTTTTTGCTGTTGTTTACCTATTATTTACTTATCTATGCTACTTAACTCTGTGATCTGTCTGTATTGCTCACAAGACAAAGCTTTTCACTGTGTCTCGGTACACGTGACAATAAATTCAATTCAATTCAATTCAAGTGAAGGCATGTCAGACTAATTTAGTTTAGGGTTATGGTTGGCATGGACTGATTGGACCAAAGTTTAGAAGAACGCAGTAAATAAGTTGCTAAGGGAGATTGACAAAGTAGACAAAGAAAGGATATTTCTGTTCGTGGGGCAATCAGAACGCGATGCCATTATTTAGAATAGCAGGATAGGATAAGGGGTCATAGATTTAAACGGAGCCTAAGAAAAATTACTTCTCTTAAAAGGTTGTGAATCTGTGGAATTCACCACCCCAGAATATGGAGGATGATGGGACACTGATTAAAGGAAGAGCTAAAAAGATTTTTAATGAGTAATGGGTTGAAGGATTATGGAAAGTGAGCAGGAGAGTGAAGTTGGGACCAAGATGAGTTCAGCTCTGATCATTTCAAATAATGCAGCAGGCTTGAGGAGCTGAATAGCATGGTCCCTGCTCCCAGCTCTTATCATCTTGTATGTCATTGCTGTTCATGGCATCTGGACCCACAGCAAAGTGGTTGCCTCTTAATTGCCTTCTCAAATAGCCTGAGCAAACCAGCCAGTTCAAGTGGCAATTAGGGGAATAAGTGCTTGCTTAGCCAATGATACCCATATCCCATGAATGAATGTAAAAAATAATAAGTAGCACATCTACAATTTTACAGACATGCCGGGGTCAGACGAGGAGTCAGACACCACCCCTCCCTGTCCCTGTGTGTGGACACCATAGGAAATTATAAGATTGGTAGTTGAATTTCTTATCTTGACTGGATTTTCTAACAGTGTAAAGATGCATGGGTATTTGAAAGTGAAACAGTTCAGAAACTCTTCAAATGCAGGGTGAATTGTGATGGCTCAAGTTGGCTTCACATGGCTATCCTTCTGTGTCCAGTCTACAACTGCTGCTATATTATTTCACTGAAGCACGTTCCTTAAGTGGGGCTCCTAACCTGTGGCAGAAACCTACAATTATAAAGAATCAGAAGTTGAGCAACTGATGCTCCAGAAGCCAGGTTTACCGCAAAAGATGTGCTACAGGAACCGCACCCCCCCCCCCTCCCCCTTATAAGTTCCTAGGTAATGGCTCTGTAGGAACATGCTTGGAAAGTTTGAATTTCTAACAGGCAATTCCTCTACTCCCTGGGACCCCCTGGAGATGTCTCTCACTCTCTGTTAGAAAGCTCCAACCTGATTACCTGGATTGTTCTCCAGGAATGGTGAGGCAGCAAAATTCGAGTGGGACTGCTGGATAATTATCCCCCAAGGCCCACCCCTTCAACTCCTCCCTCAATCCTCAGTCTCCCTCCCATTACCACTCAACCATCCCCTGAACCCCTACACTCATCTCAACCTGACAATACAACCAACCCAATTGCCCCTGAACTGACCCAATCCCTCTTGTTAATTGGGAGAAAGTGAGGACTGCAGATGCTGGAGATCAGAGTCGAGAGTGTGGTGCTGAAAAAGCACGGCCGGTCAGGCAGCATCCAAGGAGCAGGAGCATCAGGATATTCCTGATGAAGGGCTTATGCCCAAAATTTTGATTCTCTTGTTCCTTGGATGCTGCCTGACCTGCTGTGCTTTTCCAGTGCCACACTTTTCGATTCCTCTTGTTGACGTCCAAACCACAGCAGACTCAATGCAGTAAGAGTGTGCAGGGTTTGAACGAAGGTGACCTTCTGTTGATGTTCCTTGGACAGCTCCTCCCTGTTGGATTACAGAGGAGTCCTATTGGGGGCAAAGTACTGACTTGGATTGAAAATTGGTTGGCCGACAGGAAACAAAGAGTAGTGATAAACGGCTCCCTTTCGGAATGGCAGGCGGTGACCAGTGGGGTACCGCAGGGTTCAGTGCTGGGACCGCAGCTTTTTACAATATATATTAATGATATAGAAGATGGTATTAACAGTAACATTAGCAAATTTGCTGATGAAACAAAGCTGGGTGGCAGGGTGAAATGTGAGGAGGATGTTAGGAGACTACAGGGTGACCTGGACAGGTTAGGTGACCTGGTCAGATGCATGGCAGATGCAGTTTAATGTGGATAAATGTATGGTTATCCACTTTGGTGGCAAGAACAGGAAGGCAGATTACTACCTAAATGGAGTCAAGTTAGGTAAAGGGGCAGTACAAAGAGATCTGGGTGTTCTTGTACACCAGTCAATTAAGGTAAACATGCAGGTACAGCAGGTAGTGAAGAAAGCTAATAGCATGCTAGCCTTCATAACAAGAGGGATTGAGTATAGAAGCAAAGAGGTTCTTCTGCAGCTGTACAGGGCCCTGGTGAGACCGCACCTGGAATATTGCGTGCAGTTCTGGTCTCCAAATTTGAGGAAAGACATTCTGGCTATTGAGGGAGTGCAGCATAGGTTCACAAGGTCAATCCCTGGAATGGCGGGACTATCTTATGTTGAAAGATTGGAGCGACTGGGCTTGTATATCCTTGAGTTTAGAAGACTGAGAGGGGATCTGATTGAGACGTATAAGATTATTAAAGGATTGGACACTCTGGAGGCAGGAAACATGTTTCCACTGATGTGTGACTCCCGAACCAGAGGACACAGCTTAAAGATAAGGGGTAGGCATTTTAGAACAGAGATGAGGAGAAACTTCTTCACCCAGAGAGTGGTGAGTTTGTGGAATGCTCTGCCCCAGAAGGCAGTGGAGGCCCAGTCTCTGGATTCATTTAAGAAAGAGTTGGATAGAGCTCTCAAGGATAGTGGAATCAAGGGTTATGGGGATAAGGCAGGAACAAGATACTGATTAAGGATGATCAGCCATGATCATAATGAATGGTGGTGCAGACTCGAAGGGCAGAATGTCCTACTCCTGTACCTATTGTCTATATCTCTATCTGGGTGCTTGCAGTGCAGAAGTAAGCAAAATGTAAGTGTGCATCTTTTTTCTGTTTCTGGCCATTAACTCTTTCAGAACCATGACATTATTCAACTCATTCATGTGTCCCAAGTTCCTTACATTTACTCTGTAAATTGGAGGATAGGTAATAATTAGCCCTTCTGCATCCATCTTAGTCCTGTAGATTCCAGGGGGTGGATGGTGTAGGAATACTCATCATTTTGTGTGAGCTAAAAGGAGCAGTATTATCTCTGCCTCTAATCTGAATCTGTCAATGGAAATGCAATTTTCATCAAGGACACGCCCTTTAATACCTGTCATATTCACCAAAGACACAAAGTACCAATTACTCACCTATGACGAATCAATCTCTTCTCATCTATAACTCCAGTGTACATAAATCCTTTTCCATCAATTTATCAGTTTCAACATGTGTGCTGAGAGATTGGAGAACAAGACAGGTTGGAGAAAAATAATTAGTCCTCAAAGTCCTCATGAAAAATATGAAAATTACATTTTATCTCAAGACCATTACACATCAGTTATTTGTGCATTTTCAAACTTCTGTTGGATCAATGGCATCTTTGAATTGGCAATAATGTGACAGCAATATCTGTTAGTTTTGATTCCTTCACAGGGTGGCACTAGAATCTCGGCACCCATTAAGACAGGAGTGTCTATTATTCTGAGTCATCATGAAGACGGCACTGTAGCCTGTCTCAGCCTGTTCCAAAAATTACAGCTAAAAGACAATTTCCCTCAATGATTCATCAGCAATGGGTATGACGCAAAGCATTAATTTGTTACTTGAGTGGCCAAATACATGACAGCTGATATATGATGTGGATAGATATGATTTGGAGATGCCGGTGTTGGACAGGGGTGTACAAAGTTAGAAATCACACAACACCAGGCTATAGCCCAACAGGTTTATTTGGAAACACTAGCTTTCGGAGTGCTGCTCCTTCAGCAGGTGGTTGTCCTTGGTGAAGACAAGCAATCACCTGATGAAGGAGCAGCACCCGGAAAGATTGTGCTTCCAAATAAACCTGTTGGGCTATAACCTGGTGTTGTGTGATTTCTAACGATGTGGATAGATATGAGGTTATCTACTTGGTATCAAAAGCAGGAAGGCAAATTATTATCTGAGTGGTGATAGATTGGGAAAGGGGGAGGTGTAACAAGATCTGGATGTCCTTATACACCAGTTGCTGAAAATAAACATTCTGGTACAGTGAGCAGTGAAGAAGGCAAATGGTACTTTGGATTTCATTGTGAGAAATTCAAGTACATGAGCAGAAATGTCTTATTGCAAGTGTACAGAGCCTTGGTGAGACCACACCTGGAATATTGTGTGTAGTTTCAGTCTCCTTATCTGAGGAAGGATGCTCTGGCGATGGAGGAAGCTCAGCAAAGCTCTACTTGTAGGTCTGGAAAGAGACTGGATTCATTCGGACAACATTCAATGGAGTTTGGAAGAATCTCATAGAAATTCGGAAAATTCTAACAGGTCTAGACAGGATGTTCCTGATGACCACGGAGTCCAAAGCCAGGGGTCACAGATAAGGGTTGGCCTTGTAGGACTGAGATGAGGAGAAATGTCTTCACCCAGAGAGTGGTTGAGGCCAAAACAAAGAATGTTTTCCAGAAGGAGTTAGATATAGTTCTTAGGGCTAAAGGGATCAAAGAGTATGGGAGAAAGCAGGAATGGGTATTGAGTTAGGTAGTCAGCCATGATCATATTGAATGTGGAGCCATTCCTGCTATTTGCTATATTTTTAATGCTTCTATGTTACATATGTCATCACCACATATCTCACACATGACTCCTTCATGTCTCAGATATTGGCAGGTGATTCAAAGAAGCTTTCAAATTGTGGTTCCTGTAATGCTTGTTGTACAATAGATAATTGGTAATACCACACAAATACTCCACAAAGACATGGCTTCAGCTACTTTACTAGGAAATATCTACAGTGAAGGATGACTAAGGTATTTGTTTCATATGTTTGGGGTGCACATGGTTGGCCTTTATGAAGCACTGGACGCATGTGTGAAAACACAAGACCTCCTTCTGCAAAGACGTCTGTGATTTTAACTCACTCGAAACTCATCAGCTTATCAGAGTTCACATTGGGTCCTACAGGCTGTTAGTCAGGTCTTAACACACAGACTAGATTAAAAATCTGTTCACAAAGACAGTCATTACGTATTCTGTTGAAGTGCAATGTCTGCAGTTAAAAAGATATCCAAATGCCAGTGGGTTCCAGGCACTCAGTCATCTTCATGACACCAGACTTCGACAAGATCAGTGATATACAGCACATCATCTGTCAGGACAACGACAATAACTGGTGCTGCTCCTGTGGTGGCGTGCCTCAGAATGCAGCAGAAATGGGAAGGAATCGGTGCAGGAGGAAGAGATGTGTGAGGCTGAATGTTCCTGTGATCAAACAGATCGAGTTGCATGACATTTATGAAAAAAGGATAAGAGAAAGGAGGGAGTATGTATTCTGCATTCACAAGACAGTAATCTGGCCTGGAACTGTTATGACATGTTAGTAAAATGGCCACCTCCGATGTGTAAGCCAAATAGTAAAGGTCACATGATTACAGCAAGGCATGAGTCACATTTTGATCCCAGACAGAGGGCTTTAGAGAACCTGGGGTATAACTGAAGAAAATGCTGGAAAAATGGCAGTCCTTGTGGTGAAAGGTATAGAGTTAACATTTCTAGTCAATATGAATTATTTGGAACTGAACAGAGGTAGAAATGTGTTGGATGTTATGCTGTTGAAAACTGGGTGAGGGATTTGTAAAAGTCATAGTCCTGTTCTCTCATCAAAAACAGATGGCTGGGGATTGCTTAACCTGAGGGTCAGGAAAGGGGAAGAGTCCTTCATGGTAACCTAAACTGGTGGAGGAATTGAACCCACACTGTTAGCATCACTTTACTTCACTAAGCAAGACCCAGTTAACTGAGCTAGCCAACAGTCCCATAGCATGTCAACATCGAAGATCAGAGATAGGTTGAAGGGTGAGGGAGATTAAACAAAAGACAGGTCATGAAACAAAAACAAAAGGAGTGGTAATAGTTTCACTAAAGAAGCAAAGCATTTCTACAGAGTAGGGGTTCATAGAATCTCTATATTATCGATGCAGGCCATTCAGCCCATCAAGTCTAAACTAACCCTCTGAAGATAATCCTAGCCCCCTATAAACCTTACATTTCCCATGGTCAATCCACCTAACCTGCACAGTTCCAGACTGTGGGAGTAAACCAGAGCACCTGGAAGAAACCCTGACCGCCTCAGGGAGAATATACAAACTCCACACGGACAGTCACCCGAGGTGAAATCAAACCCAAGTCTCTGGCACTGTGCGGCAACAGTGCTAACCACTGAGCCAATTTGCTACCTGTGCTGGCAATCACAGGATAACAATTAGATCTGTCCAAAAGCAGAAACATTGGCAGAAGAATTGAAGGCAGTAAATCACCACTTCAGGAAGGAGTGTTTGGGGCCTTGAGTAATGAGGAGAGAGGAGGGAAAGGCTCAGGGGAAATACCTCCTGAATTTGCATGGAATGGATCTGCGGCCGGGCAAGAAAGTTGGTGGGAGTGATGGAGGAATGAGTTTGGATGTAGCAAAGGAACAATCTTGGCAGAGGGATCTTGTTTGATGCTGGATGAGGTGAATTAAGAGTCTGATGGGATGGAAAGTGAGGACAAGGGAACCTTATCGTGGTTCTTGGGTGAGGGTCAGCAGTGATGGCAATTGCACAGCAACTAGGTTTGGACAGGACAGAGGGCCCTCCAATCATACTGGCAGAGAGTCCATGATGGAAGGCAAAAAGATATGTTGGAAAGTAGCAAGATTAGAACAGAAGCAATGGAGATGGAGAAACTGGCAGAATAGAATAGTCTCCTTGTAAGAAGCAAACTGTGAGGAAATGTCATCAAGGTAGCTATGGGAGGTGCTGGGATTGTGATGAGTATTAGTGGACAGCATGTCCCTGGAAATGGAGACAGAAAAGTCAATGAGACCAGAACCATACACATTACTGCAGGAATGACTTCACTAATGCTGTGTAAAATTACAGCAAGACTTCCTTCTTCTTATAATCCAACACTCTTGCAATAAAGGCTAACACTTGCCTTAAAGTGGAGTTGGAGAAGATCACTCCAGTAGGAGCAACCTTTTAATCCCGACTACAATTTTCCTGGTTTTTAGTCATCCCATTTGCACACAGATTGTTTGCAACATTACTTATTCCTGCATAAATAACAATTTGCCTCAAGCCACTGACAATAAGTCACACACAACAAGTCTGAACAGAAGCAGCACAGATGATGTACAGTATATCACTGAACTGATTAAAGTCTGGTCTCAGATAATGAGTGCCTGAAAACTCTGACATTAGGTTTGTTTTTCAAAGTACAGTTTGTGCAATTCAGCAGAATGAGTAGTGGCTGAGCACCACTTTAATTTATGGGATGTCTGAAGTCTCAGCCAAAAAGTTGCAACTTCACTGAAGGACACACCACAAAGACTTCCCTTTTCAGAACAGAATGAATGCATTAAAAAGCCATCACTGCACTCTGAATATGTAAAGTGGAGGTCTTGATCATTGTGCTGCCGTACAGGTATATATATCTATCTGTCTCTCAGGAGGACATGTGATTAGTCTTGGCCTTGACAGGCTTGCATTTTCTTGGGTTCTTTATTTCTTTGTCAGAAACTCAAGAAACGTGTTGTTTGAAATACAGCTGTCCATCTCTTGCATGCAGTGGAAGGACTTGTGGGATTTGACATGGAATACCACACTCCATTTTAATGAACAAAAAAGTGTAGATTCAATGATCTCCTTCTCGTAGGGAGACGACAGGATGCAGGATGAGCAGGACTATGCCAAGAGCTCTCTCTGACCCAGGCTTCTTGGAAGTGCAGCTCCCTGCTGGGAGAGCAGGATTCTACCCATTAGCTTAAGCTAGTAATGTTCTCATCAATTTGTGCCTTTTAACTCATGTCAGTACTTGAACACAAAATCTAAACTTCAATGGAGTTACGAAGGAAAGGCTTCAATACCCAAGGTAGTGCCCTTCGGCTGAGAGATTACTTGAGTGAAGAATCTTAGGATCCTTACAGACTAGAAGGAGGCCATTCAACCCTTCAAGTCTACACTGACCCTCTGAAGGGAATCCCACCTAGACTCAGCTTCATACCTTATCCCCATAAGCCTGTATTTCCCCTGGCTAAGCTAAATCTTCACATCCCTAGACACTATGGGCAATTTAGCATGGCCAATTCACCTGACCTGCACATCTTTGGACTGTGGGAGGAAACCAGAGCACCCAAAAATCCATGCAGATATGGGGAGAACGTGCAAACTCCACACAGGCAACCACCCAAGGCCAGGATTGAACCCAGGTCTCTGGCACTGTGAGGCAGCAGTGCTAACCACTGAGCCACCATTCCACCAAAATCAGGAAGTGGAAAAGGAAGCAAAGAACTAGGCAGCAGCAAAGAGTGTGACGCTGGAAAAGCACAGCTGGTCAGGCAGCATCGAGGAGCAGGGGAATTGATGTCTTAGGCATAAGCCCTTCATCAGGAATGAGACTTGTGAGCCAATGGGCCTGAGAGATAAATGGGGCTGGGGGGGAGGGGAGGATATAGTTGGGAATTCGATAGGTAGATGAAGATGGGGGTGAAGGTGATAGTTCGGAGAGGAGATTGGAGCGGATAGATGGGAAGGAAAATGGACAGGTAGGACTGTTCAAGAGAGCAGTGCCGAGTTGGATCTGGGATAAGGTGGGGGGAGGGGAAAATGAGGAAACTGGTGAAATCCACATTGATCCTGTATGGCAGAGGCAAACATGCCAGGGCCACACTCTCTATGGATTCAGTATCTGAGCAAATCAAAACACAACTTAACACTTTCCCACTAAACACAAAGGCTGCAGAAAGAACCAAAGCCTCACATTGAGAGCGGTGACTTGGGAAAGTAGGTGGAGATTATTCGGAAAACAAAAATTAAACACAGGGTCCTCAGCCTGTTCAAAAGTAACTTAAAGATCAAATAATGCTCCACAAAGTGGCCAGAGCTCTCCTGGAGACCTAGTCAACATTTCAAACTGAGCAATCAGCATCAAAAGCAGATTAAAAAAGGAAGTCCACTTGAAAAATTTGTGTTGGCTTATACAGCTGGATTTATTGCCCAGCGCTAGTTTAAGGAAATATCAGCAGTTGCAAAGCATTTCTTAGGACATTCCAAAGCTGTAAACTAATTACTCTCTTATAAGCACTGCAACCATTTCACAAACTAAAATTTCCCATGAACACCCATAAGAAAATGACCCTGTGATGATTCTGCTCCTTTAACAAGGTTATTCTGTCCTCGGTTTCTTTTTTCGAGAGGGGTCATAAAGGCAGAGATGCCAAAATGTCTGAATTGGCTACTTTAATAACGGCTAACAGATGCTGCCAAAGTCAACAATCAGAAAAGTCTTTCAGTTTTTTTTAAGGGGAATGGCCAGTTCTCCCAGTTCAGGATTTTCTTTAGTTTTGGGTTAGTTTTAGCTGGGGACTCAAAGAAACAGCTCCATGCTGATCCCCTCTCTGTCTCTGAGACATCTCTCTCCTGTCAGAACCTGGGTTTGAATTTACCTTTTTTCCAAGGGATGTTGCAGGAAATCAGAACAGCTCTCTGTTAAGTTGTGTTTTCGTGTTGGTTGGGTTCTCAAATAGTTATGTTATTCTAGATTCAGTTTTCTTTTAGTCGTGTGTAAATACATTCTGTCGAGTGGTTGGGCCATCTGTATCACTCCTGGAATATTCACCTTACAGCTGCTTAAAACAACAAGAAAAATTAATTTCTGGGCTATCTTCTTGAAAGGGTATGAGGGGATTTGGCCTTGTCTATAACAAGCCAAACCCCTGTTGGAGGTATTAGCTATGGGGTAAATATTTGATTTAGCTGGACTTCAGGAGAACTTCCTGTTCTTCTTTGAATTATGCTCAAAGGATCTTTTACATCCACCTGAGATGGTGGAGAAGGTTCAAACAAACACCTCATCCACAATATGCCCGGAGAGTCTGGGTAATGAACCATCTTCCTCAATTTGGTTTGGTGTTTCCAGAATGGAAGTGAATTCCCATGATATGACCAACTGCACATGGACTGCAGTAGTTCAAGAAGGCACCTTCTTCAGGGGAACCAGAGATAGGCAATAAGTACTGGCCCAATAACACCCATGCCCCATGAATGAAGAAAAGAAAATGACTCAGGGACCATTAAGGAATGGCAGTACCCTGTATGTGTTTCAGCCAAAGAAGATGTGTGACTAGGAGGAGAATTGAATGTCATCAATATCATTGCTGACTGTGGGACTTTACAATATATGAAGTGACTGCCACATTTACAGTTTAAAAATAGTTACTAGAACATAGAGTACCCTGGAGAAAGTGAGGACTGCGGATGCTAGGGATCAAAGCTGAAAAATGTGTTGCTGGAAAAGCGCAGCAGGTCAGGCAGCATCAAAGGAGAAAGAGAATCGACGTTTCGGGCATAAGCCCTTCTTCAGGAGATTCTCTTTCTCCTTTGACGCTGCCTGACCTGCTGCACTTTTCCAGCAACACATTTTTCAGCTCTGATCCCCAGCATCTGCAGTCCTCACTTTCTCCTCGTTGATTTTAACCTACTGCGAATCCTCTTCCAAGGATGCTTTCCTTGAAGAAGCTCTCCTCCTCCCTCTACAAGGATCTCAGTGAGTCCCTCTCTCACTGCACCCCCCCAGGTCACCTCATCTGCCCTGAAGCTCTTCAGCCACGTCCTCAAACAGCATAGAGTACCCTGCACAATATGATAAAGCTATAGACATATACATTTTTTCTTCGTTTTATACCAAATTATCAATGGATCCAAAATTAACTTGATGAGTAACAGGCAACATTTCCTGATGAAGTGATGAATATGTCTCATGCTGCCAATCATATAGTAAAACCTGTGGAAGATTTCAAGCTGTATTCAGCACCTACTTCATTTGAATGAAGTGTCACCAAACTGCTGGACATTAATTTGAAACCAACAGAAAAATATTGACAGTCGACAATGATGCCAACATACAAGTACCCTCATGTAATGTCCTCCTTGCAAGCAAAAATATAGGCAGTACAAAAATATAGTGTGAAGACTTTTTGCATGATACAATTTACATGTACAAGTAGTGTTAGTATATTTTTGAAATTAAAAAAAAGTTAGCTGGACAGCTAGTTTGCAATGCAGTGTGATGCCCAACAGCATAGGTTCAATCCCCACACCAGCTAAAGTTACCATGAAGGACTGTGCTTCCCAACCTCCTCCCTTTTAGAAATCTTTATATCCATACGTAGTGACTGAAGCAATTCAGATCTGTACAGTAGCATACGGAGAAACAAACAAACATTGCAGTTTGACTCTACCCAACAAACAAACTAAAGGCATTTCTGACTTGTAGAAGACTATATTTACATATATTTAAATGTGCTAGTCTGCAACACTCGGTTGAGGCCAACTCCTTGCTCTGGAAGACCAACAAGTTTCGGGTAGACAAGAGAGTGCCTTGCACCGAGTTGGTGGTCCTCCGGGAGCAGTTGATGTTTGTCTCAGTGTGCTTCCCGGGGAACAGCTCGTACAGCACAGAGTCCTGAGTCATGGAGCTGTTCGGGATGAACTTCAACAATAACCACTGCATCACTCTCCAGACTTTATTTTGCAAAGACACATTCCAGGAGATGGACAGCATGTGGAGATGCATACAGTCCGGGCGTACATGAAGGATCTCACAGGTAGTGCCCTTCTCATCACCAGCCAAGCCGTGTCTCAGCGCTTGTTGGGAAATTTATGTGATGAGGCATTTGGCCAAATGACAGTCTGCTCAGGGAACCACCCAACAGGATTCACCCTCTCCTTACTACTTCCTTGATGGGTTTCTCTTGGCAAATTTCTCCATGAAGGACAGGTGATACGGAACAGTCCAATTACTTGAAGTGTTCTCCAGCAACAATACCAGTCCCATCCTTCGCAACACTGAGGACAGGTACAACCTCAGCACACAGTGACACTTGGTGTTTGCGTACAGAGGGTCTATGCACAGCTTGATGCAGCTGCACATAAAGGTGGCCATCAGGATGAGGACGACATTGGGTACAGTCATCCCTCCTTATCTAGAGTGTTGTACATGGAGTTCCAACAGACATGATCATCTTAGACCTCCAGACGAAGTGGGAGATGGCTCAGGTGACTACAGGTTCCACAAATGGGCCAGACCTGCACCAGGTACCACAGAGAGACAGCCTCATACCTGATGACCAGGTTTTTACCTGCAATGGAGAGGGAGTGGTTCTCTGAGAAGCTCAGTTTCTGCCTCACCTTGGAGAGGCACTCCTCCGAAGTTTTTGTGCATGCCCCTGCTGCACCGAACTGTACTCACAGCACCTTGAGGTACTGGCAGTGAAGGGATAAAGGAATGGTCAACCCAGTTCCCAAAGAACATGGCCTCGCTGTTGCCTCGATTTACCTTGGCTCCCCGGGCCAGTTTGAACTGGTTGCAGATGTTCATGAGTCTGCACACTGACAGCGAATCCAAGCATTAAATAGTGACGACATCCATGTAGAGGGAGGCTTTGACCTTTAGGCCCCACCCTCTCAGGCTCAAATCCTTCCTGATGTACTCAGCAAAGGGCTCTATACAACACACCCACAAATCAGGAGAGAGTGGGTAGACCTGCCTGCCTCTGGATCTGATCGGGAAGCTTTCTGATTCCCACCCATTGATTGAGACTACACTAACGATGTTGATGTAGAGCAGACGGATCCAATTGCAGATTCCCTCCCCAAAGCCCATTTTGGACAGCATGTCCCATATGCAGATGTGGTACCCCCCCAGATTAAACAACCACCAGTCCCTCCCCTCTCTAACAAAAGAACAGCTCTATGGTCTAGCAGGATTATGGTGATTTTATACCTTTTTTTCAATTGGTCAGCTGTTTGCATCATGATTTGTATGGCGACAGAGCAGTGGATAATCAAAATAAAAATAATGAAAGCAAATTATAGAAGCAATTTATAAACACCATCTCACTGTTGAAAACACAGTACAACTTGCAGAGCAGGGCCAAACATAGTAAGGAAAGATCTGCAGAATGAGCAAGGGATCCTATGGATTTAAAAGGTCTCCTCATCTTTACAGCATTGTGCGCATGTTGCCAATACTAGCTTTTTAAATGACCATCATTTGGATGTGAGAATTTCCATGTGTTATTTTACCCAATTGTATTTATCTTATATACACTAACATTGCTCCTTCGTAATCATAGTTCATCAGCTTGTGGGTATTTACAACACGTCAGTTCCAGTGTTATGTCTAGACATCGACCCCATACATACTATAATCTTGCATTCCGCTTGTGAAACGAGGAGTAAAGTGCATTCGATGTTTGCCTTGAAACTTTGGTTTCTTCCTCCCCACTCCTCACTTCTCATTTTCTCCTGAAGGCTCACACAACTCTTGTGTGTAATTCAGCAAGAGACAGACAATTCTTCAGCCAACCAGCTATGAGCTGAGGTAATGAGTGTAATTGGCCAATTTGATCACACACTGTATTATGACTGAATCCAATCCTCAAGTGAATATTATCCACTAACCTTCTGGATATTTCCAAGAGCCACTGCAATAATTGTATCTCCTTAATTAGTGTCATATGTGATTAAATATTCTACTTGTGTCCATGTTTTGTATTGTAAGCTATTGTGGTAACACTTGTGGGACAGACCTTTCCAAGATTTGCTGGATAACTTCAATTCTGCCCAGCAACAGGGGAGGGGTCTATTGCAAAGTTTTCGATAGATCATTCAGGACAGTTTGGGGGTAGGGTTGCTGGAGAAGTTTAAAGATTACAGACAGAGGCAGATAGGGAGTAGGATCCATGTTCGGAGGGCTGGGTTGGCAACTGAACTCCATGGGTTTGTTTAGCGAGGACTCAGGGAGGTCCTGAGACCTGTGGGAGCTCAGAAAAGGCCACATACCACTAATATCTCAGTACAGCTGAGAGAGAGATTGAAAGGCCCACAAGCAGTGTTTGTGGTACGCAACTCAGCACGATTAGAACTCAGAAAGATCCAGGAATAGTACTGATTTAGTGATGTTTACACAATGTGTACCTCTGAAGGAGGGAAGTTTCTAGAGTCCAAGGGAGTATCGATCTAGGAAAGGAGAGTGATAAACCAGAACTGGAGTAGTTGTTGAGATGGTCAATGATGGAGGGTCTCTGCAGAGGAGGTTTGAAGGCCAGACTGACAGAGAAGAATGTGATCCTTTGTGAAGTTTAATGAGATCTGATCTCCCATCATGTCCTCAATGTCTGGGAGGGGTTGGTGACGATTCCCAACGGCAAATTCGCCGCTGATGATTAACCACTACCAGTTCTTCACCAGCGTTTCTCCACTGGGGTCGTTTGACCTCTGGAGACCATTCGCCACCGGAAATATATATATGTACTGATTGTTTTCCCTCCCGCCTGTTCATACTTCTCAGTCCCCTTTATTTATACAACTACATACTACATAATTGATAAAAAAAGAGGTAAAATAAATATAATTTTATTGGTTTATATATAAAAATGAGTTACAAACTCTAACCAGAAAAGGGAAATATATTTTTAAAATCTTTACAATGGCAGTAAAATCTCACATTAATATTAAACAATGAATTTTTTTTAGTTCATTTGATAGTTATGCACTTATATACTTTGTATGTAATTGAAATCACCAAATGCTGAAGATCAGTAGGGTTTGGTGGCGCTTAACTAATATCATTCCTTTTTCGTCGAATTATTTTTTTCATGCTGCTTGTTGTCAGTAAAGATGCGAGGACTGGCTGAGGTTCGTTAATAAGAACACTCGGTACTTCCCGCGATTCTTCTGCACAACATTTTAAACTTGTTTTCACTTTCACAACTTGGACACTTGCTCTGGAAGGGGAATGTGTGTGTTCATTTATTGTTTTATCACAGTGCCACTGTTGGTGTGGATCCGTCCATTTGTTCACATCGCCAAAACTTAATACTTGAATCACTCTTGGATAGTTTATCAAAAACATATATAAAACCATCGTGGTAAAACTTCTCATTTCCATGTTTACTAATAATTTCTGTTTCCATTTTGAAGACTTGAGGGTAAATGGAAAAAAAATACAAACTTTAAAAAAACTCTCCTGTAACAAAAATAAGTTGTTACTGAAACAATGCAAACACTACCTTAACCAATATAATGACAATTTTATATAGTCAGGCTAATCAGTGGTGGCGAAGTTGCTTATTTGAGGAATCATCTTCAGTGGCCAGTGGGCGGTGGCTAAGGGTCCTCGGCGATCAAAGGGCAGTGGTTAATCGGTAGCAATGAATCTGATGTGGCGAATGGTCCCATCCTGTCTGGGGAGACCAGCTGAGAGATCGATCTGTTTTGATGTATTTTCTTTTTAATGTATTCTGTGCGGTATTTAGTTATTCCCTATTTGTACCACATGTCAGTGTTGGGTGTTAGAATGTGTTGTGCAAGTGTGGGTTTCCTCTGGATGCTCCACTTCCCTCCCACTGTCCAAAGATGTGCAGTTTAGGTGGATTGACCATGCAAAATTGCCTATAGTGTCCAGGAGATGCACAGGCTAGGTGGATTAGGCATGGGAAATGCAGGGTTACAGGAATTGGGTAGGGGGTTGGATCTGGGTGAGATGCTTTTTGGAGGGTCAGTGTTGACTGCATAGGCTGAATGGCCTGCACCCGCATTGTAGGGATTCTATGATTTTTCTATGAAGTACTACAGATTGTATTATTGTTCAAACATTGTATAGAAATGTTTGTTGCTGTTCAAAGCTTTATACTTTGTCAACTTTGGAGAAGGTTTACTGGTCTCTGGCCAGAGTGTAATTTCAATTTGATGGTCTTGTCCAAGATCACAAACACCTAGTTGAGATGCAGCATTGATTAGTGTTTTAGATCTAAGTCTATCCTGATATAGATAGCTCACAGAGTTCAGTAGGTGACTAGTACAAAATGGAAACTGTTTACCAGTGGTTGGTGGGCATTAACGATATGCTTTGAAGCAGAATGACAAAAGTCCACAATAGGACTGCTGTCATCACCTGTGTTAGACTATGGGGGTCAGACACGCACACCATGACTATCTAACCATATGTGGGTAAAGACCAGGTACCTCCCAAAGCCAGTGTCCTGTCACCAATATTTTCTCTCCAGATAATCCTACATACAGTCTGGAGACTTGGAAAAATAGTAATAAAGCCACTGAACTAGTAACGTAAAGACCAAGATTAATGCCTTGAGCTCAAGGGTTCAAATCCTATGATAGCAGCTCATGGAATTTAAATTCAGTTGGTAAACTTGACTAGATTAGATTTCCTACAGTGTGGAAACAGGCCCTTCGGCCCAACAAGTCCACACCGACCCTCCGAAGAGCAACCCACCCATATCCGTTTCTCTCTGACTAATGCACGTAACAGTATGGACAAGTTAGCATGGCCAATTCACCTGATCTGCACATCTTTAGACTGTAAGAGGAAACTGGAGCACCCAGAGGAAACCCACGCAGACAAGGGGTGAATGTGCAAACTCCACACAGACAGTTGCCCGAGGCTGTGAGGCAGCAGTGCTAACCACTGAGTCACCGTGCCGCCCCTTGGAACTTGGAATTCAAAGCTTGTTGATTGTTATAAAACATATCTGGTTCACCGATGTCCATTAGAGAAGGAAGTCTGCTGTCATTACCTGGTTTGGGCTCCACATGACTCCAGACTCACAGCATTATGATTGACTCTTGATGGTCTCTGAAAATGTCCCAGCGAGGGTCTCAGGTCAAGGGCCAATTGGGATAGGCTGTGCATGTTGGTCTTGCCAGTGTTGATAGCATCCCATGAAAGAATAATGAAAAAAAAGGTCGGATGCTGTCTTTGCCTTTGAGTCATAACTGAGACAGAGACTTGAGGGACTTTATAATTAAGTAAAGAAAACTTGTTCAGACAAAGGCTACATTTTGGTGTTCCAGTGATGAGCTAAGCCTAGAAGGCAAATTGTACATAATCCTCTCCTTTGGTACTTGTGATCTTTTAGCATTTTTTAGTAGATTGCTGCTGCAAAGTAACTTGTCAGATTAATTATTTATATTCAGCTCTGAGAAAATGCCATTGGATTGGAATACTTCAGAGGATGTAATTTAAAAACAAATTGAAAGGATGTGGCAATTTGCAGAATTTTTACAAATGTCCAGATTTCAGTTTCCAAGAAAAGCATTAGTCTTGACCCAAATTGTCTACTCCTCCGGCCAATGAAAATGACCATCTCTGGAAGTTTCTTCTTTAAAGTTTGTAAAGCTGTCTAGAAAATGGACCCCATTGAGCAAGATTTATTCTGTGTTTTGCAAATAACAAAATCATGAACCAGTCCCTCATAGAAAAGGGTTTTTGATTCTGTGGTACAACTGCAGGGAGGAAATCAGCCCACACCGGTTTCATCTGCAAGCAGATGTAATATACAACACTGATCTTTTTTGGATCCTATTACCCAGTGACAGTGATTATCCAAAGTTGGACAGATGGATGTGTGCTCACAGTGCAGTACAAGATAAATGTGAGCCGAATAACTTACTGACTGTAAGCAGCTTCAGCTGTTGGCCAAGCCCGGTTTATCCACTGAGGTGATGAATTTGAAGGTCATTCAATGCTGGGCATCAGCTACAGGCTCTCCTACTCAGATACCCAAGGACTTCTTTATCCTTGGGGGTCCTATCATTTCTATCCACTGTCTGTGCTTGACCCTGCCAGGTTGAGTTGAGTGGAGCTGACCCTTTTCTGTTTCTGGCTCTGTTTAGGGCTATTGATGATTCCAACTTACTCAGGTGGAGTGCTGCAGTGAGATATAAGGATGTGTCAATATAATTTGTGATTATGAACCGTAATATATACCACGCAGAAGGCTAGAAATAATTAAATCTATTACTAAACCCTCTGAGTCAGTTCTACTCTTGGAAGAATGCAATTTGCCAATGGCTTGGATTCAAATTGCAGTAGGACAGAGAGGTTAAGTTACTGAAGCACATTGGTCAGAGATCAGTAACACATTGACAATCACTAGGCAGGAGTTAGAACTTCTCTTAGACCATTGTCCCAATTTCCATTTATACTATCTGCCAAGGATATAATTCTTACCTGTCAATGTGTACCACTCTGCTCCATTTATAATCCCACAGGGAAAGTCAAACTGCACTAATGCCCAGTAAACATGTTAGACAAACAAGAGGCTGGAAAAATACAGCAAGCCAGGCAGCATCAGGAGGTGTTGAAGTCGATGTTTCAGGTGTAACCCTCCTTCAGGACTGGGGCTGGGTGTAAGGGGAGCTGCAGATAAAGGGGGTAGTGTGGGCGGGGTGGTGAGGTGGAGATAAATGAAGACAGTCAGAGGGTACAGCCTGGTTGGTCAATAGGAGGAATGAATCCGGGTGGTGGCTGAGAGGAATGGAAGTGAGGGGGAAGGGGCTGGGAAGGGAGTCAGGGGATGGGAAGGGAGGTTATTTGAAAGTGGAAAACTCAATGTTGAGTCCTCCGGGCAGTATGCTTCCCAAGCAGAAGGTGAAGACCTCCAATTTGTGGTCTGATTCACTGTGGCAATGGAGGAGGCCAAGGATGGTCATATCAGAAAGGGAGTAGGAATGGGAATTAAAATAGACGGTGACTGGGAGGTCCAGTCAGCCCCTGCGGGCCAAGCTTAGATGCTTGTTGAAACGTTCCCTGAGTTTACGTTTGGTCTCACTGATGTAGAGACGACCACATCGGGAGCACCGGATACAGTAAACGGGAATGGAGGAGAGGGAGATGAATCTGGTGTGTCATCTGGTTACCAACCCTTTGTTTCTGGAAACCCTTTTCCTTTTGTCCACTCTATCAAAACCCTTCATGATTTGAATGCCTCAGTTAAATTTCCCCTTAACCTTCTCGACCCTTCTCAATTTTGCAGTAAGCCCAGTTTCTAAGAGTTAAAGTTGACACGTTGATTGATGGAATCTTTTCGATGTTGTTTGAAGTTCTTCATCCCCCTAGGGGTGATTTGATTTTCTTCTTCCTTGCAATCTTTCATTCATGGGCTGTGTTCCAGTGAGTCCAGAGCCTGAGGCAGGTGGAATATTTGTGGATTCTATGTATCCTACACTTGCTGATATAAGTCAACCTGAGGTTTCTTCACACATGGCTCTGGTATACCCATCGTTATTAAGCATGGCTTTAGCTGAACTACTGCCCTTTCATAGAGAGCAACTCCATTTACAAGTTAACACTTGGAATTCTTTATCACAGAGGGTCATTGAGGCTGGGTCATCAAATATATTCAAGTCTGAGGTAGAGAGTTTTTTTAATCAATAAGGGAGTCGAGGGTAAGGAGGAGAAGGCAGGAAAGTGGAGCCGAGGATTATCAGATTAGTTGTGATCTCGTTGAATGGCAAAGCAGACTCAATGGGCCAAATGGCCTTTTTTTGCTTCTATATCTTACAGTCTTATGGTACAACAATTTAATTACTGGAGCACTTAGCCTTATAACAACAAAATTCATTCTTGGGGATATTACGGCCTCTACCACCCAGGACAAGGGTAGCAGATAAATTGGTACATAACCACATGCAAGTTCCCCTTCAAGCCACACACCATTCAGACTTGGAAATACATTGCTATTCCATCAGTGTCACTGGGTCAATTATCCTGGACTCCCTTTCTGTCAGCATTGTGGGTGTACCTCCCCTCTTAGTCCTACATGGTTCACGAAGGCAGTTCACCACCTCCCTTTCATGGACAGATGGGTATGAACAATAAATTCTGCCAGAAATGTAAAATCTTATGAACAAATAATTTTTTTTGAAAAGGCCCCGAGAAATAACATGGTCATCTCTCTTTGTACCTGTCAGAAATGTAATCATAGGCCCACAGGATCATACAATTATCCTCGAGATAACTGGTGGTGATTTAACCTAAGAGAGGTTGAGAAGGATACCCCTTCATAGTAGCCTCAGCCTGTGTAGAATTAAACTCACATAATTCTGGTCTCCCTGCTATAGGAAAAGGTTGAGAACAGATTTACAAGGATGTTGCCAGGAGTTGGAACGTTTGAGCTATAGGGAGAGGCTGAATAGGCAAGGGCTATTTTGCCAGGAGCATCAGAGGCTGAGGGATGACCTTACAAAGATTTACAAAATCAAGAGGAGCACGGATAGGGCGAATAGACAATGACTTTACCCTGGGGTGGGGGGAGTCCAAAACAAGAGTGCGTAGGTTTAAGCTGAGAGGGGTAAGATGTAAAAGGAACCTAACGGGCATTTTTTTCACATAGAGGGTAGTGCGTGTATAGAATAAGCTGCCAGATGAAGTGGTGGAAGTTGATACAATTACAACATTTAAAAGGCATCTGGATGGGTATATGAATAGGAAAGGTTTAGAGGGATATGGGTCAGATGCTGGCAAATGGAACTCGATTCATTTAGGATATCTGGTCGGCATGGACGAGTTGGTCCAAAGGGTCTATTTCCGTGTTGTACAGCCCGATGACTCTATGTTGATGCTGCCCTGCAATGCAAACCAGCTGTTCAGCTAACTGAGCTAACTGGCCTGCACTGCATCACTATGGCCTTCAGTCCTCCTATCAACCAGATTGCTTTTTGAAGGGTTTGGTCAACATACTTTAAGAACTATTGTTATCTCTGAGTTTGTTCCATTTATTCTGTCTGTGCAGTGAGAAATTATTCTCTACTCCATTGGACTAACATTCCTAACTCTGACTTATACTAACATCTGTACTGCTGCTCACCATTTTAAAAATTAGATTGTTTCCTGTTCTTCAGTGAAAACATGTTTGTGCCTGTGAATGCCTTCCTGTAATTTAAGATCTAAAGAATAGGAACTATCCATGTTTCTGCCACCTGTACCTTTTACCTCAGCGGTGAGTAGGAAGGATGTCATTTTTTTCCCCTTTTCTTGATGATACAGTCCATGACATTTAAATATCAGCTCTGCTGTGAATTAACAAAAGATTGGCCAGGGATGGGGGGAGGTGGGTGGAGTGATGCAGATATAATACCATTCAGCAGTTCATGTCAGTTATTATTCTGCACTCTGACCTGGCTTCCTGTTGTCTTATGGGGAGTTGGTCACCACTACTGTGTGATGATAAGTTGCAGAAAGTACAAGGGGCTTCTTCTGGAGCTAATCCATCATGGCTTGGATTTCAACCTGCCATTGGACATGAATCTCTACGAATGGGTCAAAGAAATTCCAATTCAGGTTGAATCTGTTTTTATTACATCTGTTGAAATGAAAGCTAAGGCAGTATGGTTATAACTGAATGGGCTGTTATGTTGTTGAGGTGCAGCGATGTACTGACCATGTTTCAAAACGCTGAGGACTCACAAAGGCAAGTGATTGGAAAAGTTGGCATCACTGTGAGTGCAGTGCGATTAAAACACAAATTTAGTTTTATGGAAATTTTGTGATGACTTCTTCAGCTGCCCAGTGCCCTCAGTTTATTCTTTCACATTGATTCATTTGAACCACTTTATTTTGATTGCTTTAAGCTTAGCTTTGTCTCTCTAAATTGTGCTCCAATACTCAACTCGACCTTTCTTGTTTGCTTTCCTATTGCTCTCTCTTATTGTGCGGATAACATCGAAGGGAATTAGTGTGTTTAGGAGAGATTGATTCTATAATGAGAAAATTGTCAGGTGATTCACATTTGAAAACCATTTACTTCTTTCTCTCAGCAAATGTCTGACTGTGCAGTTATATATAAAACTTGTCCGTCAAATACTCCTGGACCTGCAGACAATCCTTCTCATGAAAGAGGGCCCAATCAGTCAGGTTCAGTATGCAAGTGATCTTTTATCAAGAACTGTTAATGCTTTTTGAGGGTGGTAACTGGGGCTGAGGCAATAGAGTGAATGGAATGGGGGTGGTGGTGGGGGAGGGGGGGGGGTGCGGTGTAAAATATAGTTTACTCTCAACCTTGCTCCATTTGTCCTCACGGCCATGTCAAGTGGGGCAGAGAAGATCAGACGACTTGCCTTTGAAGTCTCCTGCACCACCTGATGGTTGGTTATACAGGAACGTCGGCTGTGGTACAGAAATTGGCTGTTTGCCCAACATTTTGGCAGCAGGGACACTAAGGCCCAGGGAGTTCAACGGCAGAAGGTAATTTACCAATTTAAGAGAGTAATACATCAACAATAGGAGGAATAAAAATATTTCAATAACCTTAATATAACAGATGAGCAATCATAACCTGTAAAACACCAGGAGTTCCAGGGTGTTGCAGGAAGCTTTGCTCTTTAAAAGGCAGACATTAAACAGCAGTTTGCATATATGTTTCTCCTTTATCAAAGTTAATCCTCAAGGGATTAGGAGAGAGAATCAAAAGCATAATTGAAAAGGTATGTTTCAGAAAGGATTGCAATCCTGGAGCGAGCCAGAAGGGTTATGGAGCTTGAACTGAGAACTGCACTGGAAATGCTGCTGGAAAAAGACAGGTACAGAAAACCAGTGTCTGAATTCTGAAACATTTCAAAGTTATTTCTTTGCCACACGACTTGCTGACAGTGCATTTGTATGCATTGCTTCCATCGTGACCAGCGTGCACACTGTAGTATCATGGGTAATAAAGATTCACATGATTCTCTTCTTGATGATCAATAGCAAAACTATTGCTGAACCTGCACCACCAACATCTGCAGGTTGTCACTGACCAATAAACTTCAAGGGATTAGCAACATTAATTCACAACTAGGTCAGAGGTTGGCTGCACTACAGAGAATAGTTAACCCCTTGACTTCCCAAAGATGTTTCAACTTGAACAAGTCCAAGCCCTCTAATTGCCTGAATGAGTGCAGCTCTACAAACACTCAAGAAGCTCAATACCACCAAGGACAAAGTGGCCTGCTTGATTGGCATCCCATCTATTACCTTAAGTATTTGTATCCCTTATTCCCCGTGCTCAGTGGCAATAGTAGGTAGAGCCAAACCCAAAATGTGCTGTTCCATCCTGCCAAGGCACATTCGACAGTACCTTCCAAATCCACAGCCTCTATCACCTTGAAGCACAATGCTGGTGTACTGGACCAGCACGTCAACCACATTTCTAATTTTGAAATGCTTTGCAATTCCTTCCTCCATCATTGGGTCCAATCCTGAACCCCCCCCCCCCCCCCCTCCCTCACTGCACTGTGGGTGCCCCAAAACCACACTAACTGTAGCGGTTCAAGCTCAAACCTCACCATCACTTTCTCCCCGGCAACTAGAAAGGGGCAATAAACACTGGCCTTGTCTGTGATGCTCAATTCCCATCAATGAGTATAAAAAATTTGGATGAAAAGAATCAGGTGTCAATCAATACTTAATACTTAAGTAGACTAAATATGGCTCGTGCAGGAAAACTGAACTTTTCATGTCATTTTACTGATGGCATATAATTGAAGCCAATGTTTGATATTCCCCTTTAAACAGGGGATTGTTAGTTCAGTATGTAGGTCAGAGCGAAGGATTATTGTCCGTGTGATGTGAACAGAATTTGACATACAAATTTAATTCTAAAGGCTGTACATTGCAACCTTCTGTTATTCTTTCCAGCATTGCTCTCCTTCGATGCCTAAAATTAACCCTTTCATTAAGAAGCACAGCCTATAAATGACAGATCCACTTTATCATTGCTACACTTCTGCTTTGCACTGAGTTTCCAAATGTTGCTGTGAAATCCAGATTGCATGCGTATTGTTTCTAAAAAAGATATTTTCACTGCCATCACAGTTTCAGGCTCTGTTCATTAAACAAGGAAGCGGTTTGCTTTACGAGCATGGGTTGCTTTTTTATTGCAAAGGGATGGGCGTGTTAGTCTAAGGAAGCCTTAAGCACCTGGCGTACTGTATACAATCTTTCTTTAGTGAAGAAAGGGTATTTTTATCTGAGAGGGGCTGCAACAAAGGTTCATTATTATAGCTTCATGGAATGAGTAGAACAGGACTATAGTCTCTGAAGTTCAGAAGAATGAGAAGTGATTTCATTGAAATGTATACAATTCTTAGAATGCAATTCACACACTGAGCAGATGTCTCCACAGGCAGGAGAGTCTAGAACAAGGTTCTCAGTTTATCAGATCAACAATTCATAGTTATCTTGCAGAGAAATGTATTCATTCAGAAGAAAATTAATCTTCTATTGTCTAATCCAGAAGAATTAGGATGGTTAATTGTTAAATATATTTGAGGTTGAGATCAATAAATTTTTGAACACTCAAGGATTCAAAGATGATGGGAAAATGATTTCTTGGAGAATATTTTTCAAGACTCCTAGCTAACCACCTTCTTTCTGCTGTTGGGTTTGTAACAGCTGTTCCTTCCATTCTGTATCTCAGTCGTGGTGATGCTGAAACTCAGTATTTTTCAGAATCATAAAATTTTTTCATTTCCCTTCATTTTCTTTTACTTGCGCAACCTAAAAATAACATTGCTGACATTCAATCACTAAACCTTGAATAAGCTCATCCCTTCCTTCTATTTATTAATATCATTCTTGAGGCTGCTGTGATCTTGATGGTCAAATGGACAAAGATGCCAAGTCTTCTATCTTTTCAGCCCAACTTGTCCATGCCGCCCAATTTTCACAACTATTAGTCCCATTTGCCTGCATTTGATGCATATCCCTCCATACCTATCCCATCCACGTACCTGTCCAAACGCTTCTTAAATGACAAAATTGTACTCGCCTTCACCACTATCTCTCGCAGCCCATTCTAAACATTCACCACCCTCTGTGATAAAAAAATTTAACCCTCTGGACCCTTTACATCTCTCTGCGCTCACCTTAAACCTATGCCCTGTAGTGTTAGATACCCCTACCAGCAAGGATGGCATTTGTTGCGCATCCTGAATTAACCCTTAAACAGATTGCTGTGTCACTTCAGCGGGGAGTTCAAAGTCAGCCACATTGTTATGGGCCTGGAATCACATTTAAACCAGAGCAGTTAAGGATGACAGATTTCCTTCCCTGAAGTACATTAGTGAACCATAGGGGCTTTTATGGCAAACAATTGTTTCATGGCAATCCTTACTGAGACTAACTCTCAGTTCCAGATTTTATTAGTTGAATTTAAATTCCACTAATTGCAATGGTGTGCTTGCACATATCCTGGGCATCTGGATTACTCACTTAGTTCACTTTGATAATGAGAGCTCTGCGACTTTGAAAGAGTTAAAGTTATCTGACCTAGATCGCGAAACGGATCAGGAGCTTGCGTTTTGAATGTGTCTGAATGTCGAGGTTTAATCTGTCAGCTCTTGAGGATTTATTTGATTTGCTGGAACCATCTGCCACAAAAGTTGAATGATGTTCCAGCTTTTATTTCAGGGAGTACAGCATTATGGATGCTTTGCTATGCACGAGGCAGCTTTCATGTTGTTACACTGCCTTGAAGGCAGTGCTTATTCAGATCCTATGCCTTGTTATTGAAAAGCTAACAGTGAGTGCATTTAGATTCCATTTGCATTGCAATAAATTGCAAGAGAAGAATCCTAAACAGCATTCTACAAATGGACACTCCTATACTTGTTTTAGAAAGTAGGAAGTATTTGAAAATGTAATTGAGATTTATTTTCTTTAATGAATTTTAACTAGCAATTGATTGAAGTGTAATTAGATTCGCTATTATTATGCAAAATGTTGATTTTAAATTCCTTCTGTCAGATTTTGGGGCTATTCATGCATCTTCCTTCATTATTCTTATGTCATAAACGTAATTTTGAACAAAGGAATCCATCTCAGGAAGGATAATCAAATGTTCAGGTATCTCTCCACTGTAACGTTAATAACAGAGAGACAATTCAAATCACTACTTTTAATTCAGAAGGTTTATATTATTTCGCAGCAAATAAGCTACAATTAATGATAGGACAGTAGCTAAAATGAAGCAAATGGAGGGTTAATCACATGGGCGTCTTATGGGGAACAGACAAGCGAAGGCAATGGCCCAGTGATATTATCAGCAGTATATTAATTCAAAGATCTAGGCAATGTTCTGGGGACTTAGGTTTGAATCCCACTGTAACAGATCGTGAAATTAGTAATCAATAAAAATCTGGAATGAAGGGTCTAATGATGGCTGTAAAACAATGTAGGAAAAACCCATCTGGTTTACTAATGCCCTTTAGGGAATGAAATTTGCCACCCTTACCTGGTCTAACCTACATGTGAGGGTCTCGATTAGAGTGGTGCTGGAAAAGCACAGCAGGTCAGGCAGCATCCGAGGAGCAGGAAAATTGACATTTCGGGCAAAAGCCCTTCATCAGGAATAGAGGCAGGGTTTTACCTAACCTACATGTGACTCCAGACCCATAGCAATGTGGTTGACTCCTAAATGTCCTTTGGGCAAATTAGAGATGGGTAATAACCACTGGCCTAGCCAATGATGCCCACATCCCATGAATTATTTGTTTTAAAAAGGTAAAATAGAGCAACATTTAAAATAAAAATTGTTCTCAGCACATGAACAATTGTGCCATGGTCACATTTAACATCCAACCCTGCACGCTCCATAAAGTCTTTCCTAGTAATTGGTAGTACAATCATGGGTCATAGAGTCATAGAGATGTGCAGCATGGAAACAGACTCCTCGGTCCGACCTGTCCATGCCGACCAGATATCCCAACCCAAACTAGTCCCACCTGCCAGCACCCGGCCCATATCCCTCCAAACCCTTTCTATTCATATACCCATCCAAATGCCTCTTAAATGTTGCAATTGTACCAGCCTCCGCCACATCCTCTGGCAGCTCATTCCATACACGTACCATTGTCTACTTGAAAAGATTGCCCCTTAGGTCTCTTTTATATCTTTCCCCTCTCACCCTAAACCTATGCCCTCTAGTTCTGTACTTCCCGACCCCAGGGAAAAGACTTTGCCTATTTACCCTATCCATGCCCCTCATAATTTTGTAAACCTCTATAAGGTCAACCCTCAGCCTCCAATGCTCCAGGGAAAACAGCCCCAGCCTGTTCAGCCTCTCCCTATAGCTCAAATCCTCCAACCTTGGCAACATCCTTGTAAATCTATTCTAGACTAGTTTAGAAGTCAAACGTAAATGGATGTATTTTTAAAAAATCATGTGTAATGTCCTTGAAAAGCTTGGTTTTTTGAAAATCAACACTTTTATTTTCAGTAAGATTAACACTGAAAGTCCAAGTGCAGACAGTCATATCAGTAAGGCAGCAATCCAACACTCTATGGAGACAACACTTAAATAGAGTCTGCACTGTAATGAGGAGTCTTCAGAGGGAGCAGGGGCAGGTCCTCTCAAAACCCTAATCCACTGAGGCTCATCCACCATAGAGTCATAAAAGTCTACAGCACAGAATAAGGTGCTAGTCAAAAATGACCACTTGCCTGTATTAATCCCATTTTCCAGCTCTTGGCCTATAGCCTTGTATGCCTTGGCATTGCAAGTGCACATCTAAATACTTCTTGAATATTATGAGGGTTTCTGCCTTTACCATTCTTACAGGCAGCGAGTTCTAAATTCCCAACACCTTCTGAGTGAAAAGGACTTTCCTCACATCCTTTTTAATCTTCCTGCCCCTTACTTTAAATCTATGACCCCTCATCAGTGATCCCCCCATCAAGGGGAAAATTTCCTTCCTACCTACTCTGTCTATGCCCCTCTTAATTGTATATATCTCAACCATGTCTGCTCTCAGCCTCCTCTTTTCCAATGAAACAACCCCAGTCTATTCAATCTCTCTTCATAGTTACAACCTTCCAGGCCAAGCAACATCCTGGTTAAAAAAAAAACAAAGAACTGCGGATGTTGGAAATCAGAAACAAAAACAGAAATTGCTGGAGAAACTCAGCAGGTGTGTGGCTGCTTTTTTAGTGTTCTGAAGAAGTGTTACTAGACCCAGAACGTTAATTCTATGTTTTCTCCACAGATGCTGCCTGACCTGCTGAGGTGCTCCAGCAATATCTATTTTTGATTCTCACATTCTGGTAAATGTCCTTTACACCCCCTCCTTGACACCAATCACACCGCTCCTATAATATGGACTCCAGACCTACACCAATTTAAATGGACGAGAGAGTCTAGATGCTGCTGAATGTACCGACTCACAGCTCCCTGAGAGCCATGCTTCTGTCTGGAGTTCCTGATGGGTGAAATAAGCAGGTAACTCATGATCCTTGTGAAAATTCAAACTCTTAACCACGACCATAGTTAACGAGCTTGAATTTGATGAAGCAATACGAGGGAGATTTCAGTTCGCCAGGGAGCATTGAAATTCTGGTGTTCAATCTGCTGACACCATTACAAGAGAGCACTCCCATTCACCCACGAGTCCGGACACCCCATCCCAAACCTCATGGACAGGGCCATGAGCAGGCTGCTGGTGCCCATCAATAACATCCATCCCAGCTCACACCAAGTGACCTTGTTGAGACCCCAGTCATTTTCAGCCCTCCAAAACCCAACTACGCTAAAGCAAGAAATTACATTTCTTTGGCTTTCAGCTCAAAAAAGAGTCATTTACCTTCTATACTCAAGGCAATGGATTAGTTGTGAAATGGACTATTTTATTGTCTAAACAATCTGAGGCCTTCACAGGGTTTCAAACTGACCCTATCAGCTGGTGGAAGTTCCTGTGAAATCAGGACTTAAAAGGTGGAGTTTCCCCTGAAAGCCTGGGAATTCCCTTACATCACCAACCTGCCTTGTGATACAAGACAAGGAAAAGATCGACCCGGGAGATCACCACACCTTCACTAAAATTTAAGAGATTGGACAACAAATCACAGCATTACCAGATTCCACGCCAAAATCTATAGCAGAAATCAAGCCTTCTACTCTCTCCAGTCTGTAGCCTGGAGGCCATTGTCTTTATCTTGATTATGAAGAAAGCCAGAAGTCACATCAAGACTAAATGACTATTGAGCATGCGAACAATGTTTTCAGTAATGCAGTGGCAAGCTTATGAGGTGACTCAGATCATTACTTCAGTGCTTGATGAGCACTGTTGATCAACTTGTCAAATACTGTTTTGTAAAAGAGCTCAAGCTGTTTGAATGTATAGGCTCCTGAATGGCACCATCAGATTCAAACTGATAGCAGTTTAACAATGCTGCCTGAAATTTCTCCCTTTGCTGTTTCAACAGGAGCAATAATCCAGTCACCTCGACAGATTTTCACCTCTGCTAACGTGAGAAGAGAAATTCTGATAAACACTATTAAATTGCTCATCTGCTGGCACATCATGTGTCAGAGTCTTAAACACGATAAACTAATATTTAAATAGGATCGATTTCCATGTTTATTTGAGTTATACTTACCTTACATTTACTCATTCACAATTTCCAACCACAGACGCCCCAAACCCATCAGGGGTCAGAGGGGGAAGTATATGAATCCTCATGCTGCCTTCGTGCAGTATTATTGAGATCCAAACCATAACTGGTGACAAGATATGGCAGGCCAGGCAGCATCCGAAGAGCAGGAGAGTCAACGATTCGGGCATAAGCCCTTCTTCCTGATGAAGGGCTTATGCCCGAAACGTCGATTCTCCTGCTCCTCAGATGCTGCCTGGCCTGCTGTGTTTTTCCAGCATCACATTTTTCAACTCTGGTCTCCAGCATCTGCAGTCCTCACTTTCTTTTCCCTGGTGACAAGATACTCAATTAAGTGCAAACGCAGTTCCCTACCAACAGGCTGCAGCAAAGAAACTTATTCCAATAAATTCAATTGAATTTGCAGACTTAGATTTGCCAATTGCAATAAATTTAATGTGACTATTGGAAACCCCCACTATTCCAGTAATTCCAACAGTGTGGAAACAGGTCCTTCAGCCCAACACTCACCCTTTGAAGAGTTACCCACTCAGACCCATTCCCCTACCTTATTACTCTACATTTAATCCTGACTAATGCACCTAACCTACACATCCCTGAACACAGTGGGCAATTTAGCATAGCCAATTCACCTGACCTATACATCTTTGGACTGTGGGGGGAAACCAGAGTACTTGGAGAAAACCCACGCAGTCACAGGGAGAATGTGCAAACTCCACACAGACAGTCACTCGAGGCTGGAATCGAACCCGGGTCCCTGGCACTGTGAGCCACCATGCCACCCTCATATAAGCTCATATAAACTTAAATTACATTAACTAATTGATATCTCATTCATTAATGTAACTATTGCTCACACATCAAAGGAGGTGCTGCCTGCCTGTCCCATGTGGTTTAGTATCTTTAGGATGTCATTGTAATTCCAACTTAACTTGAAATCATCTTGGACAGGATGTGATTGTGTCTGCACTGCACATGACTGCGTCAATGATAAAAACAGAGCCCTCAATGTCTAAAATGTCCATAGGAAAATGAATGGCCAGCCTTTGCTGATTGAGGTGGAATTGGCTGTACAACTGCTGTGCCAGGTACAGGGTGGAATTCAAGTTGTGGCAACAGTGAGGCACCCATAAAACTTTGCTCACATTTCCTCATTTCAAGTCACTCTCATTAAGGTTTCTGGGCCATTCAGTTTTACAGCTGTTGGGAGGATACTATGAGCAAACACGTATATTACTTGTAAAACAGCTCAAGCTGTTTGAATGTATAGGCTCTGGAATGACAGCATAGGATTCAATCCTATAGCAATTTAACAATGCTGTCTGAAACTTTTCTCTTTGCAGTTTCAGCAGGGACAATAATCCATTCACCTTGACAGATTTTCACCTCTGCTAACACGATAAGAGAAATTCTGATAAACGCTACTAAATTGCTCATCTGCTGGCGCATCATGCGACATAGTCTTAAACACAATAAACTAATACTAAATAGAATACATTTCCATGTTTGTTTGAATTGTTCTTACCTTCCATTTACTCATTCACAATTTCCAAGTCCCAAACCCATCAGGGGTCAGAGTGGGAAGTATATGAATTCTCATGCTGTTCACCAGTGCAATCTCATTGAGATCCAGACCATAACTGGTGACAAGATATTCAATTAAGTGCAAATACAGTTCCCTACCAACAGGGTGCAGCAAGGATAAGGCATGCATCCATATCCAGGGGGATGCAATGGCCTAGTGGCATTATCGCTGGGTTAACCCACCGACTCAGATAATATTTTGGGGACCTGGGTTTGAATCCCACCATGGCAGATGGTGGAATTTGAATTCAATAAATATCTGGAATTAAGAATCTAGTGATGACCATGAATCCATTACCAATAGTTGGAAAAACCCATCTGGTTCACTAATGGAAGGAAACTGCCATCCTCAGCTGGTCTGGCCTACATGTGACTCCAGACCCACAGCAATGTGGTTAACTTTCAACTGCCTTTTGGACAATTAGGAATGGGCAATAAATGCTGCCTAGCCAGTGATGCCCTCATCCTGAGAATGAATAAAGTTTTAAAAAAAGAACAAAATGGTGAGCTCTTGTATCTCTGTCAGCAAGTGTTGATTTTAGTGAGAAATGTCAATTTTACAACAGGTTTACACTAAAAAGCCACTTGTTAGAATTGAATTTTGTTCTATTGATTTTATGGTTTACATTTCAATTGTGTCAGCATTCTGTTTCAACTTGAAAGAATGGTCCCATTGAACATAAGGATAAAGTTTGCAATTCCAATGCAGCCTCAATATGTTTAGCATGTCACTGCTGTTAAACAGAAGGGCGAGAGGAAGAAGGCTTGCATGTATATAGTGCCTGTCACAACCTCAATAAAATACATGGCCAGTCTTGCAATGTAGAACAAATAGCTGCCGAAGCCTATGTGATAATGTCCTACAACAGATTATCAGATTGTGTGTTTTAGTGATATTGGTTCACGGCTAAATATTGACTAGGACAACCTGGAAATATCTACTGATCTTTTTCAATTGTGCCATTGGATCTTTCCTCTCCACTTGAGAGGGTGGAGGGTGTGTCGGGTTAATGTGTCATCTGAAAGACATCACCTCCAACTGTGCAGCACTCCAAATGTCAGCCTGGATTTTGTGATCAATTCTTTGGAGGGTAGAATGGAAAAGAATATCCTTTATTGTCACGTGTACTCCAGTACAGAGGTACAGGAGTATAGTGAAAGATTTTTACAATGACTGCCTCTAATGGCACCATCTTAGATACAAACTACCTAGGAGCAAATCTTGGATATAAAAGAGGAATAAAAGGAAAAGTAGTAGCATGGCTTCCGGAATCTAAAAAATAAGTTAGAAATAAGATACTTACACCATAGTTAAAGGACACATAACAGTCAGGTAACTGACCATATTTCAAATATGGTCTGACCGCCCTCACCAGGTCCCAGTCCAACAATTGTTTCTCTCTGTTCCAAACCTCCAGTCTGCTCCGCACCAGTACTCAGCTGCATCAACTTAAGTTGCGCTGCTTTGGGACTCGCTTCCCCTTATGCTGCTGCAGGACTGCTAAAAAGAAAGAAAAAGAACAGACATTGCAGAGGAGCATCCTTCTCTGCCACCATCTTATTGGAGGGGGTATGATCCCATGATCTTCTAGCTCAGAGGTCTGATTACACCATTAAGCTATGGCTGACACCAAACATGTTAAATACTGATCAACACTGCCACGGTCATGGCTTGTTACTTTGCCTGGGATGGAAAACTGACGCAAGGCAGAGAGGTTAATACTGAAAACAAAGATAAAGGGCGTTCATTTTGTTTCCATGGATATTCCCAATGTATTTAAGTTCAGGAATTCCAATGCTATGTTGTTTTGGATTTTTTTCCATTGAGAAAGACAGATAATTCTGTCTCTGCCAGAAAGCAAAGACCATGGGTTAATTTCCTGAATGTCTTTGTGGTGAAAGCTACAACCCAGTGTTTTTCTTTATTTATTCCTAAATGGGATCCAAGGCCAGCCCTGATTGGACTAATTGCTGTAGAGAAAGTGTTGCTCAGCTGTCTTTTGAAACTGCTACAATTTGTGAGATGATGGTGTTCTCTCAGGGCTGTTAGGAACATAGGAACATAAGATATAGGAGCACAGGGAGGCCATCTGGCCCTCAAGTCTATTCCACCATGCAACTAGATCATAGCTGATCTTCTACCTCAACACCATTTTCCCACACATTTTCCCTCTATCCTTGATCTCTTTAATATATAGGGGCCTACTGATCCATTTGCTACCTCTCAGCCCAGCTCTGCATCCTATCTATGTAGGGTCCTCCTGACGGCCTGTATTCTCTAAAGTTTAGAATTGTGAGAAATGATCATACAAGATTTTTACAGGCCTCAACAGGTAGACATATGAAGAAGGATTCAGCTGGATGTTGGGTCTAGAGAATGAGAGGAGGTAGGATTCTTTTGTGCCAAGCATAGTGATTCTTTGGAATTCTTTACCTTGAGGGGTATGGTGGCTCAATTGTTGAGTACATCCAAGACAGAGATCAGTGGGCCCCTTGATATTAAAGAGATCAAGGATAGAGGGAAAATGTGTGGGAAAATGGTGTTGAGGTAGAAGATCAGCTATGATCTAGTTGCATGGTGGAATAGACTTGAGGGCCAGATGGCCTCCCTGTGCTCCTATATCTTATGTTCCTATGTTCCTAACGGCCCTGAGAGAACACCATCATCTCACAAATTGCAGCAGTTTCAAAAGACAGCTGAGCAACACTTTCTCTACAGCAATTAGTCCAATCAGTGCTGGCCTTGGATCCCATGTAGGAATAAATAAAGAAAAACACTGGGTTGTAGCTTTCACCACAAAGACATTCAGGAAATTAACCCATGGTCTTTGCTTTCTGGCAGGGACATAATTATGTGTCTTTCTCAATGGAAAAAATCCAAAACAACATAGCATTGGAATTCCTGAACTTAAATACATTGGGAATATCCATGGAAACAAAATGAACGCCCTTTATCTTTGTTTTCAGTATTAACCTCTCTGCCTTGCGTCAGTTTTCCATCCCAGGCAAAGTAACAAGCCATGACCGTGGCAGTGTTGATCAGTATTTAACATGTTTGGTGTCAGCCATAGCTTAATGCGGACAAGTGTGAGGTGATGCACTTTGGACAGAGTAATCAAAATGCAAAGTACTGGGCTAATGGTAGGATTCTTGGGAGTGCAGATGAGCAGAGAGATCTCGGTGTCCATGTACACAGATCCCTGAAAGTTGCCACCCAGATTGACAGGGTTGTTAAGAAGGCATACAGTGTTTTGGACTTTATTAATAGAGGGATTGAGTTTCGGAACCAGGAGGTTATGCTGCAGCTGTACAAAGCTCTGCTACGGTCACACCTGGAGTATTGTGTACAGTTCTGGTCACTGCATTATAAGGAGGATGTGGAAGCTTTGGAAAGGATGCAGAGGAGATTTACTAGGATGTTGCCTGGTATGGAAGGAATGTCTTATGAGAAAGGCTGAGGGCCTTGAGGCTGTTCTTGTTAGAGAGAAGAAGGTTGAGAGGTGACTTAATGGAGACATACAAGATAATCAGAGGGTTAGATAGAGTGGACAGGGAGAGCCTTTTTCCAAGTATGGGGATGGCAAACACGAGGGGCAACAACTTTAAAGTGAGGAGACACAACTTTAAAGTGAGGGGAGATAGGTATAAGACAGATGTCAGAGGTAGTTTCTTTACTCAGAGAGTAGTAAGGGTATGGAATGCTTTGCCTGCAACGGTAGTAGATTTGCCAAGGTTAAGTGCATTTAAGTCGTCATTGGACAGGCATATGGACATACGTGGAATAGTGTAGGTGGGATGGGCTTCAGATTAGTATGACAGGACGGCGCAACATTGAGGGCCGAAGGGCCTGTACTGCGCTGTAATGTTCTATGTTCAGGTTAAGTTGGAGCTCCAGAAGACCGACCAAGTTTTTAGAGTTATGATAGTGTATGAATAGGAGGAGATCTTGCAGAGTGTGGTGTTTTCCTGCAACTGCAACTGCTGTTATTCTTCTAAATGGCAGCCTAACTGTTTGAATCATGCTAGTCCACCCAGGAGAGTTGTTATGGAAGCACTTCTACACACACAGCCTGGTAGAAGTTTGGAACTCTCTTCCACAAATAGCAGCAGATGCTAGATCAGCTCTTAGTTTTAGATTAGATTCCCTATAGTTTGGAAGAATAACCCACCCAGACTCATTTCCCAACATTTACCCTACTCTTAACACTATGGGCAACGTAGCATGGCCAATTCACCCTAACGTGCACATCTTTGGACTGTGGGAGGAAACCCATGCAGACACAGGGGGAATGTGCAAACTCCACTCCTGAGGACAGGGAGAATGTGCAAACTCCACTCCTGAGGCAGGAAGCGAACCCGGGTCCCTGGCGCTCTGAGGCAGCAGTGCTAACCATTGAGCCACCATGTCACCCCCAATCTGACATTGGTAAACCTCTATTCAGCAAAGGTATTAAGAGGTATGGGCCAAAGGCAGGTATATGGAGTTAGGCCACAGATCAGCCAGAATCTCATTGAATGCTTGAACAGGCTTGAGAGGCTGAATGGCCTTTTCCTGTTCCTATGTCCTATCAAAGCTTTGGGAGGTTCTGAAAGGAAACCTTGACGAGTTGTTGCAATGCATCTTTTCAATAGTTCTGCAGTCACTGAGTACTTGTGATGGACTAAGTCAATGTGTTTTTAACTGCCAATCAAACTGATCACTTTGTCCTGGTTTACGTACAGAACTTAAAGCAACAGTTAATGTGCAACATCTGTTGAGATAACTGATCTCAGCAAAAGCAATTGACTGCTGTTCACCTCACCATTCTTAGAACAGCCACAGTTTTCATTCCTGATTCTCACTCAACGACTTCTTTTTGAATATGTATTTGAATACTCAATGAGATCAGGATTGGTCTCAGCAGTTAACTCTTACTGCAGTGAGATTACCTGTTGACTGCCCTTGTCAGAGTCAAAGGTGAAGAATGGCCACTGAATGTTTGGAAGCTGCCTGTGTATCACAGACAAGGCTGGCCTTTAATGTCCACCTCTGGTGCCTCTGAGATGGTGCCAGTGAGCTTTCTTGAACCAATGCAGCCTGTGGAGTGAGGACGTTTCACACTGCGCCCTGCTAGTGAGTGACATAGCTGTGATAAAGGAACTGTGTTACATGTTCGAGGGAAGTGTGAAACTTAAAGGTTTCGTAGATTCTGGTGTCGAAGTCTTAATAAATGTTTGCGGTTAAAGTTAATTGTTAAGGTCCTGGAGTCCTGGCTGCACCAACTGGCAACCAAAAAAATTCAGCAAAGTAGTGGGAGGATATTTACCAACCTAAAAATGCAATTGAATCATATCAAAAATAATAATGTCACAAGCCAAATATTAATAGATGATTTTTATCATCTCTCTGGACAAAATGACTTTTTAACTTTTAGATAATAATGAACTGAAGCATAGAATAGGCAAAAGTAAGGACTGCAGATGCTGAAGATCAGAGTCTAGATTAGAGTGGTGCTGGAAAAGCACAGCAGGTCAGGCAGCATCCGAGGAGCAGGAAAATCGATGTTTCAGGAAAAAGTCCTTCATCAGGAATGAAGGCAGGGAGCCTCCAGGGTGGAGAGATAAATGGGGGTGGGGGTAGGGCTGGGGAAAAGGTAGCCAAGAGTACAATAGGTGGATGGAGGTGGGGATCAAGGTGATAGGTCAGAGAGGAGGGTGGAGCGGATGGGGGGAAAGAAAGATTTACAGTTAGGATAGGTCGTGATGATAGTGCTGAGCTGGAAGGTTGGATCTAGGGTAAGGGGGGAGGGGAAATGAGGAAACTGGTGAAATCCACATTGATGTGGTTGAAGTGTTCCGAGGAGGAAGATGAGGCATTCTTCCTCCCGGCATCGGGTGGTGAGGGAGTAGCAGTGGAGGAGGCCCAGGACCTGCATTCTTCAGCAGAGTGGGAAGGGGAGTTGAATGTTGGGCCACTGGGTGGTGGGGTTGATTGGTGTGAGTGTCCCATCAAGTCTCCTCATCAAAAAATGTTCAACAAAGATTCTCTTATGCACTTAGAAAGTAAAAAACGATACTGCACAGTAAGCGACGGAAAACATTTTTCAGCCCTGACACTCATCAATTCTATTTATAAATGCATCGCTTAATTAAACAATCCACTTACCTGCACTATCATTTGTGAAATGCATATCATTCTTTCTCAATAAGTCACGAGACGATCATAAATTCCTATTCAGTGAAAATCATTTACTTTCCAACTATTTTCAATCTACCCTTGCATATTTTAGGATATCTCTGATATTTTAACCACTTCATTGGGTATTTTTGTGTGGACATTGCAAATACCAACAGGCTAGGACCAACAACATTAATTAGTGAATGCGAGTTCATGCAGTGCAAGCTTTTTGCCATTAGAGGGTGATCCACCATGTCATCTGTTTAATTTTAAAGACCAGGTTATTACATTAGACATAACAGTCCTTTCTTTAAGACAAGGAGTCCATACTAGTAAAGTGTACCGTAATAATGTAGTTATACTGGCTCAGTCCATGTCATTTACCCTTTATTTGAAAAGTAAAGACCTGCATTGATATAGCACCTTCCATGATCTCAGGATTTCCAAAGTTTTTTTTAACAGTCAATGAAACATTTTTCACAGTGAAGTTGCTGTTGTAATCCGACTGTGAGAGAGAAGGCAGATTGCACCAAGTTCCATTAAAGAACATGTTTTAAATTGATATGTCAACAACTGAGTCTCCACCTGATATCTACACAGCAAATCTGTGTTGTTACATATCAATGAATTTAGCAATCCAGTTATTTGTATGCTCCAATAATTGTTTCTACCTCAATAATCGACCAGATGATCATAAGTGCTTCAAAGTTTTCCATTATGGAAAACAGATTGGTCCATTGAGATCCTGGACAATCAATGGCCCTAACTGCTTCTTATTCATATCTACTGAATTGAATTTACAATTAAAACTCATTCCTGAACCATTCCCAGTTGACAGAATACTAACATACTAAACACCGTCCATTGAGCCTCACTGTTTAGAATCCAAATGGCTCCCCATTTATTCATACTGTGTGAGATTTTTTATCCGCCACAGACAAACCTATCCCATGAACTGTTTCCTAATTCTCTAATTTTAACATTTATTCATTCACGCCCATATGGGCATGGTTGGCTAGGACAGCATTTATTTTCCATCTCAAACTGTCCTTCAGAAGGTTATGGTGGTGGTGAATGGTCTGGGGGGCCGGGGGGGGGGGGGGGGGGTGGGGGGTGGAGCAGTGGGTAATCTCACAGTGCTGTTAGGGAGAAAATTCCAGGATTTTGACCCAGTGCCAGTGAAGGAATTGTGATATAATACCCAGTTAGGAATGCTTATGGTTGGAGGTGGTGATGTTCCCATGTATCTGCTGCCCTTTCCTTCAAGCTGGTAGAGGTCACAGGTTTGAGAGGTGCTGTCAAAGGAGCCTGGATGAGTTGTACATTTTTTCGGCCCTAGACAGTAGATAATACTGTCCTTGATCAGCCAGCTTTCAGAGCTCTTCTCACTGATTAAAATGAGGGACAAAATACTAATTAACCAAAATTGCAACTGAATTAGAGTTAGAGCTAAATTCCTCATGAGGCAGTAATTTTCCACTGCAGTGCTCGTGGCTACCCAGCGTTTATTAGTTTATGGCCAGTCCTAGACTTTGCTATGTATCATTTTGAAGGAAAGCCAAGTAAAACAAAGCAATATCCACGTAATGGATCATTAAGACTTAACTTCTTTATGATATGTTTAAACAGTCTCAGCAGTTCTGGATGCAACATGCCCCAGGTATCTTTGAACATCTCTACCTTTACTCAGCGCTGTTGCTCTCTAGATACCGATCCATTCTGTGATGATTTTGATCAGTACAATGTTATCTTCACTCCCTTGATCATGCACTCTGTGTGTTATGTTGCTGCATTTTCAGGATTGCAAAGACTGCATCAGATCCACTCCTACAGGCGGCCCAGTGGCTTAGTGATTAGAACTGCAGCCCCTCAATGCAGGGTCCTGTGTTTGATTCTAACCTTGGCTGACTGTGTGGAGTTTGAACATTCTCCCCGTGTCTGCTCAGGTTTCTGTTGGGTGCTCTGGTTTCCTCCCATAGTCCAAAGATGTACAGGTTGGGTGGATTGGCCAAGCTAAATTGCCCAGATTGCCCAGATGATGGATTAACCATGAGAAATGCAGGGAATTTTTGGGGGGGGGGCAGGGTGGTTTGGATCCTCTTCAGAGGGTCAGTGAGGGCTTGATAGGCTGAGTGGCCTGCTTCCACATTGTAGGAATTCTATGATACACACCTTATTTGCTGAATCCTCAACCTACCATCACAGCTCACCTCATGGGAGTGAACAAAAACAATGGTGACCCATTGCCAATTTGGGATACTACAATCAAAAATTTCTTCTCCAACCCAGTCTCCAGCCCTTTCCTCTCAGAGGCAAGTTAAACAATCTGCCCACATTTATTGTAATATAAAAATACCACTGTACAAAACTGTCCATATGAGGAAGTTATAAGGGGAAACAAGCCCGTCCCAAACTCATGATGCTTGCAGCACGAAGATAAGAACTATCTGCAGGGAGACCACCCCTTCTCCACATGCATCATCTCACAGCCATGTCAACTCCTGAGAAAGCAAGGAAACAAAGTTAGTGAAATGGAGAGGATCCTTGGAAAATCCCTCTCAATTCCCTTCACCCCCATCAAAAGCAGGCCAGAGAAATGAGATTGATTGTCCATACATTAACCAATGTGCTGAAAGTTTCAAATTTTCAAAAGTAAGAATGGTTTTGTGAGGGGCAAACAGCAAAATCTCAGTCAACAAAACAGTGACCAGTAGCAGTTATCACCTGAAAAGAAATTTAGAATATTATCATTTTCTCCTGTGGAACCTCCCTGAGACACAGGCTACATTATCACAAGTGGTTATCAAGGCAGTGAGTGTTATGTCATTTAAAAGAGATTTTGAGTCAGAGTAAGGAAATGTGCCCAGAATGGAACACTGCAGTTACAGAGTGGTGTGTATGTGATGGGCTGAACGAGTCACAGAGTCATAGAGATGTTCAGCATGGAAACAAACCCTTCCGTCTAACCCATCCATGCTGATCAGACATCCCAACCTAATCTAGCCTCATTTGCCAGCACTTGGCCCATATCCCTCTCAACCCATCCTATTCATATACCCTTCCAGATACCTTTTAAATGTTGTAAGTGTACCAGCCTCCACCACATCCTCTGGCAGCTCATTCCATACATGCACTGCCCTCTACATGAAAAAATTGCCCCTTATTTCCCTTTTAAATCTTTTCCCTCTCACCTTAAACCTGTGCCCTCTAGTTCTGGACTTCCCTACCCCAGGAATAAGATTTTGAGTATTCACCCTATCCATGTCCCTCATGGTTTTATAGAACTCTATAAGGTCACCCCTCAGCCTCCGACGCTCCAGGGAAAACAGCCCAGCCTGTTCAGCCTCTCCCTATAGCTCAAATCCTCCAACACTGGCAAATTTCAAAAAATCTTTTCTGAGAACGGATTGCATTAATGTTGTAACTCCTGTCATGAATTTCCACACAAATTGTTCTCTGTTGAAAGGGTGAGCAACCAAAATGATTCAGCAACTTTGTCAATAAAAGTCAGATTTATCGGAATAAATCTTAGGAGTATAGAATGTGTAATAACATATTCACTTGTCAGTTTCACAGTCACTGAAAGTGACATTCTCCATTAGTCCACTGCTTAGACAAACTCTGAAATTGCTTTCTTTAGATTTGATTATTTCACCCTTCAGTCTTTTATCCTCAAAGTAAAGACATTAAAACCAAATTTTAAAAAAGGAGATTTTTAATTTAGTTGTTTACTAACATCGTCAAATATTAAGAGGGGGGGCTGCTAATAGTTAAAACATTTTCAATATTCCCTACTTCAGAATGACTAAAGTGAATGATTTTTCAATGCATCTCAAATGCTGTCCTTCATAATTTTGAATTGGGAGAAAGTGCATAGTTAAATAAATACTTAGAATGAAGTGAGCACTATTAATTTACCTTGAATATTTTTCTCAGGGCCAGTTCAAAAAGGCTTTAAAACAGGATGCCGAGAACATATGCTGTACAATAAATTATTCAAAATGTTGCTCAGGCAGTCAGAGCTAATTAAAGGGACACTGATTGAAAAAGCATTTGGCAAACCATTTTTAATTTGGAGAAGAGGGTAACCTTGAAACAGCTGGGGATATGTGCCTTTGCAGGTATGTATTCATAATTAAAGATGCTCTGAGTGGTGCCTTGTTCAAATCTGTGGAAGCAAAAAGGAAAATGACAACATTTTTTTAGCTAACTTCCTACATTACTAAAATATTCTACATGAGGTAAACTGCTTCACCAAACTATGTGTATGCACATATAAATATTACATGTGTACATTTGTTGTATTCTTGCAGGGCAGTTGTTTTGTTGCTGGGAAGGCCTACACTTGTTGATCAAACCTAATTACCCTTGAACTGAACAGTTTGGCAGGCTATCCAAATGCTATGTAATAGTCAGCAACATTGCTGTGAGTCTGGAGTTACATGTAGGCCAGATCGTGTAAAGTTGGCAAACTTCTACCCTAAAGGTGAGGGGGACCTGATTGAGGTCTACAAAATCATGAGAGGTATAGACAGGGTGGATAGCAAGAAGCTTTCTCCCAGAGTGGGGGGACTCAGAGTTCAAAGTGAGAGGGGAAAAGTTTACGGGAGATATGCGTGGAAAGTTCTTTATGCAGAGGGTGGTGGGTGCTTGGAACGTGTTGCCAGTGGAGGTGGTAGGGGCAGGAACGATAGCGTCATTTAAGGTGTGTCCAGACAGACAGATGAATGGGCAGGGAGCAGAGGGATACAGATCCTTAGAAAATAGTGACAGGTTTAGATAGAGGATCTGGATCGGCACAGGCTTGGAGGGCCGAAGGGCCTGTACCTGTGCTGTAAGGTGCTTTGTTCTTTGTTTTTGTTAAAGGACATTTGTCAACCAGATTGGTTTTTAAATGACTACCTTTTAGTTCTAGATTTTTCTTGAATTCAAATTTCACCATATCTCATGGTGGGATTTGAACACATGACCCAAGAAGGTTAACCTAGGATTCTGGATCGCCAGTCCACTGACATTACCTGGATTACTAGTCCACATGACATAACCATTCTGGCATCACCTCCTCTAGATGCATATGATTATACAGATGCTTGAAACACACTTGCACAAACACAGGTATACAGTTACACACATGCACCCATGTGAACATATACTCCAATAGACACATTATGTACAGACAAAAACATGCAAAAGCATTTATACAAACATCACACACACACATACACACACACAAACACATACACACACACAAACACACACACACACACACACAAAACCACCACCACCACCCACCGAAGGGTCTGTTTCTGTACGGTACATCTTTATGACTCTATGACTGTTTCCCACCCCAGGCAACTTTTGATAAATTACCCTATGGTTTCAGCAACATCACCAGAGGTATAACTATCATTAAGACAATTGAGGTGTCTGACAACTGATTCAGAAATCTGCTCATCTTGTTCTTTTAAGTGGTATTAATGACTGGCACAGATAGCCCACAGACATTGATTCCATAAGACTTGTATTCCTGCTGCCTCACACTATGTAGCTAGAATGTCAATAGCTAATGCTGAAGAATTATAATTGTAAGAATTATAGTGGTCTTTGCATTAGTAATTTGACTCCTGTAAATTGTAGCATTATGTTATTACAACTACCCTTCAGATTTAAATAGGAATTTGGGGAATGACAGAATGATCAGCGCAACAATTTAGTTCTTTTGCAATCTGAAGTATAGCTCAAACTGGATAAAGCAAATCTAAAACATAATCACTGACTGGATATAAAGGACTACTTCCTGCTTATATTGACTTCTTCAGTGCAACCTCAGCACAGCCTTGTAGTCTAAATGCAATTAACACCATCTGGATTGTAAAATTGTGCGTTATGGTTTGCATTGATCTCCCCTGACAGAACAGCAGTGACTGAAAGTTCATTGGAAATAAAAGTTGGAGAGATGTAATGTAAGTTGGACCTTTCAACATGTTGCTACTCATTAAGATACATGAGGAGGTTTAACTCTTTGTGTACTAATGGATGGGTAATGCCACTGAATGATTGAGTTATCCATATGACTGTACAACGTTGGAGCAGAAGTAGACAATTTGAATCGTTGTGTCTACTCCAAAATTCAGAGAGATCATTGCTGATCACCCTCAACTACACTTACCTGCCTATTCACCGTAACCTTGGATTGCCTTTCTGATTAAGAATCTGCCTAAATCTTGGATGCACTTAATGACACAGCGTGTACATATTGCCAATTGAAAAGTTGCTACTATCCTGCTGTTGAAATCTAAGGGCCCAAAGGTTCACCCGCTGACGTTTTCAAAGTGACAATGTTAACCTTCAGACTTTTGGTGCTTGATTTTACAGCCAGTCAAAGGCCAAAGATAGTTGCTAATAAGTTCCTTAGTAGCTCAGGAGAAACCTCATCAGCAAGGGAGTGATTAGAATGGCTAACACAGGGAGCAGTTGGAGTGAACAGCATAAGGAAAGTGTATAAAGAAATGGGGGAGAAAGGAATAGAAAAATTAGTCGATTAAGACAGATGAAGGGTGTTAGGATGGATCTTATGAGAAGAAGAAACACCAACAAGCACCTGTTGGGCTGAATATTTTCTGTGCTGAATATGATCTATAAAAAAATTTAAGTGGGTTCACCTCCAAAAATGTAAATAAGGAAATAAAGCTATACAGAAAAGTGTTTATATTTATTTTGTTAGAATGTAAATTAGGTAGAATACAGTATGTAACATGAAAGTAATTATTAGAAAGTTAAAGTGATAAAGAGATGTGAGAGAAGAAAAAAAAATTGAACAAACAGAAGTGATGATTGAGAAGTTTTAAAATTCTAGTTTTAAATAATGCTGTTGTTAATTTTACAACCATGAAATGACTCCAGTCCCAGACCAGTTTTATTGATGTGACAGTAGGGTTTGTTTGGTAGTATGGTGAGACAGCCAGAAACTGACTGGCCCATGTCAGTTAAAAGTTTCTACTCCCAAGGGTTAACATATACGAAAGCATTCTGTTTAATCTGATGAATCTTCTTACATTGTCAGAGAAAAGCTTTGGGACTAGTATTAAAATCCTTCTCATACAAAGAATAATCTTGCATTTTACTCCTGCTAGTTTCTGTGCCCTTAGGACTTGCTTCTTGTACGCATGAAGAAGACCACAGTGGAACCAAGGGCAAGGTTGGGACAATTCACAAGGGGCTATGTAAGGCAGATGTACAGTATGAACACGTATTGAAGTTTACTGTGACCCAGTGGAGGCACAGCCTTTTTGATACCATTGTTACTGAGCATTACTGGGCTGAAGTCAAATATGCAAATTAGTATTCTGATTAAGTCAAATCAATCTTTGTAGAGGCTGGTGATGGAAGGATCATCTGAGTTGATTGCAGAACTCGCATCCAGTGCGAACATGTTAATGAGTGATTAGCTGGAAAGTGGCTATTTTTAACCATCTCAACATGGAGCTATTCTCAGATGCCACGTGTTATCTCTAACAGCTCATTAGGTCCTTTCCAAACTCAGCCTCTACTGCGCACTGCTTCTCAGTGTATAAACATCTATTGAATCTTAGTACAGTACTGCACCAACCTATAGAACTCAGGAAAGATGTTTAAATTGGTTAACTGTGCTACCACTGGACATACATAGCAAACAATTTTTGGAATGGTTGAAAGTCTGTGGGAGGTTAGACTTTTTAATATAAAAAAGAACTTTTGCCCTTTGTCTTTTGTACCTTTTATATTGCTGAAGGTTGTACCATGTAACAGATGAGGTGCAGAAAAGCTTACAGAATATACTTTAAAGTCAACATCCCTGTTAAAAGACAGCTCATCATCAGATCTCTATTCAAACAGACACGAGCTTGCATTGTAATAAACTAGCATAATGGTGACCATTTAACCATTGTCAATTGTCATAAAGCCCCTCCAAAAAAAGCAAAATACTGCAAAAATCTAAACCAAACAAAAACTGATACAGAAACTCAGTAGGTCTGGCAGCATTTGTGAAAAAAGATCAAAAGAGTTTTGCCTCATATGAATCTTCTGTACAACGTTTTCCGTTTCTCTCTTGACAGATGCGGCCAGACCTATTGAGTGTCTCCAACATTTTCTTTGTTTGTTGTTAAAAACCCACCTGACTCACCAATGTCATTTTGGAAAGGAAATCTACCATCCTTACCTACTCTGGCGCATATGTGACTCCAGACCCACAGCAATGTGGTCGACTCTTAACTGCTGTCTGGGCAATTAGGGGTGGGCAATAACTGCTGGTAAAGCCAGCTACATCCACCATTACATGTGGAGATAAACAAAATGTTTGATATTCTTCTGACTCCTGGTGAATTCAACTAAAGCCAAATTAAAATGCTGAGGCTAAAGTCTCCACTATAGGAGATGAGAACAACTATGACACTCAGCAGGCTTTACAATCTCAATTTTTATTTCACGTTGGATAAAACAGGAAAACACAAAGCAGGGTAGACCTTAACTTCGGAATTCCTCTTCTAAACCTCTCCATTCCCCCACCCATTGTGTTCCCTTCCCTTGACCAAGCTTTCAGATCACCGTCATTATTTCTCCTTGTGTGACTGGCTATCAAATTTTGTTTGGTTATTTTCCTTTGACACACAGAATGTTTCACTGTGATATAAATGTAAACATTTCTGGTCAGTAATGAAACAGGTAATAAGGAGTTGGTAGGCATTTTACACCTTTACTCAACAGATAGATACCCAATGCTACACACCCTCAAAAAAAAAGAACAAACAAAACCTTATTTCACTTTACTTTCTTATCCCTCCCATAGGTTTATTGAATCATTGACACATTGCTGTTTATAGGGTCTTGCTGTACAAAGTAGCAGCTGAGTGAGTAATTACACTTTAGAATTACTTCTCTGGCCGCAAGTTGTTTTGAGACATCTGGTGGTTGTGTAAAATGCTACATAACTGCAATTTCTTTTGTTTTCCCTCTTTGAATATATCTGCAGAGACCCTTGCTAATTACCCCAAAGTTTATCGATACAGGTGCACCAACAAAAGCATCTCCCGTTGAATGATGCCACTACCATCTAGAAAGGCAAACACAGCAGATACATCGGAACACCACTACCTGCAAATGCAATATTAGTGCATCTGTACCAATCTCAGCTGTATCCCATGTGTCTACAAACCAAGATGAACTTGTGTTCCTTGAATAGACTTTCACAAAAAGACATTTAAGAACTGGAATTACCAAATATTTCAGCTTTAAAAATTCATTGGTTCTTTCACTTCTAAATACAGGCAGTACTTGGGGTTGTGAAAATGTTCCATTCTTGAATATGTTCGAATTGTACACAATATGGGATGATATAAAATAGCCAGTCATAAGTACGAGGAAACATTTGCAATTTAAAATCAATATTAATGCATATTTGTATGAGATCTCATTTATAAGCAGAGGTGTTTTTAAGTCAGGCTTTCGTAAATTAGGGACTGCCTGTATCTATTAGATTAGTTGGAGTACGTAAAGTTCATTTATGGGCTACTGTAGATGGGAACAACAGGAAAGCTCTTGGCTTTCAGCGGGCGGTTTAAACATGGATTCTTCCATTTTGCACACAAGTAGTTTCTGGCAGCATTCCAGGTGTGTTATTGTTGGATAACCTTGACTTTTATCGAGAAATTTGTTTTGTTGGTGTTGTGTTCCTGTTGAATTATGTATATCATAAATTAAATCAGCCTTGTATTTTCATTTAGTCTGGTGATTTAAATCATCTGTGAGCTGAATTCTCTTTTGACCTTTTCAAAATCAAATCATGCTGTTCATTACTGAGCATTTTCCCCCAAATAGTCTCCAGAATAAAAGAAGCTAATTAGGAGAGAGGTCACGTGGTGTGTTGATGGAGGAGCAGGCAGTGTTGTTGAGCTCCTGGGGCAATTTGGCTCTTTTACTGTTTCCGTGGCGTCAAGGCAAGATAAGAACTGCATTCTTCTGCTGAAAGTGTTTAGCAACACATGCTGTGAGGACCACATCCTGCAGACCTTGGGATAATTAATGGAAATGGGCAAAGAGAATGCTGAAGCAAAAATATAACCTGTTGTTAGCCAGTTTAGGAGTATGACTACAGAGCTGAGGACCTATTAAAAACGGTGGAGTCAAAGTTCAACTTCCACACTCCTGACAGAGCCTGGCAAAATGCTTTGTAGAATTGTGTATTCCTGCAGTTCCCTATCTGTTTGGATGGAAGAATATGGGTTCCTGGTGCATAGCAGACCAAGTTTCCAAAATTAAACTAGCCCCATTTTCCTGCATTTGATCCAAATCCCTCTAAACCTTTCCTATTCATGTGCCTATCCAAATGTCTTTTAAATATTATAGCTCTACCTGCCTCTACCACTTCCTCCTAAAGCTTATTCAATAAACGCATCACCCTCTGTGTGAGACAGTTGCCCCTCAGGTCCCTTTTAAACCTATTCCCTCTAGTTTTAAACTCTCCTACCCGAGGGAAAAGACCTTTACCATTCACTTTTTGGATCGGCACTGAGCTTCCAGCGTATACTATGGGAGGGCTCCATTGATTATTGTCGAAGGTTCCGTCTTTCAGATAAAATGTTAAATCAAAGTCCTCTTCTGCCCTCTCATGTGGATATAAAATAATCCATGGCATTACTTTAAGGAACAGCGGTGTTATTGCCTGGCCAATAGATAACTCTCATGGACAAGTTGGAGCAAAGGGTCTGTCTGCGTGCTGTATGGCCTTTTGACTCTGTAACAGGCCTGCTAGGGTGGTAGAGGCGGGAACCCTTAAGACATTTAAGAAGACAACAGCCAAGCACTGGAAAATAGGATTAGGGTAGATAGAAGACCTGCACAGATGCAATGGGCCAAGCTGCCTTTTACAATGCTGTAAAAATTCAATTACTAATTTCAAGACCTGCATTCCCAGCATGTGCTGGATGTGCAGAAGTGATGTATTCTTCCTCAACTATTCTACAGAACTTATTATTTGTAATGAGATATCTCAGAGTGCCCTATATAGCTCCATAAACTGGGCTATAGTAGGCAGAGTGGTCGGTGAAGTTGTTGTGGGAGGGAGGGTAATACGGTTGTCAAATGTTAGCAAACATTGGCTATGGAGGTGACATTGAATGGAGCACAGTGTACATGCTCAGTGGAGACATTAGGAATGAGAGATATGGCGATGGCCTCCAGGACTTATGCATCATAGAACCACATTGACCTTCCAATGTACTCTAATGGAGGGTTGTATTGTTGAAGGTCCATCTTTCAGATGAAATGTTAAACCAAAGTCCTCTTTTGCCCTCTCATGTGGATATAAAATAACCCATGCCATTACTTGAAGGAACAGCAATGTTATTACCATTGCCCTGGCCAATAGATAACTCTCAATCAACCAATAAACAGAATATCTGGTCATTATTACACCATGGGTCATGAAAGCTTGCTGCAGGCAAGTTGGTTGTGGCATTTTCTGCTTTTACAACAATGGCCACACTTCAAAAAGTACTTCATTGGGTGGACAACACTGTTGTTCAGTCGTCACAATATAAAAATACAAATTTTTCCTTGTTTTCATTCCAGCTGTCAGACTTTGGAAAGGTGACAATGACTGGGGAAGGTACAGAGGAGTATGTAAGAAAAATGATGGGTTCATTCATCTTGAGAGGCCAGAATGTTCTCTCCTTGGAGCAGAGAACATTAAAAGCAAGTTAATAAATGTCTGAAAGTATAAAGGACTTGGATGAAGTAAAAGATAAACAGTGAACTGTTATGAAGTGAAATACATTTTGCCTGAAAACTGGTTCAACTTTCAGAAGGATATTGAATATAAACTGCAAAAGAAAGGTATGCACAGCTTTGAGTGATTTAATTCAGTCATTCTTTCAAAGAGGAATGATGGACAGACTGGCCTCCTTCTAATGACAGTACAATTGAGGGCTTTCCTCACCTTCCTTTCGTAAGTTATGATACATAACTTCTCAAACAGTGTAATAAAAGTGAAGCCAAAAGATAAGCCTCCAGGACCTGATGGCACAGAGTTCATCATTGTGAAGAGCGTATTGAGGGGAAATTAGAATGAATTTCTCCACACAAGTGGGAGTTTCAACTTCACCAACTGACAAGAATAACATCACAGGGTAATGGACTCATTCAAAAGCTAGTTACTATAATGAAAGGATGACAGGTTAGTGGTCTGGAAGGCTGGATCAAACTAATTATGTCAGAACAGTCTACGTCTGTGTCACTGTGCCCCAGCAAGAGTTGGCACCTTCAGGAAAGCAGGAAAATGGGATAATTACTGAGTCATGCAGTAAAAAATCCACTTTAAGTTACCTCAGCGTTCACATCATTACTGCCTTTATGACATGATAATAAAAGGAAGAAAATGGTGGTGTGAAAGTGGGTGGGCAAATATTCTGCATTTACTCTCAGTCCCCTATAGTTCACACAACTGTTGCCTTTTTATATTAATGTTAAAGTCAGAACACGACGGAATGTCACCAGCAGTAAATCTGGACTGAAACGTGGCTTTTGATTATGTGGCTGAGCAACTGAAGCAAGTGGGAAACGATTGGGGACAAAGGTTCCAACCCAGATTTAGTGAGGTGAAAATGCTGAAGTTACTGTCTATCTCGTTATGCAGTGACACAGGATAAATCCTTTCTGTTTGCCGAGCATACAAATCCCATCACAAGCACTGCTGACAAATCCACTTAACATCAGTGTCCTCACTGCTATCTCAGGCTTGGGCCAAGAGCTGTTAAAATGATTTCTTTTCAGATCTTACGCTTGTCAGAACGTAATGGCTTATAATACACTGGCAGGTTTGAGCTTTATTGTATGAGCGTTTTGTCAGTCTGGTTATTTTAATATGGCTTCATTCCTTGTCTTGTCAACTTAATAATACTTAGTCTTAGCAAAGAGAATATCTACTGCTATTATAGGTGACATTTTACTCATTGTGAGTCTGTTTTATTGTATAAGATCCAGCCATTTAAAAAAAACTGTAAGAAGTTAATCTTTAGTTTGATATTTCCTGTAAGAGTCACATTACCATTCAAAAGGAAATTTATAGATCTTTAATCTGTTGAAATGTCTTCAGCTTGGACTTGCCTCCTCACCACACCCTCCTTAGTTGTCTAATATTTTATATCTTCTCAAAATATCTCTTTGAGCTCTGTATTTTAGTTTTACTGCTTCTGTGTCATTGGCAGAATGCCAAATGTCCCAGTTATCAAAGCATTTTGAAAGCTATGCATTTTTTTCAGAAGGCAGGCATTCAGATGGAAACCCTGTGAATATCAAACTGAATGAAAAGAAAGTTGAAGTGAGGTCCTTCACTCCCAACATGGACCTCAGGCTCCATTGGCATCATATTGCACAATCCCTTCGTATTCTTTTTGCTATGCTCCCTGGACAGGTTTACAAACCAGGACATGCAGGAAACGAGAGGAGAAAATCAGAGAGAGGTTTTATATACACCCCAGGGCAGGAGTAATCTATTCAGCAAGGCAGCTGACCAGATCAAAACCTGGATAACCTTTCACTTACATTATTGTCCAAATCACAACTATGTAGTGAAAGACTTATTGGTGGAAAAGAAAAATAGATGACTAAGAAGTTAACATCTTTGGAACATTGCTCCAGTTTCTGAGGTCGAGAAGACATGTTTTTACTGATGAAGCTACAGGGTCCTAGATTACTTTTCCGATAAGCTTACTCCTGTTTTATGAGCATGCCACGGCCATTGCCAGTCATGATGTAAGATACTGTAACCTTGCGCTTCCTGACGAAGGGCTTATGCCCAAAACATCGATTCTCCTGCTCCTCGGATGCTGCCTGACCTGCTGTGCTTTTCCAGCACCACACTCTCGACTCTGATCTCCAGTATCTGCAGTCCTCACTTTCTCCCACCTTCCTTTTTAGGACCTGCTTCATCTAGCATAGTCGAGAAAAACCACACCCCAGTCAACTACATCCTAGTAGCATTATCACTAGATTATTAATCCAGGAATCCAGGTAATGTTCTGGGGACTGAGGTTGAAATCCTGCCATGACAGTTAGTGGAGTTTGATTTCAATAAGATATCTGCAATGACCATGGAACCATTGTTGATTGACGGGAAAACCCATCAGGTTCACTAGGCCCTTCAGGGAAGGAAATCTATTATTCTTACATGGTCTGGCCTACATGTGATTCCACACCCACAGCAATCAGGTTGACCCATAGCTGCCCATCCAGCCAGCAATGCCCACATCCTATGAATGATTAAAAATAACTAGAAGAGCCTCTTGTAGTTAACAAGATATTGTTTATTGCATAACATCAATTAGTTACAGGTTAAATTCACATGACAGACATTGTTACAGAAACTTTGAGGAGGATCAGATGGTAGATCTCACTCCATCGAGATCCTGAAGTGTATCTTCTACAAGTCCATTTGACACTATTATAGTGGGTGGACCCTACGGCACCCCTCAGTACTAACCCTTTCAGATCCGTATACAGGGTGACCTCATTTTAAGTCACGATTACATTCCTGAAAATTGCAAATTTAATGAAAATTTTTTTAACATTGGAATCAATGTTAAGGCTAATGCTAAGTTACCTGGAAAAGGTAAGGTAAAAGTAGAAATACTGCATCATATATTTGCAGCACTGTGCTTAAATATCAAAACAAAATAAAGAAAGCTCCGGTGAGGAAAATAGGTTTTGTTCTTACAGAGAAGTTATAGAGTCATAGAGATATACAGTATACAAACAGACCCTTCGGTCTAACTTGTCCAACTGATCAGTTGTATGACACTATGATCTTTTGCTATAAATTCTGTGTCTTATGATCCTGCCTCACTAGTTACCTGATGAAGGAGCTGTGCTCCAAAAGCTTGTACTTCCAAATAACCTTGTTGGACTATAACTTGGTGTCCTGTGATTTTTAACTTTGTCTACCCCAGTCCAACACCTGCATCTCCACATTGGGTCTAGCAGCACAATCAAGGAGCTTCATTGACAACGTGACAATATTATTTATTGATGATATAAGAGGTATAATGATGCAAACCACAAGAATGTAAGAGATGTTAAAACAGGGAAAGGCACCATAAATAAAGAGAGAGAAAATATTTTTAAAAACTAAAGAGGTGGAATACAGGGAGAACCAGCAATTGGAAACAGAACTGGCTTGAAGGTAGAAGACAGGGTGGTGATGGAGACTTGTTTTTCAGACTGGAGGCCTATGACCAGTGGAGTGCCACAAAGATCAGTGCTGGGTCCATTACTTTTGTCATTTATGTAAATGGTTTGGATGTGAACATAGGAGATATAGTTAGTAAGTTTGCAGATGACACCAAAGTTGGAGGTGTCGTGGACAACAAAGAAGATTACCTCAGAGTACAACGGGATCTTGATCAGATGGGCCAATAGGCTGAGGAGTGGCAGATGGAGTTTAATTTAGATAAATGTGAGATGTTGCATTTTGGGAAAGCAAATCTTAGCAGGACTTATACACTTAATGGTGAGGTCCTAGGGAGTGTTGCTGAACAAAGAGACCTTGGAGTGCAGGTTCATAGCTCGTTGGAAGTAGAGTCGCAGGTAGATAGGATGGTGAAGAAGGCGTTTAGTATGCTTTCCTTCATTGGAAACCATGCTTGACTAATCTAATGGAATATTTCAAGAATATAATTTTAGATTTGATAACGGGGAGCCAGTGGATGTGATTTATTTGGGCTTTCAGAAGGCTTTTGATATGGTCGCACATAAGAGATTATTTCGTAAAATTGAAATGCATAACATTGGGGGAAGTGGACTGACATGGATACAGAACTAATTGGCAGACAGGAAATGGAGAGTCAGAATAAATGAGTCCTTTTTAGAAACATATATTATTCTAAATACTACAATTGGTGAAACATTTTGGAAGTAGTTACTGTTGTCATGTAAGAACCACAGCAGTCACTTTGAGCATAGCAAGCTCTGACTAACAGCAATCTGATACTAACCAGATAATCTGCTTTTATGATATTGGTTGAGAGATGAACATTGGCTAGAATACAAAGAATAACCTTCCCCATCCCTGCAAACCTTCTTCAAAATTATTGCAATGGAACTTGTTTCACACCCAACTGAAAAAGGGGAATTAATTTAAATTTGGAACCTCCTGTTATGATAATTGATTAGAACTCTGAAGTAGTTAAAAACTGGGTTGAAATGAAAAGTCCTATATGTCCATAAGTACTTTAAGGTTATGATCTATTGTTTTTAAATCTGACATTTGCGTTTTAAAAGTCCCTGAATGCAACTGCATTTAAACTCTAGCACTGATGGGGAATTGGAGACATCCTCACAGACCTGCAAGCAAGGAGTGGATGAGTGATGCTTCCTGAGGTACCACAGGGAAATGTTGTGGCTAGCCCAGGAGATTCCAATGGCTTGGCAGGTTTATGCAAAACCCAAGCCTGCATAAACCAGCACTTTCTTTGGCCATAACTCTGCAACAATGTATTAAGGTTTTGTAGAATTTGCCTGGTGACCAGTTTGTTGGAAAATCCCATCCTATGACAAGGCCTGTACTTATGATGCCAGTGCTGGCTTTGGGGAACCATTCAACAAGATGTTAATGGACTGCATGGGACCTCTGTCCAAAAGCAAACTGTGGCCACCACCATATCCTTACCATATTTCATTTGTCCTGCAGGAAAAGTGTCATGTCAGAGGATCAGAACCCCAAAAGCACTTATGGACATGCAGAACCTTTGATTCCAACCTATATTTTTAAAAAGCGGACATTGTTACCAAAAGATCATTGTGAATGTAAATTCAGTAACAGTTTGGCAGAGTCCTGTGTGGGTCCAGGGTATGTCCCATCTATATAGAATCAGGGAAACTTCAAACTGAAAGACTGAAAAAGAAGAGAACATCTCCTCAGAGGGAAATCATCTCTTGCAGGCATCTTTATGTTTGCCCCTTCCAAGGATATACAGAAAGAGGGTTAAAAATGACAGCAATCATCAGTCTAAATACATAGGTGGCCTGATGTGGAATAGAGTACTGTGAAGGTCACAGCTTGAGGCTGGCCATTAAACACTCTAGCAATTCAGGTAAAGAAAGGCAGAAGGCCTTGCCTCACTCTGAGTGCTGCCAGGCAACCACCATCAAAAAAAAATTGGGACAAAAGAATCTCAATCAAGCTGAAACAAAGAATTTGAAAACTAACTGCTCACCCACCAATGTCCTTGTATCATTTATTGTAATAACTGCAAAGTTCCACATCTACTCTTTATAAGCAACTCAGAGACTGATATGAAGATTTTTTAAAAACATTTTCTGAATGAATACTACACCATCTCACTACCATATCAGCTTGTTACGTCATGAGCATATTAGTTCATTAACCACTGTCAGGCAACACTTAGACGGGTTTCTCACCCTATCAGATGCCAGCATGTCATGTTCCAAGAAGCTGCCGGCCAATTAGAGGTTGGAACATTCTGGGTCCTAAGGACTATCTACTGAGGCCTATTCCAGAGGTGATCCAGCGTCGAGAAGGTAAATCCTATTTTCATGCTTCTTGCAGGCTGTGTGCTGCAGGGGAGGTGTGTCGGTAGTGTTGGAGACAAGAGTAGGAGTTTGGATTTTTGATGTCACTTCTTGCCCACCATCCATTCTTCTGATTTTCCCTTAATTAGGAAAAATGGAGGTTCCCCATTAAACCTGGCCTAATCACCTGGTTTTCCGAAGAGAAAGTACTCACCTTTCTCACCTGTCAGGAAGGCAGGTAATGAGTAATGAGAAGGTGGCGAGTTGATGTCTTTAAGTGACCGTTAATTGACTAGTTACAGGGTTTTTGTGGTTAGCGAGTCAAAAAAAGCTACCCATGGCCTTTCTTGCATAGAAGGTAGACAGAACAATCTCGGTTATCCAAACATCAATTATCTGAATTTTGGATTATCTGAACAAGATCTCAAGGTTTCATAAATGCTTCCTTTGTCTACTTTGGGATCAGGTATCTGAACAATCAGTTATCCAAACAATCAATTATCCAAACAAAATACTCCCCACTCTTTTCATTCGGATAATCGAGTTTGTTGTGTATAAGGTGGCAAGAAAGGGATAAATTTCTCTCCAAGGCCAACTCACCCATATCTTTTCCCTTCTCACCATTATCTGTTGTCAGTTCCAGAAAAGGAAAATTCCAGTCCAGGAGTAGGGCTAGAGTCAGTCAAAAAAACTCAAAGAACAGCAGATCCATGAAATCAAAACCAAAATTACTGTAAGAACTCAGCAGGTCAGGGAGCATCTGTGGAGAGAAAGCAGAGTTAACATTTCAGGTCCAATGACCCTTCTTCAGGACTGATGAGAGCTCAGCAAAGGTTGTTATATACGCTACAGAAGGGGTGGTGGACGGGGCAAGGGAAACAGAGAGAGAGAGAACAACAGTTGGGCAGCCAGAGGAATGGGTAAAGGTCAGCTTTGGGGAATCGATAGCTGCTAATGGGTACCATCAGTGGCCGACAGTGGATTGTTAGTGCTAGCAGCCTATGTGATAAGGCCTGGTGTGTGGAGGCAGGGCTCAGGATAGGCGAGAGATGCACTAGCTCTAAAATTATTGAATTCGATATTAAACTCCAGAAGGCTGCAGGTTTTTCAAACAGAAAATGAGGTGCTGTTCTTCCAGCTTGCACTGAGCTTCACTGGAGCACTGCAGCAAGCCTGAGACAGAGTTGTTGGCCAGGGAACATGGTGATGTGTTGAAATGGCAGGCACCCGAAAACTCCAAGTCAGTTTTGAAAACAGAATTAGACCATTCTGACTGAGAGAGAAGGCTGCCACCAACTGAGCCGCAGCCCAACAGAATTTACCAAAAGATTCAAAATACATTTTCCAACATTTAACATCTAAAATATTCAAAATGTGAACATATACAATGAACATATGGTTGCTTAAAATCCAAGCTCTCTCATCTCACTCTGTATTTCATTGCCCTCTGCTCTTAACCTGCACGTTTACAGGAGCATCATTGATTTATGGCTAAGGTGATAGTTCAGTAGAAACGCAAATAAACTCTTTCCAGAACAGCAGGTTGTAAAGTTTAGTCAGTTACTTTTATTGCCATCACTCCAAGTATATAGGTTGCATTTTCTTGTGGCATTTTAGTGTATAATTTGTAATTATAGAAAGGGATGAAATAGACACACCCTGTTTGTTTCAGGAATAAATACATTTTTTATATGAAGAAACATTTCTCCTCGGGTCTCCATTCCCAACTGTAACTCACTGTAATGGGATGAAGATTTCCTCTTTCTATTAGTTGCAAGAGTCCACTATGAAATGATATTGAATAGTTCGCAGCAAAATGACTCTGGTTTGTTGCAAATTGACATTAAATAAATGAGCCCACCAAAAGAAGCCAAAGAAATCAATGTTATAGTTTCCAATAGTGATTTGACCACTTAGAGCAAAGTTCAGGTCCAGCTGCTTGCTGTGATTGTGCTGTTTCTCTTATTAGATTACGTTGGTCTGGTTATGTTAAATACAGTTATGCTTTAGTGAAATAGAAGGGATTCCTACAGGTGTTCAGCCACTAAAACAATCAGCAACAATACAATATAGACAATACCAAAATGCCAGCTGCTCTTCACAGTTGGAAAAGTTAATACTATGTGAAACACAGAAGATTCAGTGATGACCGAGACAAGTTTACAAAATGACAGGAGGTTTTGTTAAAGCAGTTCAGACTCAAATGTTCCCTCTGGTGAGTAGGTCAATTAACACAGTTTGATTTAAAATCATTGGCAAAAGCTTTGAAGGAAGATGAGGAGCAATATTTTCATTTAGAGAGCTGTTAGGAGCTGGTATGCTCAACTTCAAGAGTTGGAAGCTAATTTCATAAATAACTTTAAAAAGAGTTGTGACAGGTACTTAAGGATGAGGAATTTAGGCAGGAATGTTGCACTAAGCACGAATGCCCTTTTGACAAGTTTCAGCACAGGAATGGCCTTCACTATGCTGTAAGCTTTGGTGATTTTCTGATTTACACTGAAAGGTCACACTAGATTATATGTTTAAGTTCTCTAATCCACAACTATCTTGTTATAAATTCAATATTATCCATACATGCCTTTACTTCTTCTGAGACCTGCAGCAATTTTTGAAACAAGGTATAACTATCACTTAAATAAAATAGAAAATTCTGGAAATTTTCAGCTGACCTGGCAGCTTTTATGGAGAAAGAAACAGAGTTGGTGTTTCCAAAGTGTCTCTTCTTCAGAAGTTCCAAACTCCATTATTTAGCTGACAAAAGGTCAATGTTGGTTATTACAATGTTGTGTAGTGGTGGAAAGAAGACCACTACACAAGATTTCAATGTTTTAAGTCTATAACTGCAACAAATCACCAAAACTCAAACATTAGTTAACAGACAAAAGATATTTAAAACAAAAAAAAGTTTCATTTTAATAGTTGACTAACAAAGATACAGACGTAGTGTGATATGTAATCTCAGTCTTTCCAACTTGGCATCCACTATCTAGAGAGAAAGTGAGGACTGCAGATGCTGGAGATCAGAGTCAAAAAGTGTGGCACTGGATAAGTACAGCAGGTCAGGCAGCAACCGAGGAGCAGGAGAGTCAATGTTTCGGCCATAGGATCACTCATTCCTCATCCAATCATTTTGAGTCAGTTTCCTCAGCAACTATATTCCAAATCAAAGTCACTGGACAAGATTACCCTGACAAGGTATATGCCTATGAAATTTCTCTCGCTCAGGTCAAAGGAGTAGGAACCCCAGAGACTCTCTCATCCAACCTTTTCGAATTTTTTTTATTCTTGCATGGCTTTATGGCAAGGCCCAAATTTAATTGCCCTTGAACTGATTAGCTGTCCATGCCATTTCAAAGGGCAGTTAAGAGTCAACCACATAGTTATAGGTCTTGAGACACCTGTAGGCCAAACCAGGTTAGGGTGGCAGATTTTCTTCCATTGTGAAAAAGATGGGGTTTTAGAACAATCAACATTGCCACTGGATTATATACCCAGCCACTAGATAGAATTCTTTTAAATTTCATATTTTATTGAATTCAAATTTCACCATTTGTTATGGTGGGATTCAAACCCATTTCCCAAGAACATTAGCCTAGGGCTGTGGATTACCAATTCAATGACATTACCACTATACTACCATGGAATCAACAGGTCTCATCAAATCCACAGTCCTTTACTCTTCACGTTTTCAATGTTGCGTTACTTCCTACCATATAGGAAACAGTAACACAAACTTTGCTCTATTCTCAGAGCTCTGCTTCGGGACCAGGATCTGTTGTAAAAACTCCAAACTTGTACAACATTATAAGGGACATAGATAGAATGGACAGGAAAAATCTTTTCTCCCAGAAGGTGGTGGATATCTGGAATACTTTGTTTGGCGTTGGGACAGAAGCCTTCAACCCATTGAAAAGGTACCTGGATTCTGCACCTAAAGTGGTATATCTTGCAAGGCTATGGACCAAGTGCTGGAAGGTGGGATTAAAATGAATGACAAGGTATTTTTGACCAGCAGGACATGGAGGAATGAATGGTCTATTTCTGTACTAACGTCTCTAATGGTGTCTATGGTTTAAAATGGGAAAACTGTTTCATTTGGAGAGAAACCTATTTGTTTCATTTCACCCAAAGTGTCAGTCTGTCTTGATCTACCAAACAGAAAAGTGTTCCATTCATCCAGAACTTTGTTTTTCTCCTTTTTACACAAATTCCAGTGTGTTCTGAAATGTTAAACGGAAAACACGAGTTGACCCAATCCGACTGCAATTTACTTTCTGTTTACCCTTTATGCCTTAGCCATTCGTCTCCATGGCAACTGCCACTTACATGACATTTCTGAAAACCTAATGATGTCAGAACCATGAAACCAATTAATCCTCTTTCAGCACCACGCCCAAGCCCATTTTGCTCCGTGATGAAGGTGTATAGGATATTGATCACATTTGGGAACTTGGATTCGAAAATAGAGGGAAATGCATTTTTCTGATTATTTTTGCAAACGTGATTTTTTTTAAAAAAATGATAACAAATTCACTTCGACCAGTGAATTCAAAACAACATTTTTGAGGAAGCATGTGGCTTAAGCTAAATAACTAGATAAGCTACCTACCTGGTGAGATAGTTGCTGAAGTGTTTGGAAACTTGAGCATTGACAACCTATAGACCCATAGATAGAAAGCCACAAACAAATTTGGTTCAGAAGAAGAAATGACACATACCAACAGAATGGCATTTTTAATTTTGGCAGGTTCCAGATCAGAGCCAGAGAGAAGTCATAAAAGTTAACATAAAGCCATAGGTTTAGCAGTTCTGAAGAGACAAAGTTGGAAAAAGCACTGATCTTTTCTTAGAATTACTAAGATATGTCAGTGAGTTAGCTTGTGTGTGTGTGTCTCTGCCAGAGATAAATCACCTCCAGGAAAATGTAGAAAGTCAATAAAAGGAAATGCTATGACCACATTGATAAAGATAAGAGTAGTACTTCACCGGGGTTAATGCTATAAAGGGTACTGCTGGGTGGAAGGGTTGAATCTTTCTTTGTGCTGTTTATTATAAGATCTTTCCAAATTGCCTTACATACATATAACTTTCTTTTCTGTAGTAAACGTATGTTCTGTAGTTAAAATTACATTGGCAGCATTGTGTGACTATATTCAGTGTCTGTCCACCATGGTAACCAAATTGTGAAACTAAAATGTGTTATGTCAATTAAAACAGGTTTCACTCAAGAACCTGACTTGTCCAGTATTGATATTGGCTGGGATCGTAAACAGGTCTCAAAGGGACATCAGCAAAAAGAAAGTGCAAACTTCCACAATACATGGGTAATCGCAAGGTTCAGAATTCTAATCTTCGGAGCACTTGAATCTGATTTAAGGGCAGGTTTGAGTTTTGGAATTTGGTTAAGCTGGCACTTGGGGATGAGGAGAGCTCAGTCAGTCTTCGGTGGAGCAGCTTGTAAAATACAACAGCCGACTGTGAAAGGTGCAATGTGTTCAGCAGCTGGCAGTTAACACCTGGTTGAGAAAATCCTCAGCATTTCAAGCATTCCAGACCTCAGTGCTGAACGGAATCTGTCAACCACTTCTCACATTCTCGTCCATATTGCAAATGTGCTGGGCAGAAGCTGACAAAGGTTCAAAAGGGTGGCAGTGGTGGAGGCAGGTACCTCAGAAAACAGAAGCACTAGGGGTGTATGAAATCTTACACTTGTTTTCCCAAACTTACGATTGCCTATAGTCATTTGAGGAACCAAGGAAAACAAGGCCGTCTTCTATGACGATAAATCATAGAAGTTATACCATTCCACATGAAGCTGTAATAGGGAGAATTGGACCTAGAGACCAGTGTGCCCAATTACTCTGGATTCTTCAAATGCAGTCTTTAGGCTCTGACCTAACCATAGCTTCAGCAATACCTTCAGAGAGATTGAGGTCCAATTCTCCAGACTCCGCACCACTAACCAACCTTTGCCCCAAATACAAGGTCAAGGGAGAAGTGTTAAGATGATAACATATTATCTTTGAGGAAATTGAGTCAAAAATTGTGGCAAATATTGTGGCACGGGAAAAGCACAGCAGGTCAGGCAGCATCCGAGGAGCAGGACAGTCAACGTTTTGGGCATAAGCCCTTCATCAAGCATTCATCATTCCTCATGCAGGGCGTTGCCTGAAACATCAACTTTTCTGCTCCTCAGATGCTGCCTGACTGCTGTGCTTTTCCAGTGCTACACTTTTCGACTCTGACTCTCCAGCAACTACAGTCCTCACTTTCCCCTTTGAGGAAGTTACTATTTGGCCAGCACTGGGATTAGAGTTTGTGTTCTATTCAACTAAACAGCAGTTTATAGTCTATTTATTCTTTCATGAGATGTGGGTTTCACTGGCCAGGCCAGAACTTAATACCCATCGCTAACTCCCCCAAACTGAATGGTTTGCTCAGTTATTACAGAGGGCATTACTCGGGTGTGGACAGCCAGATTAAGAATTAAGAGCAGATTTCCTTTCACAGAATCATACAATCCATATAGTACAGGTAGATGCCATTCAGTATCAAGTCTGCACCAACCTCCTGAACAGCAACACACCCAGACCCACCCCCACAATCCTGAAACCCCACATTTCCCATGTCCAACCCACCTAAGCTGCACATTTTTGGATTGTGGGAGGAAACCAGAGTATCCGGAGGAAACTCACGCAGACACGGGGAGAATGTGCAAACTGCACACAGGCAGTCACCCGAGGGTGGAATCGAATCTGGGTCCCCGGAGCTCTGAGGCAACAGTACTAACCACTGAGCCACCGTGCTGCCCATTAAGGGCCCAACATTGGTCAGAAATGCCAGCAGCTGGCATTGATAGCTGGTGGGACCACCAGCTCACTTTACAGGCAGCAGCTGTTGGCAGGGTTGCTTTGCCATTGAGGACTGCGGCCTCTTCCTGAGAGCCGGCAGCCCAACGAGAAGCATTGCCATCACGGATAATGGTCACAGCTGAGAAAGGCAGGGATCCTGAAGCCTACTGCAGGTAGGCCAAGAAAAATTAAATTGATGGAGGGCAAACAGCACCCACTCCACCGATGCCATGCCCCACCATAATGAAAGCTTTGAAGTCACAGGAGCTGACTTCCCGTCCTGTAGCCTGCTCCTAGCTTCAAACAAATCAACCTCTGACTCCCAGATTGCTGCTGCGAGGCCGTCTGTTTTTAAATAGTGGCCTTCCTGCATCCTTCAACTCTGCTCTTCTTTCAACAGATTGCGACAGACCTGCTGAACATTTTCAGCATTTCCTTGCTGGGTTATTTCAGATTTTTAGCAGCCGCAGGATTTTGGTCCCTTTCACATTCAAGTCAGCTGCATCACCAGGTGTTAATGAGGTGACAATTTCTCTTCTCTAGATACTTTTCACCTCCGATACCCAAATTAGTGGTGTTTACACTGATGCTTTGTTCAAGGAGTGGGAGAGTTCAGTGGTTAGCACTGCTGCCTCACAGCACCAGAGACCCTGGTTCAATTCCAGCCTTGGGTGACTGTCTCTGCGGAGTTTACACATTCTCCCTGTGTCTGCGTGGGTTTCATCTGGGCGCTCTGGTTTCCTCCCACAGTCCAACGATGTGCAGGTTGTGCACCTGTGATGAGTAACTCATATTTCTAACTCCCATAGGTTTGCCCACCAACTGTAAGGCACTATTCAGTCCTAAGTCAATTCCAAATTATTGATGGAATGCTCCATGCTTGCCTTGATATATGCTGCTCCAACAACAGTGAAGAAGCTTGACGCTGTCTCAGACAAAGCAGTCACTTGATTGTTCCAATCCACAAACATTCACTCCCCCCAATGCTGAGTTGCAGCAGTGAATACCATCTACAAGTTGCACTGCAGATGTTCACCAAGATTCCTTAGACAGCACCTTCCGAATCCATGGCCACTACCATCTAAAACGCTAACAGCAACAGATATGTGGGAGCACAACTATCTGTAGGCTCCCCTCAAAGCCAACCACTTTTATTAGTTGGACATACGTTGCTGTTCCTTCACTGCCGCTGAGTCAAAATCCTGGAACTCCCTCTGTCACATCACAGTTGGTGTACCAATAGCAAATGTACTGCAGTGGTTCAAGAAGGCAGCTCACCAACATTCTTAAGGCCAGTTAGGGATGGGCAGTAAATGCTGGCCCAGCCAGTAAAACAGAATAGGAAGTGACATGTTAAAGTTTGGAGTTTAAGTAACAAGGGTTTACAAAAATTACCATTAAATTAGTAGTGAGTGCTTTGTTAAATCTATTCTTTTCAATTGTTTTTGTTTAAATAATGGAATCTGTGACATAGTTCTTTTAAATATTAACTGGAAGTTTGTTATTTAACAGTTAATGACCTCCCTTGAGATCATAACACTATATCCAAGAAAACTTTCATAAGCTTCCATATAACAACTCTATAGCTTAATTGATCGATACGTATTTGGTGATGTGAAATAAAATGCCTTAGGGGTGGGTGCTACTCTATTTCTGCCAGAACTGACATTTCTCCCTGTCATTAACATTCTGTTAATAAGAATTAATCGTAATCATGGAAAATCTCCAATATCAAATTTAATCAAAGAGATTCATACTAGTTCCAAATTGTTGAGTGTGAATTGACTTCTCTGAGTGTGCTCAGGCTTTCCCAGCCCTAAGGTACTTGTTAGCTGGAAAGTCATTAATTATAGCACAGTGTTAACATGCAGCAAAAGCAATTTACTTGCAATCAATTTGTAATTGACCTTCATTAAATTCACGGTATTACTCATGTCCTCTGCAATATAAAGGTAAGTAAATGTAAACGTGAAGCAAATGGTGATGGTTGATCTGAAAGCTTTGGGCTGCTGTATCTCTACAGAGAACTGTCTTTAAATCTCTCTGCAATGCTCACCACACTGTTGCTGTGGAAATTGCTGTGGAAACTGCCAGCTTTACTTTATGTTTTGATTTCCATGGCGCTAGATTGATGCTTAAAGAACTGAACATTTATTGCGATTTCACATTTACGACAGTGTATCCATATTAGTAACTTCCCAAGTGGAAGATCTTTGCAGGATATCAGGAACTAAAGCACTTCACCAGGTTGTTCAAACCAAGGGTGAGCACATCAGTTGGCCACCCTACCAATTCCCACAAAAGTGGGAGGTACCTACCTCATGTCTGTTGCATTAAAACTGCTCTCTACAAACTGCCTTTTGGTGTTGGCCATCACCACTAACAAGGCTATGGTTGCCTCATCTCTTTCAACTTTGAAGAGCTGTCTTTAGTGACATAAGTAAACATTTACTCCATTGCAAACAAATATAGTTTGGTTGATGTACTCAAAGTTAATGCACGCCAGACATCAGTTTTCCTTGATTTAAGTTTATGAAAAATGCTGCAATCTCAACCATCAACTTTCTTTCTAAAGTCCATCTCTTTCCTCACTTTCATAGTTCATTATCATTTCTCTCTTACTTTCTCACCTTATTGATCTTCATTTCTGGAGATTACCATGCTACCATTATCTACTGCCACTTGGGTATGTTGTAATTCCTCACACATTGCTTTGTGTAAGGACATGACTCCATTTTCCAGGGTTCTCATTCATTCCACATCCATTTGATGATGTAGCCTTCCACACCAGAACATTTGACATATCTTGGTCGATCACCAAATGTCTCTAACCTATTTAGACACCATAAAAATAGGAATGGGCATAGATCATTTGCTCCCTCAAGCCTGCTCTGCTGTTCAATACAATCACAGCTGATCCAACATTCCTTACAGCCATTTTCGTGTTCTTTCCCCACAGACCTTGATTTCCCGACTGATCAAGAATCTATCTATCTCAGTCTGAATATACACAAGAATATACACATCCCCACTTTTCTCGATGGCAAGGAATGCCAAAGACTCACAATTATCTGAGAGAAGAAATTAATCCTTATCTCAGTTTTAAATTGACACCCCTTTATTCTGAGACCATGCTCTTGTCTCAGACTCTTCCATAAGGGGAAACTTCCTCTCTGTATTTACTCTGTCAAGCCCCTTAAGAATCCTGTATGTTTCAATGAGATAATTGAATCTTTCATTCTTCTAAACTCCAACGAATAGAGTTCCAACCTGTTTAATCTTTGCTCATAAGGCAATCCCTTCATACCATGGATCATTCTTGGAAATTTTCTTTGAACTGCCTCCAATGAAATCCTTCCTTAAGTAAGGGGACTAAAATTGCTCACAGTACTCCAGACGTGGTCTCACCAGTACCTTGTACAATAGCAGTAAAGCTTTCCTAATCTTACACTCCAACCACCTTGAAATAAAGGCCAACATTCCATTAGTCTTCCTGATTACCTGCTGCACCTGTGTGCTGGCTTTCTATATTTTGTGCACAGGTCCCCTCAAGTCCCCCTGCATTGCAACTTTTCTCCACTTAAATAATATTCTATTCTTTCATTCTTCCTTCCAAAATAAACTACTTCCTATTTTTCCACATTATCCTCCATTTACCAACTTTTTGGCCATTTACGTAATCTATCAATAGCTCTCGGTAAACTGTTAGCATAGCTCTCACAATCTGCCTTTCAGCCTATTTTTGTATCTTCTACAAAGTTGGTGACATACATTCCCATCCTTCCTCCAAGTCATTAATATAAAAAATGTGAACAGTTATGGTCCCAGCACTGATCCCGGTGGAACCCAATTGGTCACAGGTCACTAACCTGATAAAGAATCCTATTAATTTAGCCAATTCTCTATCCATGCCAATATTCTACCTCCGGTACCATGGGCTCTTACCTTATGATTTAACCTTTTGTGAAATACCTTGTTGAATGCCTTCTGAAGTCCAAATGCAACAGATCTATTGGTTCCCCTCTATCACTCCGGTTTAGACTTCCTCAAGAAACTCAAATAAATTAGTCAGGCACTATTTCCCTTTCATGAAACAATGCTGACTCTGCTTGATTAGATTATGATTTTCCAAATGTTCTGCTATTACTTTCTTAATAATCGATTCCAATACTGTTCCAACAATAAATGTTAGACTAATCAGCCTATAGTTAACTGCCTTTTGCCTCCTTCCCTTTTTGAATAGAGAGAGCTGTCACACTGGCAGATTTCCAGTCCTCTGGTACTTCTCTAGAAACCAAGGATTTTTGGAAAAATACAACTAATGCATCCACTTTTTGCATTTCTGTCCTCATCTGTTTTCCACCACCACTGAATTATGATAGGCTTCCTCATGTCCTTGTCAAGAGTGTGCTGCTGGAAATGCACAGATGGTCAGGCAGCATCCGTGGAGCAGGAGAATCAATGTTTCAGGCAAAAGCCCTTCATCAGGAATGAGGCTTGTGAGCCAAGGGGTTGGAAAGACAAATGGTAGAGCGGTGGGGTTGGGGGTGGGGGGAAGGTAGCTGAGAGAGCGATAGGTGAATGGAAGTGGCCGTAATGGCGATTGGTCAGAGAAGAGGGTGGAGCGGATAGATGGGAAGGAAGATGGACAGGTAGGACAGGTCATGAGGGTGGTGCCGAGTTGGAAGGTTGGAACTGGAATAAGATGGGGGGAAGGGGAATGAGGAAACTAGTCAAATCCACATTGTTGTGGTGTTGGAGAGGCCCAAGACAGAAGATGTCTTTCCTCATGTCTTTGCCTACCATTGCAAGAGTGTCCATATTCAGTGTATCTTTCCCTCCATTGTCAGCATCTCCGACACTAGGTCTTAAGCAAATGCATCTTATACCCCATCAGTTCTCCAACTCCCCACATTTTATGGAGACCTTTCCATCTGTGACACACTATTCCATTTTTAAATTATCTAAACACCTTCTCTCTTTCCTACAGCACCTTCCTGTGCAAACGCAAGAGATGAGTCCTTTTAACTCCTCTCTTCACACTGTCCCAAACATTCTTTCCAACGCAATAGACTATATTTGTTACTCACACTATGATCCCCTCTAAAACAGAGATGTCAAATGCTGATTGGTTGATTACATTGCTCTGTCATTTTCCAAGTGTGACTCTGAGCTTCTAGTGGTTTTTCACACCTGACTCCCACTATAATCCCTCCATTCCTGGCCTCCAACAATATTTCAATGAGGCACAAGCTCAAAGAAAAACAACTCATCCTTCTACTTCCCATGACATAACCTTCTGGCATTACCATAGATTTTAACAACTTTCAGCCTTATCCACTGCCCTCACTTCTCTCAGCCTGCAGCTCCTCATATTGGACCTGAGCCACTGCTTGAGGAGGAGGTATGGGCTAAGGCATTCCTTTAGAACAATTCCACAAATTTGCTGATTTGCAAAGCTAAATGCATTACTCTTGATCTCTCTTTCTAAATTATTAATATAGCTTGTAAATGGTTAGAACACCAGCACTGATCCCTGCACCGATCCACCAGTCAGCCTGCCAACTTGATAATGTCTCATTTATACTATCTCAATTATTGTATATTATCCTAACCTCCATCCAGGTATTCCCATCGCCACCACATTCTTCTGCCACATTCCCAAATCTTTTTGCCAAATTTTCAATGCTACCCTGCCTCTTTGCTATCTGCCCTCACCATTTAATCTGAGGCTATCTGCTATTTTAATAAATGTCTCATTATCACTTCCTTTCCCCTTTGTCCTTTCTTAGATTTTGTCACTTTAGCACTCCTGCCTCTCTCACTCCATATCACTTCCTTTGGTTTCTTTGCTGCCACCATTTTCCTTGGCTCTTTCGTTGTCTAAAATCGATTCATTCCAAACGTTCCATTTCTGGTGGAAGGTCACCAACCTGAATCATAATCAGTTTCTTCCTTCACAGATGCTGCCTGGACTATTAAGTGTTTCCAGCATGTGTTTTATTTTATCAAATTCTGCTGGCTCCTCAAGCCAGAACCAAAGGTAAGTTGAACGACAGTGATTAATCTGCTCATAGCTGTTAAGGCAACTACTTCCTTTAAGGTAACCCAGACCACTCCCAGCAGTGTGGGATGACGTTTCAATAAGCAGGGCATTTCTGAATGAAACAAATACAGATGCCTTGTTTGCCAAGACAAGCTCAAATTCCATTGTGCCTTTTAGCCAGCAGTGTGACAAGGCATTGCACTTTTTTTGCTGGTTAGTATTGTCTGGAGCTGAAGAGGTATAGCATGGATGAGGACAGACAACTCGCTGATCTAACTAAAAGAATATTGTTTTGTAAGCAGTAGGAAGGTTCTTATGTTATTGCAGTAATTTACAGGTTACATGAAGACAACCTAAATCACTTTTTTTAAATTTCAAAAATATACTTTATTCATAAAATATCTTTTATATATATATATATATTATATATATATGTGTATATAAATAGTCCCTGAAGCTGTTCTGTTCGGTACAGTAGCATATGGAGAAACAAACACTGGAGTTAGACTTTATCCAACAAACAAACCAAAGGCATTTCTTACTTGTTACAAGACTATATTTACCTACAATTGAGACACTGCGAGGGTCCGATAACTGAACGGACCCCCATTTAACTTCGGCCAAAGGACTTCAGACATTCATCTTTTCCCACTGTGCCTTGGCGGCAGCTGCCCCAGCCTTTAGTGCGTCCCTCAACACATAGTCCTGAACCTCTTGTGCTAGTCTGTAACACTCAGTTGAGGTCAACTCCTCCTTCTGGAAGAGCAACAAGTTTCGGGCAGGCCAAAAAGCATCTTTCACTGAGTTAATGGTCCTGTAAGTACAGGTGAAGTTTGTCTTGGTGTGTGTCCCAAGGAACAGCCTGTAGAGCGCAAAGTCCTGCATCACAGAGTTGCTTGGGATAAACCTCAATGAAAACTATTGCACTACTCTCCAGATTTCCTTTACAAAGGCACATTCCATCAGACGCATGGTCTGTACCCCCCCACAGCCGGTTCAACAGCAGCATGCAGTGGTGCACAGAGTCTGGGTTTACAGGAAGGATCCTCCAGCTAGTTCTGGAGTCTCTCCAGTCTTGGGTCAGTCTTCGACCTGCTCCTTCTTTACTCTGATCAAGTCTCTGTGGCATCATCATAGTGAGAGATGTTTGCTGCATTTAATCAGGTATTAATTCTTTGAGACCCACACACAACAAATATGGATAGGACCCCCTTCTTGCATTCCCCCAGACTTCCATAACAGAAATCTTTCTTCAGTAACCTATTATTAATCTACAGCTGACCTGCCAGCATATTCACAAATGTATGCATGTAAATTCCCAATGCCTTGGTCACAGCCATTACGCTTCCACTTTCAGTCAATTTATTCTCAAAAGCAAAAAGAAAATTGAACAAATAATTCTTCAGAGACTGAGGATCCCTCCCAGAACGGTAGCCACTGTGTGGAAAATCAACAATCAATTTGAGGGCAGCAAGCTCCCGCAAAGAGTTAAGTGATAATGATTTAAAAATCTATTTTAGTAATTTTGAATCATTCACACAATGAGGACATTGTTGGCTAGGATTTATTTTCCATCCTACAGGGTAGTTAAGAGTCAACCACATTGCTGTGGGTCTGGAGTTACCTGTAGGTGAGACATGTAAGGATGGCAGTTTCCTTTCCTAAAGGACATTAATGAACCAGATGGGTTTTTCTGACAACGAGCAATGGATTCATGGTCACCATTATGTTCTTGATTCCAGATTTTTATTGAGTTCAAATTCCATTTTCTATTCTGGTCCCCTGATCATTACCTGGATCTCTGGATTAACAGTCCAACAGTAATACCACTAGGACATCACCTTCCCTTTAGTGATGCTAATTGAGAGAGAAATATTGACCTAAGATACCAGCGATAACTTGCCTGCTCATCTTTGATATAGTGACCTGAGAGCTTTTATATCCATCTGAGAGAACAGGACGGTTTAACATCTCATCAAAAAGCAAAATGGCCATTGATGTTTGGGCAGGCTAGGCCAGACAGATGGAACATTGGCAAGGTCTTGAAGGTCATCTTGAGCGATTGCGTAATGCACAGCTTCCCATAAAAAGAGGCATTATGGGGCAGGGCAACCTTTGGAAGATGAAGGAACAGTAGAGCTGGAAAGAATGCCTGCTGAACTATAGTTGTGAGCAGGAAGAGTCTTAAAGCATTAACTTTCATTTGAATGCTTGTTCCACCCATTAATCAAATAGCCCCTGTCAATATGTGGTCAATACAATAAACAGCACAGTCTTTTCACCATCACCCCGTGCTCCATCACAATCGTCATGGCTAGAATATATTGTTCTTTTGTATCTTATTTTGTCTCATCCCAAACCAGCTCTTTGCGAGGTGAATATATGCACAGCATATCTTACCCTCTGTATGTCATTGATCTAACCAGATACTCTGAATGAAAGATTCCACAGTATGAGGAAGAAATAGTGCTGGCCCACTGCTGTGTGTTGATATCTGGTTTTGGAAAAGCAGAGCACAAAACCTCCTTGTACTGGTTTATAACAAGGCTTTGGAACTGCTGGCACCTCATCTAATGCATTGGAGGCTGTCAGGCCCTATAAATTACCCGGTACATCATTGGTTACTGGAGGAGGTGGGTGGAACGGTCCTGGGAGACAGTTCTATCAGCCATGCCAGCTTTGACCATTCCCCTTCTGAACCATGTCCAATGATTTTTTTGGTATAGCAGGGGGGGTCTTAAATATCAGCTTGTTTCGTAAGAACTAATCATAAAATAATTATTTATTGCAAGAGTACAGCTATGAATCAATTCCAGTTCTCACATGATGTGCCTTCCTCGAGCAATTAGAGCGGAATTTGTCTGAGGCGATTCCTTGCAATAGTGAGAGGCCAGACTGGGTTTCCTGTTTATATATCTTTATATGCTGGGCGAATTGGCTATGCTGAATTGCCCATAGAGTTCAGGGATGTGTAGGTTAGGTGCATTGGTCAGGGGATATGTTGAGCAATGGGATAGGGGACTGGGTTTGAGTGGGATACTCTTTCGAGGATCCGTGTGGATCTTGTTGGGCCAAATGGCCTGTTTCCACAATGAGGAATTCTATGATTCTATTCTATGATTAGTGCATTGGGGAGGAGCAGATGAGGGTGATGGTTAGATGGCCAGTGTGTGACTCAGAATAAACCATACGGGGTTGGGCTCCAGCTATGGTACTGTTTTCTCATCCTATCCCACATTAAAGTTACTGCATAGTTCATCAACCCTCAAATAATAGCTCAAGTTGCCAGGAAATGAGAAGAAGACAAAGTAATACATGTACTTGCATATGTAGCAGTGTGTTATACCTTCAACGTACACTTCCAAGTTGTTCTTTTATGTGCATTTTTGGTTGAGATGACTGTGCTGGAGTGAGCTGTGGCCCTGTGGGAGTAAGATAGCAGAGAGAGATGGTGGAATGTCCCCTTGTGAAACACGGATCATCGTTGACCTGTTTCCTGCACTGCTGGACAACACACTGCCCTGGGGACACAGCACTGACACCAGCTGGAGTATGTGTCCAGGCTGACCTGACCTCTGTGTTTGTTATTCTCTTTGGGCATTTCGTACAGGGAGTGAAGATCAAGCAAAGCAGCATTAGAAACTGATGAAAGGAGTTGGATAAAGACGCCTAAGGCAGAATGTTCCTATTTTTAGTTCAAATGTTTTTTTGAGTGAGATTCACGGTGCCCAGTCTGCCAGGGCTCAATGTGACTTTTCTCATACCATCTTAAACTCTTCTCCTCATTGATTATGTAACCAAACTTTTGAACATTTTCCTCTGACAATTGTAACGTTGCCATTGGCAGAATCTTTTTATTTAAATCCCAGCTGCAAACCACAACAGAGTTTGTGAGCCAGGAATGACACCTCAGAGTGGTGCTTAAATCTCTACAGTTAGAACATGGGGCTGAGAGGAAAGGAAGGCTCACTCGTGGATGGAGCTCGGAGCGCAGGTGAGCAGGATGGCAGACAGGAGGACAGTTCTTTTTCTGTATGACCACCACAAGAGGCCATGCCTCTGACCAGGCCAGTCTGGACACAATTTGTAGCCTGGATCAATGAGGACAGTGAGAAGAAAGTGAGGACTGCAGATGCCGGACATCAGAGTTGAGAGTGTGGTGCTGGAAAAGCACAGCAGGTCAGGCAGCATCTGAGGGGCAGGAGAGTCGATGTTTTGGGCATAAGCCCTTCATCAGGAAGCCAGGTGAAGGGCTTATGTCCGAAACATCGATTCTCCTGCCGCTAAGATGCTGCCTGACACGCTGTGCTTTTCTAGCATCTCACTTTCGAGGACAGTGAGGAGCCCAGCAGTGCTGGGAGAAGGTTTTTATGCTTTTCAAGAGGAATTTCCACCATCTTCTCTCTATTACCTTACTCCCAAAGGCCACCACTCGCTCGAGCATTGACACTGCACACTCATCCCACCAAGGCTCATTCACCAAAACTCTCACTATAGCACACCACCATGAACACTCAACAGCTCTGTGGAGTATGCAGGGACCGTGTTGTGAAGAAATAGTTGGATGATGGCTGAGAAGGATCTGGCAAGTTGCAGCTGCCCCCGACTCTGATTTATATGTCAGGAATTTGTGCTGTCTATTTTCACAAGAAAGGAGAGGGGAACTGGAGATGGTATAAAAGAAAGTGAGTTCAGGCTTTAATGAGGTGTGAAATGCATGGAAATAAGGGAATCGCTGCTGAATAACAAGAAACCAAAGATGCCATTTAAGACTTGAGGAGGAAAGTCAGAAAACCTTTCTTGAACATCAAAGATCTGATGTTTCGTTCTCACTGTGTTTACCATTCTTTCTCAGCATTGCTCATGCCACACCGGGAGGGGAATATTCCACCAATGAGGTCATTGAGTCCCCCATTTTCTAGTTAGGAATTCTGTCCTTCTGTAAATATTTCCATTGCACGGGAAATATTGACTCTGTTCTCTCTCCACAGATGTTGCCAGTCCTGCTGAGTATTTGCAGCATTTTACTGTCTTATTTCAGATTTTCAGAATCAAAAGCATTTTGCTTTTTGAGAAAGGGAGGAAGCTGATATGGAGCACAAGACCAGTTGGGCCAATTGTTCATTTCTATGTTGTCAATTCGAAGTAATTCATAAATTTGCTCAATCTGTCCAAAAACAATTACCTCCCTGAACTGAAGATAAATGTCTGGCTTGACATCTGTTCCAGCTATAGGATACCTGGTTTTTAGTTAAACATTCCACATTGTGAATGAAACACTCACAAAAAAGTAGCATTGATGTAAAAACAAATCTCCTTCTCTAAATGTTATGAAACTTGAAAGGGTTCAGAAAAGATTTACAAGGATGTTGCCAGGGTTTGAGATTTTGAACTGTAGGGAGAGGCTGAATAGGCTGTGGCTATTTTCCCTGGAGCACTGGAGGCTGAGGGGTGACATTATAGAGGTTTATAAAATCATGAGGGGCATGGATAGGGTGAATAGCCAAGATCTTTTCCTTAGGGTAACCAAGTCCAAAACTAGAGGACATTAATTTAAGGTGAGAGGGGAAATATTTAAAAGGAACCTAAGGGGCAGCTTTTTCATGCCGAGGGTGGTGTGTGTATGGAATGAGCTGCCAGAGGAAGTAGTGGAGCCTGATACAATTACAGCATTTAAAAGGCATCTGAATGAGTATATGAACAGGAAGCGTTTAGAGGGATCTGGGTCAAATGCTGGCAAATGGGACTAGATTAATTTCGGATATCTGGTCAACATGGAGAAGTTGCACCAAAGGGTCTTTTTATTTAGTCTTGGGATCATAGGCAAGACTAATACATTTTGCCCACCCTTAGCACAACTGAATGGCTTGTTAAGCTACTTCAGAGAGTAGTTAACACTTAGCTTAAAAATGTGTTGCTGGAAAAGCGCAGCAGGTCAGGCAGCATCCAAGGAGCAGGAGAATTGACGTTTCGGGCATAAGCCCTTCTTCAGGAAACAGAGACCTTTGAAATTAGCACCACCTCAGTATTTCGGGTGAAATATTTTCAGATTTATAATATCTTATAGAATCTTGTGGTTTCACTGTGTGTCTGTTTGATGGGTGTACTTCAAACTTATTTATTGGGGATCTAGTCACTCAAAGAGTCTCTTTATAAAGTTGGACATGTGCTATTTGATCTGTTATGAAAGCACCTGGATCAGCCTCTGACAACCCACTGAGAAATTGAACTGAAACCCACAGGTTATTACATTATGGCATGCTGTTCATTTGTCAGCACATTTTGATACAGTGCACCGGAATGACAGTTGGAATCTTAGTTGTTAGTTGTGACACACATGGTAAAATAGTTTTGCGTCTTGGTGCACCTCTGATTTCTCACCCATACGCTCGAAGGAATCATCTTCTTGATTCCTGAAACATTCCTGAAGAAGGGCTTATGCCCGAAACGTCGATTCTCCTGCTCCTTGGATGCTGCCTGACCTGCTGCGCTTTTCTAGCAACACATTTTTAAGGTCTGATCTCCAGCATCCTCACTTTCTCGGAGCTAACACTTAGCCAAATTAGAAACAAAAACAGAAATTGCTGGAAAAATCAGCAGGTCTGGCTGCATCTGTGGGGAGAAATCAGAGTTAACATTTTGGGTGAGTAACCCTTCCTCAGTATTCAGTTGAGTTTTTCCAGCAATTTCTGTTTTTGTTTCTGATTTACAGCATCGGCAGTTTTTCTCCTTAACCAATTTAATGTGGGACTGGACTCGCTAATCAGCCAGACTGGGTAAAACCAATACATGTCCTGCCCTAAAAGGCCATTTGTGAAGCAACTGTTTTTTTTTGTTATAGCATTCAGACGCCTTCATTCAAATACCTTAATTCAGACGTTTTCATGATCACTTTCTACTGGGAAACTATCCTTTTATTTTCAGAATTTTTTCAAACTGAATACACATTCAACAAGCTGACATGGTGGGGTTTGAATTTACATTCTCTTATTTATCTTTCTTCCCAGCCTCTGAGTTACCAGTCCAGTAACATAACCACTTACAATCTCCCTTACAATCGTCATGACAATTGTGACCTCCATTGTGTACAGTCGTTGGAAGGCTCGACTGAAATAAAGATCGTGGATGGGTGTGGAATCAGGAAGATGATTCCTTTGAGCGTATGGGTGAGAAATCAGATGTGCACCAAGACGCAAAACTACCTTACCATGTGTGTCACAACTAATGACTAAGATTCCAACTGTCATTCCGGTGCACTGTATCAAAATGTGCTGACAAATGAACAGCATGCCATAATGTAATAGCCTGTGGGTTTCAGTTCAGTTTCTCAGTGGGTTGTCAGAGGCTGATCCAGATGCTTTCATAACAGATCAAATAGCACATGTCCAACTTTATAAAGAGACTCTTTGAGTGACTAGATCCCCAATAAATAAGTTTGAAGTACACCCATCAAACAGACACACAGTGAAACCACAAGATTGTAAAAGATACTACAAATCTGAAAATATTTCACCCGAAATACTGAGGTGGTGCTAATTTCAAAGGTCTCTGGATGACTAATAAAGACTTCTTTATGCAGAAAATTTCACCTGGTCTTAGATCTCCCCATCACAAACACTTTTCTGTTCAACATGGCATCAGATTTGTAAGCTTTCTTCTTCCAGTTGATGCCTTGCCAGAGTGAGAGCTACCCTATCAATCTAGAAAGTGAAGTATAAGATCCTAAGAAATAATCACTCAATGATAGAGATGTTCATGCCCTTGGAAATTCCTGCCCATTTGACTGGTGATGGCAATCCTTAGTATCTTGTCCAAATGTCTATTCATGGACATGTAGGCCAACAGATAACCTAAACATGGAGGATATTATAATCAAGCTTAATCCTGTCTTAATTCAAAATCAGGCTAACACTTTACATTGGCTGGGGTGGGGGTGTTGGGGTGGCTTGGTGGTAGTGCATGGGGACATAACCTGAGAAATAAAGGCCTGAAAGCATTTGTCTTACTGATATGTGGTCACTGCTTGTTTAATGTATACCATTGGTGGAGGTTGTGTTCAAAAGGTTTTCTAAATGAAGACTTAAGATTGTCTTTTCTGCCCTTGATCTTCGGGTTTCTTTATTTGGTCATGAGATGCATAGGTTACTGGCTCTGTCAGGATTTATTACCCTTTCCTAGTTGACCAGTGGCCAGTTAAGAGTCAACCACATTGCTGTGAGTCTAGAGTCGCATGGAGGCTAGACCAGGTAACAATGGCTGATTTCTTTCCCTGATGGGCACGATTCTGTAATCTATCTGGTTTCTGCCTCAAAGGGATAAATGTTTACTTTAACTACTTTCCTTTTTACATATTTGTAGGAGCTCTTACAATTGGATTTTGTAATCCTGGCCAGTTTACTCCTAGAATCCAATATTTTCCGTTTTATCAACTTTTTGATTGCCTTTACTAGTTTCGAAAACACTCTAAATTCTCAATCTTGCTATTATTCCTCATAGCATTATAAGCTTCTTCTTTTAAGCTAATACTATTTTTACCTTTCCTAATAAGCCAAAGATGGATATTTCTCACTGGGTGAATGAGGTATATATTTTGTTGAACATTTTCAATTATTTCTTTGAACATCTTCGGCTGTTTATTTATTATTTATTCATTTGAAAAACATGGCATACAGAAGAATTATTGAAACCAAGTGGATAATGATGTATTCTGTCAAAAAAGTGCATAAACAATTCACTCATTTCTACAAAATCCCTTGCCCAATCAATTTTAGTGAAGGTTTTACCCATTTAAAACACAATGGCCCTAAAAAGGGTTGAAGCCTCCATTGTAGGAACAGTAGAAGAAATTTCAGAGAGTCCTCTGCTAGATCACAAAGTATTAACTTTTCTCACTCAGCTTTTATCAGAGCACATAGCAAAGCTATAATTTTCAATCATTTTGTGCATATTTCATATTTTAGCTTAGTTCTTTGTAATGCACTGAACTGAAATCACATCATTAATAAGATACTGAAAAATGAGCACATACAAAATTCTACCTCCCACTGCATTAATTCTGTAGGGAATGAGTTTCCCACCTGGTTTAATATTCCTTTTCACCTGCCTCTTGATGATCTATTGTAGAGAAGAAATCCTGTGACGTTACTCAAGTTAAGTCAGGAGATAGGATATTTCACACAAGGGCAGGGGCATTTTACTCGAGACATAATGTATTATCCTGCTGCTAAAAGGCAGCTGTGTGGAAAGCCTGTCCTTTAAGACCACAACGTTTAATTGCTATAGCCTGCTGAGTCCAATTAGAGCCTTATTGCCTTGAGAGACATCTGAAATCCTGTGGTTAATGAGAAGGCATTTTCCATCACTGGGAAGTTTCTGTATAAATTAAAATAAATAGTTTTTTTTTAATACAATTTTAAGATGTGACACAAAAATTGGGATATGTCATTAACCGCACATTAGGAGGTGCAATGTTTGAAAATTTTAAAAATGGCAATGCCTGATTACCAAGTATTTGTGAGCAGGTTTGGAAGAGGAAGTCAGTCAGAATTTTCTCTCCTATATTCTTTTAAGGAACCAATTGCAAAAGGACAATTTGATTTTGGATGAGCTTTCTAAATATTTGCCTTGGGAGACATCTGAGATCCTGTGGTGAGCTCTCTGGGTGGCATGGTGGCTCAGTGGTTAGCACTGCTGCTTCACAGCGCCAGGGACCCAGGTTCAATTCCCGCCTTGGATGACAGTCTGTGTGGAGTTTGCACGTTCTCCCAGGGTCTACGTGGGTTTCCTCCTGCTTACTCTGGTTTCGCCCTACAATCCAAAGATGTGCAAGCCAGGTGAATTGGCCATGTTAAATTACTCGTAGTGATAGGTGGGTTAGTCTTCAGAGGGTTGATGTGGTCTTGTTGGGCCAAAGGTCCTGTTTCCATACTGAAGGGAATTAAATCCGAAATTTATGAAAGGCAGGATTTTGGTTTGAGGCCACAATCAGATCAGTTGTGATCTTATTTCATAACAGAACAGGCTATTAAACTCAAACGTTATGTGCCTGCACCTGATTCAGATGTTAATACATAAATTCAAATTAATTATGGGCCAGGCCAGACCCCCTCAAAATATGTTAAAAAGGTAGCCCAGACCCAAACTTTTATTTTTTTAAAAAAAGCAGATGCAGAGTGAATATTCCAGGAGTGATGCAGCTGGTCAAACCACATGGCTACAAGCAAAACAGAATTTTACACTACAGATGAAACACAAACAAAAGAAAACAGAATTTAAAATAACTTATTTGATAACCCATTCGATATGATATTGCAACTTAACATAGCTGTTCCAATCCCTGCAACATCCCATAAACACAGCCTTTGGAAAAAGGTAAATTCAAACACAGGCTCTTACAGGCAGGAGAGATTTCCGAGAGAAAGTTCAGGCAAGAAGTCTGTTGAAGTATGGAACCTCTTTTTACAGTAGGTATTTCTCTAGGTCCCCAGTTTTTGATTACTTGCTAAAACTAAACTAAAATAAAACACCTGAACTGGGAGAACTGGCCACTCCACTGCCATTGTTTTCAAGTAGCCCCATTTCCAGACATATTGGAACCTCTGCCTTTATGACCCCTCTTGAAAAAAACCCAAGAACAACTTAAAAGGAGCAGCATCATCACAAAATTAAAATCATTTGAAAAAAATCAATGTTCTTTTTTTCCTCACTCTTCTGCTTTGTAATGTGGTGTCAGTTATGGTCAGATACAGTATTATTTCAAAAAAAGGGCAAGGAAGTTCTGCCAATGTCACTTAAAAACATATTGTCTGATCATGATTACATTGTTAGTTGTGGAAGCTTGCTGTGTGCAGATTGCTATAATTTTCCATGCTATACAGCAGTAACTATTACCAATGTGCTTGATAAGGTACTTTGGGATGTCCTAACGTTATAAACTGCTACATAAATGTACGGTTCATTTTGTTTTGGAAAGATTTTCGGTGAAGTTTCATCACCAGCAAATTAAACTTGGCAATAATACAATGACAGTACAAGATTCCATACTTATAATTTCTTTTCTTTTTTTTTAATAGATATTTTTATTGAAAATTTAACATGTTTTTACAAGCTCACAAATTAAAAAAACACAAGTACAAACATGAATATATACAATTAAATCTTAAATAAATAATAGCCAAAATCTTTCAAACAAAAAGAAGAGATACAGAGAAAAAAAAAGAAAAAGACAAAACTCAATTAACTACTAATCTAACCTATAACTAACCAGAGTGTATGATCAAATATCTTACATTACTCAAGAGAAAAAAAAATGATAATATAGTAATTAAATAGTGAAGTACATGCTCAGAATGAATTAACATCAAGTCATAATAAAACCCGTATTCATGCGGGATTCTTCCCCCAAGGGGACCAGCCAGAACCGTTACCTCAACTAGATGAAAGCCCTTGACAAAATGGCCGAAATATCTGTATCTATGTAATTCAAGAAGGGCTACCATATTTTATAGAATAATTCAGTTTTTTGGTGCACCGTATTTGTAAGGAAGTCAAGGGGAATACATTCTATGATTAATCTATGCCAATTCGGAAGTCCTGGAGGGCCCTCAGCCACCCAGTTTACTAAGATATTTTTCCTTGCATAAAAGGAGAGAATGGAAAATAATTTCCTCCCGTGCACATCCAGAGAAGGTAAGCTCGAGAAGCCCAGGAGAAGAGATACTGGATCTACTCTAATTTCCGTTCCCAAGATTTCTGTCAAGGCATTTGCTACTTTGGTCCAGTATTTGCGGATCTTATGACATGTCCATAAGCAGTGTGTGAGAGTGCCCACCTCTATTTTACATTTGGGACACATTGGAGTTGCTCCTGCCCTAAATTTTGCCAGGCATTCCGGTGCTATAAGAGCCCGATGGAGTATCTTTAACTGAATGGCCTTGGTTCTGTTACAAATGGAGATTTTTCTGGCATTTTCCCAGATGTCATCCCACATTTCTGTAGAAATTTCCAGCCCCAATTCCTGATCCTATGTTCTAAGCTGACGGTCCATGTCTTCCGACACTTCATTATGTAATAAATGATAATGAGTGCTGACTGAGGGTACACCCATTGGCCATAACACTCTACGTTCTCTATCTAATTTATAAAGGCTATCTAATAGCATAGTCTTCTTCTGTATATAATCTCAAATTTGGAAGTATCGAAAGAGGTCTCCATTAGGTAGTCCAAATTTCTGATGCAGCTGTTCAAAAGACATCAGGATCCCCTCCTCAAATAGATCCCCTGAACAGGAGATACCCCTGGACCTCCAGGATTTGAATGTGGCGTCTGTGAGCCCCAGTTGAAAACCCCATGCCCCCACTATAGGAGTATAGGGGGATGTTTTATGTGAATTACCCTCGTTTTACCACATTATATTCCAGGCTTTAACTGTATTTAATACTATCAGGTTTTTACAGTGGTCCATAATGATTTTCATCTTATCTAAAAATAAGAGGTTAATAAGAGGGCACTTTACTTGAGAAGCCTCAATGTCCAGCCAGATTGATTACGGATCAGACAAGACCCAATCGGCTATGTAGCTTAACAGGGAACTCAGCTGATACTTCCTAAAGTCTGGAAAATCCAGCCTTGCCCTTGCCTGTGGAACCTGTAGCATCTTAATGAGGGGCCGTCTATGATTCCAGATGAAAGAACCCAGCCAACCATACAATTTACGCAGTGCTGGCCTCGGCAGCATCACCGGGAGCATTCTCATAGGGTATAAGAGACGGGACAAGACATTCATTTTAATTAGAGCTATTCTACCTAGCCAGGAAGTTGGAAGATTCCCCCCAATGTTGAAAGTCCTGCCTTATCCTTTCCAGTAAATGCACAAAGTTAGCCTTGTACATCTGGCCAAGTACTGGGGTGATAAAAATACCTAAATATAAAAAACCCTCCAGAGATCATCGAAAGGGAAAGTGAGATCCATCCAATAAGTGGGACATACTAGCGAGGCCACCCATCAGCATGGCCTCCAATTTTGAGAAATTAATTTTGTAGCCTGAAAATGCACTAAATATATTAATAACTTGGATTAAGCGAGGCACGGACATCAGAGGATTACTGAGAAATAGAAGAACATCATCTGCATAAAGGGTAATTTTATGTTTACATTTACCAACCCTTGGGGCTGTTATATTAGAGTCAGCCCCCATATAGCTTCCGCTAGTGGCTTGATTATTAGCGTAAATAGCAACAGTGAGAGAGGACATCCCTGATGGCAGCCCCTACCCACACTGAAGCTATCCGAGCCTAAACCATTGGTAATTACAACTGCTTTGGGATCACTATACAGTGTTGAGACCCATTTAGCAAATTCCTTTCCAACGCCAAACCTTTCCAATGCATAGAACAGGTATGACCATTCAACCATGTTGAATGCCTTCTCCGCGTCCAATGAGACTACTATTCCCGGTATTTTTTTCCTGATGACAAACTTGAATCACATTCAAAACCCTTCTAATATTATTAGATGATTTACGGCCCTTGATAAACCCTGTCTGATCTTCTTTTATGATATACGGCAATACCCTCTCCAGCCTCAACGCTAATGCTTTAGAAAGAATTTTAAAATCTACATTTAGCAAGGATATTGGTCTGTATGATATGCAATCTTCTGGGTCCTTTCCTTTTTTGAGAATAAGGGAGATATTCGCCTCTTTCAGAGAAGGAGGGAGACAGCCCTGACAGTGTGAGTAGTTATACATGTCCATAAGTGGGCCAGCTAATACTCCTGTAAACTCTTTGTGGAATTCAACCTTAAATCCATATGGGCCAGGTACCTTACTGCTCTGAAGCTGCCTGACTGTGTCAAGTATTTCCTGGGTTGTTAGGGGAACGTTCAGGACCAACACCTGTTCCGGGGTTAAGTCTGGAAAGGCCAGGCTTTTAAAAAAGGACTGCATCCTCCTGGCTCTATCTTCACAATCCTGTGATTTATACAAATCAGAATAAAACTTTTTGAAGATTGTGTTGATCCTTTTGTGATCGTGAGTCAGAGTACCAGCACTTTCCTTGATGGACATGTTAGCTTGAGGGGCCTTTTTTTCCCTTGCGAGAAATACTAAGTATCTACCAGGTTTATTGCCAAATTCAAATAATCTTTACTTTGCAAATAATATTTCCCTCTTTGCCATTTGGGTAAGTGCGATATTCAGGGCTGCCCTAAGGGCTGTAGTATTTTGTAATTTAGCAAGAGAGGGCCTATCAACGCACGCTGTCTCAGCTGCCCTTAAGCGAGCCTCGAGTAGACACTGTTGATCTCCCTTTAGTTTTTTCTGGGTCACCGAGTATGAAATGATCAGACCTCACGCATAAGCCTTAATGATCTCCCACATCACCGACAGGTTACTAGCCGTACCTGAATTAATTTCCAAAAAAGTTTTGAATTCTTGAGAAAAATATTTTACAAATTTACTATCCTTCATTAAGAAGGAATCCATACTCCAATGTCGGGGGTTGGGGGGGTGGTGGGGGATGCCTCATTGTTCCTAGCCATGATTTCCATATAGACAATAGACAATAGGTGCAGGAGTAGGCCATTCTGCCCTTCGAGCCTGTACCACCATTCAATATGATCATGGCTGATCATCCTTAATCAGTATCCTTTTCCTGCCTTATCTCCATAACCTTTGATTCCACTATCCTTGAGAGCCCTATCCAACTCTTTCTTAAATGAATCAAGAGACTGGGCCTTCACTGCCCTCTGGGGAAGAGCATTCCACACAGCCACCACTCTCTGGGTGAAGAAGTTTCTCCTCATCTCTGTCCTAAATGGTCTACCCCGTATTTTTAAGCTGTGTCCTCTGGTTCGGCACTCACCCATCAGCGGAAACATATTTCTTGCCTCCAGAGTGTCCAATCCTTTAATAATCTTATATGTCTCAATCAGATCCCCTCTCAGTCTTCTAAACTCAAGGGTATACAAGCCCAGTCGCTCCAGTCTTTCAGCATAAGGTAATCCCACCATTCCAGGAATTGACCTTGTGAACCTACGCTGCACTCCCTCAATAGCCAGAATGTCTTTCCTCAAATTTGGAAACCAGAACTGCACACAATACTCCAGGTGTGGTCTCACCAGGGCCCTGTACAGCTGCAGAAGAACCTCTTTGCTTCTATACTCAATCCCTCTTGTTGTGAAGGCCAGCATGCTATTAACCTTCTTCACTACCTGCTGTACCTGCATGCTTGCCTTAATTGACTGGTGTACAAGAACACCCAGATCTCTTTGTACTGCCCCTTTACCTAACTTGATTCTATTTAGGCAAAAATCTGCCTTCCTGCTCTTGCCACCAAAGTGGATAACCATACATTTATCCGCATTAAACTGCATCTGCCACGCATCTGACCACTCACCTAACCTATCCAGGTCACCCTGTAATCTCCTAACATCCTCCTCACATTTCACCCTGCCACCCAGCTTAGTGTCATCAGCAAATTTGCTAATGTTATTATTAATACCACCTTCAATATAATTAACATATATTGTAAAAAGCTGCGGTCCCAGCACTGATCCCTGCGGTACCCCACTGGTCACTGCCTGCCATTCCAAAATGGAGCCATTTATCACTACTCTTTGTTTCCTGTCAGCCAACCAACTTTCAATCCAAGTTAGTACTTTGCCCCCAATACCATGCGCCCTAAATTTGCTCACTAACCTCCTATGTGGGACTTTATCAAAAGCTTTCTGCAAGTCCAGGTACACTACATCTACTGGATCTCCCTCATCCATCTTCAGAGTTACATCCTCAAATAATGCCAGAAGATTAGTCAAGCATGATTTCCCCTTCATAAATCCATGCTGACTCTGATCTATCCTGTTATTACTATCCAGATGTGTTGTAATTTCATCCTTTATAATAGGCTCCAGCATCTTTCCCACCACTGAGGTCAGAGTAACTGGTCTATAATTTCCTGCTTTCTCTCTCCCACCTTTCTTAAAAAGTGGTACAACATTAGCCACCCTCCAATCTGCAGGAACTGATCCCTAATCTATCGAACTCTGGAAAATAATCACCAATGCATCTACAATTTCTAGAGCCACCTCCTTCAGTACCCTGGGATGTAGACCATCAGGCCCCGGGGACTTATCAACCTTCAGACCTAACAGTCTCTCCAACACCAATTCCTGGCAAATATAAATTCCCTTTAGTTCAGGTTCTTCAGCTACTTTTACCTCAGGGAGGCTGCTTGTGTCTTCTCCAGTGACCACAGATCTGAAGTACCAATTTAATTCTTCTGCCATTTCTTTGTTCCCCGTAATATATTCCCCAGTTTCTGTCTTCAAGGGCCCAATTTTAGTCTTAACCATTTTTTTGTCTTTCACATACCTAAAAAAGCTTTTAACTATCCTCCTTTATATTTTTGGCCAGTTTACCTTCGTACCTCATTTTTTCTCTGTGTATTTCCTTCTTTGTAATCCTCTGTTGTTCTTTAAAAGCTTCCCAGTCCTCCGTTTTCCCACTTATCTTTGCTATGTTCTACTTTTTATCTTTTAACTTTATATGTTTCTTAACTTCCCTCATCAGCTATGGCCACCCATGCTTCCTCCTAGGATCTTTCTTCCTTTTTGGAATGAACTGATCCTGCATCTTCTGCATTATACACAGAAATATCAGCCATTGTTCCTCCACTGTCATCCCTGCTAAGGTAATGCACCATTGAACTTTGGCCAGCTCCTCCCTCATAGCTCCATAGTTCCCTTTATTCAACAGAAATATTATCACTTCCGATTGTACCCTCTCCCTCTCAAATTGCAGATTGAAGCTTATTGTATTATGGTCACTACTTCCCAATGGCTCCTTCACTTCGAAGTCCCTGATCAATTCTGGTTCGTTGCACAATACCAGATCCAGAATTGCCTTCTCCCTGGTAGGCTCCAGCACCAGCTGTTCTAAGAATCCATCCTGGAGGCACTCCACAAAGTCTCTTTCTTGGGGTCCAGTACCATCCTGATTCTCCCAGTCTACCTATATGTTGAAATCCCCCATAACAACTGTAGTAACATCTTTGCGACAGGCCAATTTCAGCTCCTGATTCAACTTACATCTGACATCCAGACTACTGTTTTGGGGCCTGTAGATAACTCCCAAGAGGGTCTTTTTACCCTTAGAATTTCTCAGCTCTATCCATACTGACTCTACATCCCCTGATTCTAGGTTCCCCCGCGCAAGGGACTGAATGTCATCCCTTATCAACATGGCCACCCCACCCCCTCTGCCCGTCAGTCTGTCCTTACGATAGCACGTGTAGCCTTGAATATTCATTTCCCAGGCCCTATCCACTTGAAACCACGTCTCAGTTATCCCCACAATATCGTATCTGCCAATTTCCAAAAGAGCCTCAAGCTCATCCATCTTATTTCTAATGCTTCGTGCATTCATATATAGTATTTTTAATTTGTTACTGCCCTCACCCTTCCCATCAACTCCTATTTCACTCAACCTTACAGCATGATCCCTTTCTGAGTTTTCTGCTTCATTGATCCAGTTGTCTTTCTTGACTTCCCTTGTTCTAACTTTCCCTTCAATTTCCTTCTTAAACATCCAGTTTGTCCTCTCCTTCCCCCCCCCCCCTCACCCCCGCTACTTAGTTTAAACGTAACTGTTGCAGTAGCAAACCTACCTGCCAGAATGCTGGTCCCTAACCTATTCAGGTGCAAACCTTCTCTTTTGTATAATTTATGCTTACCACAAAACATACCCCAGTGATCCAAGAATTTAAATCCTTGCTTCCTGCACCAGTTCCCCAGCCACACGTTCAAATCCATTATCTCCCTGTTTCTGGCCTCACCAGCCCGAGGAACTGGAAGCAAACCGGAGATAACCACTTTGGATGTCCTGCTTTTCAGCCTTCTTCCTACTTCTCCGAAGTCCCGCTGTAGTCTGTTCCTCCTCTTCTTCCCAACATCATTTGTGCCGACATCTACCACCACCTCTGGCTCTTCACCTTCATCCTTGAGGATTTCCTGCACTCTGTCTGTGATGTCTTTAACCCTGGCACCAGGAAGGCAACACACCATCCTTAAGTCCCGCCTGCTGCCACAAAAACCCCAGTCAGTTCCTCTCACTATGGAGTCCCCTATTACCACGGCTCTGTGCGATCTCCGACACTTCCGCTCTGCCTCCATGCCAACTTTTGATTGACAGACCTGGCTGCCTCGTGGACTGGCGGTGGTGTCTGTCTCTGCTGTTTCCAAAAGATTCACCTTGTTCCTGACAGGTACTTCCCCCGGGGTCTCTTGCACCTGTCTCCTCTCTGCCTTCCTCATCATCTGCTGTCTTCCGCTCTCTACTGGTATGGTCGGTGTAATAACCTCGCTGAAGATCTTGTCCTGAAAGATCTCGTTCTCTCGGATGAGCCTAAGGTCCTTGAGTTCTTTCATCAGTGCTGCAATATGCTCTGTCAGCAGCTGAACGTGCACACACTTTCCACACTCATACGAGCCAGACACACCAGAGTCATTGACCTCCCACATCAAGCACATACCACACTGAACCAGCTGGGCAGTCATGTCTTCACCGTCTTCAACTGTGGCGTAATCACTTCACTCAACCTCCTTGTCAAAGACTCCTGAGCTAAAGCCTCACTCTTCAATCCACAGGAACTTCCTTGGACCCTCTTTTTGGGGCAAGTCTGTGGACTTTTAATTTAGGTTAGAGGAGGCCCTACTTCGTAGGACCTGAGGTCTAGAACACACCCACTCAAATAACAATCACTTACCTTCCCAACCGGCCTTGCGCTCCGACTTCACTTCCAACCAACACCCGCCATTCTCTGCTGTAAAAAGACCGTTGGCGTCGAGGTAAGTTCTTAAATAACAATCACTTACCTTCCTGACTGGCTTATACACAGCAGCATGATTAGAAATTATTATATTACCTATTTTGCAGGATGATATGGAATTCAAAAAGGTCGAGGGGGCAAAAAAACATATCAATTCTAGTGTGACGTTTATGTGGATTAGAGTAAAAAGAGAAATCTTTGCCTTGCAGGTGGAGGCACCTCCACACATCTACCAATCCTAACACTTTATTCAAATCTGCCAATTGCCTGGATCTGGGGGATACACCCACAGTACTCTTGGGTATCCTGTCTATCTCCGGGTCCATAATGCAATTAAAGTCTCCCCCTATAATTGTATGACGAGCCCCGAGAGCCATCAGTTTGGAGAAGGCTTCCATTATAAATTTGAAAGGATGTGCCGGGGGACAATACAGATTTAAAATCCCATATTCCTCTCCATTTATAAGGGCTTTAATCAGTTTTTATAATCCAGATTCATCTTTTATCTGACTTAGGATTTTGAAAGGGAGATTCTTCCGTATAAGAATGACTACTCCTCTACTTTTTGAGCTGAAAGAAGAAAAGAAGGCCTGATCAAATCCACCCTGTTGGAATTTCAAGTGTTCTTTATCCAGTAAATATGTCTCCTGTAAGAGAGCTATATCAACCCTTTCTTTTTTGGGGTTTGATAGTATTTTCTTCCTTTTGACTGGTGAATTACCCCCCTTGACATTCCAGGTGCACCATTTAATCGAATGACTAACCATAATCGTCCAGGCAAGTCCGAGACTCCCCAGGAAGAGAAACCCCATCCAAAAACACCCCGAGCATAGACCATAGAAACTTCACAAAAATAGAGATTCTTTAATACACTCACACCAATATAATAAAAAACTATTTCTAAATAGAAAAAATATAAAACAAATATAAAACAAAGGAGATTTTCCCCTTTGTTTCCAGGGGGCATCACTTCCTTTCCAAAAACCCATCATATCCTCTCCAAACAATGCCCTACCCTCGACCCAAGCACCCCATAATAAAATAAAGAAAATTCAAGTATACTATAAAGCTAAAGTTAACAGTGAGTACCCTACCCGCACCCCCACCCACACCAACACCTAGACACATTTGGTAATGTTAATACCACATATAAACATATAAAACTATAAAATTACAGTCTCAACCGATAATAATTAAGTATAGTAACACAAAATAATAGGGGGAAATAACCCCGCTCTAAAAGAAAGAGTTAAGGTAGGACAAGGCAGACACCCCTCCTCACCTGAATCAACTAGACCACCCGGCCTATATATATATTAAAAAAAATGAAAATCGCAAAGTGGAGAACAAATAAGACCCCTCCCTACCCCCCAGAGATAATATTAAGCAACAAAGGCAATAAGAGAAAACAAAGGGTAAACCGGGGAAGTGGGGGGGAGGTGCAGATCAACATCATTCACCACACGAATTAACTCATTCAATTTATCTAAGAGAATTCAAAAACTCCTTGGCCTTCTCCGGTGATCCGAAGTTATAGACGGACCCTTCGTGGCTAAAATGTAGTGTCGCTGGGTAGCTCAGGGAGTATTGAATGTTTAAATCCCTTAGACTCTTCTTCGTTTCATCAAACGCCCTCCTCTTGCGGACCAAAGCTGGGGAAAAATCCTGAAATTGAATAATCTTGGATCCTTTGTAAGTCATGGCTTGGGGATCTTTCCCGAGATTTCTAGTGGCTTCCAAGAGCATTTACTTCTCTCTGCAGCACTGCAGCCAGAACAGGACCAGGCGGGGGCGCTGGTCCGACCCAGGCCTGCGTATTACAACCCAGTAGGCCCATTCTATCCGCACCTTGCCTGATCCAGCCTCCAGATTCATCATCTGAGGGAGCCACTGCTCCAGAAACATGACAAGCTGGCCTTCCTCTTCCCGTTCGGATGATTCTCGAGGTCGTCGATGTGATCTTCTAAGGTCCGGACTCACTGTTCAAGAGTCTGGACCCAACCCACGGCCAATTCTGCAGTAGCCTCGGAGGCTTTTAGCTCCGCCCCTCCAACTTGATGTTCGCTTTTTTCTATGAATCGGTTGTGCTTTTGCAGTGCGACCGACAACGATTCCCACCTACTCCTGGACTCTTCTATAAAGGCATCGATCTTCTCTTCAAGCTTGGAAATCACTGCAACAAGGCTCGCCACGCGGGGTAAGTCCCCCGGAGCGGCTGCGGACATCTTTGCTGCAGTTAGGGAGGGTGGGGGAGTGGTTCCTGTGTGCTGCGAGCTGCGGGTATTCTTTCCCTTAGTCATTTTAATAGAGCACCAAACTACTGAAGTTTGGTGCAAAATGATTAGCTTTTTTTTATTTCAAAAATATACTTTATTCATAAAATGATTTGATGGTCTGTACATTTGGTCATGCCATACATATGTCAACATTTACATACACAGATCAGAATTTATCATTGTTTTCTACAGGTCTGTGCATTTCTCAATCTTATGCACATATATTTGGCTGAGGCATCAGCAAAGCCCAAAAAACGTCCGCATGGGCCCCCTGTTCTTCTTTCGGCAGGCCGATCTTACATGGTGGTCTTTCCCCACCGCGCCTTGGCGGCAGCTGCCCCAAGCTTCAGCGCGTCCCTCAACACATAGTCTTGGACCTTGGAATGTGCCAGTCTGCAACACTCAGTCGGGGTCAACTCCTTCAGCTGAAAGATCAACAGGTTTCAGACCGCCCAGAGAGCGTCCTTCACCGAGTTGATGATCCTCCAGGCGCAGTTGATGTTCGTCTCGGTGTGCGTCCCGGGGAACAGGCCATACAGCACGGAGTCCCGCGTCACGGCACTGCTCGGGACAAACCTCGACAAGCACCACTGCATTCCTCTCCAGACTTCCTCTGCATAGGCACATTCCAGAAGGATGTGTGTGACAGTGTCGTCCCCACCGCAGCCACTTCGAGGGCAGTGTGCGGTGCGGCAGAGAGTCCGGGCATGCATGAAGGATCTCACAGGCAGAGCCCTTCTCACCACCAGCCAAGCCATGTCTTGGTGTTTGTTGGAAAGTTCTGGCGATGAGGCATTCTGCCAAATGGCTTTGACAGTCTGCTCAGGGAACCGCTCGATAGGATCCGCCCTCTCCTTTTCCCGAAGGGTCTCAAGGACACTACGTGCTGACCACTTCCTGACGGACTTGTGGTCAAAGGTGTTTTTCCTCATAAATTTCTCCACGAAGGACAGGTGATACGGAACGGTCCAACTACTCGGAGCGTTCCGTGGCAGCGAGGCCAGGCCCATCCTTCGCAACACCAGGGACAGGTAGAACCTCAGTACGTAGTGACACTTGGTGTTTGCGTACCGGGGATCCACGCACAGCTTGATGCAGCCACACACAAAGGTGGCCATCAGGGTGAGGGTGGCATTGGGCGTGTTTTTTCCCCCATTGCACCGGTCTTTGTACATTGTGTCTCTTTGGACCCGGTCCATCTTTGATCTCCAAATGAATTGGAAGATGGCCCGGGTGACTGCGGCGGCACAGGTTCTGAGGATAGGCCAGACCTGTGCCACATATAGCAATACTGAGAGTACCTCACACCTGATGACCATTGCCCCCATCTGCCTAGTTTCTGTCTCATCTTCCTGATCCGCTCCGCCCAGGTCTTGGCGCACGCCTCAGCCCCCCCGAACCAAATACCCAGCACCTTCGGGTGGTCAGTCCTGACGGTGAAGGTGATAGAAGGATTGGTCGGCCCAGTTCCCGAAGAGCATGGCCTCGCTCTTGCCTCGGTTTACCTTGGCCTCCGAAGCCCGTTCAAACTGGTCACAGATGCACACGAGTCTGTGCACGGACAGCGGATCCGAGCAGAAAACAGCGACGTCATCCATGTACAGGGAGGCCTTAACCTGCAGGCCCCCGCTGCCAGGAATAGTCACCCCTCTCAGGCTTGCATCCTTCCTGATGGATTCGGCAAATGGCTCTATGCAACACACAAACAAGGCGGGTGAGAGGGGGCAGCCCTGCCTGACTCCAGATCTTACAGGGAAGCTATCTGATTCCCACCCATTGATTGAGACTGCACTGACAATGTTGGTGTAGAGCAATCTGATCCAATTTCCGATTCCCTCCCCAAAGCCCATTTTGGAGAGGACATCCCTCATATATGTATGCGATATCCAGTCAAAGGCTTTCTCCAGGTCCAGGCTGATGAGGCAGGTGTCCACCCCCCTGTCCTGCACGTAGGCGATCGTATCCCTGAGGAGTGCGAGACTCTCAGAGATCTTCCTGCCCGGTACAGCACAGGTTTGGTCCGGGTGGATCACCGATCCCAGAGCAGACCTGACCCGGTTGGCGATGACCTTTGACAAGATTTTGTAGTCTGTATTTAACAGTGAGATCGGTCTCCAATTTCTAATTTCCTCCCTCTCCCCCTTCTGCTTGTAGATGAGGGTGATGATGCCTTTCCTCATGGATTCACTCATGGTACCTGCCCGAAACATACTGACATACACCTCCAGCAGGTCCTGGCCGATCAAGTCCCAAAGAGCGGAATAAATCTCGACCGGTAAGCCATCGCTTCCGGGAGTTTTATTATTTTTGAAGGACTCGAGGGCCTTGGTTTAAATAAAAGTTATTTTAAATGATTTGGCAGGTGTGGTGGAGGCGGGCAGCCCACTTTGCCTGAGTCTTGAGCAGAGCACTACAGGCTCAGAGTTGCTGGGTCACCGCCATCTTGGATCTCCCCTATTTCTTTTCTTAAGGGCCACAGAAGCTGTTCAGTAAACCTGCCACACTCACCCAGATTTGTATGGTTCATTAGGCAGTTAACTGCATAGCTTTTACCCGATGTGGGACCATGTACCTCTCCAAACGTTTCTAGCCCATCAGAGGACTAACAGCTTTTTGGTGCCAGCCCTACAACTAGTGGCCACTGATAGAACTACAGTCCATTTTGCTTTAACGTGTGTTTCTTCAACATGAATTGGCTATAATACGATTGAAGAATTTAGACCATTATTTGTAGAACACAAGCTTTTCTTCCTTGTATTGGCTATCACATGATTCTGGTCCCATTGGTTTTTATATCAGAACTGACTGTACAGTCAATCCCCAGTGAGGAGCCATGGAGGAGGCTGGATAACAAGGTAAGTTTGGAGTGGATTTGTTGGGGTCAGCCAGGCAAACCCTGGCCCTGCGGGAGCTGTGATTGAGAAGTCACTTGCAGGTGAGGGAGAAGAGGATTGATCGTTGTGGTTAGGATCCTCCATTGGGCACAAGTTGCCCAAACGGTTGGGACACTATCGAGCCACTAGACCATGACAGCATTATCAGGTCACGTGAGCATTATCACCTCTGCCAGATCCTGTTTTCTCAACTCTCAAATGACCCAAATTCCCGGAAAAGCCAAGGAAATGCTTCAAAAAATATTGTCTTCATGAGTGTGGCAGCATTGACATTAATTGCTTAGGAAGAGCTCACTACCAATCATTGGAAATGGTGATGAAATCGTCCATCAAGTTGCATCATGTTTGAAATCCCTGTCTTTTGATGAGGTAGAGACTGGCAGAGGAAGAGTGCAAAGGAAGCACTTCAGATCCCATTACTTCCTGGGATGTCCTGACCTTTGTGTCCAAACATCTGTGGGTTGAGACTCAGCCTTTCTGGTACATGAAAACCCCTGACAGATACTCAGATTCTGAGTAGACATCATCCACAGACCATAGGACAGCCGATGGATTCAGCACCAGATGCAACGAGTTTGGAGAGGATTTGTAGCTCAGGTTGGGGTTCTGGGGGTAAGTTTGCTCACTGAGCTGGAAGGTCAGAATGACATCACCACAGGAAATGATATCGCCATTTCCATCACAGGAAACCTAAACACACAAATAGAAAGCAAGTCATAACACCAGTGCTTCACCGGAGGCTCGCTGATGATGTTACCTAGTATGGTGACAAAACGTCTGAAAATGAACCTTCCAGTTCAGCGAGCAAACTTATCTCCAGAACCAGATACAGCACCTTAATATGGGCACACACATCGATGCATTCAAAATGTACACATTAAAAAGAGATACAGAGATAGCTATACACAGAAATGCACACATGGTTAGGATGCAAAAATACACACATGCAAATACACATGAACCTGCTTTGGTGTGTAGCCTAAAACCTACATTGGAAATATCTGCCTCAGGGTGTGAAGCATGCTGGGAAGGCTGCGTAAACGAACTCCCTGATTTTACTGAAGAGGTGGCAAGTCTTCTTGATCCATGGCTATATAACTGAATAGCCAATATTCAACAACACAGCTGAACACAGGTCACCTGTAAGCCAAGAAGTGATAGTGATAGTTGACTCCATCGCCTGAAGGATATAATGAATCATTTGACTTTTACGACAGATCTATTTATTGATAGAATGCCACAACTTGCTGTGGTGCCATTTGAAGACATGGTCATGGGAGTAATTTGTCAGTCCATTATTACCAAGAAAGTCAGGTGTATTATAAAACAGGCCACCGACTCAATAACATCTATTTTTGTACCTTAATCAAAATTGAATTTCCCCCTCATGATCTCAGATTGTTGGTTTGCTACCATAACCAATACACTAGCGTAACTAAACTCCAGCCACAGAAAGCAGCTGATGCTCATTGCAGATAAATAGAAACAATTAAAATTGTGTATTTCAACTGAAAGAGAGTTATTACGCTTAGAAGTGGCAACTATTGGGCCAGTGAAATGTACAATCAAATGATCACTGATATAAATGATGTTGAAATGTTTTGCCATCCTGAATGTTCGAGCAAAATATTGATGGGTGTTCTACTGCTAACATTTATCTTTGTACACCACAGCATGACAGGATTATGTTAATTTTTCATTCACTAATGCATGCATTGCATCAAACTCGAAGATAAGTTTAGGCTACCAATTAAAGAACATCAACGTACTTTTTAGAAACTTATTTTCCTTATTACATCAGTAATCCAGAAATGTCTTGCTGCCTAGTGTTACTCGTCAGCTCATTCAGATGTAAGTCACTTGAGAGGTGGAAAAATAATTCCTTCAGGCAGTCTGCATCTTCCTTATTCTCAGAATGTAACAGTGAAGTTAACTCTACATCTTAACTTCAAAGTTACTTCTTGGCATCTCAATGATTTGGGTTTACATATGACAGAATCAGGGATTGTGTGTAGGAAGTATTCCCAATAGGATAATTGACTCAGGATACAGCAGGATTAGATGGAGATACTTGCTGTTTGTTACTTCAATCCTTGCTTTGTCTCAACAATGTTAAATTTTACAACTGAGAATCCCACATGGTTCAATCATGCACCCTACCACAAGGATTAACATTCAAAAGCCACGGTCACACAAACTATCAGGTGCAGAGGAAGACCATTTAATAGAGTTAGGAGTTGATTTTTGTTTCTTTTTTTGAAAGGACAATATTAAACAAGAACAGTAATTTGTAAAATGAAGACCTCCAGACTTGTAGCATCTAAAAGCAACAAGAGGAGTGTCACAAATGTTATACTTGATTCCTGTGTCCACTTTGTATCATACAGTTGCTTACCATGTTGTTAAAGAAGCCTGCTAACAATTTTAAAAGCTGACACTGAGCCAGTTTATAATAGAAGGTTACCAAATCAGTGAATGGCGTTGAAATCTGGGAGCATAGACAGGTGGAAGACCATCTTTCAGGCAATTCTGCAAGGAGCAAATTAGCATTAATCTCGCTTGTCACAAAAAGATCTGTATTAACTGGGGAACACAGCAATGTAATTGTCCTGTAGAGTCAGAAAGACAAACAGCACAGAAACAGATTCTTTGGTCCAACTTGTTCATGCCAACTAGATATCCTAACCCAATCTAGTCCCACCTGCCAGCAGCCAGCCCATATCCCTCTAAACCCTTCTTATTCATATACCCATCCAGAAGTCTTTTAAATATTGCAATTGTACTAGCCTCCACCACTTCCTCTGGCAGCTCATTTCATACACGTACCACCCTCTGCATTAAAAAAATTGCTCCTCAGGTCTCCTTTATATCTTTTCCCCTTCACCCTATACCTATGCCCTCTAGAGACTTTGTCCATTTATCCTATCACAATTTTATAAAACTCTATAAGGTCAACCCTCAGTCTCCGACACTCCAGGGAAAGCAGCTCCATCCTGTTCACCTCTCCCTATAGTTCAAATCCTCCAACACTGGCAACATCCTTGTAAATCTTTTCTGAACCCTTTCAAGTTTCACAATATCCTTCTGATAGGAAGGAGTCCAGCATTGCACACAATATCTCAGAAGTGGCCTAACCAATGTCTTGTACACCCACATCATGACCTCCCAACTCCTGTACTCAATACTCTGACCAATCAAGGAAGGCATTCCAAACACCTTCTTCACTACCTGCGACTCCACTTTCAAGGAGCTATGAACCTGCACTCCAAGGTCTCTTTGTTCAGCAACATTCCCTAGGACCTTACCATTAAGTGTATAAGTCCTGCTAAGATTTGCTTTCCCAAAATGCAGCACCTCGCATTTATCTGAATTAAACTCCATCTGCCACTTCTCAGCCCATTGGCCCATCTGGTCCAGATCCTGTTGTAATCTGAGGTAACCCTCTTTGCTGTCCATTATACCTCTAATTTTGGTGTCATCTGCAAACTTACTAACTGTACCTCTTATGCTCGCATCCAAATCATTTATGTAAATGACAAAAGTTAGAGGGCCCAGCACCGATCCTTGTGGCACTCCACTGGTCACAGCCCTCCAGTCTGAAAAACAACCCTCCACCACCACCCTCTGTCTTCTACCTTTGAGCCAGTTCCATATTCAAATGGCTAGTTCTCCCTATGTTCCATGTGATCTAACAGGTCCACCGTTCTACCCTCATCAATCCTCTTTGTGACTTCTTCAAAAAACTCAATCAAGTTTGTGAGACATGATTTCCCACACAAAGCCATGTTGACTATCCCTAATCAGTCCTTGCCTTTCCAAATACGTGTACATCCTGTCCCTCAGAATTCCCTCTGACAACTCGCTCACCACCGATGTCAGGCTCACTGGTCTATAGTTCCCTGGCTTATCCTAACCGCCCTTCTTACACAGTGGCACCACGATAGCCAACCTCCAATAACTTGGGGTCAACGAATATAAAGAAAGGTACATTTGTACAGGCATTTTAACTGCCAAGTTTCATTACAACTTCCCTACACGACTGCTTGGGATTGTAATACTTTCGAGTAAATTACACAGATTTTCATGAACAAGGAAAGTGTTGATCCAGTGTGGTCCTGAATGGCAGATGGTAAATTCCATTGACATTTTTTCAGTGTGATAGGAGACTAAGCAATATGCATTGATAGCTTCGTTTGACACATGACAGGTGCCTTACTTTAAGGCCGATTGTTGCAGATTGATAGCTTTTGATGTCTTTATATGAAAAATGCAATGAAGAAATGCTTTTTGAAGATTTTCATTAGCGTCTTAATTTGCACTTTCTGCTGATGCCACTTTCCCCAGCTTTTCAAGATTAATGAACTGTCAAAGTGTTATGAAATATATAAAGTGTAATCAAATTATTCATCACACTCTCCACCGCCAGAACACAAGATACGATTATTTTGAAAGCAGTTTTGCTGAACTGGACTAAATCAGAGAAATAAAATGGAAAGAATTATTTAAAGGGGGGGGGGAATATGGAGTAAAAATTGGGATATTTAATGTTGCATTTTTTATATTGAAGAAGTAGTTTATCCCAGAAACAATTAAAGGGTCAAACTGAAGAGTAATATCAATGAATGAAAGTCCGTAATTCAGAGTAGAAAAGTAAAATACAGGAAGAAATTAGGTAGTGAGAATTGGTAACATTAGGGGAATCACAGAAAAGACACAAAAGCAGACTCTAGTTTTAGACTCCCTTACCCTTGGAAAAAGATCCTATCTTTGCCTCTCATAATTTTATAAACCTCTAAAAGGTCACCCCTCAGCATCTGATGCTCCAAGGGGAAAAGGCCCCAGCCTATTCATTCTCTCCCTTTAGCTCAAACTCTCAAATCTTGGCAACATCCCTGTAAATTTTTTTTGAACTGTTTCAAGTTTAACAACGTCTTTCCATAGCAGAAAGACCAGAATTGTACACAGTATTCTCAAAGTGGCCTCACCAAAGTCCTGTACAGCTGCAACATGACACCTCAATGCCTCTATTCATTACTTGCCTTCACTAGCCAGTGTGTTGAGCATAGGAGTTGGAACGTCTTGTTGTAGTTTACCAGGACAGTATTTTGTACATGGTCTCTATGTTTGCCAATAACATCTGGCAAGGCTAACTAAAATATTCAGCTGGACTCGTACGGTTAGGCTAATGGGCATAAAAAGTGCAGATCCAAATGAGGAAAATCAGGAATAGAAGTTTTTATCTTCACACATCCTAAGTCTTACACAGCCACTAACTCATCCTTGATTGTTTTTCCCTCATTTTACATTCTATATATATGGATATATGGATATACATTCATGTCCCCGCCCCAACCTCATCCACTTTACGTTTTCTCTAACATTTAACACACAGCTATATGCACAAGGATTACAAAACTTTACTTAGTTTGTCAACAGCCAGTGACTAACTCTCACCCTGTCTCCTGCTGTTCAGCTGTACAGAAAAAAAGCAAAGTAAAACAGCAAGACTAGGAGAGAGTGCCTGACGTCATAACCTCAACCAAACAATGCGTCCTGAAGATTCGTGAGCATAGGCAAGGGTAAGGTTCGAGGTTGTCTCAGTTGGGCGTTGCAATTTGTGTGTAATCCTTCATTCACCTAAAAGAAACAAGCTTTGCAACTTCAAATTGCATTCTGAAAACTATCACTTGTCTCTCTCAGTGTCAACCTAAGTCCTTTTTTCTAGAACCTTTTGAGCACCTAGCCCTTACAGAAGAATACATCTCAGAGAGACAGAATATGAGATCATCAGAAGCTCCATTAATCCTAAGCACAAGAGCAATACTTCACATGTGTTTGACAGCGAGGACATGGGATAACACCTAACATGAATAAGCAACAGAAGGTACAGGTAACAGATACAGTTTCGAAGGCAAGGCCATCTCCTAATACTGCAGAGGAGCTAGCACATGAGACTCAACTGTACCAAACATGTTCTATAGCAGTCACACCAACCCACTCCTAGAAGTGGGTGAATATTAGACGAATGGCTGACCATATGATTCACAGGATATGTGCATTATGAATGTTGCCTGATTACCAGGCAAAAACATTGCATGATTCTGTTCAAGTCATCAGAACTGCTAGAACATTAATGGAATTGACCAGTTTGGGCTGAGCTTCTAGCCAGATGGTAACATATATGCAGTCTCTCCATGACATCCTGAGTGTGAGGCAAGTCAGCCAGAGCTGAAATCATCTCTTTCCCATTGACAATGGCGGTTTGTTTCAGGCAACAGTGTTCTGCAGTTTGAGAATTGCAGGAGTTGTCTCCAATAGCTGACAGCAAGTAACCTCACGGTGCAAACATGAAAGACTGTGGTGACTTTGGCAGTGACAGGTCCAGCAGGTAACACTGCAGAGGAGGTGAAGAGGGCAATAAACAGGTGCCTGAAGAAGCAGACCAAAGAAAATGAGTCTTAGTCAGTCTGCCCTGATTGCTGGATATGGACACATGTGATCAGCATTGCCTCATTTGCTGTCTTCTTACAGGCCCACGTGCTTGTTGCTGAAGCTACTGTTCTTCCGCCATCCTCTATCCAAATTAAACTAATAAAAATAACACCAATGGTAAACATATAAAACTAACCAAGACCTAGTAAGGTCAAAAGGTACCTGAAATAAGTGAGCTGAAAGCTAAATATTCTTGCAATTGAAACGGTCAACAGGTGCACTGATCCACTTGCCTGTGTATGAGTGGCCTTTGAATAATGCTTCTATAGTTGAGTTATATCTCACAGCAGATGTGCAAAATAGCTTTAAGGGACATGCTGATGACTTTATCATAGCATAATGGCTTAAAAAAAAGGTCTGAGTCTGAAACTTACTGAGTCCTCTCCATTTCTCAGGACTCAAAACATTAACTCTGTTTCTCTCTCCACAGATGCTGCCAGACTTGCTGAGTTCCTCCAGCATTCTCTGTTTCAGATTTCCAATATCTGCAGTATTTTGCCTTCATTACAGTGATGAACATGCCCAGGGATCATGATTGGTTGCTGTGGGCAAACAGTACAGAAGCAGAACGACTCTAGCCTGTAGCAGACAGAATCTCCCGTTTTCTCTCTCTGTAGTGAGCTGACCAAAACTTAAAAGTTAGTTAGCTGTTCTCTATTTGCGATAAGCTGTTGCCTCAACCAGCGACAGAAAAAAGCTGAGTGATTGATGTGTTGAACTCTTCTGACATCGTCAGCAAAGAACTGAAAGGACTTGGATGTGAGGATCAAAGATCAGAAAGACTTGGAAGAAACAAGAGACAACTTTTGCACTGGTGTTATTGAACTGTATTTTCCCAGTACTTTTTTCCTCATCGTGTTTGTTTGTTTTCCTGTGTCTATCTGCATGTATGTATAGGCATTTGAAAATCCGTTAGACTTTCAGGTCACGGGATTATATGTAGATAATTCATACCTTTGTTTACCTGTGGTTAGAATGGATTTATTCATCATAAATAATAGTTCATGTTAATTACAGCAACTGGGTCAGTGTTTTCTGTTATGGGCTCAACAGACAGAAAAATTAGGAACTTTAAATAATTTGAGTGAATCTTTAACTTTTCTGATAACTCGAAAGTAATGGGGCTCAAGTATCACACACCTCCTAAGTGGACCGTGACAATATATATTACACATTGCATCACCGCATTAAACTGGATGAGTGGTCCCCCCATTAAGCTCAGGTCTTCTCCAATTTCAATTTAAAATGGTGTTGAAGTTCTAATTGGATTTTTTGGACTCTGATTTCCATGAATTCATGAGGAAGTTACCTGTCTCTGTTAGGAACCTCAGCTGACTCAGAAATCAACTGACAACAGGCAAGGTCATAGTAAGGTGCAATGTTAATTATCTGTTATCAATGTAACCAAATGGTCGTGGGTGTGATGGATTACAGGTAGCCAAGAGCAGACAAATTTAATTTTAAAATGTTGGGTCTCATATTTCAAACCATAGAAAAGTTTAACTCAAAATTGGAAAAGGCATTTCCCTTCCCTACTTTACTGAATAAACAGAAACCCTGAAACAGAAACAGTTAGCCTTCCAACTAATGGAGGGAGGGCAATTTCCCTTCCTGCAGTGTCTCAGCTTGACAACATTTCCCAGGTGTTTAGCTTTCACTGTTAGAACCAAAGCCACTGTTGAAACAAATTGGGTAGTTATCAACCTGATCCAAGATTCCTTTAACTTAATTAACTTCCACTGCACTGCTGCACCTGTCAAACAGTTGCTGTGATATTAGCAGCTTATGGAAAATTTCTCAAAAATCAGGCCAAGTGTAAAACAAAGCTCACCACACACAAACTGCTTCAATGAAATCCAGCTGTAAAATGGATTTCATCTCCAGGATTTTGTGTGTGTGCATTCCTGGACATTGCAAAATATATCTCTGACAAAAGTTAAAGGATCAAAATTCAATCATAAAAGTTCCCTCGATAATTGGGGAGCCTGCAAAGACAATCTCACCTTCACGAGCAGTTAGGACTTGGTTGGAGTGTTACAGTCATGAAGTGGGAACTGAGGTGCTTGTTCTTAATCAGAGTCTACAGAAAAGTTCAGTCATTCACAATTTTCTTTGAATAGCCTTTTACTGGATTTCTGCAGCGAGATTCTTCCTCCAGTTTTTGCAGTGTGCATGTGCGCTGCCATTAGTTATTCATTTTAGTGATGATCCCTCCTGAAGGAGCATCATTCATATGCCAGTTGCTGTTGCTATGTTTTCAGTTGTTGCTCCATTTCAATGGTTGGAGGTGCTCTGAACTATAGAGTGTGATGATTGATCTAGGACTGGTGTTAGGTGGTGAGCTCACATCTCCCTGGTCCACTGCCTGCAGATAAAGAACAGCTCTTCAATTGTGTGATTGTGGCTACAGTTGTAATAGTCTATAACTGGTTGTTCACACTGTACAGTGTGACATTAGTCCTTGATCTACACTATCCTTCATACCTTCAGTAGGTGTGTTTCTCCACTCAAGGATTGTTTGTATATATTTATATATTTATGGGAGTTTTGCTTAATTTCTGTATGATTTTTTTGGTGATTTTCATAGCCACCTCAGCCTTTCCATTTGACGGGAACAGTGTGGAAATGTGTGCTGTTAAATTACCTAATCTTTTGTGAAACTGATGAATTCTTCACTTGTAAACTGAGGGCCATTGTTGCTCATCACAATGTGAGGAATGCCGTAATGAATAGCGTCTTCTGACATTCTCACCAGTCGTTATTAACGTCAGCTGGCCCGCCTCCCAGTGGAGAATAGCCATCTGCAGTGAGAGGGTAATTATTCTATGTGAGAGTGAAAAGGTCTGCTCATAGCTTCATCCATGGTCTGGCTGGGATATCGTGTAACAATCAGCTGCCTCTCTAGCTGGCTTCGCTGGCTATTCATTATAAGCACCACACTGGTGACTTGGTCTTTGATTTGGTTACTTCTGCTCTCCTAGTCAAATATATCTCTTGTCTTCTTCAGACATGACTCAATTCCTTGGTGGATTGAAAGAACATACTTTGGCATCTCTTCACTCTGAGCTCCTTGGAGCTATCACATGGTGCAGCTGTAACACTGATGTCACACAGTGCCATGCAGCAACATGTTCGCCTCTTGACCGATCACTGCCGACAACCCTGACAAACAGCCTAGTTTTGTGTCCGTGCCAATATGCAAAATACAGTGAGTCTTTATGCTCTGGCAAAAAGCACGAAAAGGCAAAGCAGGGATTGCTGGGATTACCAATGTGGAGATGCCGGTGTTGGACTGGGGTGGACAAATCACACAACATCAGGTTATAGTCCAACAGGTTTATTTGGAAGCATTAGCTTTCAAAGTGCTGCTCCTTCATCAGGTGGTTGTGGAGTATAAGATCATAAGGCACAGAATTGATCATTTCTGTAGAAACTTGATGTCTGTGTCGATATGTGCAATCTTCTTGAAGATCCTCTCCACTTTGAGCCAGCAGTTAGTGGTGTTGATGGGAGTCACATATATCGACACAGACATCAAGTTTCTGCAGAAATGATAAATTCGGTGCTTTACGATCTTATTCTCCACAACCACCTGATGAAGAAGGAGGACTCTGAAAGCTAGTGCTTCCAGATAAACCTGTAGGACTATAACCTGGTGTTGTATGATTTTTAACTTTGGGAATATCGAAGTGGTGAATACTAAGACGGCGAATGAACAGCCCTGAGATAAGGACCACCCTTGCACATGCCCATGAATTGTCTTTTCAAGAGCTGGGAAGATTCCGCCCACCAACTCTCTCTTACTTTCTCTGCAAAAGCTATCTAACCCGCTGAGCATTCTTTCCAATATTTTCGCTTTTTAATTTAAGAATAATGAGGATGGGAATAGTGAGGAAGAATAATGAGGTAAATTAAGTGACACCAAACTTGGGTTCTCAGAGCTTAAAGACTCCAGGAGGCCAAGAATGGAAGAATGATTAACTACTTGTTCTAATTTACCAGAAAATAAATCAGATCCAAATTGGAGATCATGCATTAAGTCTTAATTTGTGTTCAGAGAGAACACCAGAAGGAGGAAATGTCATTAGCAAAGCATACTTGCAGAAGCAGGAGAGAGAGGCCTCAACTTTTAAAGATTATAAGCACAGACAGATTAAATTGGCCAGGATATGCTGCTGTATTCTTGCTTGGGAATTTAGTTTATACTTTTGTGCTAGTTTTTATTTATGTTGAGGAAGGGTGGTTTTGCAAATGTTGTTTCCTGTTTGGATTGAGCTAATTGAAGGATCCTATCTGCAGCTTGCTTTTACCTATTTGTTTAGAGTATTATCATTAAAGTCTCATTGCACAGCCTGTAATTGTTCTTTACATCCATCTGCTTTTGAACTGGGTATTTCAACAGTATCTTCCCAATTTGTAATAGAATTCAGATTGAAAGCAATGTTTGTTATATATTGTTCAAATAATCACTTTTTAGGCTGAGTGAATTGACTTTGGTAATTTATTTGTGAATTCCATACTTCAACCTTGACAAATCCAATTTTTACTCTCTGCACTGAACACTCAAAATGACATCAGTAGGCCACCCACTTGGAGACAATAGAGCAATGAACCCAACCAACAGAGCTACCAGAAGGCAGGATGATCCTTGCTACTCCAGCAATGACCAAATTGCTTGACCACTTATATAGTTACAAAGGTGAGTTAGGACAGCAAGGAAGCCCAATGTATAAATGTACTGTTCCCGCAAGTACCATGATACCCAAATATATAGCAGCTTCACAAAGATAAAACTGTGAATGGAGAAACAAAGAATTACATTATCTGATGTGTTTCTGAGGTTGAGGTGGCTCCAGCACATCTACCAAGTGAGTCAAATATATGGTGCCCACTGAAATGAATTGAGTTGTTCTAGGATTAAAGTAAATTGACTTCATCATTTAGCATTGTGGGCAGAAGGAAATAATACTTGGAATGTTGGTTTTTCTCAGAGCTAGAAGTTATTTTCCAATGATGGTGCATGTTATTATGGTTAATCTCCTCTGATTGGTCTCCCGTGGTATCTTTCCAATAGTCTAGGATTAGAAGCACAGTTATGATGTTGTTAGCATGCTCTTTATCTAGGATCAGGAAGAAATACAATAGCAGAATATACAAATGAATGAGCAGTGGACCACGGTCCAAGGAGAAAAGAGAAGAGCATATGTGAACTAAGCAGAACAAAGCAGGTAATTAACTAGGAGAAGAGTGCATTAGTTTGGAGAGCAGTTTTTTTTTGGAATTAAAACTGCTGGAACTAAGAAGTGTTAACAGTTTAACACCACCCAGAATTCTGTTAACCATAAGTGCAGCTATTTGGAGACAATTTTGAAACCCACTGCCACACTATTAAACCATTCTGGAATTGCAATATGTGAGGGATGGCACAGTGGTTAGTACTGCTGTCTCACAGCATCAGAGTCCTAGGTTTGATTCCACCCTTGGGCAGCTGGCTGTGTAGAGTTTGCACTTTATCTCTGAGGCTGCATGGGTTTCCTTTGGGTGTTCTGGTTTTCTCCCACAATCCAAAGATGTGCAGGCTAGGTGGGTTAGCCATGGGAAGGGGGTGGTGGTGAAATGTTCTTTGGAGGGTCGGTATGACTTTGATGGACCTAATAACCTGCTTCCATACTGTAGGGATTCTATGAAATCAGCAATTTTCCAAGCTGAAAATCAAGGGAATTCAAACCATCATGTGAGCACACAGTAATACTGACACAAGGAGAATTGTGTCACTACGGTAACCCATATAAACAGTTTCTTATTTAGTGACAGTATAACAATTCATAGTCATAACTTTTAACAAGAAACTCTTTCCACAACTTCATAAGACCATTTAATCATCAGACATAGGAGCAGAAATTAGGCCCATCGACCCATTGAGTCTGCTCCAGCAGTCAGCCACGGCTGAGATGTTTTTTAACCCCATTCTCCCGCTTTCTCCCCATATGCTTTGGTCTTCTCGACAATCAAGAACCTATCTATCTCTGTTTTAAATATACTCAATAAACTGACCTCCACAGCCTTCTATGACAATGAATTCACCAACCCTTGGCTGAAGAAATTTTTCTTATCTCCTTTTTAAAGGGTCTTTCTTTTACTCTGAGGTTGTGCCTTTGGTTCCTGGTCTCTCCTACCAATGGAAACATCTTCCCAACGTCTACTCTGTCCAGGCCAGTCAGTATTCTGTAAGTTTCAATCTTCCCTCATCCTTCTAAACTCCATTGAGCATAGTCCCAGAGTCCTCAAACATTCCTCATATGTTAAGCCTTTCATTCCTTGGATCATTCTCGTGAACCTCATCTGAACTGCTCCAGGGCCAGTACATCCTTCCCGGGCTATGGGGCCAAAGACTGCTCACAAAACTCTACATGTGGTCTGACCAGAGAATTATAAAGCCTCAGAAGTACATCCCTCCTTTTCTCTTCTAGTCCTCCCGAGATAAATGACAACTATGTATTTGCCTTCCTAATTGCCTCCCTCAACCTGCAAGTTTACCTTAAGAGAAATCTGGACCAGAACTCCCAAGTCCCTTTGCACTTCCAATTTCTGAATGTTGTCCCCATTTAGAAAACATTCCATACCTCTATTCTTTCTACCAAAGTGTATTACCTCACACTTTCCACAGTTTTACAACAGATGATACTTAAATTACAGCAAGAAGATACCTGACCTTCACTGTAAACAATGGTCTTTTAATCAAGCCTGCTATTGAGTTGCTGGTTTTATTCCAGTGGGGTGGGGTGGGGTGGGGGGGGGTGGTGGGGGTTGGATTCAAACAGCAGCAGGAACACCAACGCCAGCCACATGCCACCTGTAATTGAGAAAGATAATTTAATTCAGAGGCGAAGTTTGGTGCTGGAAACATGGAAATGGTTCTGCATGGGTAGGAGGCAAGGCGAACGCAAGGTCCTGTGACTTGCAAAGTTTGGGTCAATAATACAGTCCTGGACAAACACGTGGATCACCTGAAAGTGGTTACCTCACAAACAGAGCAGGAGCAAAACATACCTGGTCCCTCAGAACAGCCAGAAGGCCTACCGGAAGGTTTTCTCCCTCCATCAAGTGTTGAACAAACCTCAGTTTGAGATGGATGCAGCCTCAAAACCATTACCATTGGAAGAAGAGGAGGAAACTCTCCTGAGATGCTCTGGATGCAAGAGGCGGACAACAGTCTGGTACAAGCTACCTGCGTCAAAGTCCAAATCAGAAGAACCAAATTTGGGCAAAAAAGTCACAGAAAATGCTATAAGCCAAACACCAGGCCTACAACCTTGCACTAAGGTGGGGAGGGATGTAGGGACGAGAACCAGATTGACCTTGTTGACTGCAAAGTCATTGTTTGGGCTTGTTAACCTGGCCAATCAGAAACCCTGGCCGATTAGTATAACCAGGAAATGGAAGGCATGGTGGCAGAGTGGCTAGCACTGCTGCCTCAATGCACAAGGGACCTGGGTTCAATTCTAGCCTCAGGCAACTGTCTGTGTGGAGTTTGTACATTCTCCCCAGGTCTGAGTGGGTTTGCTCTGGTTTCCTCCCACACTCCAAAAGATGTATAACCAAGAGATGAGAATCTCCTCAGTGCAGACTCTGAGCTAGCTGGTCACAACCAGTGTACTGTGCACAAGTAAATAAAAGGTGACTTGGTGATGCGGTACCAGCCTCTGTGCAGTTATTTCAAGCATCTACAATGATGTACAGTGCTGTAATATGTGATCCACCAACATTACCTTGTATCAGTGCTGCCTAAAGCTTTTGCTATTCTGGCACCATTTTGAGGTTTGAAAATCGTTGTAACCTTCTCAGTCGGAATTGAGAAAGTAGTTCCAGAGGGAGCCCAGCTATTACCACACAATCAAAGCTCCTTGGTGGTCATTTAGCCACAGAGCATTAGACCCAAACATTTCAGCTATTATTCCTACTGGGAGTCTTGACCTCTACTTTGGAAATAAAAATAAAATACTAGAGATGCTGGAAATTTGAAATAATAGCAGAAAATGCTGAAGAAACTCAGCAGGCCTGGCAGCATTTCTAGAGAGAGTGAATGTTTTGAGTCAGTATGACTGCACTCATCCCTCCTTGTCATTCTGTCTACAACATAAAAACCATCACTTTCTACCATCTTTCAGTTTGGAAGAAGTGTCATACTGGACTTCAAATATTAACTCTGTTTCTGTCACCTCAGATGAAGCCAGACCTGCTGTGCTTCTCCAGGAATTTCTGTCCTCCTTTTGGGAAACCCTACCTTATATTAAGGATCAGTGTCACCCATTTTCTACTTTTCTTGGTTCATTGCACTATTTTTCCTCTGAAAAGTGTTTATATTGAGTAAAAGCTTGCTCTGTGTGCTATAGATTTTAACATTTTGATTAACTGAAATCTATCCTATTGACTCCAATTACAAATCATATTCGCAATTCAAATTTCACCATTTGCAACATTCTCTGTGCACGCACCTCACAGAAATGGCAGAATTTTACTCTATACAGTCTCATCGATATTTCATTGTTCTAAAAGACTGAATGACACCTCTGCACAAATGCTACTAGAACCACAAGTGTAAAACTTTTCACTGCTGCTCCAGTTGAGAGCAGCTAGCTCAATACATATCCAGGGATGAACTGTGGTCATTTTTGTTCTGGGACAGCTCTGTAGCACATAGCTGGGTACATTGAGCCTTTCACTGTTATTCTCAGTAACATCTCTAGGGCTCCAGTGCCAAGTTTAATAGATTCTTCAGATGATTATTAATAGATTGAATAGAGGTCACAGTCTCAGGATAATCAGGGAAGCTATATAATACTGAGGTGAGGAGAAATGTCTTCACTCAGGATGGTGAACCCATGGAATTCTCCACAACATAAAGCTATGGCGGGCAAATCATTTGAAAGAAAATATGGATTTCTAGATACTAAACTGACCAAGGAGCAGGAATATGGCTTTGAAATAGAGGATTAGTCCTGATCTTATTGAATGGTAGAGCAGGCTTGATAAGCAAATTGGCCTACTCCTAATTCTATTATCTACGTTTCAAATTTGCAACAAACAATTTAGTCCATCACAAGAACTGATGGTGGGCATATGAATATGAAGGGTTTAGAGGGATATGGGTCAAGTGCTGGCAAATGGGACTAGAATAGGTTGGGAAATCTGGTCGGCATGAATGAGTTGGACCAAAGAGTCTATTTCTGTTCTGTATATCTCTATGACTCAATGGTCTTCAGAAAATATTATAGCACCCAATTTGCCAGGCTATTGCGAATCTGGTGACAGTCTGCTCAGGCAGCCATTTTCAAATTTTGTCCTCATTTTAGGGGGTTCCCCACTGTGTACTACTTGCTGTCAAAAAAAAACCTGTTGTCCAATTTCTGCTGGTCTGTTGCTCAGCATCTGGAAATTGCTGAAAAGTAGATGATATTTTCAGAATGTCCTTATTTATACAAAAACAATCAACATCACTCTGTTCTTCTCTTGTCACAGTGCAGCCCAGAACGATTCAGGGTATAAACAACAACAACAACCTGTGTTTATATAGTTCATTATGAAACAAAATATGGCACTGAGCCACAAAAGGAGATATTAGACTTTGACCAAAAGCCTTAGTCAAAGAGGTAGTTTCTAAGGCCTGCCTTATGAAGGAAAGTGAAGAGCTGAAGTAAAAGGAGGAAATTGCAATGCTTAGGGCACAAGCAACTGAAAACTCTGCCCCAGTGGTAGGGCAATGAAAGTTGAGGATGTTCATGAGATCAGAATTAAAGGAATGGAGATATCTCGGAGGGTTGTGGGTTTGGAAAAGATTAAAGGAGTAGGGAGACATGGATCCATAGAGAAATCTAAAAACAGGATGAGATTTTAAAATCAAGACTTTGCTTGATCAGAAGTCAATGTGGGTTAATGAGAAGAGCCTAATTGTTGAATAGAACATATGCAAGATTGGTATGTGCCAAGTTTGTCATGACCTCATGTTTGTAGAAAATACAATGTGGGAGGCAGCCAGGAGTGCATTAGAATCGTCAAGGGAGTAGGTAAACAAAGGCATGAATGAAGCTTTCAGCAGGAATTGAGCTGAGGCAGGGCTGAATCGTCAGCCAATGATATGGAGGTACAAATAAATACCCATCCCATTAGCTCTTGACGTTGCACATTAAAGTCCGAGGATTCTGCATCATTATGCAGACCACAGTTCACACACGTTAACAGCTCTCTCTCAGTTTTGTTAGCTGCCATCCGCTGAGGAAATTGAATTCAAAATAAGCCCCCTACAATGTATACATGTGATATTACAAACCTCTTCTTGATTCTGGGTGATGCTATAGCTACCTTTGTAACTGCCTTTAAGTGCTCAGAACCGAACAATGCGAAGTGATTTGTAAAAGTCTCCTAAGTAAATAAGGAAATTATGTCTTCTGGGATTAGTTGTTTCCTTTTAATTAATATATCATGCATGACACTGAATCACTGGTTTAAATGCACTTTTTCATTTACATGCATCTGGGGACAGCTCAAAAGCCCAGAACATCTGTCTCTTGTACAGTAAGCAAACAGGTGATCTGCATATTAAAAATGACTGCATTTAGAATGTGCTTAATATAAGGCCAGGCATTGAAACATAAGTTAGCCAAAATACATGAATACAAACACTGTGGTGACTGTATTTTATTATCAGACAAATTTTAACACGGTGCATCCTTAGCACCTCACTTTAAATATGCAAATAATATCAAATTGCAGCAAATTAAAATTGATCTACTCTTTTGTGTTTAACATCTTATAGAATTCCCTTTATGCGAGACTAATTGATGCAAGTAATGTTTGCATTTTCTTTTGTAAAAACAGAATAGTCACACAAGCCCACTAAAACATTTACATTCCAATGAGAAGTAAAAACTCCAGGGAGGACCAGCCAGTTAGGGTGGCACAGTGGCTCAGTGGTTAGCGGTTAGCGGTTAGCACTGCTGCCTCACAGCACCAGGGTCCCAAGTTTGATTCCAGCCTCAGGCGACTGTCTGTGTGCAGTTTGCACATTCTCCCTGTGTCTGTGTGGGTTTCCTCCGGTTTCCTCCCACAGTCCAAAGATGTGCAAGTCAGGTGAATTGGCCAAGGAAAATTGCCCATAGCATTAGGTGCATTAGTCAGAGGGGAAATGGGTCTGGGTGGGTTATTTTTCAGAGGGTCGGTGTGGACTGGTTGGGCTGACGGGCCTGCTTCCACACCGTAGGGAATCTAATTGTGGTTAATTAAAAGTTTAACATCATAATAAACTTAAAGAAAAGCAGATAATTTCACAAAGATGGGAAGCAAATCAAAAGATTGGACAGACTATAAAAAAGAATAATCTAAAAATTAGCATGCAGAAAAAAATTAGAGAATGGGAGAAAGCTAATTATAAATATACAAATAGAAAGAAGGAGCTTCAATGGATATTTTTAAGAAAAGAGTAAAAAGGGTGAGCATCGGTCCCACAGAAAGTGAATCTGGCAAATTAATAATGGAAAAGAAAGATGATAGATGAAATGAACAGGTATTTTGCATTGGTCTTTTCTAGAGGGTACAACTAACTTTTCATAAATGGAAGGGTCGGAGGAACTCACCTTGATTTTCACTTCTGCCTTGGTTTCTTTCTTTCAATTTTGAATTTTTTTCCACAGTTAACATAGTACAATCAACATGGTTTTGTGAAATGGAAATCTTGCTTTAATTAACATATTGGGTTACATTTCAGGAAGTAACATGTGCTGTAGATATAGGGGAAGCAGCGCAGGCATGGTCTTCTGATTTACAGAAGACATTTGATAAGTTGCCACATCAAAGATTTTTATATATAGAACATAGAACAATATAGCGCAGAACAGGCCCTTCGGCTCTCAATGTTGTGCTGACCTGTGAACTATTCTCAGCTCGTCCCCCTACACTATCCCAAAATCATCCATGTGCTTATCCAAGGATTGTTTAGATCTCCCTAATGTGGCTGAGTTGACTACAGTGGCAGGTAGGGCATTCCACGCCCTTACCACTTTCTGCATAAAGAACCTGCCTCTGACATCAGTCTTAAATCTATCGCCCCACAATTTGTAGTTATGCCCCCTTGTACATGCTGACGTCATCATCCTAGGAAAAAGACTTTCACTATCTACCCTATCTAATCCTTTGATTATCTTGTAAGTCTCTATCAAATCCCCTCTTAGCCTTCTTCTTGCCAATGAGAACAGGTTCAAGTCTCTCAGCCTTTCCTCATAAGACCTTCCCTCCAGACCAGGCAACATCCTGGTAAATCTCCTCTGCACCTTTTCCAGTGCTTCTACATCCTTCCTGAAATATGGGGACCAGAACTGTACGCAATATTCCAAGTGTGGCCACACCAGCGTTTTGTATAGTTGCAACATGATATTGCAGCTCTGGAACTCAATCCCTCTATGAATGAAACCTAACACATCGTATGCCTTCTTAACAGCACTATCCACCTTGGTGACAACTTTCAGAGATCTACGTACATGGACTCCAAGATCCCTCTGCAATATCCACACTGCCAAGAATCTTTCCATTGACCCAGTATTCTGCCTTCCTGTTATTCTTCACAAAGTGCATCACCTCACATTTAGCTGCATTGAACTCCATTTGCCACCTCTCAGCCCAATTCTGCAGTTTTTGCAGTCCCCCTGCAACCTGTAACATTCTTCCAAACTGTCCACTACTCCACTGACTTTAGTGTCGTCTGCAAATTTACTAATCTATCCACCTATATCTGCATCTAAGTCATTTATAAAAATAACAAACAGCAGTGGTCCCAAAACAGATCCTTGTGGCACACCACTAGTAACCAGACTCCAGGCTGAATATTTTCCATCAACCACCACTCGCTGCCCTCTTTCATAAAGTCAGTTTGAATCCAAACTGCTAAATCACCCTCAATTCCATGCCTCTGAATTTTCTCCAACAGCCTACCATATGGAACCTTATCAAAGGCTTTATTGAAGTCCATGTATACCATGTCAACTGCCCTACCCACATCTACATGCTTGGTCACCTTCTCAAAAAACTCAATGAGTTTTGTGAGACACTACCTGCCCTTGACGAAACCATGTTGACTATCTGAAATCAAATTATTGCTTGCTAGATGATTTTAAATCTTATCTCTTATAATCCTTTCCAAAACCTTTCCTACAATAGAAATAAGACTCACTGGTCTATAATTACCTGGGTCATCTCTACTGCCCTTCTTGAACAAGGGCACAACATTTGCAATCCTCCAGTCCTCTGGTACTAAGCCTGTAGACAATGATGACTCAAAGATCAAAGCTAAAGTCTCTGCTATCTCCTCCCTAGCTTCCCAGAGAATCCTTGGATAAATCCCATCCGGCCCAGGGGCTTGTCTACTTTCACTCCTTCTAGAATTGATAACATCTGTTCATAACTAATCTTGATCCTTTCTAGTCTAATATCTCATACCTCATTCTTCTCCTCTACAATATTCTCCTTTTCCTGAGTGAAAACCAATGAGAAATGTTTGTTTAGCACCTCGCCGATCTCCACAAGGTCCACACTCAAGTTCCCACTTCCGTCTTTAATTGGTCCTATTCCTCACATCCCTATAGAAAGCTTTAGGGTTCTCCTTTATTCTATTTGATAAAGACTGCTCATGTCCTCTCTTTGCTCTTCTTAACTCTTTCTTTAAATCCTTCCTAGCTGATTTGTAACTCTCCATCACCTCATCTGAACCATCTTGCCTCATCGTCACATAAGCCTCCTTCTTCTTCGTAACAAGAGATGCAATTTCTGTAGTAAACCACAGTTCCCTTACCTTATCACTTCCTCCCTGCCTGACAGGGACATACCTATCAAGGGCATGCAATATCTGTTCCTCAAACCAGCTCCACATTTCCATTGTCAGCATCCTCTACATTTTGCTACCCCATTCTATGCATCCTAGTTCTTGCCTAATCACATTATAATTGCCCTTGCCCCATCGATAACTCTTGATCTGTAGCATGTACCTATATCTTTCTATCGCTAAATTAAACGTAACTGAATTATGGTCACTCTCTCCAAAGTGCTCACCTACAACTAAATCAAACACCTAGCCCAGTTCATTACCAAGCACCAGATCCAGTGTGGCATCCCCTCTTGTCAGCCCTTCGACATTCTGTGTCAGGAAACCCTCCTTTACACATTGGATGAAAACTGATCCATCCTACGTACTAAAATTATAGCATTTCCAGTAAATGTTTGGGAAGTTAAAGTCCCCCATAATGACCACCCTGTTCTTTTCACTCCTACCCAGAATAATTTTGCTAATCCTCTCTTCCACCTCCCTGGAACTCGGCGGAGGCCTATAAAAATCTCCAAGCAGTGTGAGCTCTCCTCTCCTGTTTCTAACCTCAGCCCACACTAACTCAGTAGATGAGTCCTCATCAAAAGTTCTCTCAGCCACTGTTATACTATCCTTGACTAACAAGGCCATGCCTTCCCTTCTTTTATCAACTTGCCTGTTCTTAATGAAAGATCTAAACCTTGGAATCTGCAACATCCATTCCTCACCCTGCTCCATCCATGTTTCCGAAATGGCCACAACATCGAAGTCCCAGGTACCTATCCATGCTGCAAGCTCACCTACCTTATTTCGGATACTTCTGGCGTTGAAGTAGACACACTTCAAACCACTTCGCTGTCTGCCAGCACACTCCTGTGACCCTGAAATCCTGTCCCTGTCCTTCCTACTCTAATCTCCTGTGCACTGCAACTACACCTCCGGTTCCCATCCCCTTGCTGAGCTAGTTTAAACCCATCTGAATAGCACCAGCAAATTTCCCACCCAAGATATTAGTACTCCTCTGGTTCAAGTGAAGACCGTCCTGTTTGTACAAGTCCCACCTTCCCCAGAATGAGCCCCTATTATCCAAGTACCTGAAACCCTCCCTCCTGCACCATCCTTGCAGCCACGTGTTCAGCTGATATCTCTCCCTATTCCTTATCTCGCTATCATGTGGCACGGGTAACAAACCAGAGATAACAACTCTGTTTGTTCTAGCTCTCAGCTTCCACTCTAGCTCCCTGAAATCCTGCCTTACATCCCTATCCCGCTTCTACCTATATCATTGGTACCTACATGGACAACGACTTGAGGCTGGTCACCCTCTCCCTTCAGGACCCAAAGATACGATCCGAGACATCACAGACCCTGGCAGCTGGGAGGCAACACACCAACCGTGATTCTCATTCGTTCCGAACAAACTTTCTATCTGAGCCTCTAACTATCGAGTCCCCAATGACTAACCCTCTCCTCCTTTCCCTTCTTCCCTTCTGTGCAACAGGACAGGCTCTGTGCCAGAAACCTGGGCACCACTGCATACACCTGGTAAGTCATCCCCCTCAACAGTATCCAAAACGGTCTACATGTTTTTCAGGGGAACGATCACAGGGGATCCCTCCACTGACTGTTTTTTCCCCCTTTGAACAGTCACCCAACTTTCTTCGTGCCTAGGAGTAACTACTTCCCTGTAACTCTTATCTATCACAGCCTCTGCCTCCCAAATGATCTGAAGTTCATCCAGCTCTCGCTCCAGTTCCCTAACATGATCTTGGAGGAGCGAGAGTTGAGTGCACTTTCTGCAGATATACTTGGATGGGACACTAATGGCATCCCTCACCTCAAACATCATGCAGGAGGAACATTGCTCTCCCTGCACTGCCATTCCTGCTTGTCCCCTTATCACAAAGTTAAAAAAAAGAGATGTTTACCTGATATGTCCCTGGCCTTTAAGGTTAGAGGAGGTGGTTGGGTGGGAGGCCCTGCAATGGTAGGGTCTCAGGTTGAGAAAACACTGACTTATATAGCTGGATGGAAATAAAAATAAGAAGTCCCTCCTTTCCCAGAAACGTCTGCTTTCTGACTTCAAATTTAAAAACACAAATCAGTGACTCACCGCTCCCGGCAGACCCCTGTTGCAAGCTCCCATCCTTCAAGTTGCTGCTACCACTGAAAAACAGAAATGGAGGACTCCCGCACTTGTGGTAAGCTTTTAAAGGTTCAAATCAGTGACTCACCGCTCCTGGCAGGCCCCAGGTGCAAGCTCCCGCCCTTCGAGTTACTGCTGCCGCTGAAAAATAAAAACTCATGGCGTTAAGTGGTTGACCTATTAACATGGATAGAAGATTGACTGGTGAATAAGAAAACAGATTGGCATCAATAAGTCATTTTTTGGTTGGCAATCTGTAACAAGCAAAGTACCACAGGCATTGGTGTCAGGGATATTTTTATAATTTATGTAAATGAAAGGATCAAAGGTATGTTGTGTGGGTTTCCTTCCACAGTCCAAAGATATGCAGGCTGGGGTGGATTGGCCATACTAAGTTACCCATAGGGTGCAGAAATATGTAGACTAGGTGAGTTAGCCATAGGAAATGCAGGGCTACAGGGATAAGGTAGGGGAGTGGGTCTGGTGGGATGTGCTTTGGAGGGTTGGTGAGGACTTGATGGGCCAAATGGCCTGCTTCCACACTTTGGGATCCTATGATTCTATGATCTATGTCCTGCTGTATCCTTTGACACCTTTCCTCACTATCCACAATTCTATCAATTTTCATGTTGTCTGCAGACTCACAAATCTTTATATTCCTCAAGGACCATAATGGATTTCAGTTTCCTAAACTTTATATATCCTGCTTTTTTCTTTTTGATTAAATTTTCGATATCTCTTGTCATCCAAGGTTCCTAAAACTTGCCATCCTTATCTTTCATTCTCATAGGTGCATGTTGGTCCTGAACTCTCATCAACTGGCCTTTAAAAGATTACCTCATGTCATGTGTGGATTTACCCTCAAACAGCTACTCCCGTTCTAATTTCTCTAGTTCCTGCCTAATATCTGTTGTAATTAGCCTTCTCCCCAAGTTATTATTTTCATCTGAGGATCAATCTTTTCCTTATCCATAACTGTCTTTAAACTTACAGAATTATGATCACTGTTCCCAAAATGTTCCCCAACTGAAACACTTGGCCAGGCTCATTCCCCAAAATAAGGTTTAGTACAGCCCCTTCCCTAGTTGGACTGTTTATTGTGATGGACCAGGCCAGATCCCTTAAAAATATTTTAAGAAGGTAGCCTAGACCCTAACTTTTTCTTATTTTAAAGGCAGATGTGAAGCAACTGTCCCAGGTGTGATGCAGCCGGTAAAATCACTCAACTTTAAGCAAAACAGAATTTATTTAAATACTACAGATAAAAGACAAACAAAAGAAAGTAGAATTTAGTATAACTTAACTATTGGAAAACTTAACCAACCCAATACAGTAACTATGACTAATTAACTATTCCGTTGCAGTAACATTCCTTAAATACACCCTTTGGCAAAAAGGTAAATTCAAATACAGATTCTTACAGACAGGAGGGAACAACATCAAGAGACAGATCTCAGAAGGAAGTCAGAGGAGTTCTTTACTGAAACTTGCAACTCCCATTGATTCATACATCTTGTGACTGCTACAGCTAAAAACAAACTAGATAAAAGCTGAACTGGAAAACTGGCCACTCCCCTTCCGTTGTTAAACTGGACATTTCCTAGACTTCTCAGCACTACTGCCTTTACAAGCTCACTGAAAAAAAAAAACTAAGGACAAAATAACCTTTTTAAAGTGACAGCATCGTCACAATATATTGTTTCAAGAAGCACTCCTGGATGCACTTAGCAAATTCTGCCCTATCTAAATTCCGGGCACTAAAGCAGTCCTAGCTGAAAATGTGTTGTTGGAAAAGCGCAGCAGGTCAGGCAGTATCCAAGGAACAGGAGAATCGATATTTCGGGCATCAGCCCGAAGAAGGGCTGATGTCCGAAACGTCGATTCTCCTGTTCCTTGGATGCTGCCTGACCTACTGCGCTTTTCCAGCAACACATTTTCAGCTCTGATCTCCAGCATCTGCAGTCCTCACTTTCTCCACTAAAGCAGTCCTAGTCAATTTTGGGCAAGTTACAATCGCCCACTGCAACAACCCTGTCTTTTTCTTAAAACAGGTTTCCATGATCTGTCTACATATCTGTTCCTCGATTTTCTACTGTCTATTGGGATGCCTATAGAATAATAATGCCCAGCACAGTGATTACACCTTTCTTATTCTGACTTCTATGCCTTGCTGGATGACCCCTCCAAGATGCCCTGACTTAGTGTACCTGCAACATTCCTCTTAATCAGTAATGCAACTCCCCCATCCCTTTTACATCCTTCTTTATCACACCTGAAAAATCTGCCAGTCCTGCTCTTCGCTCAGCCAAATATCTGTACTATAATGTCTAATGGCTACAGAATTGCTGTTCCATGTCCTATTCCAGGTTGTGCAGTCTTCTGCCTTACCTGTATATTCCTTGTATTAAAATAAATATACTTCAGACCACAAGTCCCACCACGTTCATTAATTTGGCTCTGACAGTTCTTCCAATTAGACTTCCTTGATTTAACTTCTACCTTCTCCTCCACATGCTCACTTTCCCCTTTCAGAATATCTTCTGCATGCTCAGAGACAACCTTCACCCTGACATCAGGAGGTAACACATCATCCTGGAGTCTCACTCATGGCCACAGAAATGCCTATCTCTGCCTGATGCGACAATGCTATGGCTCTAAGAGATGTGTTTTGTCCTGGTTTCTTTCAGAAAGATTGGGGGACAGATGAAGAGCAGTCTCTGAGAAGATAAACAACTTGTGAGGCCTTGGTTTGTTTTAAGATGGAACAATAGAAGCAGCCTGAGTGGGTGTGGCTAAGGTCTCACTGATCAAAGAGTGAGAAATTCCACCCCTCCTGTTATGTGATTGCATGAAATGAATGCTGAAGAATCCATTGCATAATTAATTCAAAAAGGCAAGTCAGCTCCCTGCTCTGTGAGGCTAGATCTGAAAGGAACGACAGGTCCTTGAAGTAAAGGACATTACCAAAGGCTGTCAGGGATCAATTTCTGGTGCCGGCAACCCAATGAGTTCTGAATTCAGTTTCACCCTATGCCACAGTAATGTTTAGAATTCACAAACTCTAGGTTACAAGTCTCTTATTAAAGCCACCACATCACCACCAAAGAAGGGAATAGTAATAAAATTTGCAAATGATGCATGCTGGTTTGACTTGTCTGGTGTTCCTCAAAATGGAACTTGAGTATGACCATACATTCATTTCCAATTATTACTGTTTTCCTTCCTTCTAGAATATACCGCAGGCAAAGAACTAATGCTAAAATCTGATGCCAGCCAGAAGGACAAAAAATGTAAAACAAAAATAAATCAAAGAACTGTGGATTCTGGAAATCAGAAACAAAATCAGAAATTGCTGGAGAAACTCAGCAGGTCTGGCAGAGTTAATGTTTTGGGTCCAGTGACCCTTCTTCAGAATAAAGAATGTGTTGGCTGGCCTTTATATCCTCATGTACACACACACACACACATTCTTTAATTATTAGACTTTATTGATCTAAATATTCTTGAAAGCTTTACAAAAGTGCTGGTTGTCTTGAAATGCATAAAAGTGGATAAATCCCCAGGACCTGATCAGGTGTACCCTAGAACTCTGTCAGAAGCTAAAGAAGTGATTGCTGAGATATTTGTATCATCAATAGTCACAGGTGAGGTGCCAGAATTTGGCTAACGTGGTGCCACTATTTAAGAAAGGTGGTAAGGACAAGCAGATAACTATAGTCTGGTGAGCCTGATGTCAGTGGTGGGCAAGTTGTTGGAGGCAATCCTAGGGGATAGGATGTACATATGTTTGGAAAGTCAAAGACTGATTAGGGATAGTCAACATGGCTTTATACGTGGGAAATCATGTCTCACAAACTTGATTGAGTTTTTTGAAGAAGAGTCAATTGATGAGGGCAGACCGGTAGATGTGATCTATATGGTCTTCAGTAAGGCATTTGACAAAGTGCCCCATGGAAGACTGGTTAGCAAGGTTAGATCTCACAGAATACAGGGAGAAATAGCGATTTGAATACAGAACTGGCTCAAAGGTAGAAGGCAGAGGGTGGTGGTGGAGGGTTGTTTTTCAGACTGGAGGCCTGTGACCAGTGGAATGCCACAAGGATCGGTGCTGGGTCCACTATTTCTTTGTCATAAATTATTTGGATGTGAGCATAAGAGGTATCATTAGTAAGTTTGCAGATACTACCAAAATTGGAGGTGTAGTGGACAAGAAGGTTACCTCAGATTACAATGGGATCTTGATCAGATGGGCCAATGGGCTGAGAAGTGGCAGATAGAGTTTAATTTAGATAAATGCAAGGTGATGCATTTTGGGAATGCAAATCTTAGCAGGACTTAGACATTTAATAGTAAGGTCCTAGGGAGTGTTGCTGAACAAAGATACCTTGGAGTTCATAGCTCCTTGAAAGTAGAGTTGCAAGTAGATAGGATAGTGAAGGCGGCATTTGGTATGCTTTCCTTTATTAGTCAGAGTATTGAGTACAGGAGTTGGGAGGTCATGTTGCGGCTGTACGGAACACTGGTTAGACCACTGTTGGAATATTGCATGCCATTCTGGTCTCCTTCCTATTGGAACGATGTTGTGAAACTTGAAAGGGTTCAGAAAAGATTTACAAGGATGTTGCCAGGGTTGGAGGATTTGAGCTATAGGGAGAGGCTGAATAGGCTAGGGCTGTTTCCCTGGAGCATCAGTGGCTGAGGAGTGACCTTATAGAGGTTTATAAAATCATGAGGGGCATGGATAGGATAAATAGACAAGGTCTTTTCCCTGGGGTGGGGGATTCCAGAACTAGAGGGCATAGGCTTAGGGTGAGAGGGGAAAGATATAAAAAAGAACTAAGGGTCAACTTTTTCACACAGAAGGTAGTGCATATGTGGAATGGGCTGCCAGAGGAAGTGGCGGAGGCTGTTATAATTGCAACATTTAAAAGGCACCTGGTTTATATGAATTGGAAGGGTTTGGAGGGTTATGAGCAGGGTGCTGGCAGGTGGGATCAGATTGAGTTGGGATATCTGGTCAGCACGGACGGGTTGGACTGAAGGGTCTGTTTCAATGCTGCACACCTCTATCACTGTATGATTCTAACAGAATGTGTCTGCTCTCAATCATATCATCCTTCCCTTAAACTCTATATAATCCATATTCTTACGAACCTCATTAATTAATGACAATAAATATGATCTCACTCAAAGATTGCAAAAACATATTTTTAAAAAAATGCACATGTGAAAGGAAACTTAAAATGTAGCAAATAATGACTAACAAACAGTATGTCTGATAAGAAAAGTCAGATTATGTTTCAAGTAAACACCTTTAATCAGGTATGGAATAGAGTTCTGCTCAAAGAGCTCTGTCTAAAATTTTCATCAAGGACCATTGATCTTAAAATATAAGTATGCACAACAATTGCAATCTTTATGAAACAGGAGAAATAACTTCTGACATTTTTTCAGGGAGAATGGAATTTTAATGAGATGAACTTTAGGATTTTGTTTTGGTAACAGTGGAAAAACTCCTTTGCTCTAAATCATTCGAAAAGCAGCTTTCCTGCTGAGCTCTCCATTCACCCTTCTCAATATTGCTAAACTAATATGAGGCCTTGAATCTTGTCTCAATATTTCCTTTCCTTATTACCAGTAACAATAAATTCAACATGCTTAGAAGTTTGCCACATGCCATTTATTTTGAAGGTCTTCTTTTCTTTTTTCCTTCTTGTTTAATTCCTTCCCAGAGATAACTGGTGACTTGGGAGATCTAAAACTTGCACTTGCACCAGAGATAGAACCAATAATATCTGTATCCAGGTCAGCACACACAATTCATTAAGAAATGCCATCCCTATAAGGAGTAATATTGCAGAATCGATTTTTTAAAAATCTTGTTGGCTTCTCTGCTAAACAAAATTACTTCTTTGGGAGGTTTTTAAGAGATAATGTATGAAACAATTTGTTTGAATATTCTTTGGTTAGTGTGATACTTGCTCTGTGTGCTTACCACGTGTGATTGTACATCTTGTCAGCATAAAATCAGTTCATTCATTTCACATCACACTGGATGTAAAGAAACAGTGACTTTACATTTATTTAAAAAGGAGCGAACAGTGCTGACAAACATTTTAAAATGTATAGATGCTTGCGTTACATCTGCAAGAGAGAGATCATGTTGGATTTATGTGCATAAACTGGAAAAGGTAATTAATAAAAAAAATGACAACTTCATTGAAAGAATATTGACTCAGAAGAAGAGTTTATAAAATGGGAGACAATCTTCTTCTAGAAATTTGTAAAATGCCATCAAATAAAAATTATAAAGTGACACTGTAATTTTAACCTGAACTCCTTTACATAGATTCTGCCTTTTACACTTCCCAAAACACCAAGTGGATCTATTTGTACAGACTCAAGATTTTATCTGCCTACTCTGGGGACAACTAGCAGTTTCACTCAGTTTGATAATACAAGACTTGTGATTAGATTTTTAGCATTTTTTTCAAGTCATTGCAAAAGATCGCAAAAGTATAGGAGCAGGCATTGTAAGACAGTTTAAAAATATTAAAGCTCAATAGGATTCTGTAATTGTATTATTAATCTGTTTTTATATATTTTAAACAAATCAAACCTTCTAAAAATTTTTTGTTTATGCTTGTTAAATGTTTGTTATGGCATTTTATATTCAAGTGCCTTTTTCAATAAATCCATTTCGTTTCTATTGTGATATTGAATGTCCCATGGGATTGAATATCAAATCTTTTGTTAATGCCTGATTTGAAAATAATGGTTGAGAAATGCAGACAGCAACTGCACCCTTGTCCTTGCAATGTGTCAATACTGTTGTCAACAGAACTCCCCCAGGATACTAATGAAAATGGCTGTAATCTCTAAGCTTCTTTCTCACATGTGTGATGCAGGCCTAACATATAGACCTTTTAAAGCCTGACAACTGTCATATAAAAACAGCTACAAAACCTATTTTCAAAACTTAACAAGCTCAGTTTCTAATAGTGTGGCTTTAACTTATGACTAAATATTCTACTTATTCCTCAAAATTAAAAAGGTTCTTCAAATGCTGATATTGCATACTCTCAGTCAAGGACACAGATTAGGCAATAATACTTAGGGATAGACTTACAGTATTTCCAATCACAACTTGTGTGAATCAATAGCATTAAAGCTCCAAATCATTATTCAGATCAGGTGCTTATTACAATAGACCGTATTTTATTCCTTTGAGTTAGAAGTTCTTTATTTGAACGTCCATATTTGGGAAGCACAGACTTAAGTTTACAAGTTTAATACATTCTTTAAATATTGTGCTTTTTTATTTTTATGACAAAAGTGAGTACTGATTATCATTTCTTACCATTGAGCTATTAAACTGGTATAATTGCTTATTTTGTTCAATATTCAAAAATTTTGCTATTCTAATATTTATTCTATTTTACCATGAAACTTTTCATTAGCTGCTTATAATTTTATACCTCTTAATAGCAGCGCATTTCCCCTTTTATTCCGAAAGCTTAATTTAAAAATGTTAAGCCTTGATATTTTCTTTTTTGCAAGGCAAACTTCTCACTAAGTACCCATATTACTGATCACAACATCCCTGAAACTTAGGAAACAGAATTCAGTATTGCATCACTAACTAATTTCTCTCATCAAACAGGTGGTTTCTCTTGTGTTGTTATACATGTTCAAAATCATACAGACTTTAAGATATTGTTTAATGCAATTATCTTAATTAACTTTAAGATAATTGCATATCATTACAACATGCGATGTTCTGGCATAAAAGGAAAGAATCTAGACTTTTGTCAAGCTCTTAGTGTAATGGAGTCAGGGTTATGTGGATGTAAGTTACAGTAACATCAGTAAGTATAGAACCAGATTAGGTGTGAGTCTATGACATAACAAACTAAGTGGTGTTGCTAAAAAACTTCAAGACATCTATCTCAGCAAGAAGCCAGTCTTTGTGTTATGAGCTGACTCATTAGCAAGGCTAGATCTCACGGAATACAGGGAGAACTAGCCATTTGGATACAGAACTGGCTCAAAGGTAGAAGAAAGAGGTGGAGGGTTGTTTTTCAGACTGAAGGCCTGTGACCAGTGGAGTGCCACAAGGATCGGTGCTGGGTCCACTACTTTTTGTCATTTACATAAATGATTTGGATGTGAGCATAAGAGGTATCATTAGTAAGCTTGCAGTTGACACCAAAATTGGAGGTGTAGTGGACAGCAAAGAGGGTTACCTCAGATTACAACAGGATCTTGACCAGATGGGCCAATGGGCTGAGAAGTGGCAGATGGAGTTTAATTCAGATAAATGCAAGGTGATGCATTTTGGGAAAGAAAATCTGAGCAGGACTTATACACTTACTGGTAAGGTCCTAGGGAGTGTTGCTGAACAAAGAGACCTTGGAGTGCAGGTTCATAGCTCCTTGAAAGTGGAGTCGCAGGTAGATAGGATAATAGACAATAGACAATAGGTGCAGGAGTAGGCCATTCTTCCTTTCAAGCCAGCACCACTATTCATTATCATCATGGCTGATCACCCTCAATCAGTATCTTGTTCCTGCCTTATCCCCATACACCTTGATTCCACTATCCTTAAGAGCTCTATCCAACTCTTTCTTGAAAGTATCCAGAGACTTGGCCACCACAGCCTTCTGGGGCAGAGCATTCCACACACCCACCACTCTCTGGGTGAAGAAGTTTCTCCTCAACTCTGTTCTAAATGGCCTACTCCTTATTTTTAAACTGTATCCTCTGGTTCGGGACTCACCCACCAGTGGAAACATGCTTCCTGCCTCCAGAGTGTCCAATCCTTTAATAATCTTATATGTCTCAATCAGATCCCCTCTCAGCCTTCTAAACTCAAGGGTATACAAGCCCAGTCGCTCCAAGCTTTCAGCATAAGATAGTCCTGCCATTCCAGGAATTGACCTCGTGAACCTACGCTGCATTCCCTCAATAGCCAGAATGTCTTTCCTCAAATTTGGAGACCAAAACTACGCACCAATATTCCAGGTGTGGTCTCACCAGGGCCCTGTACAGCTACAGAAGGACCTCTTTGCTTCTATACTCAATTCCTCTTGTTATGAAGGCCAGCATGCTATTAGCTTTCTTCACTGCCTGCTGTACCTGCATGCTTGCTTTCATTGACTGATGTACAAGAACACCTAGATCTCTTTGTACTGCCCCTTTACCTAACTTGACTCCATTTAGGTAGTAATCTGCCTTCCTGTTCTTGCCACCAAAGTGAATAACCACACATTTATCCACATTAAACTGCATCTGCTATGCATCCATCCACTCATCTAGCCTGTTCAGGTTACCCTGTATTCTCCTAACATCCTCCTCACCTTTCACCCTGCCACCCCGCTTTGTGTCATCAGCAAATTTGCTAATATTACTTTTAATACCTTCATCTATATCATTAATGTACATTGTAAAAAGCTGCAGTCCCAGCACTGATCCCTGCGGCATACCACTGGTCACCGCCTGCCATTCTGAAAGGGAGCAGTTTATCACTACTCTTTGTTTCCTGTCAGCCAACCAATTTTCAATCCATGTCAGTATTTTGCCCCCAATACCATGTGCCCTAATTTTGCTCACTAACCTCCTATGTGGGACTTTATCAAAGGTTTTCTGAAAGTCCAGGTATACTACATCCACTGGATCTCCCTTATCCATCTTCAGAGTTACATCCTCAAAAAATTCCAGAAGACTAGTCAAGCATGATTTCCCTTTCATAAATCCATGCTGATTCTGACCTATCCTTTTACTGCTATCCAGATGTGTTGTAATTTCGTCCTTTAGACTCCAGCATTTTTCCCACCACGGAGGTCAGACTAACTGGTTTATAATTCTCTGTTTTCTCTCTCCCTCCTTTCTTAAAATGTGACACAACATTAGCCACCCTCCAATCTGCAGGAACTGATCCTGAATCTATATAATATTGGAAAATGATCAGGAATGCATCCACGATTTCTAGAGCACCTCCTTCAGTACCCTGGGATGCAGACCATCAGGTCCCGGGGACTTATCAGCCTTCAGACCTAACAGTCTCTCCAACACCATTTCCTGCCTAATATAAATTCCCTTCAGTTCAGGTCCTTCAGCCACTATTACATCTGGGAGATTGCTGGTGTCTTCCCCAGTGAAGATAGATCTAAAGTACCAATTCAACTCTTCTGACATTTCTTTGTTCCCCGTAATAAATTCACCTGTTTCTGTCTTCAAGAGCCCAATTTTAGTCTTAACCATTTTTCTTTTCATATACCTAAAAAAGCCTTTACTATCCTCCTTTATATTTTTGGCCAGTTTATCTTCGTACCTTATTCTTTTCTTTGCGTATTACCTTTTTAGTAATCCTCTGTTGTTCTTTAAAAGCTTCCCAGTCGTCCGATTTCCCACTCATCTTTGCTATGTTGTACTTTTTCCCTTTCGTCTTTATATGGTCTTTATATAGTGAAGAAGGCGTTTGGTATGCTTTCCTTTATTGGTCAGAGTATTGAGTATAGAAGTTAGGAGGTCATGTTGCAGCTGTACAGACATTGGTTAGGCCACTGTTGGAATATTGCGTGCAATTCTGGTCTCCTTCCTATCGGAAAGATGTTGTGAAACTTGAAAAGGTTCAGAAAAGATTTACAAGGATGTTGCCAGGGTTGGAGGATTTGAGCTATAGGGAGAGGCTGAACAGGCTGGGCCTGTTTTCCCTGGAGTGTCAGAGGCTGAGGGGTGACCTTAAAGAGATTTACAAAATTATGAGGGGCATGGATAGGACAAATAGGCAAAGTCTTTTCCCTGGGGTCGGGGATTCCAGAACTAGAGGGCATAGGTTTAGAGTGAGAGGGGAAAGATATAAAAGAGACCTACGGGGGGGCAGCTTTTTCACACAGAGGGTGGTACGGGTATGGAATGAGATGCCAGAGGAAGTCTTGGAGGCTGGTACAATTGCAACATTTAACAGGCATTTGGATGGGTATATGAATAGGAAGGGTTTGGAGGGATATGTGCCGGGTGCTGGCAGGTAGGACTAGATTGGGTTGGGATATCTGGCCGGCATGGACGGTTTGGACCAAAGGATCTGTTTCCATGCTGTGCATCTCTCTGACTCTATGATATATAGCAGTACTCAGACTATTTTCATCCTGGCAGTTTTTCTGAACTAAAATACTACCAGTTGCTTCATATGAAAACCTATTGTTCTGAGAGTGTCACTCTGAGCTAAAAAATTAAATGATCATCATTCTACTATTGCTATATACAAGAATATGGGAACAGGCAAAGTCATTCAGTGGCACTGACTTGTTCGGCCATTCCGTGAGAGTATGGTTTACTTGTGAATGGACGCCACATACCTCTCATTGCATTTTAAAATAAAGAATAAAATAGAATTTATCAATGAGAATAAGATTGTTGTTATTTTTGTTACATCACAATCTTCTTTTGAAACAAAAATATATGGAAGGAATTCCAAGCTGATTAACAGGCTGAGAAGTGTCAATATAAATTTATCCAAGATCTGCAGCATGTTCCTGGACAATAATCTACAATTCAATTCCAGAATTCCAGTCATCACCCAAGAAAAAAAATCAAGCCCTGAATCCTCTGACTCAGCGATTCCCATCATTAAACCAAAAGTTCACCCTGTTAGAATGACATTAAAGCCACATAGAAATGTCAGATTATTTTCATCTCAGAGTAGTAGAGAAACAAAAGATACATTTTAAACATGCATTCAAATAATGTATAATATTTGCAATTCTTTAGAAATGGCATAAAAATGAGAAAGCCAACAGAGTGAAGCTGTTCATAAACTGGCAGTGCATTGTGATATTTTGGCAGGTCAGAAGCAGCATTTCTGCTTTTCTAGTTCCCACACATATGTCTGCAGAAATTGTTCAAGATCATTTATGAAGCATCTTACAAAGGCAGTTAGTTATACTGTTAAAATGTAGTCACAATAGTCATGCAAAGAAATATGCAAGGGAACAACTTGTAAACAGTAAGTTCCTGCTAACAGCAGAGAAGTAAATGACCAACTCATCCACTTCAGATACTTGTTGAGGAATGCATTTTAGTTATGAATTGTAAGAGCTCCCTTTCCTTCTTCATATAGTGGCTTGGGAAAGTTTATGTTCACTTGAAGAGTGAAGAGGACCTTGGTTTAACATTTCACCTAAATGCAGCATAGCCATCAAAGCAGCACCCCCTTCACTATTGCACTTGAAAGCACATCTGTATTATGCACTCAAGTCTTTGGAATGAGGCTTGATCACATAACCTTGCGACTCAAAGTCAAGTGTGCTACTACATTAGAGATAGACTATTTCATTAATTGTTTGGTCGCAATGTTGCAAACCCATGATTTGCTAAATGAATGGCTGCATAGAAAAAGTTTAATGCCCAGAGGTAATAGCAAATATCAGAAAAATTCTGCACCTCAGCATAAAATATAATTGCTTAAAAATATTAATGAAAGTGGTAAGTATTGCTTGAAGAAAATATGTATATTTTTAATTCATAAGCATATTTGAAAACTTCTATTGAAAGCATATCAGCATATTTTTTCACCTTAGAAAGAAATTACATCATCTGAAGGTCAACACACAGTTCATAAAGGAGCCCTTTTCATGTAATTCTTTAACACACTTGACTTGTTATTTATTCTTCTACTGTTTGACTGTGCTGTCACCCGGGATTCACAGGAAGAGATGAGATTCACCATTCTTCAATCCACCAGGCCTATCTCCCTTGCAATATGCATGCTTCGTGTGCTAAGCAGAAAGCACCCTCCAGTCTTATGATTTTCCTTGATTCAAGTGTCTCCCTTGGCTGATGCTGATTCTTTGTTCTCCATTGTAGCTAAAGAACTAACTTTGTTCCCAAGCAATATCCTTTGGCATTCCACTTGGTTCTACAAATTCACTGCAATTTAATAACCCATAGCAAGCAGTACACATTACTAACAATTGATTAATATTTTTTCTGGGATTCGCCTGAAAACATACATTTAGGATGATCTAAAACAGAAAATACAGGAAATACATAGCATGTTGTTCTGCATCTGAAAACAGAAAAGACAAGTCAGTGTTCAAGATAGAGCTTTTCTCTTTATAAAGTTGCATTTGTTTTATGTCCAGCATTTTGTGCTTCTGTTACAAATTCTCTTTCCATTTTAGTTTAATGTAGTACTAAGTCAAGAACTAACCAACTAACTAACTTTTCTCCTGTGGAGTTTCTTTCAAACTGAAAAAAGAAGTGACTCTGGCCACATCATAACTGGTGTGGATGGATATAAAGATGTACAGTCTAGTTGTTTGGTATCAGGTTGACTTAGATCAAGTACAAAAGTTACATGAACAAAGGCCTTTGTTGGTTGATGCTCTGAAGAATGGTGTGAAGGTATAGATTGTACAAGGAATTGATTAGAAGATGGCCAAGTGGAAAAACAAAAAAAAGAGATTAAAAGTACAAAGCTGAAAAGAAGGGTTACATTTTGTGTCTTGTTGGATTGCAATCATCTATGATTACTTTGCTATACTATGGACAGAAAGCAATATATCTTTTGTTACAAACGGAGTTGCGAAATTTTGAATGGGGAAACTTCCTATGTGGGGATGTTCAAAACCATATGTTAGCATATGTTTACAGTCAGCAGGGGTCAACTGTTCTGGGTTGAATTTTTCTAATCTGAAATAGTAAGTATAGATTTGCCTGGGGTTTGTCAGCCAATGTATGTCGGAAAGGGTTTGACCATTATAGCTTCCAATCAGCAGACAGTGGAGAGTGTGGATTGAGGGTACAGTTGTTAGTGTAGATTTCCGGTCAACAGATAAACACACCATGTTTGCTCCATTAGAAAGAGGGTCACTTTTATTGAATTGTGGAAGAGACATAGGAGGGGTGGCAGACTTTTCGGGGGTGTGGGGTGGGCATATATCATCCTGAGTTTCTTATGGTTTAGTCTTGCCTTTGTAGTTGCCAGAAAATTGTAGTATCAAGTTCATTTGCCAAGTTAGGAGAAGCTGAATTCTGAAATGGCCAGTCCATGAATGCCAATTAAACTTACATCACAAATCATTCTACTCAGAGAACTTCCCGCTAATGAAATATTTTTAGAGTTTTGTATCACAAACTTTTCTATCTGGCAATTCAATCCTCTTCTGCATCAAGTACTTTGATACAATTATTTTCTGAATCTGAATTAAGTGGATTAACTAACTGGGATTACAATATAGTATCAGGCTGAGCATCTCTCTACACTGGGGCTAGTTCAAAAATTACTAGATGTATTAACTTAAAATTCATAATTTGCCATGATACAATTTTAACAACCAGGCTTGTTTGCTCTATAAATTTCTATATTATCTTACCTGGTATACTGCTGTTGCCCCTTCAGTTCAAAATACAATACCTTTTTGCATGTTGTCAAGTTCAAGTAAATGTCTACCTTTGTAACTCATTAGCGCTGTTAGACATTCTTTATTAAAAACCATCCCAAGAAAGCCCATCGGTGATGCCAGTCACTAGATTCAAATGCACCTTGGTAAAATTAATTTCTATTCTAATATTTTAAGTTCAGGCACTGGGGCTACATATCAAGCAATTAAATGGGAAGATGGTTTGTCCAGTACCTGACTATAACTTCAATTCTAATCCCTGCTAATGAGATTTTCAAGCTGGCAGATATAATTTAATAGGAAGATGAAAGAAAGGCTCCTTACATAATATCATGGGACGTACCAAAGTACCTTCTACATTTACAATTGCACAGGCTGTAAAACCTGATAATGGTGGTTTGGTTAAAGTTGAATCCAGGGATTGTGTAAACATAAAACATAACTGCCCTGAAAGATAATTGGGTCATCTGAGGTGGTTAAAAAGAAGATAAATATAAATATGAAGAGTTAGAATGGCTACCAAAATGTCAAATGTAGCTCAACGGACTGATTGGTCTATTCCTATCTTCTTTGTTCTTATTTTATTCTCCACTTGGGGAATAGAAGGAAAATTGGATAATATGTTATTAAATATAGAATTCATCTCACTTTTCATCAGGATTCTTGTAACTGATTTGCAGTTAGGATATTCATTAGCTATTCAGTGGTGCTTATATCAAAGATCACTTCCACATGTATATTTTAATATCTTTTCATTTTAGATATACTTATGCAAGTTGGCAAACAATGCAAACAAGTACTACAATTGAATATGAACTACAAATGGGGTTGTGTTTCCTGTGACCCTTCTTTGATCATTCAGTGATGTGCACTTTCACAATTCACCATTCATAGGCTACTTTCAAGAAGGGTTTAGATAATATGTTTAAAGATAAGGGGCTTCCAATCGATGGATGGTGGATAACCAGAGGTGGCAGGTTGAAAGTGATTGGTAACAGTTATGGGCAACATGAGGAAATTCTTTTTCCCTCAATGACTGTTTAGGGTTTGGTTGCACTGCCTGATGATACAATGGATACAGTTTCAAGAGTAGTTTTCAAAAGGGAATTAGAGCCATAGAGATGTACAGCACGGAAACAGACTCTTCGGTCCGACCCGTCCATGCCGACCAGATATCTCAACTCAATCGAGTCCCACCTGCCAGCACTCGGCCTTCATCCCTCCAAACCCTTCCTATTCATATACCCATCCAATTGCCTTTTAAATGTTGCAATTGTACCAGCCTCCACCACTTCCTCTGGCAGCTTATTCCATTCATGTACCATCCTCTACGTGAAAAAGTTGCCCCTTAGGTCTCTTTTATATCTATCCCTCTCACCCTAAACCTATGCCCTCTAGTTCTGGACTCACCGACCCCAGGGAAAAGACTTTGCCTATTTACCCTATCCATGTCCCTCATAATTTTGTAAACTTCTATGAGGTCACCCCTCAGCCTCCGACGCTCCAGAGAAAACAGCCCCAGCCTGTTCAGCCTCTCCCGATAGCTCAAATCCTTCAATCCTGGCAAAATCCTTGTAAATCTTGTCTGAACTCTTTCAAGTGTCACAACAATTGGGGAAACTAAATTGCTCTTTGACATACTTTGTATTGAATGAAGCTTATGACTGGCCTCTTTCTGTACTAAACTATTCTATGACACCTGTTGTCCTTCATTTTAGAGACTGTCACAATGAAAGTGGAAAGGAAAAGAGAGGTTTGCAGCAGATTTGATCAGTTTTATCTGCTGACAGAGTTAAATATACTCTTGGCCTTCTTTAATCTCCTCTACATAACTGAGGTGGAACACTTACTGAATAACTTGCACTATTCTCTCACTCGAATTAATTGAATGTCTTCCTTTTTGAACAATTCATTGATCTCTCTGCTGTCTACAACAAACCTTGCTATCCACCTTCATTGATGTCCTTTTTTGCCTCTCTTCTATACATTATGTATTTCTCACAATTTGTGTACGAATCCCCTTCTAATTACCATCAGCATCTTTTCTGGACCTTACTCTTGATTTAATCTCTTCATTTCTCCATGGAATTACAATCTTTACTCCTGATCAGAAGAAATTTAATCAAAGCCCCCTGTTAAAGCAGACATTTTTTTTTACTATTTATCTGGCTTAGACTTTCTAGTCTTTAAAAATTTGCTCACTTTTCATACAAAAATCTTAGATATTTTGGTATGGGTCTGACTCATTTCTTTATTTTGAGGCAGTGTTGACTCTATACCCAATTGTTATTGTTAAGTATCGTGTGTGTGTGTGTGTGTGTGTGTGTGTGTGTGTGTGTGTGTTTTATATACATATATTAACAACATTTCAAAGTATAGTTATTTGCTTAGATCTACAACTGCATTTAAGTTAATTCTTCCTGTGATAAGTCTAAATAAGAAGCAGTATTTGAAGTGACTGTTGTCACTGCTATTTAGTAACTTCCTTTGTGGCCTAAGCTGACCACCCACGCAGCAAAACCGCTGTGAACTGACAGGCACTGACCCTGCAATAGCCTCCAACAAAGGTTTGATGCTGTTGCCTCTTAAATTACTTGACACTTATCTCAATACAGACAGCACAGCAACCGAGGTGGTCCAGAGGCACTGAATAATAGGCAATCTACGATTATGATTGGTTCATCCAACTTCCTAGCTACAGGTCAAATCTTATCACAGAATGGGGTGGGGGGGGGGGGGGGGGGAGTTAAAAATATGAAGTTACAGCACACTTTAAATTGAATACATTTGCTTATTGAGTTTCTAGAAGGAAAATGTACATATTAAAAAAAACAGCTGAACAAAGATAAAAAATATGCCTTTAAATAAATAATTGGGGAAATGTTGCTTAGTTCTCTCTGCCGTTAAGAATATATCATAACAACCCCAAGTAGATAAGAGTTTGCTTACATTAACTAAGAAACTAGCAACTTCAGTACTAAATAGTCTTATTTTTGGCAGCTTTACATAAAGTTCAATATCGTTGGTGTTGATGTGCAGGATTTGTTTTACTACATCATAAGAACTTTTCTCCTTCTCCACATCAAATAATGCTACAGGAGGCTCAGGCAAAGGGAAAGGAAGCAGAATCTCATCAAGAATTCCATATGTGAATATCACTGGAAGGCTACCTGTCACAATGGGGGCCATCCTGGTTGTAGCGATACTGTCCGTTTTGATGTGAAATCAGTATTTGATCTGTATCGGTGCAAAAAAACCCAACTCATTTCATGTCACGAGTGCACTGACGGCAAATAATGCAATATATATCCAAAAGATTTGCTGACACAGTGATTTATATTTACTTTGTATGAATGCCGATGCATTACCTGGAATTTTTTTTTAAATCACCATTTAATTTCTTTGATGCTTGAGAAAAGTGAATTCTTACTTCTATTTCTCAGTATTAAATTAAGCAGCAGATAGAGCATAATCCAGTATGTGTTTTCAATATGTCTGCAAACATAGCAAAAGTCTGCTGACTGTGATCACACCACAGATTCTGTTTCAGATTGATAGCTGCAGTATAACTGTGACCTTCGGTAATGCAGTTGGGGAGTACCTGTTACATTGTATGAGAAAATTGAACAAATAAGGGTAAAATAGGAATGTTTACCTACAATTATTTTAAACATATTACTAAGTTGAACCTCTGTAATTGAACCTCTGTAACATGGATAATAGGTAGGCACTCAATATTATGTAAAGTTGCCATATTCAAGAGGACCATAGACTGCTCTCTCATTAGAGAGAGATGATTGGTGGTGGCTTAACCCTTGGGACTATGCGCCTCAGGCGGAGGGAGAAATTAAGAAGGAGGGACCTCCATGATAACCTCAGCCAGTATACCTGCGTTGCTGGTAAGGCTCTGCATCGCAAACCATCTGTCCAGCCAACTGTGCTAACCAAACTCCCCCCTTCCACACTATAAAAGTTAATATTAACCATCAGTTTGACTTAGTGATAAGATTCATGCTTCTGAATAAGAAATCTCAGGCTAGAGCTGCATCCTACAAATAGTCTAAATTGATATTTCTTTGGAGTACTGCTTGCCTTTTGGATGAGATTTAAAACGAAAGTCAAATCCACTCCTTTGCAGGTGCTAACATACACCAGGATACTATCTGAAGGGGAACAGAGGAATTATGCTGATATCCAACATTACTGAAATGAGATTAACAGGTCAATTATTTACTGTTTGAAATACAGATACATTGCTGGGTGCAAATTAACTGTCACGGCTGTCTACATAAGTGATTATTCAAACTAATTTGTAAACAGTGAAGTGTTTTGGTATGTGAAATGTTTTGCAAAGGGACTAACTCTTTAAAAAAAGGTTCATCATTTTGAAATGTGTACAAACCACTTGGAGCAACTAGCTCTGACAAGGACGAAATCCCAAAATTTTATGTACACACATGCCAGTATAAGCTAACTTCAAACTCAATCTAAATAGAAATTGTAGGATCTTGTGGCCCAAAGTAAATAAATGCACCAGCTGATATTTCCAAATCCTACTCACAAAGATGTTACATTTAACCAGTGAACATTTTCACGCCACCTGAACTGAAGCAATATGTGAAAGTAGGACAAAAGTATAAAATAAAATACCTGTACATCTTTTTAAATCATAACTAGTTTAGGTAAAGTTAAAAATCATACAACACCAGGTTATAGTCCGACAGGTTTAATTGGAAACACATTAGCTTTCGGAGCAATGCTCCTTCGTCAGGTGATAGATTATCACCTGATGAAGGAGCGTCACTTCAAAAGCTAGTGGCTTCCAATTAAACCTGTTGGACTATAACCTGGTGTTGTATGATTTTTAACTTTGTACGCCCCAGTCCAACACCGGCATCTCCAAATCATAGTTTAGGTAAAATGGAGTTAAATTGAATGGAGTGTAACATGTATTTCCAATTCAAATCCACAGTATTCCCTAAAGTGTATTAAGTTGTATTTGTGACTTCAGTCAGTTTGTTTTATTGAACTGGACAGATACGTATGTTTTAGGTTTGCAGCAACCATATAAAATTGATATGTTTCTTTTTGTCTGCTTTTTGTTTTCCACATTAGCTTCAGCACACATCAACTTAGGATGGTGTGGCCTTTTGCAACTGATAGACTTTGTGCAAAATACATGTAGAGTGCCTTTTACAGATAATGAAACATCTCAATGCATTTTATAAGGTAACAGATAGTGAATAGGCACAGAGTAGTAAGAGGAAAGGAGGGAAAAGTATGATTGCTGAGGATATGAGGAGATCTTAGAATTAGTGATGAAAAAAACTCTCAGAGGTAAAGTGGTTGAAGGAACACCCACAAGTGTTGAAGCAGAGAGAATGGAAAATGAAAAATAAGCTGATGTTCGAGGACCAGATGGTGCGAGCAAGAATGCAGGACTTGCAAAGATTATAGTGGCAATATAGGGTAAATAGAAGAAACTGAAGGTCTGGACAAGAATTTTAAATCATTTCTCTGTACAATGGTCAACAATATTGCTTGGCAAAGGCATGGGCCATGCAAGAGGACTGTGGGAAATCATGAATGGCAACAGAGATGTTAGCATGGAAAATGTTGGGGAAAGAAACTAATGTGAGGTGTTTTAACTATGAATTAGAGCTCGAACAGCAGGGAAGAAGGGCTGGTGGTGGAGATCTGTGGTATTGCAGGAGTAATTTGGATGACAGATTGGATTGGAAGAAGGAAGCCAAGTTTAGTTTACAGCTAAGCCTAAGCTGGCAGTCAGGGAGGAAGATGGAGCCAAGGCTCAAAGTACTTTGTGGATTTCATTGATTTTGCTGACATTAAGCTGCATTATGTTTTGGCTTGTCCAGACCCTAATGTAATGGGAGATGTTGATATCAAACATGAGATTCAAGGAGGGGCTGTGTGTCATTTATCTACATATGAATGCTGGTTCATTACTCTTCAATTGGATTCTGATTTATCCACCTCAATCCAAAATTTATCAGATTAACCCTCTTGTGTTTATTCACAGAAGCAAGCTAACATCAAGCATTGTTAAGAATATACTATGAATACATAATTACACTCTTGCACACTAAGAACCAGTGAATGGTATGGTCCACCCATCATCCTCATTTGACCTTCCTAGCTTTTGCTTGTCCTGATATATATAGAACACATGGATTACTTAGCAATACATATTGCTTCTGTATCCTCTGTAATGGATAACATTTGTTGGACTTAATGCCACTAGCACCCATAGTTAGTGCAACACAAGAATTTTGCTGAAGTCAGTGCATAAATTTCAGAATTACTCAACTAGGAAATAATGTAAAACTAGAAATATTGTTTTGTTTTCATTAACAGGATTAAGGAATTATTCATTTAGAAAACTTCAAATTTAGCAAAGTTAAAAGGAAAATATAGTCCTCATATTTAGGAGGAGGATGTAGCCAGTTGAATATGAATAGGCAATTGTTAAATATTTCCAATGTATATGACCCAATTAAAATTGCCTACCTATTGAATTTTTCTTCCGATTTATCATTTGACAAATACTAAAACTTTTGCACAGCTTCTACATTTTGAACATGGGATTTTGTGCAGTTGTGCAACTCACAGCTACATTTTATGTTTGGTCCCTGCCAATTACAGAGTAAGATAAAAGATTGAAAAGTACTAGTCAATGACATGAATGAACAAAATATATGGGTTTGAAATTAATCGCCATTCTGGAAGAAATGGTAAATTTTCAAAATGAAGTCTTCTTTATTCATATATGCTCCTCTGAATAAAAAAAGACTTCATCACCAGTGCATTTAATTGAAAGGTTGCAATTAAACTAATTCAGTTAAAATTGTAATACTTTAAAAGTAGTGTGAGCACATGTGCCAAAGTTTTTAGGATCTGGGTTCACGTTTTCAAGAGAAAGCAATTCATCTGAGTGGATTAGAATAAAAGCTGACATTAACAGCACTGGTCACAGCACATCATAAAAATGTAGTGTGGGAGTAGAACTCAGCCTGCTTCCTACTCTAAAAAGACTTGTTGATTGCCATGTAAAAGACAGAAATTCATGTGATCAGTCTAAATAAAGCTCTAAATCCTCAAAATGCTCCATTGTGAAGATAATTCCACATAGGTCTTCAGATACTTCTGTAATCTCAGCAGCATCGAGTATATATTTGTTAAGAAGGCTGATGCATAATTGTGATAATGTTGATTTATTTTTAAATTCCTAATCTTATTGAATTGATATTTCAATTCTTTGGCATAGGTTCCCATTTTCTTGCTTGTCTAAAGTCAGGGCACTGGGTAGAAGAGGGCAAAATGTATATCTATGTATTGTGTTCTCATGTGTATTTTGCAGATGACAAGTCTTTAATAACAATTGAAATTTTTATCAGTTTGAAGCCAACTCAAAATGATTGAGAAAATATCAAATTAGATTGTAGACTGGATCTTAACTTTGTTTGGTTCAGTCCAAGTTGTGTTGAGTTTTTTGATGGGCTTTTCATCATGAGGTTTAGCAGGTTCTCTCACCATATCTTACCAAAATTGCTTCATTGATTGTCATGCAGCATTCAAGGAGCAGGAAAATTGGCATTTCAGGCCCTTCATCCTGAGGAAGGACTCCAGCCCGAAATGTCAATTTTTCTGCTCCTTGGATGCTGCCTGACCTGCTGTGCTTTTCCAGCAACACACTCTCATCTCTGATAGAGTCATAGAGATGTACAGCATGGGAACAGACCCTTCGGTCCAAACCGTCCATGCTGACCAGATATCCCAACCCAATCTAGTCCCACCTGCCAGCACCCGGCCCATATCCCTCCAAACCCTTCCTATTCATATATCCATCCAAATGCCTCTTAAATGTTGCAATTGTACCAGCTTTCACCACTTCCTCTGGCAGCTCATTCCATACATGTACCACCCTCTGCGTGAAAAAGTTGCCCCTTAGGTCTCTTTTATGTCTATCCCTCTCATCCTAAACCTATGCCCTCTAGTTCTGGACTCCCGGACCCCAGGGAAAAGACTTTGCCTATTAACCCTATCCATGCCCCTCATAATTTTGTAAACCTCTATGAGGTCAGCCCTCAGCCTCTGACGCTCCAGGGAAAACAGCCCCAGCCTGTTCAACATTTCCCTATAGCTCAAATCCTCCAATCCTGGCAACATCCTTGTAGATCTTTTCTGAACCCTTTCAAGTTTCACAACATCTTTCCGAAATGAAGAAGACCAGAATTGCATGCAATATTTCAACAGTGGCCTAACCAATGTCCTGTACAGCTGCAACATGACCTCCCAACTCCTATACTCAATACTCTGACCAAGAGAGGAAAGCATACCAAACGCCTTCTTCACTATCCTATCTACCTGAGACTCCACTTTCAAGGAGCTATGAACCTGAACTCCAAGGTCTCTTGGTTCAGCAACACTCCCTAGGACCTTACCATTAAGTGTATAAGTCCTGCTAAGATTTGCTTTCCAAAATGCAACGCCTCGCATTTATCTGAATTAAACTCCATCTGCCATTTCTCAGCCCATTGGCCCATCTGGTCAAGATCCTGTTGTAATCTGAGGTAACCCTCTTTGCTGTCCACTACACCTCCAATTTTGGTGTCATCTGCAAACTTACTAACTGTACCACTTATGCTCGCATCCAACTCATTCATGTAAATGAAAAAAAGTAGAGGACCCAGCACCAATCCTTGCGGCACTCCACTGGTCACAGGCCTCCAGTCTGAAAAACAACCCTCCACCACCATCCTCTGTCTTCTACCTTTGAGCCAGTTCTGTATCCAAATGGTTAGTTCTCCCTGTATTCCCTGAGATCTAACCTTGCTAATCAGTCTCCCATGGAGAACCTTGTCAAACCCTTACTGAAATCCATATAGATGTCCTCATGACCTGTCCTACCTGCCAATCTCCCTTCCCACCTATCCACTCCACCCTCCCCTCTGACCTATCACCTCCATCCCCACCCCCATTCACCTACTGTACTCTTTGCTACCTCCTCCCCAGCAACCCCCCCCTCCCTATTTATCTCTCTACCCTGGAGACTTCCTGCTTCTATTCCTGATGAAGGGCTTTTGCCCGAAACGTCAATTTTCCTGTTTCTTGGATGCTGCCTGACCTGCTGTGCTTTTCCAGCACCACTCTGATCTAAACTCCATATAGATCACATCTACCGCTCTACCCTCATCAATCCTCTTTGCTCCTTCCTCAAAAAACTCAATCAAGTTTGTGAGACATGATTTCCCACACACAAAGCCACGTTGACTATCCCTAATTAGTCCTTGCCTTTCCAAATACATGTACATCCTGTCCCTCACGATTCCCTCCAACAACTTGCCCACCACCGATGTCAGGCTCAAGGTCTATAGTTCCCTGGCTTGTCCTTACCACCCTTCTTAAACAGTGGCACCACATTAGCCAACCTCCAGTCTTCCGGCACCTCACCTGTGACTATCGATGATACAAATATCTCAGCAAGAGGCCCAGCAATCACTTCTCTAGTTTTTCACAGAGTTCTAGGGCACACCTGATCAGGTCCTGGAGATTTATCCACCATTACCCATTTCAAGACATCTAGCACTTCCTCCTCTGTAAAATGGACATTCTGCAAGATGTCACCATATATTTCCATATCCTTTTCCACAGTAAATACTGATGCAAAATGCTCATTTAGTATCTCCCCCATTTTCTGCAGCTCCACACAAAGGCTGCCTTGCTGATCTTTGAGGGGCCATTTTCTCTCCCTAGTTTCCCTTTTGTCCCTAATGTATTTGTAAAAACTGTTTGGATTCTCCTTAATTCTATTTGTCAAAGCTATCTCATGTCCCCTTTTTGCCCCCCTGATTTCCCTCTTAAGTATACTCCTACTTCCTTTATACTCTTCTAAGGATTCACTTGATGTATCTTGCCTATACCTGACATATGCTTCCTTCTTTTTCTTAACTAAACCCTCAATATCTTTAGTCATTCAGCATTCCCTATACCTACCAGACTTTCCTTTCACCCTGACAGGAATATACTTTCTCTGGATTCTCATTATCTCATGTCTGAAGGCTTCCCATTTTCCAGCCGTCCCTTCACCTGCGAACATCTGCTCCCAGTCAGCTATCGAAAGTTCTTGCCTAATACCGTCAAAATTGGCCTTCCTCCAATTTAGAACTTCAACTTTTAGATCTGGTCTATCCTTTTCCATCATTATTTTAAATCTAATAGAATTATGGACGTTGGTCCCAAAGTGCTCCCCCACTGACACCTCAGTCACCTGCCCTGCCTTATTCCCAAGAGTAGATCAAGTTTCACACCTTCTCTACTAGGTACGTCCAAATACTAAATCAGAAAGTTGTCTTGTACACACTTAACAAAATCCTCTCCATCTAAACCCTTAACACTATGCCAGTCCCAGTCTATGTTTGGAAAGTTAAAATCCCCTACCATAACCACCCTATTAATCTTACAGATAGCTGAGATCTCCTTACAAGTTTGTTTCTCAGTTTCCCTCTGACTATTAGGGGGTCTATAATACAAACCCAATAAGGTTATCATCCCTTTCCTATTTCTCAGTTACACCCAAATAACTTCCCTGGATGTATTTCTGGGAATATCCTCCCTCAGCACAGCTGTAATGTTATCTCTTATCAAAAATGCCAACCCCCTCCTCTCTTGCCTCCCTTTCTATCCTTCCTGTAGCATTTGTATCCTGGAACATTAAGCTGCCAGTCCTGCCCATCCCTGAGCCGTGTTTCTGTAATTGCTATGATATCCCAGTCCCGTTTTCGTAACCATGCCCTGAGTTCATCTGCCTGCCCTGTTAGGCCCCTTGCATTGAAATAAATGCAGGTTAATTTATAAGTCCTACCTTGTCCCTGTCTGCCCTGACTATTTGACTCGCTTCTGTTCTCAACTGTACCAGTCTCAGATTGATCTCTTTCCTCACTATCTCCCTGGGTCCCAAACCTCCCCACCTTACAAGTTTAAATCCTCCTGAGCAGCTCTAGCAAAGTTCCCTGCCAGTATATTAGTCCCCTTCCAATTTAGGTGCAATCCGTCCTTCTTGTGCAGGTCACTTTTACCCCAAAAGAGATTCCAATGATCCAAAAATGTGAATCCTTCTCCCATACACCAGCTCCTCAACCATGCATTAATCTGCTCTATCCTCCCATTCCTGCCCTCCAGCATCTGTAGACCTCACTGTCTCCTTGCTTTATTAATTACCTACTGCGTCTTTATAGTATCTCTCATGTTTGATTTTTGCCCCATCCTATCATGTGCCATTCTTGGAACACCACCACGCAATGGATATCTGCCAAAACAACATATCCATTGCACCCACATCATCTTTAAAAGTCCATAATGTACCCTAAGAAGCACTGACAGTCTGGAGCTGCAAACATAGTCGCTGACATTTGTCTTGGAAAGGGGCAGGCAATTTTTGTCCCATTTTATGTGTGGGGTTTTATAGGTCCTGCTGGATGGGATGATGATGCTGACATGGTACTCTCTCTCACCCTAGGACCAACAATGGAGGCCATGTCAACTCGATTCAAGTATGCTACCTGGATTAAAACACTCTCAGCTATCCAGATGAATGCCTAGCATTGAGGGAAGAAGGTCAATGTCATTCTTTACTCTGTCAGGCTAAATGCCACCCTAACTTCTCTCAGATACCTTGCCTCACTCTATATCTGCTATCATTGTCCACTAAAGGTTATGCTGTAGCAATCCCACAATTGATTGCAACATCTTCCTCACTCATTCTGATTCCAAACCCCTCCATCACTAAACCTGCATGCTCTCGCTTCTGCTTACTTACTTACTCAGGACAGCTCCCCACCTGAACCAACAATCACAGAATCATTATGGAGCAGAATGAGGCCATTCAGCCTATCCTGCCTGACGGCCTCTTCAAAAGTGCATCCTAACCTATTGCCAATCGCATGCTTCTTCTCCATATCCTTGCACACTAGCTCTATTCAAATAATCATCCCACACCTTCCTGAATGTCTCAATTGAATATCATTTCCAGGCAGAGATTTCCATGTCCTAACTAGTCACTGTGTAAAAAGTTCTTTCTCACATCACCTTGCTTCTTTTGCATGTCACTTTAAATCTATGCCCTTTCATTCTTGTTCCTTTTATAAGTGGGAACAACTTCTTCTAATCTATGCTAACCTGCCCACTCATGATTTTGGAAACCTCAATAAATCTCATTTCAGCCATTTTCTCTCCAAGGAGAACAGTCCCAATCTTTTCCATCTATCCTCATTACTGAACATTCTCATTTCTGGAACCAATCTACAGTGCATTCACATCTTTATTATAATATGGCAGCCCCAGCTGTACACAAGACTCCAGCTGAAGCCTAAAAGTGTCTTACACAAGTTCATTATCAATTCAACGTCACTGTAGGCATAGTTTATAGACCACCAAATAATAATATCACATTGGGGTGGACAATAAACAAAGAAATAACAAATGCCTGTTAAAATAGTATGGCAATTATCACGGGGGATTTTAATCTACACGTCAATTGGTTGAAACAGTTCAGTCAGGGTAGCCTTGAGGAGGAGTTAATTGAATGTAGCTGCAATAATTTTCTTGAACACTATGTAATGGAGCTGATGAGGAAGAGCAAACTATCCTAGATCTGGTCCTGTCTACTGAAACAGGAATAATTAAAGATGTCATAGTTAGGAAGGAGCGAATTTAGAATACCATATGGTTGAATGTAGAATACAGATGGAAAGTACAAAGATAAAATCCAATAACTAGTTCCTGTGCTTAAACAAAGGAAACTACAATAGGATGAGGGAGGAGTTGGATAAAGTAGACTGGAAGCAATTGACGAACAATGGAGGACTTTCAAAGCAATTTTTCAAAGTGCTCAGCAAAAGAATATATCAGTGAAAAGTAAGGGTTGAAGGAAAAGGGATAATCTGTCGTAGGTGTCTAAGGAAATAAGGGAGGCTATCAAATTGAAAGAGAAGGCATACAAAGTGGCCATGATCAACAGGAAACCAGGAGATTGGGAAAACTTTAAAGGTCAACAGACAGCCGTCAAAAAAAGCAGAAAGAAAAATAAGATGGATTATGAGAATCAACTAGCTTAGAATATAATGACAGATAGCAAAAGCTTCTATAAATATATAAAATAAAAAAGAGTGGCTAAAGTAAACATTGGTCCTTTAAAGGATGAGAAGGGGGATTTAATAATCAGATAGTCATTGAACAGGTATTTTGTGTCAGTCTTTACAGTGGAGGACACGAGTAACATGCCAGTAATTGACAAAGAGGCAAAGGTAGGTAGGGACCTGGAAACAACCACTATCACAAAAGAGGCAGTGTTGGGAAAGTTCATGGAGCTAAGTGTAGACCAGTCTCCTGGCCCAGATGAAATGCATTCCAATGTACTAAAACAGATGGTGGGAGAAATAGCAAATGCACTTGCGATCATTTTCCAAACTTCACTGGACTCCAGGGCAGCTCCAGCAGATTGCAAAACAGCAAATGTGACACCACTGTTCAAAAACAAAGGTTGACAAAAGATGGAGAATTATAGACCAGTTAGCTTAATGTCTGTAGTGGGTAAAATGCTTGAGTCTATTGTCAAGGAAGAAATTGCAAGGCATCTAGTTAGAAAATATCCCATTGGGCAGATGCAGCAAGGGTTCATGTCGGACAGGTCATGCTTAACCAATCTATTGGAATTCTGTGAAGACATTATGAGCATAGTTGACAATGGGAACCCAGTAGATATGATGTATCTAGATTTCTTAAAGACATTTGACAAAGTGCTGCACAAAAGGCTGCTGCATAAGATAAAAATTCATGGCATCCATATCATGGATAGAGAATTGGCTAACTGACAGGAAGCAAAGAGTGGGGATAAATGTTTGCTTTTCTGGTTGGTAATCAGTGACTAGTGGGTGTGGCTTAGGGATCAGTGTTTGGACTGCAATTATTCACAACTTACATAGATGATTTGGAGTTGGGGACTGTGTGTATTGTGTCAAATTTTGCGGATGACACTAAGATGAGTGGTAAAGCAAAGTGTGCAGAAGACTGTGAAACTTTGCAAAGGGACATAAATTGTTGAAGTGAGTGTGCAAAGAACTGGCAGATGGAGTACAATGTTAATAAACGTGAAGTCATCCATTTTGGTAGAAATAACAGTGAAAAAGATTACTTGAATGGTAAAAAAGAATTGCAGCATGCTGTTGTGCAGAGGGATCCGGTGTCCTTGTGCATGAAGGTTGGTCTGCAGATGCAACAGGTAATTAAGAAAGCAAATGGAATTTTGTCCTGCATTGCTAAAGAGATGGAGTTTAAAAGCAGTGAGGTTATATTGCAGCTGTATAGGGTGCTGGTGAGGCCACACCTGGAGTATACATGCAGTTTTGGTCTCCTTACTTGAGAAAGGATGTATTGGCACTAGAGTGGCTGCAGAGGAGGTTCACTAGGTTGATTCCGGAGTTGAAGGGGTTGGCTTATGAGGAGAGACTGAGAAGACTGGGATTATATTATTGGATTTTAGAAGAATGGGGAGGGGGGTGATCTAATAGAAACATATAAAATTATGAAGGGAATAGATAGGATAGAAGTAGAGAGGATGTTTCCACTGACAGGTATAACTAGGACAAGAGGGCATAGCCTCAAAATTAGGGGGACCAGATTTAGGACAGAATTGAGAAGGAACTTCTTCACCCAGAGAGTTGTGAATCTACGAAATTCCCTGCCCAGTGAAGTAGTTGAGGCTTTCTCTGTAAATGTTTTTAAAGCTAAGATAGATAATTTTTTTGAACAGTAAAGGAATTAAGGATTATAGAGAGAGCGCGGGTAAGTGGCACTGAAGCCACAAAAAGATCAGCCATGATCTTATTGAATGGTGGAGGAGACTAAAAGGACCAGATGGCCTACTCCTGCTCCTAGTTTTTTCTTGCTCTGTACTCTATATTCCTATGAATAGGCTGAAGACACTGTATACTTTACTAACTGCTGTCTGCATCTGTCCTTCAATGATCTGTGTACATAATACACCCCTTTGGAATTGTATAACATTAGAACAGTGAAAGCTGTGTCACCCACTTTCATAACCGGGAATACCTGTCTCTCTCTCTCTCTCTGTCATTGTAAGATGAAACAGCCCACAATAAGGCAGAAAGAGTCAAGGCAGGTGGTCGGCTGCTTGCTGTTCTGTTCTTCGCCCCTTAAGAGGATGAGGTTTTAACTGTGACCGGCCCAAGCTGGCCCTGACTTACTGTGCCAGGATCCCCTAGCGAAGGCTATTCCCCCCAACGACTGAAGCCTGTTGACAACTATGAAAAGCTTTCTGGTTTTGTGGCTGTGGTAAGCGGCATACCAAGACAGAATCAAAATGAGCCTGGTATCTCTAACTTGGTCCAATCCATGAGCTGGGTGCTTGTTCCAGAGTGCAGCATTATAAGGACACTTGCCGGTGTAACCAGTGATGTAGCACTGAAGTACAGAAGATTTTGTAAGTGAATTAGAGATGTACCATGGGGATTCTTAGCAGCTGTCACATGCCTATGGATGTGTGTTGCTACTGACCATGGAATGAGATGTTGGTACTCGATTTTCAACATGGAGGTGATTTGGAGCAAGTGGCGAGCTGCACCTACCTGGTCTCTGCTCTGGTTTCATTGTTAAGTTTTCCCAATGTTGAGTTTCCCTGGTGAGTTAGGTGAGATGGGAGGTGGGGCGGGGGGAAGGGGGGGCATGAATGTTAATGAGGTGAGTTATGCCGTTAACAAGGCGTTTAGCAAGCAATAATCCCAGTCAATTCACATCCCACTGCTGCCTACTGAGAATCTCGCCACATGCTTCTGAAAAGCAAAAATAAGATTGCAACATACAGATGGGCCTTGCCACAATTGTTGCCCAATTCTCCTACACAATTTATCATAGCTCACATTGTTCAGACCCCTATGCAATCCCACTATGGTGTGTGTGAACTGTCCACCTAAGAAAATATGCAGGTGAATGTTTCATTCAAATGTGATCATCTGGAGGATTACTGAGAACATACGCTCATGGAGTCTTGCTCGCCATTCCAACATGCTGCAACTTTCCAAATGATAAGATTTTGACTTTTGTAGCATTTTTCCAAGTAAAATGTTTTGATTTTTGTAACTGCAATGTAACCATAGACCATCTGAGTATCAATATTTATGTTAGGCTTAATTACATTTTTCATTACCACAGACAGTTTAGAAGGGTGAGATTTCGATGACATCAATTCGGTAAACTATTTGATCAAAAAGATTTAAGAAAGCATTAACAAAATAATACAATAAAAAATCAATTTCCTAATCTAACTTGTGACATGGTCAACATTAGAGTCGTTGCTTGCAACATTTCATTAGAAGGATGTTCTTAAATTTATGTAGTGGCAGTCTGCAAATGGAGGCCAGTCACTGATCCAATTATAAGCTTCACACTGAAAGCAAAAGTAAGTGCAAACACTGCAGTATTCTTATTTTATGTACTTAATTATTCTTAAAGTGAAGATACTTTTTACACTTACGTTTCTTTATTTTTACCTTTAAAAAGCACTACATAAATGTGAATGATATTTTCAAAGTTTGAACATTTATAATGATCTAAAAGTTTTCATTGTCACTAAGGATTTGACAGTTGAATTTTTTTTATAATCCATTCTCTACAAATGTGAGCTGAAAGGTTACTAATTCCTTAATGTTCTTGATTTTGTGGTCAATGGTAAAGTGGTAAAGAAAGCTTCTCACAGATATGCAGTAATCTCTGTGGGATGAATATTTCCTTTCCTAGCATCGCATTGAATCTGCTACCAAGCCAAAGGAATCTCCAGGCATACAGCAATAGAGAACTAGGCTAAGCACCCAATTACACTGAAGCATTCTAAAAGACAACAAACATTTTTTTCATTCACTCATGGAACATGGGCATTGTTCTCTGGGCCAGTATTTATTGCCTGTGTCCAGTTGCCCTTGAAAAGGTGGTAACGAGCTAGTTTCTTGAACTGTTGCAGTTCATGTAATGTAGGTAGACCATACAACTGAGTAGCTTGCTAGGCCATTTCAGAGGGCAGTTGAGAGTCAACTTGAGGCTTGAGGCTAGACCAGTGTGAATTGTAGATAATTGACATAAATGAATCATATGGGCTTTTCTTGACAATTGAAAATGGTTTCAAGGTCATCATTAGATTCTTAAATCCAGATATTTATAGAATTCAAATTCCACAATCTGCCAGGGCAGATACAACTTAGATCCCCTGAATATTAGCTTAGTTTCTGGATTAATAGTCTAGCAATAATACCACTAAGCCATCGCCTCCCTATACACTCGGAAATAAAATGCACTGATTATCCTTCACATCAATTAAGTGTTACAAAATTCAATAAGTGAGTAGAACATATATAAGGATATGGTAGAAGCTGAAGTATCACAAACAACTGTTTCAAAAAATAATATTGTGGCAAAGCAATTTCTTATAATGAAGGAAGTTGCCAGTCCACAAATATAAATATAACTTCCCAGAGCCAGATACATTTTTCAGCAAGAATTTAAGTTTAGCACATCATTAAAATCCCAGCTATACTATATTCAATGAAATATAGCTTTTTTCCAATGTTCTAACAGCTAAATTAGTAGTATAGAAGGATAAGCTCTCGTCAGTTCAGTGAGTTTTACATGGTTACAGTCTTGGGTAGCGTCAACAGCACACTCTGTGGGGAATGCTGTACCATTAATAGCAACTTCTGGATTTCCCTTCTTCCATTCTATTAAGACTCTAGAAGTTGCTGTCAGTTTTAAAGGAGTAAGTACATTAAATGCCATTATTTCACAGTTTTGCCATTATTTCTACTGCAACATCTAGGCCAATATATTTTCATACCATATTACCAATGTCTATTTTAAATGGCAGCTGTTATGTCTCAAACATTTTTAGTGAGACCCTAGAGTGTAATTTAGACCAGGGACTTACAAATTCAAGTAAATGTTAACTTGGTTTACAAACAGCAATATAAAGCATACAAATGACAAATACTAAAAGTTCAATAACAAGAATACAAGAGAAAGTCTATTACAGGTTAGTTACCCATAGTAATCAAAATTATATATTTGATACATATATCATCTAGCACAATGTCTGGAGTGGAAAATACTCTTTATGTCAGCAGGATTTCAAAATTAACTCTTTCTTCAAAATCTTTTTTCTTCATAACTGTGTCAAATCAGTACTTTCTAAATATTTCAATAATGCCTTTCCAGATCAAAAACCAAGCAATTTTTGATTAAATTTCCAACAAACTTCAGAAATTATTGCAGTGTTATAAAACATATTGAAAGATACTTTAATGCGTACATCTGATCGAAAACACATCTTGTCATATACAATGGAAAATATATAAGCCCTTCTAATGAGGGACAGACAAACAAGTTTCATGCACAAATTAAATTGCTTTGTTAGTGAACTAATCAAATATTTTTACTCTGTCACAGGAAACCTTTGTTAATTAAATCATTGAGGCCATCTGCTCTTTAGATCATAGGCAATGTCTGGGCATTACAGACAAAGAAACAAGAATTCAAATTCTATCAACCATGGCAATAAACTCATATCACATACAAAGCAATCTTTTCTGATCCAAAATATAGGAACAGATTAGGAGATCTGCATAATAGACATCAGAAGTTGGTAAAGATAGATCATATCCCAAAATCTCCTACAACTTTTTCATTATCTTCATTCCCTCCGTCTTCCAAGATATTATTCTCAACTGGAGCCTGCAATACTAATAATGCAAATAAATAATTTGTCTGACAGCCAAGCCCATGATTCACCATTATTTTTTTCTTCAAGCATGTTATGTACAAGGGAAATAACTGCAACAAGTGATATAGACATTGTGCATAAATGGGGAGTTGCTGCAGAAGGTCTGCCATGATCTTATTGAGGATTCATGAGAACTATAATTGCTTCTATTTTTAAAATTCCTTAGATTACTAAAATGGATTGACACAAAAAACTGAGAAGATTTGAATCAAGCATGCAAGTAGAGGGAAGTTCACAGTCTCCTGTGGCTTAATACAAAATTCAACAACAGTAGTTCAGCAGGCAATCACACAAAATTGCGAGTTCCTGGGAAAAATATAGGGGTGTGGTTTAAACACAAGTTTCTTTCATGGTGCTGCCCCAATAATCTTGTGTAGGGCTTTGTGATGTTAGAGGAAATAGTTTCTCAAATGGTTTTAATGTCATTTAGGAAAGCTTCATGTTTTTCTCTGCAATGTGAAACCCCTCTGCATTTCTGAGCAGGAACATGATTTGACGAATACTGTGGTAGCACCTGAGTTGTGAAAATGCCGAGACTGCTTGGAATTCAAGGTATACAAAATGTAGCCAGCTGTTAATCCCAGCACAGCTGGATGTAATTACCAATGTGGCTGACTGAAGAATAGACTATCCTTTTCACTTATTAGTAGAAATGTAAGTTACTTTACAGCATTCTTGATTATTAATGCCTTAGTATTCTTGTTATTGAAGTATATGTTTCCTTTTTTCTGTTTGTCAACAGCGTATAGTTTGTGGTTAACCATTCAGCAGCTACTCTGCATACAGTACTATCTTGAGCAAAACAAACAAAACCTTTGAAGATATCTACCACAAAATAGCAGAGAACAAAGTGCTTCTAAATATATATCCCTCAGGTAAGGGTTTGCAAACATTGCAATTAAAAAAATGATCATTTATCATAACTCAATTTTCAATTTAAGCATGGAGAATCCAATTCACCAAGTCAGCAAAGATACAACATCCTTGCTTCCAAATCCCAGAAATGGAAAAGACCATTTTTCCCACTATGTTAATCATATATAGTTGTAGGCAGGTGGTGGCCATTAACTGAGAATTCATTGGGCCTCAGGTGAAGAGGCAGCACCACGAAAGTTCGTGCTTCCAAATAAACTTGCTGGACTATTACCTGATGTTGTGTGATTCTTACCTTCGTCCACCCCAGTCCAACATCGGCACCTCCAAGACATTAACTCAGTTTACCAAGCCTAACATACTGAAATTTGAGGTACTCGCCCTGCAACTTGCTTGCAGGCCCGATACCAGACAACCCTTGATAACAAGGAGGAGCTAAAGCCTGCAGATGCTGAAGATCAGAGTCAAGAGTGTGGTGCTGGAAAAAAGCACAGCAGGTCAGGCAGCATCTAAGGAGTAGGAGAATCGATGTTTCGGGAATAAGCCCTTCAACAGGAATGAGGCTTGTGAGTCAGGGGCGCTGAGAGATGAGTGGGTGGGGCTGGGGGAAGGTAACTGAGAAAGCAATAGGTAAGTTAGGGTGGGGGAGAAAATGATAAGTCAGAGAGGAGGGTGGAGTGGATAGATGGGAAAGACAATGGCCAGGTGAAGAGGGCAGTGCTGAGTTGAAGGCTTGGGACTAGGATATGGTGGGGGGGGAGGGGAAATGAGAAAACTGGTAAAATACTCATTAATCCTGTGTGGTTGCAGGGTCCCAAGGAGGAAGATGAGGCATTCTTCCTCCAGGTGTTGGATGGTTAGGGTTTGGCGTCCTCCATCGCCAAATCCTAACCGCCCGATGTCTGGAGGAAGAACTTATGCCCAAAACGTCAATTCTCCTGCTCCTCAGATGCTACCTGACCTGCTGTGCTTTTTCAGCACCACACTCTCCACCCTTATTTACAAAGACATGTCCTCACACTATCCAATTAGGTAAAACGTTGATAGGATTCTACAATCATTCACTGTATCTCATCTAACAGAAGGTGCACTGTAGATACAAAAGCATGATAAAGGTAACAGGAAGCCAATTTGGCAATGCTTCTGAATAGGTGGATCAAGAATCATAAGTATGAGTCTTAAATTAGGATATGACTTGCAAAACATATGAGATTTGTTCTTTGAAAATGGTAATATATTTATGCTTCAATGTAAGATGTCATGGAATAGTTGGATTCTGACTGACTGTATTGATTCTTACCTGATAGCACTGCTGAAGTTTGGATATTGTCTGGGGCTACCCAGGGAGACAATTTTTTTTCTTGATACTGCATGCAACAACCTAGTTGCCAAATTGAATCACATGTTCCATTTAACTTATTTGGCAGAGACATGAACTTAGGATATCAGCTTGTCACTCTGAACTGGGAGTAAATCCGAATGAATAACAGAAAAGAAGGTAAAACTCAGTGTGAATACTACCAAGAGCTGGAATTAATGTTCTCTAAAACATTTTTGAAAACAAAATGCTAAATCTGTTACTATTTTCAAATAGCATCATCACTTAAACTCTCTTGGGAATTTGGGTAGAAGACTGATTTGATTTGAAACTACTCTGCTATGTGTAACAGCAGAGATGGTTCTTCACCAAGGCACCTAAAAATCACAGTAATTCTTCCAATACACCACAAGTCTGTTAAGAATTGACAAATTTAATTCAGCCTAGATTTATTTTCCTAAAAGAATTTCCTGTAAATGCAACACTTTGTAAAATTACTGCTGACAATTGGATTTTTTTTTAAAGGATTATGTATTTAACAAATCTGCACCGGATGGGAATGTTAACATATCTGTCTAATAAATGTGTGGCTCTCTGCAGAAAAACTAGGTAGCTCACTTAATTTTTAAGATTACTGTCTGTGTTTTGTGGTTCCAAATTAATAGCTTAAGCATCACCACGGGTTTGCAGTCTGTTGAGCATCAATAGCTATACCTATTCACCAGTTCGATTATCTTGTATAAAGAATCACATGTTTAAGTAAAGCTTATTTTTGTGTCAACTCGCTGACTTCGGAAATAACACACTTTTTTGTGAATTTAATATGTGGCCTGTCTTATTATTGCGTTGATTATTACGTTGATTATTATCAAAAGCCAAGTTTCGATCCTTAAATTATAGGTGCCATATCTTACAAATCAGTTTTGTTACTTCAATAAATTGACAATTTTTTTTCATGAAAACCTATTTTTCCTTCTTTTTCTTCAAACCCTCATACTATGATAGGTTATTATCTCTTCTCTAAACAGGAAGAAAATGATAGTGATCTGGAGGATCCCTTCAGTGGCTTTTCCCCTACTGAAATCTAAAAGCCTACCCCCACCCTCTGAGCAAATCACTTAGTATAATCAGATCCACACATTCCTCTCTGCAATTAGGATGTACATTACGCTAAGTGCCACCTTTCAAACTTCTCACATTTAGCAGATGCTTCTTGCAAATGTTTTGTTGCCAAATTATCTTGTGGTGTATGTTCAGTTCTTAATTTCAGAGCTATCCCCAGTATTTGGAATAAAGATGCAAATTGTTTCCCTTTCGTAAAAAACAATTGTATAGGCAGACATTATATCAGATTGTACCAAATACCTAACACCAACTTATTAGTTTGTTTCAAACATTTAGATTTTATATAAAGTCAGCAACTTATTTGTCTTTGAAAGATCTAAAGTGTGCACATATTTTAAAGCAACAAATACATTTTATTAGAAATCTTTGAAATTTACAAATAGGATGGTGGTACACAATGTGTATCAGTTTGGCTTAAATGACTTTGGGTGCTGGGTGTTTTATCAATAATTGCCAAAGCTGATATTCACTGATGAAGTTAAAAATCACACAACACCAGGTTATAGTCCAACAGCTTTATTTGGAAGCACTAACTTTCAAATAAACCTGTTGGACCATAACCTGGTGTTGTGCGATTTTTAACTTTGTACACCCCAGTTCAACTTCAGTGTCACCAAATCATTCACTGATGACCTCTTCTGGCCACCTACTCTGGCTTTGCACCTTAATATTCTATTGGTGTATGTATCTTCAAGATGAAACAATTGTACTGAATATATATGAAACATAAATAACCAAAAAAAGACATAACTAGTATTCAAGAACTATTTACCTCACACTTTCCAAGGTAATATGGAAAATTTATTATACAAAACTTTATTAACTGACATAACTAGTTATCACTATCATGAGGGAACTAGTTATCACTATCATGAGGAGCTGCCACACAAGGAAGAGTATTTTATATTTGAATAGTAGATTTTTTATATCATTTTCACAAACTCCCATTTTAGAATCAATGTATTTATCTAAGTACAGTGATTGTTATGATGGTAAATTGGTCCAACCTATCACAGGCTAGTGGAGTGACAGCCAAATTCCACTTATCTTTGCTTCACTTATTGAAGAAACACTGCCTTCACAATGCAGTATTTAGCAAATCAGTTTTTGTAAAGAAAGCAGTGCACCATTTTTATCATGATAGTACTGTGTCCAAATAACACTTTGTACCTTCCTAAAGTGGTGGAAAAAGTTTTGCCAAATCCCATTTAGTCGGCTACATTGTCTTTATGAGATAACAATTAGTAACTCTACCACACTGATCATGTTTCTTCATTATTATGAATGGAAGGAATCATTCAACGAACTATACTTCTACATGTCCTTAAAACAGAACATGATGTATCTCTTTCTATTTCTAGAAGATCTTACTGAAAGGAAGTTAGTTAATTGTACAGCTATTTACAACAATCTATTGACAACAGCCATGTTTTCTTTGAAATTTTCTTCTTTACTTTGTGGTAATTGAGATTTTCCCTACACTGAGCATCATGTCTGATTCAATCGTGGCCTTATTCCTGTCTTCAACATCGCAAATTAATTTTTCAGTGATGTAACAATAAATGGAAAAAAAAACAGGATTTTAATCATTTCTTTCCAATTAATGTTTTCATTAGATATTTTAAATTTTATCTATGGATCATACAATTCAGATTACCACTCAATTGAGCAATACATAGGATAGAGTCCTTAATTTTGCATTTTGCCACAATTATAAATGTGGTAGTAGGATAATCAGCAATCTAATAAATTCAAAAACACATATTAACTTCCAAAAGCAAGTCTCTCCTATGATGCTGACATGGCTGTCATTTTGCACAAAGACATGCTGAACATTATAAATACGTGTTTTTGCCCATCTGTATCCTGACCCACTTTTCCCAGGCCATATATGGTACATGTGCAAGTGGGCAGCTGACCTGGAAATTGAGCAAAGAAAAATGAAACCCTCTCGATTAGGTAACTAATGTCCCTCGTTTTCAACACAGTTATTGAAAAATCAGTCTCCAGCGACGAAGCATTAAAATGCAGATTTTGCTTAATCCAAAATATAACTTTTAGCATTTTTACAACTTAGAGGTTAGAACTAGTTCAAGCTGTTCTGAGGGTCACCGGACCCGAAACTTAACTTTGATTTCTCTGCACAGACCTGCTGAGCTTTTCCAATAACTTCTGTTTTAGTTCAAGCTGTTACCGTTTTCAATATTACCATATTGGACCTTTGTAGTAAACTAAGGAGAACTGAAGATAATCTACTTGCACAGGACTTAAAATATTATTTCATCCATAACATAGAAAGGACACTTTCAGAGCTGAACTTAAAATAAAACAGTCGAAGTTTATTTTTGAATTCCACGGCGGGAGAGGAGGAGGGGGAAGCAAATCCCCTCCAATGGTTTAAAGCCCCAGGATAAAATGCGCTGGTGCTCTGTGTGATTCCCTCCATTAACCAGTTGGGGTCCCATCAATACAACAGTTGACCTCTTTCTAGCACCGCTGGGCTTTGTGGGAGAGGATTTGGATCACGTGCCCTTTGTGCTCCCTCAACCAGACTTGCTTGCAGTACGGGGTGACCCACCCTTGCAGCACGCTCGGCACCTGGACGCCGTAGCACTATGGGTCAAGCGTGCATTTCTATTGGACAAAAGTGATGTCAATCAGGCGCCGGTAGGGGACGGTCTATGGAAGGAGGCGGGCTGAGCTGGAGACGATCATGTTGGGGTGCGCGCGACTGGGCTTCCGAGCGAGAGGGGCGGGAGCAGTCAGTGTGTGGGGGGAGGGACTATCCGGCTTTCGAGGGTTCCGTGTTTAGTTGCTCTCCTCTTGGTGGCTTTTGGGGGGGTGGGAGGGGGGGAAATATTTTTTATTTTTAAAGGAAAAAGCCAAAAATAAGCTCTATAATTGCTCCGATAATGTTTCCCGAGGAAAACTGAAGGACTTTCCCCTCAGAAAAAATGTGTGCGAAGTGAAAGCCAAAGTCTTTTTGAAGAATTTTTTTTCTCTCACTCTCCGAGGAGTTGAAAAGCCGGATTATTGAATTTCCTGAGGAAAACCGGGTGTGGAATTTGCTGGAAGATGGTTTAGGAAGGACGGAGCGAGGAGAGTGCGGCCGAGGCGGAGCTCGAGCGGCGAGGCGGCGGCGGCCGGTGGAGCGCGGGCTGGGCGCGCGGTACGGCCGTTGGTCATGGCGCTGTGCGGCACCACGGCGGCGGCGGCGGGCCAGCAGCAGCGCCAAAGCGTCGCCAAGCTGATGGCTTATAACGGCGCCGGGGCCGCCCATCATCATCATCATCATCACCACCACCACCACCATCACAACAACCATCATCACCACAACAACAGCGGCAGCAGCAACAGCCATCACCAACATCCGCCGCCGCCGCCGCCACCTCATCATCATCACCATCAAATACACCCCGGGGCTGCCGCCGCCACCGCCGCCGCTGCGACTGGTGGCGGCGGCGGTGCCGCTGCTGCCGGAGGAGGTGGTGGTATCGGCACGGCGGTACACCCGGTCCAGCATCACCATCACCCGGCTGCTGCTGCTGCCGCCGCCGCCGCCGCGAGTTCGGCCGCCGTCTCGTCGTCCTCGTCCTCTTCTTCGTCGTCGTCCGCCGCCGCCGCCTCGGCCGCCGCCACGGCGGCGGCCGCGGCGGCGGCGGCGGCGATGCTGAACCCGGGCCAGGCGCCGTATTTCCCGTCCCCGGCGCCGGCCGCCGCCGCCGCCTCGGTGCAGATTCACGCTGCCGCCGCCGCCGCGGCCGCTGCCAAGGCACATCAACTGGACATCGAGCCCGACAGACCCATCGGATACGGAGCCTTCGGAGTAGTCTGGTAGGTTTATCCTGGCCAAGAATTTTGAAGTTTTGCGAATGTTTTCAAATATTAACGTTTTTCAAAAAAAGTCGCAATTTTTTCGCCAATTACTTTTTACTTCAGATAAACAGCTTATCAACTTTGTGCAGTAAGGGTGTTTCCATAAATGCGATGATAATGTTGAACTTGTTAGGAGTTTCAAAATGTTTAGCTTGCCCAAATGTCTGTGGGTTAGGTGAGCTTGGCGTATAACAGAACGCACTGTAACGCCAGGGATCTAAATCAGTTATAAAGTGACATTGCTTGGCGGGTGGCGGAAATTGGCCATTATTTGGGTGTATTTTCGTACGGCACTGGAAGGTGCTTTTGTCACTAAGGTGCCCCTTTTTAAAGCTTCCTGCTCGACACGAACCAGAGACTGCTTGGTCAGATTTCCTTTTCGTCCTTGAGTTATTATAAGGCCTCTTGATAGGAAACTGGTTTTAATTTTTTTAATAAAGAACAAAGTGAGAGATTTTGACTCAGGTTGCTGGATGACCTCCGACAATATTTGTCTGTGTAAATCGTTTTTTTTTGGAATGGTAAATTGCCAAAAACAAATTAAATTTTGCCTTTTGTTTGAAGAAACTAAGCCTGGTGATGAAAATTGACTTGGAATTTTTTTAAAGGTCTTGCTTTGCATTAAGCAATAATTTAGTGGTAGCCAAAGTGGAGACAGTGCTTGGTTGCTTTGAAGCATGCCACTTTTAGGGCGAAGATATGTTGTACAATTTGTTATTCTATAACTGTATTTAATTTGAAGGAACAGATCCATTATTGTGTCTGTGAGATTACTGCTCCATTTACTTCAGGAGTGTGTGAAATGACTCAAGTTAATTTTGGATTTTTTTAACAATAACTATCCCAATTAATATCCTTCATGTTTTACGTTTTCAGAATTTAAAGTCAATTCTATAATAACAGGAATTGTTTTTGTAATGGTGGAAGTACTTGCTACAGATAATGCTATTCCCTATGAACTTGATAACAGGTGCTCGTGCAGTTTGGAATAATAATTGTAGAGGTGTTGAAATGCAGTAATTCATCTGAGTGGTTCCGATGGCATAAATTGCCAGCTGGAGTATATTATGAATGCTACTAAATCGTGTACCTGGATGGATGATTTAAATTCCTGTCCTTTATTTTGTATCTGTTAAGTCATTTTTCTTAAAACATTAAATACAACAGTGCAATCAGGTTATGTATCATTTTGTTGACCCTTTTGTTTGTTTTGAGGAAATTTACTTTGTAAGTAGGTAATTTGGTTTGGCTTTGCTAAAAGCTATAATGTTGTATTCAAAGAGTTTGTAACTCAATGGTTATAAACCCCAGTCCTAATTTACAGTTTTTATTGCAGTTCAAGGAAATGTTAGATTTTGTGGATGGATTATATTTGGTTTAAGATTTTTATGGGGGCAAAAATAACTTTCTAGGTTAATAGAATAACTAGATGTTAATAACTTAAAGTCTTTTTAAAGTGCCAATAAATGAAAGTATGCTTGAGGTGCTCAATGGTCTACTCTTTATTCTGAATGTGAATAATTTGGATAAAAAGCATTGTATATGTTTCTGCATGTCTGGAAAATGCAGGCGATATGAGGGTCTGGAGAAAATGGCTCGTGGAATGATAGCCTTTCAAACTTCCTCACTCTATCTAATGGAAGCCATATCAAATGCAATTAATTGTAGTTTTAGCTGGAAGATTGGAAGTGAAATTTCTTGTTGCAAGATGGTACATTTGATAAATTTAAATATTTAATTCTAAAATTCTAAAATATCAAAGCAGATTTTTTGCACTATTTTCGACATGTCTACTTTGGCTTAATATTGCCCATCAATTGGAATAAAATTCTTTCAACATATTAACAGCCTTAAAGTAAATCTAGATCTGCATTCAGTGGTGGTAATTTTGCATTACTTGCTACATAAGTATGTTCTAATCTTTTTGTGCTGTCCTGATGTCTTGTATGGTTGCATTACTTGTTGCAATGCTATGTAAGAAGGAAGACTTAATTTCTGGCTTGTCTTGTTACAGCTGAGACAAGTTCTCATTGGTTTTAGTGCTTGGGTGGGAAATACAAGTGCTGTATTATTTATAAATAACCTTGCTAGGCACTACTTGCATTCTCTTTGACTAAAGGGGAAAAAAATTGATGTATCTTCAAAATTGTATTTTTGTTCACTTATTTCATTGAAGATCTTTTGAATATCAGTGGATTCTTGGGAGTGGTGTCCCAGCCTTGGTTGGTCACTTTGCAAGGTAAGAGAAATCATAATATGCAGCGCACAAATGGACTACAGTATTCAGTCTTTCTTCACAAAGTCCCTAATTTAGTTTTATCCTCCTGCATATTCTGTTTCTGATTTCAAACAGTGATCCATCTATTTTACTACAACTTATTGTGGCAGAGAATTCCATATTCTGACCACTCCCAAAGGACATTTTTCTTATCACCCCTCAATTTATTTTGTGCTTGTTAAATTAATGCTGCCTTGTTTATATACTGTAAAGTAATGGGGATAAACTTATATATATTACTACCCCTAATTCAGTGGCCGCCCTTTTGGATAGTCTAACCACTCCGGCGGGTACAACGCTCACTTTTCTGCGGATTGAATATCAGCTACCCTGGTAACTAATATTCCTGTGGGTCTATGGTGCACTGTTCCAGATAGGTTTATATCCTTATTCCTGCACCCAAATATGTAGTGTAAGCAGTTGTAGTCTAAGACATTTTAAGCACTCAGTATGGCTCTCCTTTTGTATTTAGCAACTATATTTGATGTTTCTTTGTCTTGTAATTTTGTATGGTTGCTTGGTCTTTCATGCCTTTTGTATCTTTGTAATAAGATTCCTCTTCTCCCCGACTTGTACTTGAAATGCACCTTTTCTTCCAAATGTTCAGTGTTACTTTGATTCAATTTCCTCTAGTTTCCACTCTAGGACACTGCTGTGAAGTTCTGAGGGAGATGTGTTGCCATATTGGTGCTGGTTTTTTTTATATATATACAAATGTAAATTGGTAGTGTTCAAGTAGATCTAATAGATCCCATAGTGCAAGTTGAAGTGGAGACTTTTGACAGGCTTTCTGTTGATCAGCTAAACAGGTTAGCAGCTTTTTATCTAATCTGAGGTTTTTTTTGTACAAACAGGTTGCTATATTAAAGTAGACCATTGAACAACTGTTTTGTGATGGCCTGAGAATGTTGAAGATAATAACTTACTTTCTTAAATTTCTTTTGTTGAGCTGCATCTGCCATACATGTTAGTTTATCTTGCAGTCTTTACATTTTGCCATTCACCAAAATTAAAGCTATTCACAAATGTCATATCTTTCACTTGAGTCCTTGCGCGTATATTAAACAAGCTTTCCCAATGCTGACTTCAGTAGACCACCAGTTGCTATAACTTTTCAGAGAAAAATCTTTTACCTTGACCTTTAGTTTTTGCTGCAGTAGTTTATCAAATGTTTTTGATGAATTGAAGTAAGATATGTTCACATTTCATACGTACAGACACAGAACCAGGGATAGGAATTTGGCCTCATGAATCTGCACCACCATTTAATAAAAACATGGTGGATTTGATTGCAACCTTGAGTCCACATTTCCAACTTTCCCATATCACCTTTCACCCACATACTTTCTTAAACTCTATATATCTCTGCCTTAACATTAAAAACTGTTTCCACTGCCTATTCAGGAAGAGTTCCAAAGACTGACCACCCTCTGAGAAAATAAAACTGACTCTTTTTATTGAAATAGGTGACCCTTTAGTTTAAATAGTGACCCCTAATCCTGTGCTTTCCTGTAAAAGGAATAGATTTTTGTCAAGGTAGATCCCTCAGGATCTTTTTATGTTTCAATCAAGTTGCCTCTACTCCTGTAAATGCCAGATTTAAAAAAAACCTTCCCTCATAAGGGTAACTACCTATTCCATGTATTTGACAAACCTGATGCTGACTGGCTTGCTGTGTTCTTCCAGTCTTCTGTTTGTCTACTTTAGATTCCGGCATTTGCAGTTTTTTTTTGTCTCTATGCCATGTATTAGTCTGGTAAACCTTTTGTGAACCTCTGACATATTTTTATCCTTAACCAAGATGACCAACTATGTATGCTGTACACCAGTTGTAGTTTTGCTAGTACTCTGTATGCACAACCTTTTTTACTTAATTGCCCTCACAAATGAGGTAAATTGTTCTCTCAAATGATACCTCACATGTACTTGCTTTAGTTGCACACTAACATCTGGTGATTCTTGGATGAGGATATCCAGATCTCTATCTCAGAGCTTTGAAGTCTCTTGTCATTTAGGTAATGTTATAATTTTTTTCCCATGCCAAAATGGACAGTCCACATTTTCTAACGTACTTTGTTTGACAGTTCTATTTATTCACTAAATATCACATTTTGTAACCTTCTCATGTCCTCTTCCTTTTTTCCCCACATTACTGTACTGCCTATCTTTTGAGTCATTGATTTTTAGCAACCATTCCTTGTTTCTGTTTATCTATGTCAATCATACATGGTAAGCAGTTGATGCCAGAGCAGTTATCCCTGTGGTAGCTTGCAAATCTGAAAAAATATCCATTTATGCATATTTGTTTCTTGGCATAGACAAAAGATTGAATGGTTAACATGTTATGCCATACACCACAATCTTTTATTCTCCACAATAACCTTTTGAGGCACTTTACCAAATGCCTTCTAGAAATCCAAGTGCAGTATGTCCACTGTTCCCATTTTATCCACAGCAAATATTACTTCCTCAAGTGACTCCAATAGATGGATTAACACTTTTCCTTTCCTAACATTGTTGATTCTGCCAGATTACTTTGAACTTACCTTAGATCCGTGTTATAACATCTGCAGTATTTTCCCTATGACCAATGTTAAGCTTTCTGTTTTGTCTACATTTTTTAAAATAAAGGAGTTTCTTTTGTCTTTCCAATAAAATAATCTCATTTAGATTTTTGGGGAAGGTTTGGACAGTTACACAAACCATTGCATCAGCAATCTCATTAGCTGCTTTTTAAGATCCTAGGATGAAATTCATCACGTGCTGGGTTCTTGTCCAGGCTGCAACTTCAACAATGTTTAGTGTCACTTCTGATTGTAGTCATCTTGAACTACTTCCTTTCCATTTCTCCATTTTTTTTTTATAACTGCTTTCGGAGTGTCAAGTGTATAGTCTATAGCAAAAACTAAGCAAAACCTTTGTTCAATTTGTCATCTCTTTACTGTCTATTATCAATTCTCCTGATTCATTTTCTTTAGGAGCAATGTCCATTTTAATTGTATTCATTTAATATTTAGAAATCCTTACTATATTGTGCTTCTGGTTGGCTTTCTCTTGTACTGTAATTTTTCTCTACTTAAGATCAAAAAAATTAAAGAAATTAATCTGTCTAATCTGCCTCCATCTTTGCTTGGTTCTATACTTTTTCTTTAAGCTCAAAGCTTTCTACCTTTTCTCTACTGTAATAAGTAAAGGATCTGTTCCTTTAGGATCTTTCTTGATTGTTAGTACGTTTTTTCCCATATATTCTAGAGATTTTCTAATTGCCCTGTTTAGAGATATTACACCACAGGAGCAGGTGGGACCTGAACTCAGGTCTGTTGGCTTTGACGTACAGTAGAGACACTGCCACTGTGCCACAAGAGTTCCTAATTCTATGCATTCTAAATTATCCCCTTAAATGTTGTCATTGCATCTATTAAAATCCCTTAACCTAAATTGCTAATACACTTTAGCTTACCCTGCTCTCTTAAAGTAACCTTTCCTTAATTGTTCTCCTTTAAGTTGTAAATTACTAGTCATGGACATACTCCTCTCTCCCTCAGCTGAACGTGAAATTAATCATGTTAAATTGTTGCTAGTTAGGACACCTTCACTATAAGGCCATTACTTCTATTTTGTTGCACACTACCAGGTAGAGTATAACCTGCTTTGTTTGGCTCCAGAATTGTTTTCAGAAACTGTCGTGAACTCCTCATTTAGTTGTCTTTACTCATCTGACTTTTCCAGTCTACATGTAATTCAAAATCTCCAATGATTATCACCATTCCCTTCTGACAAACTTGCAAGCCCTTCTTCCCTTTATACTATCCAGTAGTGTGGTTGCTCTCGGAGGGTGGTGCACAATTGCCACAAGTGTGCCTTTGTCATTTCTCCCCTCTATCCAAACTGTTCTTACATCCTAGATCCCTGGTTTGAGGGCATCCCCCTTTATTGTGCTAATACTATAATTAACAGCCAGCCATCCACTTTTTTTTAACCTGCCTCCCTTTCTTCTCTAAGCGTCATGTGCCTTTCAGTATTTGTTAACCAATCCTCAGTATCCTACAGCTGTGTCCTGGTTGGACTATTTAAATTTCTAAGCACATTCAGTTCATCTCTTTTAAGATGTTATGTCCATTCAGTCTTCAATCTTGTCCTTTTTTAAATTCCTTTTGTAGCTTCTATCCTTCTCTAATTTACTGTTGGATTTATATACTCTCCGTCACAGTTTTTCTTATCCCAAGTTAGTACCTTTCTCACTTGCCTTGAATTTACCACCTCTTAAATTTGATCCCTGCCCCCACTGTATAGTTTAATGTGCCCTCTCTTTGCCTAGTTATGCCCCATCAATCTTAGCACTTTCAGACGGAGACTGTCCTAACAGTGTTGATCTGACTTTCCCCAACTCATCAGAACTTAGGACTCCCACACCTGAGTTTGAGCCTATACATTCATTTCTCTAAACTATTTGGCCAATGCCATTTGCATATGCCTCCAGTGATAATCAAAATATTTAAAACCTTTTGAAGTTCTGCTTAATTTGGTATCCAGCTAATCATACCAATGGTTGTGTGTAAAGTGTTAGAAAGGATTTATAAAAGGAATAATTTGATTAGGGGTAGTCAACACCATTTTGTGAAGGGTAAATCGTGCCTCTCAAACCTTAGAATTCTTTGAGAAGGTCACTAAACAGATGGATGAGGGTAAAACAGTTGCTGTGGTGTATGTAGATTTCAGTGAAGCATTTGATAAGGTTCCCCATGTAGGCTATTGCAGAAAATAGAGGCATGGGATTGAGGGCGATTTAGTGGTTTGGGTCAGAAATTGGCTAACTGTAAGAAGAGAGGGTGCTGGTTAATGGGAAATGTTCATCCTGGTGTTCAATTACTAGTGGTGTACCGCAAGAATCTGTTTTGGGGCCACTGCTGTTTGTCACTTTTATAAATGACGTGAATGAGGGTGTAATAGGATAGGTTCATAAATTTGCAGATTACACTAAGGTCGGTGGAATTGTGGATGGTGCAGAAAGATGTTGCAGGTTACAGAGATGAAGGTAAGCAGCAGAGCTGGGCTGAGAGGCAGCAAATGGAGTTTAATGTGGAAAAGTGTGAGGTCGTTCACTTTGGAAGGAGTAACAGGAATGCAGAGTACTGCGCTAATGGTAAGATCTTTGGTAGTGTGGATGAGCAGAAAGACTTGTGTCCATGTGCATAGATCTCTGAAGGTTGCCACCTAGATGGATAGGGTTTTTAAGAAGGTGTACTGTGTGTTAGGTTTTATTGGTAGAGGGATTGAGTTTCAGAGCTATGAGGTCATGTTGCAGCTGTACAAAACTCCGGTACGGCCACACTTGCCAAGTACTGCATACAGTTCTGGTCACTGCATTATAGGAAGGATGTGGAAGCATTGCAGAGGAGATTTACAAGGATATTGCCAGGTGTAGAGGGAAGGTCTTATGAGGAAAGGCTGAGGGACTTGAGGCTGTTTTCGTTAGAAAAGTTAAGAGGTGACTTAATGGAGACATAAAAGATTATCGGAGGACTAGATAGAGTGGACAGTGAAAACCTTTTTCCTCAGATGGTGATAGCTTGCACAAGGGGACGTAGCTTTAAATTGAGGGGTGATAAATATAGGACAAGTGAGGTAGGTTCTTAGTAGGAAGGGCATAGAATGCCCTGCCTGCAATAGTAATAGATTTGCCAAGTTTAAGAGCATTTAAATGGTTATTGGATAAACATATGGATGATAATGGAATAATGTAGGTTACATGGGCTTCAGATTGGGTTCACAGGTAGATGCAACATAGGGCTGAAGGGCCTGTACTACGCTGTTATGTTCTGTTACAGAATCACCTCCTTTGACCTATCTATTTTTTATATCTAACTACATAGACCACATTAGCTGTATCCTTCCCACTCAAGTTCATCTTTCGTCCTGAGCAAATGTCCTAAACCCTGAAACAAGGCAGCATACAGCCATCTGGAATCTAGTTCTGGGGAGGATGTTGTCACTCCCTCTGATTTACAGAGGAATCTCGAATATCCGAATGAGATGAATGGGCACTATTTTGTTCGGATAATTAATTATTCAGCTAATTGATTAAATGCCTTTCCTCTGGGGCTTGGAGTTTTCTGTTAAGTCCGCTACCTGTTCAGGAGATGACACAACAGTGTGACCCCTGTCCCCCATCCGCCCTCCAACCCCATCCAACACTGCCCCTCTGCCTGTCCAACAACACCCCCTCCCAAACCTGTCCATCCCCCAAATCCATTCAACACTGCCCCCTCAACCCTTTCCAACACTGTCACCCCCAAGTGCCCCATACCCTCTCTGGGACAGATGCTCGTTCTCTCGTGTTCTTTTCCACCTTTGTCCTGTACAGGACAATTTTGGAGAGATTATTTGGGGAAGGGGGGTTTAGGATACACCCCTGTGTAAAACTCCAGGGAGAGAGATGGAGGGTGGTGTGTCAGTTGGAGACTCTGCCTACGCTCCCATCAGTCCAGACTATTCTTGGCAGCATTTCAGGAAGCGGAGTTCACTTTTAATCACTAAACAAAAGACGCGATCAGTGTTGGAAACACATCTTTGTTGTAATGTTTCTATTGAGACCTCACGATCTCCTTCGGATAATCCGATATTCGGATAATTGATACTTGAATAATTGAGTTTCCTCTGTATACTCTACTAGCGTTACAAGTTCTTTGCTCCCTCCACTTCCTACTTGATTGGATTTCTGTGCTGCAATGCCATGACCAATTAGCTCAACCACTATAGCTTCCACTTTCATCCAAACAAGCTCAAAAGAGTGCATATATTTTGGGTAGCTGCAAAGGTTGAGGTTCCTGCCCTCACGCAGTCATACTACTGTTGCAGAACACTGATCAAATCAGGTGACTCTATCGTAATAGGTGTGACTGTCTGCCAGTGCAAATAATCCAATTAATTTCTACCCATTCTGATGCAATTGCACTTTATATAGTTCAGCCTCCAGCTCTTGAGCTTCGATTTAAAGCTGCTTGAACTTCAGATACCTATTGCCACTGTTTTGTCCTGACTCTCACTGGTAGGCAGCTATGATGATATCCATTCTGCTATCCTTAATGTGTTCTAACTAGCTACTTAATTAGTTTAGACCTTAATCATTTACCAATACTCTAAATAGCCAGCGGTTTCTTCTGTAGCAGCGTAAGAACTAATTCATCGAGGCTGACAGTTAGAAAAAGCAAAAATAAATCTTTTGCTAACTCATGATCACCCAACTCCAGCACTCCATCATAAGTCTCACTCAAATGCTGAATGGACAAAGTTGGCACATAGCATATGCTCCCTATGCAAAAGGCCTAACTGATCCAGAGCTAGTTTAAGCTGCTTTAATTAAGCTCAACTGCTCTTCAGTACACATCTTGTTAAAATTTTGCTTAAGGTTAGGAACTTTGAAATCTGCAGTTTAAATTCTAGCTAAATATGAATTAATGCCAACTACAAACAAATTAGATTTGTGCAAAACAATTAAAACTATCTTGCACTCCAGCTGTCAGCAGTCAGTTCTCAAATCATTTGTCCTGTTCCTCCCAAAATTTCTAATAAATTGGTCATGTGCAATCTGTTTTGATTTTATCCAATGTTTAACCAGTGAAATTGACTGACTTGATCTATAATTTCTGCCTTTTTTTTAAGAGGGTACTCACTTGTCACTGTTCATTATGGTGCACATTTCCATTGTGTGGAATTTTCGTTAGCCTCAATGATTCTTCCCCACCCTTCCAGTTTGTCCATAATGTAATTTTGGGGTGTGGGGAACATCGGGTAGGAGATTTTGTTTGCAATGACATAAGTAAACTCATTTTATATTTCAGCGGTTTGCTTTTGATTACCCATTGAACCTATTTAGTATTGTCACTGTTAAATGGCATACTGCTACTTTATTTTTGTTCCTAGGATGTGGGTATTTGTCATGATTGGCATATATTGCTCTTAAAGGTGGTGAGCTGGCTTCTTGAACTGCTGTGGTTTGTGACGAAGTTGCTCCTATGGTATTAAGTAGGCAATATCAGAATTTTCATACAGCAATGATGAAGGAATTGTCATAGCCTAGATGCTATGTGACCTGGAGGATAATGCACAAATGTGTTTCTACCTTCCTGCTGTCCTTGCATTTCTGAGAGGTCTCAGGTTAGATGCCGTTGAAGAATCCTTGAGTAGCCGCAATGCATCTAGCAGGTGGGACATGTAGCCGTAATGTGCCAGTGGTGGGGCAGTGATTTATTGAAGATGATACTTGGAGTGCTAATCAAGTGGACTGCTTTGTCCTAGATGGTTTCCAACTTAGAGTATAGGTGAAAATACACTCACTTAGGAAACTAGGAAGTATTCTATCACATTCCTGTTGCAAGATGAGTGGAAAGACATAAGTCTGATTTATTAACTCTCTAAGCAATGGTCTATCAAGTCTAGAGCAGATAGAACAGAATAATATAGAGTTTAATGTGGTTTCAGTGATGTATTTAGTGTTCTGAACTGTTGAATTTTGTTTTTGAGGCTGTTAAAAAGTCTTTACCAGTTGCAATTCTAGATGTCTTAAATGTCTTTTATGTTTGGTGCAATAAGCTTCATTTAAATGGACTTTTTTCCTATATTGAAGGAGTTAAACTGTATCATTGACAGTCATCAACCTTTGGATAATACTCAAATTTTGTTTATCAGGAAAGGTGAGGTCAGTTTTATGGGGTGCTTTGAGAGGGAAGAGAGAGAGAGAGCGTTTTTAGCTGGCATTTCAGAACTGGAACTATGGAGTTGTAAGCATGGCTAGTGTTGGTGGAATGACTTAGAATTGTGAAGTGCACAAATTTGGAAACCACCGAATTTGGTGTGGAAAGTCAGTGCAGAGGAGAAAACGGGTGGTGCAGCTTTTTATTTTGCCCTCCGTCTTTTGTCCTGAAGCTAATGAGCTGTTACTTGTTATCACTTTACTAAAATAATAAAATCAGTTTATAAATGTAATAAGTAGGGTTAAGTGGAGATGATAGGGCACGAGGTATGGCTCGACTAAAACATGGTAGTTTTAAAACATGTTGGTATGAAACTGCATGATCCACCTTACATTGACTTATATATAGGAAATTATGTCATACTTGGTCCTGTTAATCCTGCAAGTCCTCCTTACAAACAGTTGTGGTTAGTGCCAAATTGTGAGACCAGTCTCAGACGTGTATTAACCTAATTAGTTATACACTGAATCATATCTTGCATACCAATTTAGAGACAATATCACCATACTTTGGTACCTGCATATTATAATATACACAACTTTAATAAGTTTAATATGTTTGGCGTCCAAGGGTGAATGTCATGCTTCTAGAAATTCTCTAGCTGTCTTCTGTTTAGCTTCTCCTATGATCATGTATTGTCCCAGTAGAATTTGTGGTGCTTTAGCCATACACACAGATGGGTAGGGACAGCTGGTCGTGGCGTTTAGTGACTAGTTGGTGTTCGTGGATGCTGATTGCTAATTGTCTGTCTGTTTGTCCGATATAGTGTTTCATGCAGTCTTTGCATGGAATCTGGTAAATTTTTGTCTAGCACATGTTGGGTATAGGGTCTTGTGTTCTGGTGAGTTGTTGTCTGAGCATGGCTGTTGGTTTATGGGCTGTAATGAATCCGAGTGGTCGGAGAAGTTTGTCAGTTCGGAGACTACTTTTATATAAGATGGTGTGTTGGGTTGTGCCATGTCCTTGTTACATTGTTTGTCTCTTAAGCATCTGTAGGTGAAGTTGCAGGGATATCCAGTCTTGGTGAAGACTGTAGAGGTGTTTTTCTCTGCACAGATTGGGAGTACTGCAGTATGTTGTAACCTTTTTTTGAACAAGATCCTATTGCAACTCTTTTGTGCGTGTTCGGGTGTGTCGTGTAGTTCAGGATCTGGTCCGTGTGGCCTTTCTGTACACATTTACCATTGTGTTCTTTCTACCATTCCATCTAGGAATGGGAGTTGAATTGGTTTCCTCCTGTCTCGTAAATCTGATCCCTGTGAGCATAGTGCTGATAATCCGGTGTATGTTTTTGATTTGTTCTCTTAATCATTACAAAAATGTTGTCTACATATCTGATCCAAAGTTTGGGTTGGATTTGTGGGAGGGCTATTTGTTCCAGTCTTTACATCACTGCTTCTGCTATAAGCCCAGAGGTGGCTGAGCCCATAGGTGTCCCATTGGTCTGTTCATATATTTGGTTGTTGAATGTTAAGCGTTTCCTCAAGCACAGGTCTAGTAGTTTGAGTATGCAGTCCTTGTTGATAGGTTCCCCCTCATATCATCTGTTCTGTTTGTCCAGGATGTTGATGATTATCTGTCTGGTTAGATTTTTGCCAGTTGAAGTGGACAGTACCATTACATTGATTGAGACCGTTGCTTCGTGCTTGTCTATTATTCTCAGTGTTGTCTAGGAATTCTTGTGATTGTATGAAGTGTTCGGATCCGTTGATAAGATGTTTCAGTTTCTGTTGAAGCTCTTTTGTCAGTTTTATTTAGTTCCTGGAAGTGTCACCGTGGGTCTAAGTGATATGTCTTCTTTGTGTACCTTGGATAAACAGTGTTTTTGCTTTTTGACTTCATCCTTTTGTAGGTCAATCCTGGTTATCAGCCATTTTTTTGTAGGTTTCGTTGGGAGGTGGGGGGTGTTTATTCTATTGGTTAACTATAGTGTGGGGTCACCTACCCTCTGTCGGTAGGTGGTAAAAACAATGACTGCAGATGCTGGAAACCAAATACTGGATTAATGGTGCTGGAAGAGCACAGCAGTTCAGGCAACATCCAACGAGCAGCAAAATCGACAAAAGCCCTTCATCAGGAATCCTCTGTAGGTAGGTGTCAGCATCTGCAGGTAGTTTCTCTGCTTGCTGAATATGTTCTGTCTTGTCCATAACAACTATTATTCTACCTTTTATTGCTGGTACAATGATTGTTATTGTCATTTTTGGATGTTAGGGCTTCTCTCATTGTTGAGGTTGTTCATTTTATTTTATTATTAGTAAGGGTACAATGGTTTGTCTGACTGTTTGCTGTTTCTCTTCAGTTAGTTCTGAGCGTACATTCTAGTGGAGCTAGGAAGTCTGTTGTTTTTGCGTCCTTGTGGTTGTAGTTGAGTCCCTTGGCTAATATGGCTTTTTGTGTCTGTAAGCTATTGGAGAGATTTATTGCCCACATGTCTGGTGTGTTGTCTTCTCTGCTGTTGGTTAGTTTAGTCATTTTGTCTTGTAGTACTGTTCTTTCTGTCCTATGGCGATGACCTGTTTAGTTGTGCTCCACTGCTGTTTGGTTGTTTTTGCAATTAACAACCTGCGAAGAGAGGAGGAACACCTTTACCGAGACTTCAATAATGGCGCGGTGGCACAGTGGTTAGCACTACTGCCTCACAGGGCCAGAGACCCGGGTTCAATTTCTGTCTCAGGCAACTGTCTGTGTGGAGTTTGTACATTCTCCCCGTGTCTGCATGGGTTTCCTCCCAGGTGCTCCAGTTTCCTCCCACAATCCAAAGATGTGCAGGTTAGGTGAATTGACCATGCTAAATTGCCCATAGTGTTAAGTGCAGGGGTAAGGGAATGGGTCTGGGTGGGTTGCTCTTCGGAGGGTCATTGTGGACTTGTTGGGCTGAAGGGCCTGTTTCCACACTGTAAGGAATCTAAGAATCGCTCTGCAACTTAGGCATCTGCAGCTGCCTAAGAGACAGCGTGACAAGGACATGCCACAACCCAACACACTAGCTACTCTATCGTATATTAAAAAAGTCTCTGAGCTGACAGCTAGACCTCTCCAATCACTTGGATTCATTACAGCCCATAAACCAACAGCCACCTTCAGACAACAACTCACCAGAACAAAAGACCCTATGCCCAACATGTGCAAGGCAAGCATAATTTACCAGATTCCATGCACAAAACACTATATAGCATAAACAGGCAGACAACTTAGCAATCAGTATCTACAACCACCAACTAGCCACTGAACACCATGACCAGTTGTCCCTAGTCACCATACACAAGCAGCACAAATTTGACTGGGGCAACGCAACAATCATAGGACAAGCTGAACAGGACAGGTGGAAAACTTTTAGAAGCATGGCACTCGTCCATGGACTCCATCAACAAACACACAGATGTAGACTCAATACAGAGGAGTATCCAAATACCTGATTATCCGAAGGAGATCTTGAGGTACCAATTAAAAACATTACATCAAAGGTGTGTTTCCAACACTGGCGTCTTTTGTTTAGTGATTAAAAGTGAACTCCGCTTCCTGAAATGCTGCTGAGAACAGCCCTGGACTAATGGAAGCCCAGACACTGTCTTTGAATGACTACGCACACGCACACCTACTCCCTCCAATATTGCAATGTTGTGTAGGTTCAGGTGCTATTTGGAGACTCATTCCCCGAAAGGCGGCAGCAGCGGTCCTGTTAGTGTCCAATCCAGCTGCCCTGGAGAGAGGGGGTGGGGGCAGTGTTGGATGGAGGTTGGGGGGGGGGGGGTGGGCTTGCATGGGGAGTGGACTTAACAGAAAACCAAGCCCCAGAAGAAAGGTATTTAATTAACTGAATACTCAATTATCTGAACAAAATAGTTCCCTCCCATCTCATTCGGATAATAGAGATTCCTCTGTATACCGACCTCTAGAATGAGCAACCAGATGCAGCAGTGCTCCTCGGGAGGCTCCAAAGCACTAAAGATGTCACCTAGGCAGGGAGTGAAATATCTGCAAATCAACTTCCCAACTTAGCAAACCAACTTTCCAACTTGGCAAACATACACACGCCTAATGCAACCGACATCTGAGCTACAAATCTTTACACAAACCTTGAACTTAACTGTTCATAGTTGAAAGAACCTGCAATAAACTTTCTGGAATAAACTTTCCTGAGATGAAATGAAAAAGGAGAAACTCTTGGAAAGGAGTTGAAGGAGCATAAACAAGTTTCTGGGAGAAACGATAACTGCTTGATAATATGTTGCCTTGTGACAAACGGGCAATTAATTCTGCATGCAGACTTAATATTCTGAAGTAAAGGGTTAATTGCAAGAAAACCTGTTTTAAAGAGACACAATGTAATGAGGAACAGAGGAGCTACTTTTGATAAGGCAAACTTTAGATTTGAATTCTCCAGAAATGTCATCAGTGTTGGGAATGAAAGAATCTATTAAATGTTACACCACAAACTTGAAAGAGTAAAAATTGTGTAAGAATCCAACAACAGAACAAGTCAGTAGCAGAACTTTGAAGAACAATACTACGCAATGTTTGAACCCTAGATATTGCTAGAGACTGACCACTATTGGCGAAATCCTGGCCAGATTCCATCATTAATCGGGTAATAGCCAAGTTGGGTTGTGAGACCTAACTTAAGGAATGTTATTTTGGTTGCTATATCAATGAAGTTTAAATCATTGTTTCAGTGTTAGATTGTCCAAGAGATTTAAGTAGCTAAATTAATAACTTATGATGAATTACCCACAGCAGTATGTTCTACCTCACTGGCAACTCCGATCTGTTGGCACCAGTACCTCAACAGTCTCCTCTGCTGTCTCCATTAGAGCTCTGGGGTGTAGTCCATCTAGTCTGAATTTTTTAATAATATATTTTTATTAAGAAAAAATAGATTTTAAAATATTACAACAAATACAAAACAATGCAATTCAAAACCATACAAAAAAGTACAAAACAAAACCCAAATAACAAAAATTCCCCAACCCACCCTCTTATACAAAAGTATACACATATATAGAGATGTATAAAAGTAAAGAAAAACTAAACTAGCTATTTAAATAAGTACCTAACAACAAACAAATAAATAGTAATAACTCAGCCCCGCCAAACAAAACACTCATTCACAGTTCCTCCTCCCTGGATATTGGACTCATGAAACACAATTGTTATGGCTATATAAAAGCCCTTGTTAGTGTGGCAGATAAATCTGTGTCCAGGTATTTCAAAAAGGGTTGCCATATCTTATAAAAATTCTGTTTTGTGGTGTACCATATTTGAGAGAATCCAGGGGAATATACTCCAGAAGTCTTCTGCCAACCTGACAGGCCTGGGGGTTTTCGGATATCCAACCTAGCAAGATATTCTTCCTTGCACAGAACTTAAGAATATTGAAAAATTTTTTTTCTTATGCTCGTCTGCAGGAAATACAATGGGTAGGCCCAAAAGGAGAGAAATAGGGTCCTTCTCCACCCCTACACCTAAAATCCTCTCCATTGCACCCGCCGCAGCGCTCTAATATGTTTGAAGCCTGTCACAAGACCAAAGAGGGCCCGTGCAGGCCTTGCACTTGGGATATGCTGAAGATACCCCTGGCTTAAATTTTGACAACGGTCTGGGGCTAAGTGGACCCTGTCGAGAGTCTTCAACTGTAAAGCATGAGTCTTATTGCAAATTGATATCTTCCTTGCATTCTCCCAAATATCCTCCCATGCCTCTGTCTTTCCCACATCTTGCAGAGTCGATCAGACTCATTTGAGGTGGCACCCCCCAATTGGTGATATAAAGTACTGACAGAGAGTGTACTCTTCGCCCTTAGTACCCCTCTTTCTATGTCAGATTTGTAGGGATCAGTCAAAGGTGTGGTCTTTTTTTTTTGAATAAAATCCCTAACTTGAAAAAAGAAAGAGGTCTCTATTAGGTAACTTGTACTTCCGTACTAACTGATCGAAGGACATTACGTCTCCCTCAAATAAATCACCCATACAAGATACACCCCTAGCTGCCCAACGTTTAAATCCTGAATCTATCATACCCAGTTGAAAACCCGGCATACCCACTAAAGGTGTAAACAAATATGTTTTGCCAATATTACCTTCCCTCTGCCGAATTGCCCTCCATGCTTTAACAGTATTGATGACTATTGGGTTATGACAATATTCCCTAACTGTCCTCGCCTTATCCAAAAACATCAAACTAGTAAGGGGCACCTTGCCTGGGAGGCTTCTATATCTAGCCATATTGAAAGAGGGTCCCCACAAACCCAATCACTCACGTAGGTCAAAAGCAAGCTTAATTGGTAATTAATGTCCAGAAGGTCTACTCTTTCCCCCCCCCCCCCCCAAAAAGTCTGAGGCAACTGCAGTTTAGCTAATTTAATGAGGGGCCATTTACGGTGCTAGATAAAGGAGCTGAACCAACCATTCAGTCTCCTGGGTGTTTGTTTATTGAAAATCAGGGGGAGCATCCGTATAGGGTATAGCAGGTAAGGGAGAATATTCATCTTAAGCGCTATCTGACCCAACCACGAGACTGGAAGTGCCTCCCACCTTTGGAGATCTTGTTTAATTTTTTTCAAATAATTTAGTAAAATTGGCTTTGAACAGCCAATCCAGAACTGAATTAATAAATATGCTCAAATACACAAAACCCCCTGTGATCACCTAAATGGGAATCTATAGTCACTCAAGAGCCAACTCTTTTGTAAGACCACCCATAGGCATAGCCTCTGATTTAACAAAATTCATCTTATACACCGAAAAAGTGCCAGACGTGTGAATGCATTGTATCAGGCAAGGCACTGAAACTGCTGGATTTGTCATGAAAATTAGAACATTGCCTGCATACGGCAAGATCTTATTTAATTTTGACCACTTCTGGAGCTGATATATTGAGATCCCCTGGATGACCTCTGCCAACGGTTCAAAGTAAAAGGAATGGTGAAAGGGGACAGCCCTGCTGGCTGCCCCTAGAAATATTAAAATTGCTTGATTGTGTCCCATTGGTAATGACCGCCGTGAGAGGTACACTGTAGAGAACCTTTACCTATCTTGTGAAAACTTCGCCCAGACCAAATTGGTCTAGAGTATAGAAAAGGTACGGCCACTCAACTCGGTCAAATAACTTCTCTGCATCTAAAGAAATCACCAACCCCTGTATTGACTGTTGTTGGCATGCTTGAATTACGTTAAGCAGCCTCCTAACATTAATGGAGGATCTGCGACCCTTTATGAAGCCCATCTGATCCTCTTTAATAATAGAGGGTAGCACAGTCTCCAGCCTTAATTCGAGAGCCTTAGAGAGGATCTTACAGGCCCATCTCGCTCTTAAATGTGGACTTTATGAAGCACGTCTTCCGGATCCTTCCCTTTTTTAAGGAGAAGTGAAATATTGGTCCCCCTCAGAGATGGTGGGAGACAATCATGACTGTATGAATCATTAAACATATTCAGCATCGAGCCTGACAGCATACTTATAAATTCCTTAGAATTCCCTGGGAAGTCTGTCAGGACCAGGCGCCTTTCCACTCTGAAGCTGCCTCACAACTTCCTGCTCTGATAGTGGGGCATTGAGAAAGGACTGTTGTTCGGGAGTCACACCCAGGAGCTTCAGATCTCTTTTTTTTAAAAAAAAAGGATTCCATTTTGGCCTGCCCCTCCTCACAATTCTCAGACTGATATAACTGAGAGTAGAATCTCTGGAATGCCACATTAATCTTTTTAGAATCACGTTAGGTTCCCAGACCCTTCCCTAATCGCTGTAATGGTTTGTGGGCCACATCTCTTTCTGGCAAGGTAGTTGCCTGGCTTGTCACCATGCTCGTATAACTGTTGCTTTTGCGTGAGCATGGACTTCAGTGCCGTAATCCTCTGTAGTTTGACCAACGAAGGTCTGTCAAAATAGACCTTCTCTGCTGCCTTCAACCGTGCTTCAAGGAGACATTGCTGCTCACCCTTCTGCCGCTTCCTACTGGTGGAATATGAAATAACTAACCCCCAAGCAGATGCTTTGGCAGTTTCCCAGAGAACAGATGAGCTATCAACTGAGCCTATGTTGATGTCTAGGAATGCCTGAAATTCCCTAGAGAAATACTCCACAAACTTACTATCCATGAGAATAAATGGGTCCATTCGCCAGTACCTTGAATCTTAACCATGAGGTACACTGGAGCATGATCAGAGATGGCAATATTACCGATCATACAGGATACTACCAGATCCAGGGTTACTGCAGGGGTCAGAAAAAAAATCAATCATCATATGACATCTGTGCGGATTGGAGACAAATGTTAAATCCCTACCTGTAGGGTGGAGGCACCTCCAGACGTCCGCCAACCCTAGTTCCCCACACAGACCCAATAACTGTTTAGTTTGTGAGAGGGTATCGAGGGACCTTTAGGCAACCTGTCTACTGTGGAGTCCATGAGGCAGTTAAGATCTCCCCCTATAATGTGCCGAGACTTGAGACTTATCAGTTTAGAAAAAACATCTACCAAGAATTTAAGAGGATGAGCTGGGGGACAATAAACATTTAAAACACCATATTCTTCCCAACCTATCATGGCTTTAAGAATTACAAACCTCCCGTATGTGTCTAACATATTCCAACAATTTAAATGAGATTTTTCCTAACCAATATAGCCACTCCCCTACTTCTGGTATTAAATGATGAAAAATAAACTCTGTCGAAGCCATTCTGTTGTAATTTCAGATGCTCTTTGTCATCCAAATGTGTCTCCTGTAACAAAAGCAATATCCACCTTCTCCTTTCTAAGATTCAAGTACCTTCTTCCTCTTAATTGGTGAGTGACTTCCCTTGATATTCTAGGTACACCATTTAGTCAAATCATTAGCCATAATCTTCTGCAATTACATTTAAATTCCAGAGAGAAAGAACCCGAACCACAAATTGCTGAACCTTAGTGTCGCATTGTCCACCAAATATAACAACTACATAAACTAAAACCACTACACTTAACAAATATACAAAGTTATTAAAAATAAAAAAAACCGAAAAAACAGAAAACAAACCAACATATACAGTGCCAATAGTGCACAGTAGGGGAACTCACCCCCTGCCTGGAGGGGGCAACTACCTGTCCCGCCGCTGAAACGTCCTGAAAAAACATGATCTTAGACCCCTCGTAAATTAGGGCCTTTGGATCCTTCCCCTGGAGTCTGGAAGCCTCCATGACACACACTCTCTCTCCTTATTCCAGTATTGATGGAACCGCAACAGGAAAGGACGGGGGCATTGACCCAGACCCAACTTCCGCGCTGCGACCCGGTGAGCCCCCTCATGCTAGCCTCCAAGTCAAGGAATTTCGGAAGCCAATCTTCAACAAATTCCGCAGGCCACTCACCTTCCTTACCCTCCGGCAGACCGATGATCAGAATGTTTTTTTCTCCTGCCGCTGTTTTCAAGGTCATCCACTTGGTCATGCAAATTGCGAACCTGCATCTTCAGGGCTTGGATCTCATCCTTGAATGAACTGGCATCAGCTCCCACCACTGTGACCCTGTACTCCACCTCCTCTGTGCTTTTCTCCAGGTCTCCCAGCTGCTGCTCCTGCTTCTGCAATATGAGAACTGGAGCCAGCTTCTCTTCAATCTGTTTCCCCAGCATCTTGCGAGATTTTGGGAGCTGGCTCACCAGGTCTTGGAGAGTAATCGGCTCCGAGGCTGCTGCAGGCTGAGCTCACTGCAGACCCGACCTCTGCTGCTCCTCCCTTTGTTTTAGGCATTTCTCAACAGCTGAAAATACAGGTAAGTCAATTTTTAAATGTTTCTTGGGGCTCCACAATCTTTCCAATGCCCCAAGAATTCCTGATGACCTGGGTTTGGTGGGTTAAAGGACCGCCCTGCTCCTGTGATGCGAAGCTCTGCAGTGCGATCTTCTCAGAGCGCCGTTATCTTAGATCCCCCCCCCCCCCCCCCCCCCCCCCACCCGCCAGCCTGAATGTTTAATACACCTTCAGACATGTCAGTTTCCCCAGCATCTTTTCTCTGTAGTGATGGTCACTGCACTCATTCCCCGAACCCCCCCAACCACTGTTTGCCAGTGTGTATTTGTAAAGCAGTTTCTTTCTACAGTGTGGAAACGGGCCCTTTAGCCCAAAAAGTCCACACCAAACCTCCGAAGAGTAATTCGCCCAGACTCATTCCCCTACCCTATTATCCTATATTTACCCCTAATGCACCTAACCTATACATCCATGAACACTATGGGCCATTTAACATGGCGAGTTCACCTCACCTGCGTGTCTTTGGATAGTGGGAGGAAACCCACGCAGACATGGGAAGAATGTGCAAGCTCGACACACAGTCACCTAAGGCTGGAATTGAACCCGGGTCCCTGGTGCTGTGAGGCAGCAGTGCTAATCACTGAGCCACTGAAGATATGCAAAGTACCTACTCAGTTCCTCCACCATGTGTATCTTCCCCATTGTTGCTTCTCCAGCCTCATTTCCTGTGATCCAATGTCCATTCTTCCCCTCTTAATCTCTGTAAAGATTCTATAATCTCCTCTCTCGTTATCTTTTTCTTTTTTAAAAAAAAGCTCTAGCAATATATCTTTTCTTCACTACCTTTAACACTTTTTTTTAAGTTACTGATGCAGGATTTTTAAGGCTTCCCAATCCTCTGGCTTCCACTAATTTCACCACATTGTATGCTTTTGCTTAATGATGTCCCTGATATCTCTTGTGCCTCCTGAATTAACCACAGGAATTCATGACATTTCTCCACTGACTTCCCTGCTAGGCTCGCCTTGCAATTGGGTCTGGCCACCTTTTTGTTTCATGTCTCTGCAATTATCTTTACTCGCCTATAATGTGGTTGCATCTGATTCAAGCTTCTCCTTCTCAAAGCAGGGTGAATTTATCATAATATGGTTTATGCTCCCTTTGTCTTTCCATACAGTAAAAGAGCTGTACCTAGAGTCTGAAGAAAACCAGTTCACTTTCCCATTGCCAGTTGCTGTAAATTGTGGTTTTTAACAGCAACTAAGACACTCCGCAGTTTGCATACCAATTGCCTGTGGCTTTTGCAAAGAAGTCAAAATAATCTGGAGAAAAGAGATTGAACAGAAAATCCTGGTTTGGATTCATATTGGTGGATACTGTGGACTGGGATTATTGAACTGCTTTCTCAATTTTTTTTCTATCTGCCAGTACTATCAATTTTCTTTTAGCCTGTGTCAGGGGAGTATGGGTACTTTTGAGGGGGTTAGAATTTTAGCCAGTAGAGTTGCATGTCGACAATTCATAGATGTTTATCTGTGATTAGAATCTATTTGTAATGAAGATTGTTCTTGTCAAGTATAGAAACCTAGTTCTTATTTTCTGTTAGTCTGCCTATGACATGTAAGTTAGGGACTTCTCTTATTTTGATAAATTTTTAAACTTTGGAGACCTGGAATAGTAGAAATTGATTTCCAGTGCACTAACCTAATGAGGTGTGACACATGGGATAATTGTTTATGATATGATATGCTGAGTGAATTGGGTATGTGCTGTCTGGAGGTTAGAATAATGTGAGGTAATCCATTAGGCCATAAAATGTAGGAGCAGAAGTAGACCTTTTCAGCCTAAAGTTGAATTCATGGCTAATAATCCTCAATTCCACTTTCCTGCCATATCCCATAACTCTTGATTCCCTCCTGGTCAAAATCAATTTGTTGCAGGTTTGAAATTGATTACAGCCAAAGAAAGATATCCTTATCGTTAAAGTTTCAAATGTGCACCTTCTAATTTCCTTGGCGCATACATATGTGAAGATGGTAGAGTGAACTCGGGTTCACTAGGTTCCCTGGATTCTGAAAAAGGGGATAATTATTCAGGATTGCTATTGAAAGAAATTTATTCATTCAGTTGTGAATCTTTGCAATTGTCTACTCCACAGTGCTCTGGATGCTTCATATAGAACATTCAAGACTAGGACAAATAGTTTTTGATCTTAAGTCTGGTGGCATAGGGAGAAAGCAGCAGACCAATCCAGATTGCATTGTACATTATGATCGACTTGTCACCATTTGGAAGTGACATCTAGCACTCTGTAAGTTTAGTGTGCTTTCAAGACATGAGTTGTTTTATTTAAAATACTTTAAGATATTGTTCAAGCATCACCATTTAATATTTCTCAACTTTTTATAGTCAATTTGAACTGGGTCATATTAATTTGCATTATCCTGTTGAATTCCTTGTGTAGTCTGAGAACAGTATGAAATTCCACAGGCCCAACACTCTTACAGAAATTCCACTAAGACATAGGATTTGGTTACTTTTTGAGAAATGATTTGTTGTTTGTGTCAGAATGTACTGGAATTAATGGCACTTTCTCATCCTCTTGTTTGATCTTAATTGTTCAGACTGTTAATAAGCCATGTACTGTTGAAAAGTAAAAAAAAAATCACTGGTGGAAATAATAGGGAGCTCTGTTATTTATGCTGCCAGATGAAAAAATTTGTTTACAAGTGAGACTGTTGCCCTTTGTATAGAAAAACAATGACAATGGTGAGCAGGAATGGAACATTCAACTCTTTGAGCCTGCTCTGAATGCTTGAACTTGAAATAATGCTTTAATCAGCAATGTGGCTAAGCTGCAAATTGCAGAAAACTTCTAGGATTCCTTCCCTTCAATGGCGTAAAGGTGTTTCTTCATGAAAGACATCTGACAAATGACAATACATCCTAATATCTATTACTTTTTCCATACAAGGACCAAATTTATAAAGGCTTTCTAGTTTTGTATATGAATGTCTGTCTGAACTAAATGAAGGTCTACATAGTACAAAACATGTACTGTTAATCTTCAAACTGCTCATTTTCATGCTGGTTAGTTTGTATAAGGTTATGGTGTATGAGACAAATTGCTGTAGTTTTAAAATGCTCAAGTGAGGCATTTTTATATAAAACTCCAGTTTAAAATAGAATAATTTGAGCATTTAACTGTAGTTTAAAGATCATTTGAAATGTATTTTTATTCATTTGAAGACATACACATTCCTTGAATGTAGTTCTGACTTTTCTGGCATTCATACCCAGACTAAACTCTATGTACAGGCAATGATTCTAATGATATCAGGTACTTCACTGTAGCAGCTGCACTGAAAATGACCATTTCTTAATGCCTCCAATTCAATCATTTGTTTATACTATTGTCTTCAGTCTGGGGGCAAAACTGCTTGGACTGGCCACATTCACATGTGTTACTGATTCTTCTGGTTAAGTAATTTACAGAAGGTGTTTGAAGGCTATCTCAATGTTTAGAATGGTTTAAGATTGTCAACAAGTAACTTGAGTTGAAAATAGGTGTTTCCTCTGTCACTATGCATTTATTAATGAAGAATTGGAAAATATGAAAATTAATTGCAAGCCTAATTTGGAATAGACTAAATGTGGTTAAAATGTCTTGTTTTAATATGCTGTCTATTTAGAGGTTTAGCACATTTTGATAATAGACTAATAAGAATGTTGTAGCAGAAAGTGAGGGCTGCAGATGCTGGAGATCAGAGTTGAAAAATGTTGCTGGAAAAGTGCAGCAGGTCAGGCAGCATCCAAGGAGCAGGCAAATTGACGTTTCGGGCATGAGTCCTTCTTCAGGAATGAGGGGAGAGTGCTAAGCAGGCTAAGATAAAAGGTAGGGAGGAGGAACTTGGCAGAGGGGTGTTGGAAATGCAATAGGTGGAAGGAGGTAAGGTGAGGGTGATAGGCGGGGGTGGGCGTGGAGAGGTCAGGAAGAAGATTACAGGTTAGGAAGGTGGTGCTGAGTTCGAGGGTTGGGACTGAGACTAGTTTTCCTCATTTCCCCTCCCCCCACACCTTGGGGGTACCTGGGGCACCCTTTTAACAAAGTTTAAAATTCTGTTGTGGATGTGGCTTATTTGTCTGTTCTTTTGAGGTTGAATATATATATTCCCTTTTTATACATGTGAATAATAAATATGTAGAGTCTGGAAGAAGCACATGGAAAAATTAAAAATCTCACAACACCAAGTTCTATTCCAATAGGTTCATTTGGAAGCATTAGCTTTAAGTGCACTGCTCCTTCATCAGGTGGTTGTCACAACCACCAGATGATGGAGCAGCAATCCAAAAGCCACTGCTTCCAAATAAACCTGTTGGACTATAACCTGGTGTTGTGATTTTTAACCTTTGTACACCCCAGTTCAGCATCGGCATCTCCAAATTATGGAAAGATTGTGCCCATCCAGATTGGCCCTGTGCAGCTAAAGGGTCAGGTTATGGGGGATTTTAAAAACAAACTTGACTGAAGTACATGACAAGCAAGCCAAGTAGAAGCAAAACAGATATGATTAATTGTGTAGTTAATTTCAAGCACTAAAAGTTGCCAGGGCATAAATTTGCCTTTCATCAGTTTGTATTCAAGACTGATGTCCAAAATTGCTGCTCATATGAATTGAGAATCTAGAATGGTTTTGTAAAGAGGATAGTGGAAGAAGCTGTGATATTCAAATTGTGATAAATGTGATTGATTTATTCGTTGGACCGGTGTTTATTACCCATTCCTAATTGCCCTCCTGATGGTGAGTAGTTTCCTTGAACCTCTGTAGTCTTTAGGACATATGGACATCATATTTCAGTGGTGTGTAAGGGTTACTATGAGCCTGCATTTCTGTGAAGAAAATGAATTGGGGCTGACTGACCTTGCTTTCATTTTTCTTCATCTGGGCTTATTGTTGAGTTCAAGTTTTCACTGTTAGTCAGAGTTTTGACATTTCTGACATTGAAGCCTGGCATGAAAGTACCATTTTTGTTGCTCAGAAATACTAGTAGTTTACAACATTTGTTTTCCATAATTTGGTAAACTTCATTTTAAGCACTTTTTAATTGATTAAACTTAAATTTATGTGTAAAATAAATGTTAGCAATCAGGATGCTTTGTTCCTGTCATAGCAATGGTTAAATACTTGCCAAAATGGCAAGCAATAGATTAAATTAATCCAGTATTCATGAAACACAATATAGTTGGATGAAGATCTTAGAGCTAACGTTTTATTTTTTGACTTTTTGAATTCTTGCACATTCAAACATCAATTACTATTTTTCCTTAACTCTTATACTAATCTTGGCTCTTGAAAAATACCAAGATTTATTGTCGATGGTAAAGCAGCATAGTACTGCTAAGTTGGGCATCTGACATTGCAGAAATTCGGCTAAAAAAACATGAGAATGCATTTCTATTCAAATATTCTTATCCTGAAACATTTTTGGTCATGGTTTGCTTCAGTTTACTTCAGATGTTGGTAGTCTTAAAACAAGACTTTATTAGAGGGATACAAAGACAATACAAATAATCTGTAGATTACCTCTACAGGTGGTGATCTTTGTGTCAGGTAACTTGAATATTTGATTTTAAGGAATTCTGCTTGAATGGTTGACAGTGAAGAGAGAAGGGACCACATCAAGTTTAAGGTTAAGTTGTTAATTCTTGTCTCTAAAATAATGACTATAAAGGATGTCTGGCTGTGCTTTGTCAATGACTTATCTTGAAATACCACATTTTTGAGTGGCTGTTTCTCCTAATGGACAAGGTGGAGTCTAGAAGAATGTCAATAATTTAACATTGAGATGAGAAATAATTTTATTTGGTGTTGCGAATCTTTGGAGTTCTGTACTGCAGAAAGCTGTGGATGTTCAGTCATTGACAAGGAAGTGAGGACTGCAGGTTCTGGAAATCAGTTGAGAGTGTGGTGTTGGAAAAGCACAGCTGGTCAGGCAGCATCTGAGGAGCAGGAGAATCAAAGTTTTAAGCATAAGCTCTCCATCAGGAAAGGGGTTCTTGGTGAAGAGCTTATGCTCAAATTGCCCATTCTGTTGCTGCTCTGATGCTGCCTGGCTGGTTCAGTCATTGAGTATAATTAAAGTTTTCAACGTTGCTGGCGCCTTGGGATAAAGGGGATCAGGTAGAAAAGTAAAGCGATGGTTGAAAAGGAGCCATAAACTAACTTGAAGAGCTGGATAGTCTATTCCTGTTCGATGCACATTGGTCAATCAATTGTTGGTAGCATTGTACAGAACATTCTGCTATGCTGTTGGTTTTGCTTTTCTTGCAACCTGATTCCTGAGGCGAATTATGTGTAAACATTTATAACAGCTGAAAGAAAGCAAATGTGTTCAAATCTGGTTCTTTGCACCACGTGAATGGTTGTGGAAAAGTTGAATTGCGTGTTTTGGATTCTCAGCTTGAATATTCACAAAATGAATCTCGCTTCAAGTGAATGTTAGTGCTATTAAGTGTTAAACTTTTTAATAGGTTTCAGTTCAGTTGGACTCTATGAAAATGTTCTCACTTCATAGTCATCTCCCAGGACTTGAATCTGTATTCTTGGTTGACATTTAAATGTAATTGTGGTAGTGAAGATCTGAGTGGGATGTTGTTCAGAAGGTCAATGCAGGCATAATGGGCCAAACAGTGTTTATTTGCATTGTAGAGATTCTATGGTTCACAATTCACTGTTCCAAAAGATCATCGTTCCTATATACTGATGAAGCAACGTCTGTTTTCAGTAGTCATAGAGAGGAAAGAATGCTGTTTATCTTAAAGGGGAAACAGTAAGTACACAGAAGTATTCAAACTTTGATTCAGTTCTGGTAACTTTTTCCTCTATTATTTTCTCATTTTAGTATTCTGTCAGTGCTGGGAGAAAGTGAGGACAGCAGATGCTGGAGATCAGAGTCTGAATGTGATGCTGGGAAAAGCACAGTCTCAGGCAGCATCTGAGGAGCAGGAGAATTGACATTTCTGTTTTAAGCCTTCATCAGGAATGAGTCTTGTTGGCCAAGGGAGCTGAGATAAATGGGTGGAGGGTGGGGCTGGGAATGCGATGGGTAGATGTAGGTGGGGGGGTGACGGTGATTCCACAGGAGAGTGGAGCAGGTAGGTGGGAAGGAAGATGGACAGGTAGAATGTTTGAGAGCAGTGCAGAGTTGGAAGATTGAATCTGCAATAAGGTTGGTGGGGAAGGGAAATGGGGAAGCTAGTGAAATCCACATTGTTCCCATATGGTTGGAGGGTTGCAAGGCAGAAGATGCGTTCTTTCTAGAGGTGTTTGGTGATGGAGGCCCAGCACCTGCATCTCCTTGGCAGAGTTGGAGGTAGAGTTAGTGTTCAGCCATAGGGCAGTAGGGTTGGTTAATGCTGGTGTCCCAGAAATGTTATCTGGAATGATCCACAAGCTGACATCCTGTCTCCCCAATGTAGAGACCACATTGAGTGCAACAGATACAGTAGATGACATGTGGAAGTACAGGTGAATTTGTTGCATATGGAAGGATCCTTTGGGGCCATGGATGGAGTTGAGGGAGGAGGTGTGGGCGCAGGTTTAGCACTACTTGCAGTGGCAGAGGAAAGTGCTGGGGTTGGGGAGGAGGGTGGGTTGATGAGGCATGGACCTGACAATCTTCCCTTGTCAGGTCCACCCCCCCCCACTCAACATCACACTCCATCCAAGGCCCCAAAGGATCCTTCCACATCAAACAGAAATTTACCTGTGCTATCACATGCATTATCTACTGTATTTGTTGCACCCGATGTGCCCCCCTAACACAGCTCCACCAAGGGCTTGCAGGTCCTGGGCCACTTCTATTGCTGAACCCTAACCACCCAAAGCCTGGAGGAAGAGTGCTTCATCTTTTGCCTTGGGACCCTCCAACCACGCAGGATCAATGTGGATTTTACCAGTTTCCCCCATTAACCCCCCCCCACCCCTTATCCCAAATCCAACCTTCTAATTTGGCACCACTCTCTTGAACCATCCTAACTGTCCATCTTGCTTCCCAGCTATCTGCTCCACCTTCCCCTCCAGCCTATCACTTTCACCCCATCTTTATTTACATATTGCATTCCAGGTTACTGTTGTCCCACCCCTGCCCCAATTTATCTCTCAGCCTCCTTGGGCCACCAGCGTCATCCCTGATGAAGGGCTATTAATTTCAAATACTTTTGATACGGTTCTAGCATTGCCATTAAATGAGCTGGACGTATTTTTGGAGCAATAAACTTGTAGGTTCTTGAGCATTTTTACAAAATCCTCTCATTTATAACTGCTTCACATGTTACATGTAATCTGACTATATTTGAATGGCACAAGTTACAATGAGTATTTCTTGATGTCTTCCTGTCAAAGGTTACTTGTTTTACCATGTCCTGATGTGACATTGATTTTGTAATTCTGAATAACAGATGAATTGTACGTATTTGCTTAGTGGAAAATACAAATTCTTCGTTTTCCTAGGTGGAAAAAATAACCTTTAGGTGGATAGGTGAATTTCAGGTTTGCACTTGTAGGAGAAGTATTCTGCCTGTCTGTCTAGCAGCTTAATTTTAAATCTTCTATTAAACAATTTGAATCTGTTTGCACCTGAACCGCTGACTACTCCTCCTGATGCTGTCTGGCTTGCTGTGTTCCTCCAGTTTTCTGCTTGTCTACCTAATTTACTTTATGGCAGCAATGTTAAGATTGTGGCATAAAGCTGTATACATTATATATGTGAAGCATGATAAATATTTTAGATTGCCGAATTGCTGAAAACTTAATTTATTATTGCTAATTTTTAGCTATGGGACATTTTTGCTTTTTTAGTAAATTTAAACTGTTTTCTTTCAAGACATTTTGATTACCTCCAGCATTATTTGATAGCTAATTCTATAGCTAATCACCTGCTAGGGACTTGCGTTCCTCCTGAATTCCCTGTTGGCTTTGTTCATAACTATATATGTAGGCTTCAAACTTAGGCATATCCCAGCAGTCTAGCCTTTTGTTAAATTATACAACTCCTTTATGGATGACACTTGCACCACTAATTTGAAGTGTTCTGTAGCGATCTCCCATTTACATCGGAGCAGGGTCTGGGTGGGGAACAGATCCAAGCACTTAACAGTTTCCAACCACTGTCAATTGAGTCTCAGTTGGTGACACTTCCCTGATCCAGTAGGTTAAACTCATTCTTCACTTCAGACATAAGAGCACAAAAATGTATGCTGACATACCAGTGCTGCAGAGTCAGAAATCCTATCTTTGAAATGAGATTAAACCAAGGCCCAAAATCTTGAGCTTTGGTTTGAGCTTAAAGATCTCAATATGCTTTAATGAGGAGAGTTCTCTTTAGTGCTCTAGTTAATATTTATCCTTTAGTCAATAGATCATCTAGTCATTGTCCCATCACTCTGGAATCTTGCTCTGTGGCAATTGACTGTTGCATTTATGTTACTGCAGTGACTGCACTTATAAAGTGCTCCTTGTAAATTTTTTTCCTATTTATTCAGGAGGTGTGGGTGCCATTGGTTAGGCCAGCATCGAATGCTCATCCTGAATAGTGTTTGAGAAAGTGATGATTTACCTTTTTCTGACCTGTTGCCGTCTTTATGATGTAGGCACATGCACAGGCTTTTAAGAGAAGAGTTATTGGATTTTAACCTAACCTTTCATTCTAAAGAAGTGTCACTGGATCCAAAGCCTTTATTCTGCTTTCTGTCCACAGATGGCTGCAGACCTGTTGTTTTTTTCCAGCACAGTGCTTTTTGTTCAATTTCCAGCATCTGTAATTTTCTGTTGCAGATCAGAACAGTCTGTGGTTTGGGGAAAGTTCTTGCACATGGTTTTTCCAGTGTGTCTGCTGCCCTTGTCATAGGTGTTAAGAATTGCAGGTCTCAAGGTGCTGTTGAAGGAGCCTTTTAATTTCTTTAATACATTTTGTAGATGGTGCTCACTGCCTCTGAATCAGTGATTGAGGGATTGATTGAAGATGTGTGAATGGTGTCAGTCAAGTGAATACTTTGGAATATTCCGGCAATCTAGCCACCTGTTAAATTTACAACTAATTTATGGGTGGCACTTGAAGCACTAATTTTGAGAGAAACCTTCTCCTATTCAGATTAGTCTGGGGAAAAACAGATCTGCAGTGCTTTGATCTGCTGTGTTATTGGAGTTTCACTTATCTAGGCAAGTAGAGGATATTACATCATATCCTTACAGATGGTGGACAGGCTGTGGGAAGATGAGTTACTCACTGCAGAATACATGGCAACTGACCACCTCTTGTCATGTTATTTATATGGCTGGTCCAGTTTAGTTTCTGGTCAGTGGCAACACCCAAAACCTTGATAGACCTGGTACTGCCAATTAATATAAAGAGGAAACAGTTAAAATCTAGTGCAAGGTAGTAACCGTTGACCATCAGTGCAAGCCTGGATGTTGCCCAGTCTTGTGTAATGACACTGAACACTTAAGTATTTGAGGACTTGTGCATGGTGCTGAATACTGTACAATAATCAGCAAACACTCCCACTGCTTCTTGACTGCACCACCTCCCATTTCCCCCTACTCCTAATTCCCCCATCTCTGCTGTATCTGCTCTCAGCATGAGTGATTCCATAAGGCATAGGAGTGGGAGTAAGGCCACTTGGCCAATCGAGTCCACTCCGCCATTTAATCATGGCTGATGGGCATTTCAACTCCACTTACCTGCACTCTTTCCCCCATAGCCCTTAATTCCTTGCAAGATCAAGAATTAATCAATCTCTGCCTTGAAAGACATTTAATGTCCCAGCCTCCCCAGCGCTCCACAGGCCCCCATACTCTGACTGAAGGAATGTCTCCTCGTTTCCATTCTAAATTGACCCTTTCTAATTCTAAGGCTGTGCCCATAGGTCCTAATCTCCCCACCTAACGGAAACAAATTGCCAGCATCCACCTTTTCTTAAGCCATGCATTACCTTCTAATCTTCTATTAGATCTCCCCTCAACCTTCTAAATTCTAATGAATACAATCTCCGGATCCTCAGCCGTTCATCGTATGTTAGGCATACTATTCTAGGGAATGTGAATCTCCGCTGGACACCCTCCAGTGCCAGTACGTGGGGCCCAAAATTGGACACAGTATTCTAAATGTGGCCTAACTAGAGCTTTATAAATGCTCAGGAGCACATCGCTGCTTTTATATTCCAACCTTCTTGAGATAAATGAAACATTACATTTGCTTTCTTAATCGCACTCTACCTGCAAGTCAACCTTTTGAGAATCCTGGACTAGCACTCTCACAACCCTTTGTACTTTGGCTTTATGAATTTTCTCACCATTTAGAAAATAGTCTATGCCTATATTCCTTTTTCCTAAGCACAAGACCTCGCATTTGCTCATGTTGAATTTCACCAGCCATTTCCTGGACCGCTCTCCTAAACCGTCTAAATCTTTCTGCAGCCTCCCCACCACCTCAGTACTACCTGCCTGTCTAACTTTGTATCATCGGCAAATTTTGCCAGAATGTCCCCAGTCCCTCCATCCAGATCATTAATGCATAAAGTGAACAGTTGCGGCCCCAACACCGAACCCTGTGGGACACCATTTGTCACCAGCTGCCATTCTGAAAAAGAATCTTTTTACCCAATTTTCTGCCTTCTGTCAGACAGCCAATCCTCAATCCATGTCAGTAGCTCACCTCGAACGCCATGGGCCCTCGCCTTGCTCAGCAGCATCCCATGAGGCACCTTATCAAAGGCTTTTGGAAGTCTAGAAAGATAATATCCACTGGGTTTTTCTAGTCTAACCTACTTGTTACCTCTTCAAAGAATTCCAACAGGTTTGTCAGGCACAACCTCCCCTTACTAAATCCATGCTGACTTGTTTTAATCTGATCCTGTATTTCAAAGAATTTAGAAATCTCATCCTTAACGATAGATTCTAGAATTTTACACACAGCAGCGGTTAGGCTAATCAGCCTATAACTTTCCATCTTTTTTCATCCTTTCTTGAATGGGGGTGTTACAAAAGCAACTTCTAATCATCTGGGACTTCCCTGACTCGTGTGATTTTTTTTTAAAAACTTTTTTTTTACTTCAGCCACCGCCCTCTAGGATGTAGCCCATTGGGGCTAGGAGATTTATCAGTTTTAGACCACCTTAGTTTCTCTCGCACTTTCTCTTGTAACAGCTACCATACTGAACTCTGCTCCCGACTCTGCTTAATTGTTGGGATATTACTCCTCTTCCACTGTGAAGACTGACACAAAGTGCTCAAGGTCTTCAGCTACTTTCTTATCTCCCATCACTAACCTTCTGCATCAATTTGGAGCAGAGCCTTCCACATCCATCAAAGTTTTACTTGCACATCCACTAATATCATTTATTGTATCCGTTGCTCCCGATGTGGTCTCCTCTACATTGGGGAGACTGGGTGCCTCCCAGCAGAGCGCTTTAGGGAACATCTCCGGGACACCCGCACCAATCAACCACACCGCCCCGTGGCCCAACATTTCAACTCCCCCTCTCACTCTGCCGAGGACATGGAGGCCCTTGGCCTCCTTCGCTGCTCCCTTGCCACCCGACACCTGGAGGAAGAACACCTCATCTTCCGCCTCGGAACACTTCAACCCCAGGGCATCAATGTGGACTTCAACAGTTTCCTCATTTCCCTTTCCCCCACCTCACCCTAGTTCTAAACTTCCAGCTCAGCATTGTCCCCATGACTTGTCCTACCTGCCTATCTCCTTTTCCACCTATCCACTCCACCCTCTCCTCCCTGATCTATCACCTTCATCCCCTTCCCCTCATCCACTGTACTCTATGCTACTTTCTCCCTACCCCTACGCCTCCTCTAGCTTATCTCTCCACGCTTCAGGCTCACTGTCTTTATTCCTGACAAAGGGCTTTTGCCCAAAACGTCGATTTCGAAGCTACTTGGATGCTGCCTGTACTGCTGTGCTCTTCCAGTACCACTAATCCAGAATCTGGTTTCTAGCATCTGCAGTCATTGTTTTTACCTCATCAATTTGGAGCAGCCTAATTTCTACTTTTGCCTTTTTGTTCATTTCTTATGTATTGAAATAAACTTTTTTACTATCATTTCTAATATTACTAGCTAGTTTACCTTCATGTTTGATCATCTCCTTCCTTATTTCTCTATAATCCTCTTTGTTTTCCCAATCTTCTGATTTCCCAGTACTCTTGCTTTATAAGTGCTCTCGTTTCCTTTGATACATTTCCTGGCTTCCTTCGTCACCCATGGCCGTCCATGTCAGATCGCCCTGGTTCCAAAATTGATGCCAATGTCCCATGAAATGCAATCCCTCTTTCCCACACCAATCTCTTAGCCATGTATTTACTTCCCTAATTTTCTTATCCCAATGTTAATTAGCACATGGGTCAGGCAGTAATCCTGAGATTATGACTCTCAAGGACCTGTTCTTCAATTTCCTTCCTTGTGCTTGATACTCCTCAAACAGGTGGTCCTAGCCTTGCCTATGTTCTTGTCAATGTGGGCCACAGCTGGATCTTCTCCCTCCTTTGTCTTTTCAAGCTAATCGGAGATGTCCTGCACACTGGCACCGGGTAGGCAACACGCCATGCACGACTCCTGATCCGGCTCACAAAGGATATTCTGTCCCTCTAATTGTAGAATCCCCTATAACAACTACTTGTCTATTTTGCTCCCCACTTTTCAATGGTCTTCTGCACCATAGTACCATGGTCATCCTAGATGTCCTCCTACTTCAAGGACTACAATTTTCTCTTGCCTGATCACCAGTGCCTTCAACCATGTCTCCTCCATAGTGAGGAGAGGAGGAACTGGAGCAGTGAGTGACCTTGAGGGATAAGATGACTGACTTCCAGCAACTATTTTTATGATGCATAGGATGATGACTAGCAGAGAATTTACCCTAATTCCCACAGTTTTGCTAGAGTTTCTTGGTTGCCTCACCTGAACAATGTTATGTTGATATCAAGGGCATTTAATCTCCCTGCACTCCTGGTGTTCAGCTCTTTCATCTGTTTGCCACAAGGCTGTCGTGAAGTCAGCAGCTGTGAGTCTCCTTTGGAGAATCCCAACTCAGCAATATAAACTGATTTATTGCTGTATGTTGTATGCTCGACAGCACTGACCCTACATATCACTTTGAGAAGAGATTAATGTGATTTGTTCTGTTTGTCGATAAGATATGAAAGGCAATTTTAATGTTGTCAGGTAGGAGACTGTTGTAGTTGTACAGGAGCAGCTTGAGTCGAGTCACAACTAGGTAAGGGATGCAGTTTTCAGTCTACACCAGATGGGGGAAGTATGTGGAGGAACAAATTAGCAGGGAAATGTGGGAAGGATATAGAGGAACAAATGAGAAAGGAAATAGAGGTGCCAACAGTTTGGAGTAGTTCTAGTGGGTGACTTTAATTATATGTATATAGACTGGAATGGTGCTCGTGCAAAGGTCAGTGAAAGGCAAGTGTTCTTGGAATATGTGCAGGAGAATCCCTACAGCCGTGTGCCTACTCCACCAAAAAAGATGCACTGGTGGACCTGGTTTTGGAAATTTAGGTGTGCCAGTGAATTAAGTCAGTGAGGAAATATTGAAGAGTTGATTATTGTATCATAATGTCTAGGATGATGAAGAATGACAATTATCAATCCAGAGCAAGAGAAAACAATTGTTGGAGAACTAACTGCAATGGTCAAGAACTGAGTTGGGGAGGATAGACTCAAGTGAAACATTGGGGGAAAGACTGTAACTGAGCCTTCAAGCAGGAGATTGTTTGTTTGGGTGCAAAGTATATTCCCTCAAATGGGAAAGGTAGAATAAACAAATCCGGAGTTTACCTGGGCGCCATGTGCCAAGGAAAGAAATGTTTCTTCTGGTCTTTTTAGATGTGGCTTGAACCCGATCTAGTCTAAATATAGTGCGGTTGTGCCACAAGACTCTTAGCATTGTGAGCTGAGAGGAGGTCCATGAAGGAGGACAATGCAGAACTTTAAAAAGACTGAGACACATTGATACAGTATGCAAATAGGTGGCAGATGAAGCTCAATTGAGAGAAGTGAGAGGTAGTGCACTTTGGTAGGAAGAACATGGGCAGACAATATAGCAGGTGTCAGAGCAGAGAGGCCTGGGTGTATATGTGCACACCTCATTTGAAAGTAGAAGGGTGGGACTGAGAGAAGAGCTGATTAAGCTAGTTAATATTCCTGGATTTCATAAATAGGACGAGAGTACAAGAGCAGGTAGATTATGATCATGTATAGGACACTTGTTAGATCTCTGGAGTGTTATGTATAATTCTGGGCACTGTTATAGGAAGAATGTGAGCGCGTTGGAGGGTGTGCAGAAGAGGTTTACGTATGTTCAAAATCAAGGTTGGATACAATAAACAAACTATTTCTGCTCATTAAAAGAATGAAAATGAGAAGGCACAGATTTAATGATTTGCAAATGGAAGGTGAGAGAAAACTCATGAGTACAGGTCAAGAATGCATTGCCAGGAAGTGTGATGCAGGCAGATTTTATTGAGGCATTCAAGAGGGCTTTGCTTCTATTTAAATAACCATCCAATGTCCAAGAAGATAAGGAAATGATGGAGAATGGAACTAAGCCCTGATTTTTTAAAAAATTTCATTTTGTAGAATGTGGGTATCGCTGGCTGACCAGCAGTTACTGCCTGTCCCTAGTTACCCTTGAGAAGGTCTTGAGCTGCTGTGGGTTGACCCATAAAGAAGAGAATTCCAGGATTTTGACCCAGTGAAGAAACAGCAACTCAGGGTGGTGAGTGGTTTGGAGTGGAACGTGCAGGTGCTGGTGTTCCCATATGTCTGTTGCCCATCTTGTCAATCTAGATGAAAGTGGTTGTTGGTTTGAAAGGTGTTGTCTGAGGATCTTTGAATTTCTGCAGTGCATCTTTGTAGTCGCAGCAGTGTGTACTGAGCATTGGTGGTATTGGACATAAATGCTTGTGGATACACTGCCAATCAGGCAAGCTGCTTTGTCCTGGATGGTGTCAAGTATCTTGTATGGTTGAGGCTGCACTCATCCAGGCAAGTGAGAAGTATTCTATCTCTCTCCTGACTTGTGCTTTGTAGATAGTGGACAGGATTTGGGGAGTCAGGAGGTGAGTTACTTGTGCAGTATTCCTAGCCTCTGACCTGCTCTTGTAGTCCCTGCATTTGTGGTGAGTCCCGTTGAGTTTCTGATCAATGATATCCCCACTTTCAACATCATGGGAATTACAATGATGGTAACACTATTGATTGGGAGAGGCATGGTTAGATCGTCTCTTGTCGGTGATGGGCATAGAGTGGCACAAATGTTACTTGCCATTTGTCAGCCCAAGCCTGCATGCTGTCCGTATCTTGTTGCGTTTGGACACCGGACTGTATGTATTTGAGGAGTTGCGAATGCTGAACCTACTGCAATCATCAGTGAGCATCCCCACTTCAGACCTTATGCTGGGAAGGTCATTGAAGCAGCTGAAGATGGTTAGGCCAAGGACGCTACCCTGAAGAACTCTTGCAGAGATGTCTTGGAGCTGAGATGACTGACCTCCAGCAACTGCAACCATCTTCCAATGAATCAGATATAAATCTGACCATAGTCATAGAGATGTACAGCATGAAAACAGACCCTTCGGCCCAACCCGTCCATGTCAACCAGATATCCCAACCCGATCTAGTCCCACCTGACAGCACCCAGCCCACATTCCTCCAAACCCTTCCTATACATATACCCATCCAAATGCCTCTTAAATGTTGCAATTGTACCAGCCTCCTCCACTTCCTCTGGCAGCTCATTCCATACACATACCACCCTCCATGTGAAAAAGTTGCCCCTTAGGTGTCTCTTTTTTTTATATATCTTTCCCCTCTCTCGCCCTAAACCTATGCCCTCTAGTTCTGGACTCCCCGACCCCAGGGAAAATACTTTGTCTATTTATCCTATCCATGCCCCTCATAACTTTGTAAACCTCTATCAGGTCAACTCTCACCCTCAATGTCCCAGGGAAAACAGCCCCAGCCTCTTCCTATAGATCAAATCTTCAAACCCTGGCAACATCGTTGTAAATCTTTTCTGAACCCTTTCAAGTTTCGCAACATCTTTCCGATAGGAAGGAGTCTAGAGTTGCATGCAATAGTCCAACAGTGGCCCGTACAGCCGCAACATGACCTCCTAATTCCTGTACTCAATACTCTGCCCAATAAAGGAAAGCCTACCAAACACTGCCTTCACTATCCTATCTACCTGCGACTCCACTTTCAAGGAGCTATGAACCTGCACTCCAAGGTCTTTGTTCAGCAACACTCACTGAAGAGCTTTCCCCCAATACCCATTGATTTCAGTTTTGCTAGGCTTCCATGATGCCATACTCCGTTAAATGCATCTTGATGTCAAGGGCTGTCACTCACCGAGGAAACTGGTGAAATCCACATTAATCCAGTGTAGTTGCAGGGTCCCTAAGTGAAAGATGAGGCATTGTGCCTCCAGTCTAGCAGGAAAAATATGGAGGGCAGGAAAAATTTCTGGCTGTAACAAGCTGCTCCTTTTTTTTTGAGGTGTTTTGGGTGTTGGTGATTTCCTCGAATTGCTACTCCTGGAATTACTGGTTTATACTCTGCATTGTTTTGGAACATCGGCAAAAACAAGTCAAAACAGCAGTTTTAGAAAGGGAGAGGAACAGACAAAGGAAGTGGTGAGGTCAGTGCACGAGAGAGAAAGAAACTGACAGCAGTGAACCCGCACAGTTGCTGCCTTTGCTGATTGAATTCATGTATGGCTGGACATTGGAGTACGCCTGGGGAAATTAACAGTGAAATTCACAACTAATCTTGGAGGAACCTGTTTTGGAGAGGTCACAGCACAGAAACAAGTGAATATTTAAGTGTGGCCTTACAGGTGTGCAGTAATGAAGAGAGTAGGTTCTTTCTTGATTATGTTTTGAGGTAGTCTCTTGATTAAACTGAAAATATAAGCCATAACTCTTAAATTTTGACCTTGAGCAGTGTTTTGTAGAGGAATAAGACGGTGCTATTTTTTTGGGTCTGTAGGTTGTAAATGCCATTGGTTGTGAATCCTATCAGATTGAGTGTATCGGTTGGAGCAACAGTTAGAGGCAATGAGGAATTTACCAGAGCAAGGGGATGTGATGGATGACAGTTATAGTAAGGAGGAGAAATCACCAATACAGTCAGATGAGTTAATTCCAGGAAAGAAACAAGAGGTAGGCAGTTAGTGCAGCAGTCTTCTGTGGCTATCCCAATTTCAAACCAGTATGCTGTTTTGGAAGATGCAGGGGGTGATGGATTCCAGGGGAACATAGCGCACACAGCCAAGTTTCTGGTATTGAGACTGGCTCTAATGCAATGAGTACGCCTGGTTCCAAGCGATCAGTTGTGTTAGGGGGCTTTCTCTCTAGTTTGAGGTATAGACAGACGTTTCTGTGGCCAGAAGCGAAAAATCAGATTGGTGTTGCTTCTCTGGTGCCAGAATCAAGGATGCTCAGAGGGTGCAGAATGTTCTCTAGGGGGAGAGGGGCCAGCAAGAGGTCATTGGTTCCAATGTGTACAGTGGCATAGGAAGGGAAAAGGTTGAGATTCTGAAGGGAGATTAGAGACTTAGGCAGGAATTTGAAAAGGAGGTCCTCAAGAGTAGTAATATCTGGATTACTCCCGGTGCTTTGAGCTATTGAGGACAGGAATAGGTGGATAGAGCAGATGAATGAATGGCTGAGGAGCTGGTGTACGGGAGAAGGATTCACAGTTTTGGATCATTGGAGTCTCTTTTGGGGTAGAAGTGACTTGTACAAGAAGGACGGATTACACCTAAATTGAAAGGGGACTAATAAACTGGCAGGGAGATTTGCTAGTGCTGCTCAGGAGAAATTAAACTACTAAGGTGGGGCGGTGGGACCCAGGGAGATGGTGAGGAAAGAGATCAACCTGAGACTGGTACAGTTGAGAACAAAAGCAAGTCAAACAATCGGGGCGGGCCAAGACAAAGTAGAGAACAAAGTAGGACTGATAAATGAAACTGCATTTATTTCAATGCAAGAGGCCTAACATGGAAGGCAGATGAACTCAGGGCATGGTTAGGAACATGGGACTGGGATATCATAGCAATTACAGAAACATGGCTCAGGGATGGGCAAACTTAATGTTTCAGGATACAAATGCTACAGGAAGGACAGAAAGGGAGGCAAGAGAGGATGGGGAGTGGTGTATTTGATGAGATATCATCACAGCTGTACTTACAGAGGATATTCCGGGAAATACATCAAAGGATGTTATTTGGGTGGAACTGAGAAATAAGAAAGGGATGATTGTCTTTGTATTATCAACCCCCTAATGGTCAGAAAAGTTGAGAAACAGATTTGTAAGGAGATCTGTTATCTGTAAGAATAATAGGGTGATTATGGTAGGGGATTTTAACTTTCCAGGGTACACCTGATCAGGTCCTGGGGATTTATCTTTATGCGTTTCAAGATATCCATCGCTTCCTCCGCTGTAATCTGGACAATTCTCAAAATGTCACTAGCTATTTCCCCACATTCTATATCTTCCATGCCCTTTTCCACAGTAAATACTGATGCAAAATACTCATTTAGTATCTCACCCATCTCCTGCAGCTTCACACGAAGGTCACCTTGCTGGTCTTTCAGGGGCCCTATTCTCTCCCTAGTTACCCTTTTGTCCTTGATGTATTGGTAAAAACCCTTTCGATTCTCCTTAATTCTAATTGCCAAAGCTATATCGTGTCCTTTTTGCCCTCCTGATTTCCCTCTTAAAAATACTCCTCCTGCCTTTATACTCTAAGATTCACCTGATCTATTCTGTCTATACCGTAAATATGCTTCCTCCTTTTCCTTAACCAAACCCTCAATTTGTTTAGTCATCCAACATTCCCTAAAACTACCAGCCTTCCCTTTCATCTTAACAGGAATATACGTCCGCTGAACTCCCGTTATTTCATTTCTGAAGGCTTCCCATTTTCCAGCCAGCCCTTTACCTGCGAACATCTGCACCCTGTCAGCTTTTGAAAGTTCTTGCCTAATACCATCAAAATTGGCCTTTCTCCAATTTAGAACTTCAACTTTTCAACCTGGTCTATCCTTTACCATCACTTTTAAAACTAATAGAATTATGATCGCTGGCCCTAATGTGCTCCCCCACTGACACCTCAGTCACCTACCCAGCCTTGTTTCCCAAGAGTAAGTCAAGTTTTGCACCTTCTCTAGTAGGTACATCCACATACTGAATCAGAAAATGTTCTTGTACACACTTAAATGCCTCTCCATCTAAACCCTTAATACTATGGCAGCCCCATTCTATGTTTGAAAAGTTAAAATCCCCTACCATAATCACCCTATTATTCTTACAGATAACAGATCTCCTTACAAATCTGTTTCTCAACTTCTCTCTGACCATTAGGGGGTCGATAATTCTGTGGGAGGCTAGAGAAGTGATTGCTGGGCCTCTTGCTGAGATAGTTGTATCATCGATAGTCACAGGTGAGGTGCTGGAAGACCTGGAGGTTGGCTATATGGTGCCACTGATTAAGAAGGGTGGTAAGGACAAGCCAGGGAACTCTAGACCAGTGAGCCTGATGTCGGTGGTGGGCAAGTTGTTGGAAGAATCCTGAGGGACAGGTTGTACATGTATTTGGAAAGGCAAGGACTGATTCGGGATAGTCAACATGGCTTTGTGCATGGGAGATCATGCCTCACAAACTTGATTTGAGTTTTTTGGATAAGAGGATTGGGAGCAAAGTGGTAGATGTGATCTATATAGACTTCAGTAAGGCGTTCGACAAGGTTTTCCCCATGCGAGACTGGTTATCAAGGTTAGATTCTCATGGAGTACAAGGAGAACTAGCTATTTGGATACAGACTGGCTCAAAGGTAGAAGACAGAGTGGTGGTGGTGGCTTGTTTTTCAGGCTAGGGCTGTTGAGCATCGGAGGTTGAGGGGTGACCTTATAGAGGTGTACAAAATCATGAGGGGCATGGATAGGATAAATAGACAAAGTCCTTTCCCTGGGGTGGGGGAGTCCAGAACTAGAGGGCATAGATTTAGGGCAAGAGGGGAAAGATATGAGACATAAGGGGCAACATTTCATGCAGAGTGGTATGTGTGTGGAATGAGCTGCCAGAGGAGGCTGGTACAATTGTATCATTTAAAAGGCATCTAGATGTGTATTTGAAATGGAAGAGTTTGGAGGGATATGAGCCGGGTGCTGGCAGGTGGGACTAGATTAGATTGGGATATCTGGTCGGCATGGGCAGGTTGGTCTGAAGGGTCTGTTTCCGTGCTGTACACCTCTGACTCTATAACTCTGGAGATTCACACGGATGATCCCTGGAATGGTAGGTCTAACATACGAGGAACAGCTGAGGATCCTGGAATTGTACTCATTGTAGTTTAGAAGGTTAAGGGGAGATCTAATAGAAACTTACAAGATAATACTTGGCTTGGGAAGGGTGGACGCTAAGAAATTGTTTCCGTTAGGCAGGGAGACTGGGACCCGTGGGCACAGCCTTAAAATTAGAGGGAGTCAATTCAGAACAGAAATGCAGAGACATTTCTTCAGCCAGAGTGTGGTGGGCCTGTGGAATTCATTGCCGTGGAGGCCAGGACACTAAATGTCTTCAAGGCAGAGATTGATAAATTCTTGATGTCACAAGGAATTAAGGGCTATGGGGAGAATGCAGGTAAGTGGAGTTGAAACGCCCATCAGCCATGATTAATTGGCGGAGTGGACTCGATGGGCTGAATGGCCTGCCTTCCACTCCTATGTCTTATGGTCTTCTGGAGATCAGCTGTTCTGTCCATGTTTGGACCAATGCTGTAATGAGATCAGGAGCTGAGTGGCCCTGGCAGAGCCCCAACTGGGCATCACTGAGCAGGTGCTGCTTGATGGCACTATTGATGATACCTTCATCTCTTTACTAATGATCCACAGTCGACTGTGGCGGTTATTTGCCAGGTTGGATTTGTCCTGCTTCATATATACGATATACTTGGGCAATTTTCCACAATGTCAGGTAGATGCCAGCGTTGTAACTGTACTGGAGCAGCTTGGCTCAGGAAGCAGCAGGTTCTGGAGCACAAGTCTTCAAAAGTAATACCAGAATGTTTTCAGGGCCTGTAGCCTTTGCCGTATCCAGTGTCCCCAACCTTTTCTTGATATCATGTGAAGTGAATGGAATTGGCTGAAGGCTGGTACCAATAATGCTGGCGACCACTGGAGGAAGCCGGGATGGATCATCTACGTGGCGCTTCTGGTTGAAGATTGCTGTGAAAGCTTCAGCCATATCTTTTACACTGAGTTGCTGGCCTCTTCCATCATTGAGGTTGGGGTATTTGTGGAGCTGCCTTCTCCAGTGAGTTATTTGATCGTCCACCGCCATTCACGACGGATGTGGCAGGACTGCAGAGCTTAGATCTGATCTGTTGATTGTGGAATCGCTTAGTTCTATCACTTCCTGCTTATGTTGTTTACCAAGTAGTTCTCTTTGGCTTCACTAGGTTGACGTCTCTCATTCAAGTATGCCTGGTGATGCTCCTGGCATGCCCATTTGGAGAGCCAGTGCAAATGCAGTGGGTTGAATAGGGCCCTCCCATGCTGTAGTAGTTCTGTGATTGTTGTGTGCAGATATTGTTGGGCCCAGAGCTGCTTTATTTTTTTTTTAGCCACTGTTTGGATAGTCTGCTCTGGTGGTAGTGCAGAATATAGCCAGTGATGGTAATGGTGTTTGGGACAAGAGCATGAAGATAGTCATTTTCTTGATCATATCAAGTTATTGCTTCACATTTTATGGGATAGCTCTCCCATGTTTTTGAGGACTTTGCAAGGTTAACTTGTGTGCTTTTTGTATTCTGTGCCTGGGTTGATTCTTGATTTCCTGTTTTAATCTTTGAATTTCTTTCATAACAGTCTTGGAGGATGTAACTTCAATTTTCAAACATTAGTTTAGTTTTGAATAATGTTCAATAGAAGGTTTCTACTAAAGTAACCACTTGAAAGTTACCATTTAAAACATCAGGCAATTGCCTTTTAGAAGGATTTTTATTCTTTTAAAGTCACGTTGATTTTGATTTCAATCTTAAACATTGCAATTTTAAAATAGTCACTTGAAAATAACAGCCTTAAGGAGCTGAGTAAATGCAAAAATACTATAAAAGTAATGCTACATATCAGTTCAGTTAAGCTCATCCTCAAACGCTTTCAGATCTTAAGCACATGCCCTTGTGGGGAATCCTGCTTAATTAGTAAAAGTGTCAGAATGCCATTTGGTTGTCCTGATCCTATTTGAAAAGGTTCACCTTGAGAGTTGACGCAGATTTATTATTCTATATGGTGACAAATTAATGGTCTCTGGTCAAAGTATGAAAATGGATAAAGGATAATGTTTTAAAAAACAAACTTCAAGGTTTTTAGACCCAATCTAACAAGTGTTCTCAAGCATTTTAGAAATGGATGTGAAGAATTTGGTTAGGGCTTTGTTTAAACTGATTAATCAGAGCTAGTCATACTATTCACTCCTAATATGTACATCTTTTTTCCTGAACAGATTTAAAATATTTGATGTGATCCCTGTGATCATTGATTTTGTTTTTATTGAAAAGATTAATTTCCTAAATGATCAGAAGCAATCAAAGGGCAGTGTTTCACTTTCGTACCTTTAGCTAACAAACTGAAATCAACATCCATTGAATATGATTGATTAGACACCTGAGCCTTAACTAATGCTAAGTTCTTTGCATTTACGAATAAGTCTGTCTTATGAAATGCCTTTTATGTAATGTCTCACTTCTAGCAAAGAAATAACATTTCAAGGAACTGTTCCTGGAGAGCAAGAAGAACATTATCAAATGTAGGCATAAATATGAATGAGGCGGAGGCAAATTGAGAGAATGATTGTCGAAGTGGAAAGCTCACTATATATTTGATTTTATTGCCAAGTACTAAGTACAGTGAAATTTGTTGTGTGCAGGCAGGTCATAATATACAGTACAGGGTGTGCAGATCATAGGGTGATTGAACAATGAGGCATACAAAATTATGGCTCCACATGAGTACAAAAGGAAAATCTACATTCTATTTGAAATAGAGGTCCATTCAACAGGCTAATAACAGCAGGGGAAGAAGCTGCTCTTGAACCTGTTGGTACATGTGTTTTTAGCTTTTGTATTTCCTGCCTGACAGAATCTCTCCCAACCTATCCTAACTGGGGTGGGACTGGTGGCTACTTTTGAGGCAACGAGAAGTGTAGATGGAGTCAGTGGATGGGAGGTTGTCTTGTGTGATGGTCTGGGTTATGTTCACAACTTTCTATAGTTTTTCACAGTCCTGGGCAGAGGAGTTGCCATTCCAAACTGTGTATCCAGATAGAATGCTTTATGTGGTATGTCCATAAAAGGTGTGAGGGTCCTCATGGACTTGCCAAATTTCGTTAACGCCTGTTCTTCCTCAGGAGGCTATGCTGCCTTGATCATCACATCTACAGGGTGGTCCAGGACAGATTTGGTTATCGTCACTCCTAGGAGCTTGATGCTCTGGACCTTCTCCACCTCTGCTCTGTTAATGTAGTTAGGGGTGTGTCTTTCTCCCTCCTGAAGTTGTTCCTTGGTTTTGCTGACATTGTGGGAGAGGTTGTTATCTTTGCACAATGACACCACTTATTTGGTCTCCTCATTGTTCAACATCTGGTCTACAACAGTGGTGTCATTAGTGAACGTGTAGTGATCGGACAAAGTTTGGCCACTACCATGAGTGTACAGTAGGGTGCTGAGTATGCATCCTTGCTGGATGACTGTTGAGCACTTGTGGAGGAGGTGCTGTTTCTATGCTCACTATGGTCTATAGGGTCAGGAAGTTGAGGATCCAGTTGTAGAGGGCAGAGCAGAGATCTGATTCATGGAGTTTGGAGAGTAGTTTAGTTTATTTCATGTGCAAACAATAGTAATCCTGGACAGTGAATGGAATTTGAAGACTGGGGCATTGGCATTATAGATATTAACATCTTTCATATCAAAAGGGAAGAGAGCAAACAATGTAACTATAGTCCAGTTAGCTTAATTTTTTTTAATTTCAGAAAACTTTTTAGTCTATTAAAAACCATGTAATGGTGGAGCATCCAGAAATGGATTTTTGGGAAATATTTGAGATACCACACATTAGGTTAGAACGACTGAGGGGAGGTCATGGCCTAGTCATAACATCACTCAACTGTTAATCTAGAGACTCAGCTCATGATTTGGGGACCTGGGTTTGAATCCTGCCACGGCAGATGGTGGAATTTGAATTCATAAAAAAAGCTGGGATTAAGACCCTACTGATGGCTATACATGTATGTTGATTGTCAGAAAAAAACCTAAGTGGTTCACTTTGTTCTTTTAGGGAGGGAAATTGCCATCATTACCTGGTCTGACGACATGTGGCTCCAGATTTGTGGGCGGCACGGTGGCACAGTGGTTAGCACTGCTGCCTCACAGCGCCTGAGACCCGGGTTCAATTCCCGCCTCAGGCGACTGTGTGGAGTTTGCACGTTCTCACCGTGTCTGCGTGGGTTTCCTCCGGGTGCTCCGGTTTCCTCCCACAGTCCAAAGATGTGCAGGTCAGGTGAATTGGCCATGCTAAATTGCCCATAGTGTTAGGTAAGGGGTAAATGTAGATGTAGGGGTATGGGTGGGTTACGCTTCGGCGGGGAAGTGTGGACTTGTTGGGCCGAAGGGTCTGTTTCCACACTGTAAGTAATCTAATCTAATCTAATTTATAGCAATGTGGTTGACTCTGAATTGTCCTCTGGGCAAGCAGGGATGGGCAATAAATGTTCGCCTAGCTAGTGACCCCCTCAATCCATAAAATGAATTTTAAGAAAAGGCCCAGTATGTTGGAGATGGTATGTTATCATGGGTAAAGAATTGGCTATTTGAAGACAAAGTTGGGATAAGGGAGGTATTTTCAGGATGGCAAGCTGTAACTAGTCTGGTGTCACAATCAGTGATGTGGATGAGTGAAGTGAATGTAACAGCAAAGTTTGCAGGTGACTAACAGGTAGATGTTGAGGCAAGTGGTGAGGATAGTGCAAGGTCTGTGGAGTGGTATAAATTGGTTAAGTGAGCAGGCAGTGGAAATGGAGGATAAAAGTAGAGAAATTTTGTCAAACCTGTACAAGGCACTGGTTAAACCACAGCTAGAATGCAGTGAACAGTTTCAGCCACTTCTCTAAGGAAAAATATGCTGGCGTTCGGGGTAGTCCAGAGTGTTTACAAGGTTGATGCTAGTTGCAGAAGACTTTGTTTGTTTTATGAGGAGAGATTGAATAGGTTAGGCCTGTACCCATTGGAATTTTAAAAGAATGAGGGTGACCTTGTTGAAACATAAGGTTCTTCAGGGCTTGACAGGATAGATGTAGAAAATTTGTTTTACCCCTTGTCTAGGACCTGAGTGTGTGATCTGAGTAATTGCACATTTTAAGGCAGGTGAAGAATTTCTTTTGAGGATAATGGATCTGTGGAGTTCTTGACTACAGAGAGCTGGATCATTTGAGGGCTGTCCAGTCTGGGTAATTGAGTATATTGAAGGTTAAAACTTTTAATTACAAACACAATTGAGGGGGACAGGGCAAGACAGAAAAGTGAAGTTGAGGAATTTCAGATCAACCATTATCTCATCTGGTTAAATGGTCTTCTGCTCTTTCTTCTTAGTTTATAGGATATCTTGCTTTCCACTCTTTCTTTTTCCACTGCCCCTTTCAGAAAGATGTGTTTTTCTTTTAAAGCAAAAATTGTTCAACATAATCATCTTGTAAAAGTCAACATTTGACATTCAACAATTTTGTTGCAGAATGAAAATCAATGGAATTGGAAATGAGATGATTGAAACTTCAGATTATTTCCAAAATAATTAAGCACTTTCATCAGTTTAAAGAATTATTTCATAAAGAAAAAGTTTGAGCTCCCATAACTGTTTACATCAATATAGTAATTTCTTACTATTTCATTGAAAGAATAATATAGTCAGTTTGCATATTGGGCACTCCATTTATGTTGTGTTCATAAAGGTGCAGTCCCCATACTTGGGTGAAGCAAATGTCAAAACAAGGAATCAAATTGTTGTTAGTTGAATCAGTGTTGACACATTTGTCATTGGAAAACCTGTATGTGAGTTGTATTTTTTTTGGAAGTGGAGAAATTGTTTGGAGGCATGTAATGGACCACTATTGGGCTTGGGGAGACAATGGTAATGTCGCCAGAGAAGTAATCCAGGCCACTACTTTGTGACAAAAACAAAACCTGCTAGAAAAGCTCAGCAGGTCTGGCTGCTAACAGTCAGTCATAGAGCAGTACAGCATGGAAACAGACCTTGCAGTCCAACTCATCAATACTGACCAGATATCCTAAATAATTCTAGTCCCATTTGCTCTATATACCTCTCAACCATTCCTATTCATATACCCATCCAGATGTCTTTTAAATGTAATTGTACCAGCCTCCACACTTCGTCTGGCAGCTTATTCCACACACGTACCATCCTCTGCATGAAAATGTCCCTTAAATCCCGTTTAAATCTTTCTGCTCTCACCTTAAACCTATGCTGTCTAGTTTTAGACTCCTGAGGAATATACCTTGGCTAATCATACGATCTATGCTGCTCATAATTTTATAAACTTCTCTAAGGTCACCCCACATCCTCCTCTGCTCTAGGGAAACTAGTCCCAGCCTATTCCAGCTCTTCCTATGGCTCAAACCGTTCAACTCTAACAACATTCTTTTAAATCTTTTCTGAAATCCTTTCAAGTTTCACAACATCCTCCTTAAAGCAGAGAAACCAGAATTGTGCACAGTATTCTAAATGTGGCAGAACATGAGCTTAGTACTAAGCCTGAAGTCTCCGTCTTAATGCCTGCGAAAGTGTTTGAAGGCTGCACTGCCATGATGCAGCTGATGTTGGATTTCTTCAATGATGTATGCTCCCACAGAAAATGGCCTTCCAAAGTATGGGAAATGGTCCATGTCCGTAGGCTCGCTGGGAGTTTTATGGTTGGGGTGGTGGTGGGGGAGGTTCTGGGTTGTGGGGCACAAGCAGGCTGGTAGAGAACTTTGTTTCTGGATCTTCAGTGTGAGGCTCAATTCTCCCCTATGATCCAATGAATGCGTCGACAATGGTTTATATTTCTACCTGAAAGCGTGTGCGTGCAGTCATTGTCTGCATGCTGCAGCTCAGTAACAGTGTTGTCCTGTGCCACCCACCCCGCCACTTCAGTTGAAGCAAAACAGTCAGTACAGTTTACCTCCTTCATCTTTTTTTCTGGACCCTGGAGGGAGAGAGCGCGATCGTCCATGTGCACAGACATGAGTTCATGGTCTTCTCAGGAAGAGCAGTTTCTCAATGAACGCTATATAGTAATTTTACAGGGAGGAGCATCCAGATAAGGCAACATACATATTGATTGGGTGAATGTGACAATCAGTAGAAAAGATGAAGCCATCTGCTGTTACACAATGAATAATTGGCTTCACTTAATGAATACTTTTCACCTTGTTAAACTGATCTCTCATACTGAATGCTTGCAATATTGTTAAATGGCTCTACATAACTGCTTTTCCACCTTGTTAACCCATTATCCCTGCCTCCACACCCATTTTTAATTGCAAGTTCTTATCTGATCTGAGGCATGCTCAGCTGAACCTCCTGTTTCACAAAACTGTTTTTACCCTATACACTTCTCATTCCCTCCATTCATGATAACAAATGGCATTACCAGCTTTCATAAGACAGCCAGTATTTAAGCAAGTTATTGATACATAACTTAGGTTGAGGCATGACTTAGGATGTGTGGATTGGAAAAGTAGATTCCAAGGCAAGAGCGTAATTGATATGTGGAACTTGTTCAAGGAGCAACTATTGAGTGTCCTTGATAAGTACGTACCTATCAGGCAGGGAGGAAAGGGTCGTGTGAGGGAGCTGTGGTTTAATAAGGAGTTGGAATCCCTTGTTAAATGGAAGAGGGCGGCCTTTGTAAAGATGAGGCGTGAAGGTTCAATAGGGGCGATTGAGAGTTATAAGGTAGCCCGGAAGGACCTGAAGAGAGAGCTAAGAGCAGCAAGGAGGGGACATGAAAGGTCCTTAGTTGGTAGGATTAGGGAAAACCCTAAGGCTTTCTATAGGTATGTTAGGAATAAAAGAATGACTAGGGAAGGAATAGGTCCAATCAAGGATAGTAATGGGAAGTTGCGTGTGGAGGCTGAAGAGATTGGGGAGGCACTGAATGAATACTTTTCGTCAGTATTCACTCAGGAACAGGACATTGTTGTCGATATGAATACTGAGGCACGAATAAGTAGAATGGATGGCTTTGAGATATGTAGAGAAGAGGTGTTGGAAATTCTGGCAAGGGTGAAAATAGATAAGTCCCCTGGGCCTGATGGCATTTATCCCAGGATTCTCTGGGAAGCAAGGGAGGAGATTGCAGAGCCATTGGCCTTGATTTTTGTGTCCTCTTTGTCTACAGGAGTAGTGCCAGAGGACTGGAGGCTAGCAAACGTGGTTCCCTTGTTCAAGAAGGGGAGTAGGGATAATCCTAGTAACTATAGGCCAGTGAGTCTCACTTCTGTTGTGGGCAAAGTCTTAGAGAGAATTGTAAGGGATAGGATTTATGCACATCTGGATAAGAATGATGTGATCAAGGATAGTCAGCATGGTTTTGTGAAGGGCAGGTCGTGCCTCACAAACCTTATTGAATTCTTTGAGAAGGTGACTAAGGAGGTAGATGAGGGGAAAGCGGTAGATGTGGTATATATGGATTTTAGTAAGGCGTTTGATAAGGTCCCCCATGGTAGGCTACTGCAGAAAATACAGAGATATGGCATTGAGGGTGAGTTGGAGGTTTGGATTAGGAATTGGCTGGCTGGAAGAAGACAGAGGGTCGTAGTTGATGGCAAAGGTTCATCTTGGAGTGCCGTCACTAGCGGTGTTCCGCAAGGATCTGTTTTGGGGCCATTGCTGTTTGTCATTTTTATAAATGACCTGGAGGAAGGGTTAGAAGGTTGGGTGAGCAAGTTTGCGGATGATCCGAAAGTCGGAGGAGTTGTAGACAGTGAGGAAGGATATGGCAGGTTACAGCGGGATATAGAGAAGCTGCAGAGCTGGGCAGAAAGGTGGCAAATGGAGTTCAATGTAGCTAAGTGTGAGGTGATTCACTTTGGTAAGAGTAATAAAAAGATGGATTACTGGGCTAATGGTAGACTACTTGGTAGTGTGGATGAGCAGAGGGATCTTGGTGTCCATGTACACAGATCTCTGAAAGTTGCCACCCAGGTAAATAGTGCAGTGAAGAAGGCATATGGCGTACTGGCTTTTATTGGTAGAGGAATTGAGTTCCGGAGTCCTGAGGTCATGCTGCAGTTGTATAAGACTCTGGTGCGGCCGCATCTGGAATATTGTGTGCAGTTTTGGTCGCCATACTATAGGAAGGATGTGGAGGCACTGGAACGGGTGCAGAGGAAGTTTACCAGGATGTTGCCTGGTATGGTAGGAAGATCCTATGAGGAAAGCCGAGGCACTTGGGGTTGTTTTCATTGGAGAAAAGAAGGTTTAGGGGTGACTTGATAGAGGTGTACAAGATGATTAGGGGGTTAGATAGGGTTGACAGTGAGAACCTTTTTCCACGTATGGAGTCAGCGATTACAAGGGGGCATAGCTTTAAATTAAGGGGGGGTAGATATAGGACTGATGTTAGGGGTAGGTTCTTCACTCAGCGAGTCGTAAGTTCATGGAATGCCCTGCCAGTAGCAGTAGTGGACTCTCCCTCTTTACGGGTATTTAAGCGGGCATTGGATAGGTATATGGAGGATAATGGGTTAGTGTAGGTTAGGTGGGCTTTGATCGGCGCAACATCGAGGGCCGAAGGGCCTGTACTGCGCTGTATTCTTCTATGTTCTATAACATGCAGTGATTATAACAACAAAAATTACTCGTCTGTTACAGTAAATACAATTTGAAGAATCCTCTCTGGGGGCGGGGGTGGGGGGGTGGAAATGCACCAGTAAAGTTCTTAAATCCACAGTCCTTCGTGACCACTCCATCCCTTCCAAGTTGAGTGGAAACGAGCCAGTTCTCCCAAATCTCCTTCAGTAAAGTTCAACCTGAAAACAAAATTCAGTCTGTCCTTGTGCATCACTCCATGGAGACGTCTGATTTCTTGGATAAGGGCAGTTAAATACTTCACGAAACTGACAAGATGTTTATTCTTCAGATGGAGGATACCAGCGCATCAGTGTATGCAGTGCAGCAGCAGCAGCAGGCTAGGTGAATGTAGCATTCTTTGCTGCTTCTGTTCCTCCTCTGGTGTTAAATGTAACAAAGCCAACTGGCTGTTGTGATGTTGGCTTGATCATGAACCTTCATATCCCTTAAATGATTGAATGTCCGTAGGAAGGCCGCTGACAAAATGTGTACCGACCTCCCCTTCACTGTTAATTTCTTCACTTTGTCTTCATGACTTAGCTGACTGGGTCAGGCTGTGGAGGGGTGGGTGGTGGTCCAAAGACGTGCTTTACCTGTGAATGAAGAAACTCTAGAGATTGTTAGCTGCTGAAAGTATCTTTGCATTTCGTCTCTCCTAGAACGCAGAACAATACAGCACAGAACAGGCTCTTCGGCCCTTAATGTTGCACCGACACGCAAGCTAATCTAAGCCCATCCCCCTACACTATCCCATCATCCATGTACTTGTCCAAGGATTGTTTAAATCTCCCTAATGTGGCTGAGTTAACTACATTAGCAGGTAAGGCATTCTATGCCCATACCACTGAGTAAAGAACCTGCCTCTGACATCTGTCTTAAATCTATCACCCCTCAATCTGGAGCTATGCCTCCTCATACAAGCTGACGTCATCATCCTAGAAAAAATACTTTCACTGTCTACTCTAACTAATCCTCTCGTCTTGTACAAAGTTAAAAATCACACAACACCAGGTTATAGTCCAACAGGTTTAATTGGAAGCACACTAGCTTTCGGAGTAATGCTCTATCAGGTGATAGTGAAGGGCTCAATCCTAACACAGAATTTATAGCAAAAATTTACAGTGATGTAACTGAAATTATAAATTATCTGTTAAGCCTTTCACCTGTTAGAATACAGTGATAGTTTCACTTCTTTCATGTGTAAATCACAAAACCTTTTTTAAAAAGTTGCATTCTCTGGTTAGCTGTTAACAATGGTGATAGCTAGACAATTGAAGGTGTTGGCCCCCTGTGTTCTCTGTCTATACCGTGATGTTTAGATTGATTTCTAGTCTAAAACGTGAGATGACAGAGTTTTACATGAATTCAAACTGCTTGCATTCATGTAGAACTCTGAGCTCAAAAACTGCATGAATGTGGTGCTATTCTGCTGACAGTCGATGACAGCAGTATATGGGGGAATGTTGATTATCTGAATACCAATTATCCGAAAATCTGATTTCCGAAGTAGGTCTCGAGTCCCGACAGAAACATTACATCAACGACGTGTCTAACACTGATCACATCTTTTGTTTACAGTGAGTAAACGTGCTGCCGAGAACAGTCCTGGATTCACGGGTGGACTCATGAATGTTGGTCCAGCCAGTGAGTCCTAAAGAGTGAATTAAAAATAAACTTTTCTCGTTTCAACAGTGGTGAAATCTGGCACATTGCCTTTAGAGGACTGTGAAACTAGCTAAGTTTAAATTGATGAAACTGAGAAAACATAAGTAAATAAAGCTGTGTAAATAAAATGCTGAAACAGTCTTGAGATTGAAGAAGCTATTTCTGTTTGTCTTCCTATTCTGTCTTGTTTATCAGTGTAAGTTGGATTGCAAACAATTTTTGAAATGATCTGACTAAAGTTGCAGCATAACATAACCAACATAGCCAACTTCCGATGTGGTTTTTAACAGTTTTACAGTTTTTAAGTTGAGAAGTGGACAACGCTGGCTAGGTCAACATTGTTGCTTATCCCTAATTCACCTGGAGAAAGTGGTAGTGAGCTGCCTGCTTGAATTGTTGCAACTCATAATGGAAGGGAGTTCAATGATTTGATCCCAGGACAGTGTAGAAACAGTGATTGTAGTTTAAATTCCAGATGGTGAGGGACCTAGAGGGGATAGTGCAAGTGGTGGTGCACCCATCTGTGGTTCTAATGCTTCTGCTTTTGTCCTGCTAGATGGTAAACTTGGTGTGTTTGGAATGTGCTACTGAACCTTGTTATTGCAGTGTATTTTCTCGATGGCATGCATTGCTGTCTGTGAAATGAGCAAATGTTGAAGTTGGTAGATTGGATGCTGATCAAGGTGCTTTGTCCTGGATTGAGTTGAACTTCAAGTAGTTGGAGCTGCAGCCATCGAGGCAAGTGGAAAGTGTGCCTTCAGACTCCTCAATTCTACCTTGGTGGTGGACAAGCACTGGAAAGACAAGATGAGTTATTTGCTGCAGAACACTTGGGCTCTAATATGCTCTTGTAGGTAACTCTAAAATGTTGATAGTAGGACTCGTGTTAGCAATACCATTGATCATCAATCGGTGATGGTTAGGTTCTTTTGTTGGCAGTGGTTGTTGTTTGGCACTTGTGATGTGACTGTGTCATTGCACTCATCAGGTCAACCTGGATGTCATATGGTCTTGCTACATGGTGACTAACTGCTTCAGAGAACTTGAATGGTGCTTAAAATTGTGCAATTATTTGGGTGTCCTTCCTTCTGACCTCATGATAGAGGGAACATGTTAGAACTGACAGGAGTAGTACACTGATAATCAAGTCCTACTAGAGCTGTTCCAAAAATGAGTGCCTTAGTCCCTAAAATGGCCAATTTGTTTCTCTTGATACTATTTGGAAAGAGGAAACTTTCACCATGTTTCTTCAATTAACTCTAACTTTTGTTATAAACAAACCAGGTTTGCCATTTGTCTGAAAGGTATCAACTAACCTACTGAATTATACTAAAGCCCTTGATCCAAAGCATACTCATAAAACAACACTGCTCTACAGCAATATGGTAGCGAGAAAAAATAGACAAAAATGTAACAATACCCATGTCCTGGAATTCAGAAGATAAAACTGTTCTGCAGTTTCTTCAGTTCCCTTTTGGTAATATAGTTGTGGACTGTTATGGAATGATGGAATATTTAGTCCAGGTTTCAGTTTTAGGTGGAAACCAGTTAGGATCTCTGAGCCGAACTTTACCTGGTTTTGCAAATACTTCAGACCCTTTGGCTGGTTTTACTTAGAGCTTCTGTCTTACTGCCTGAGACAGAGTGCTGCTTTCAGTTCCAGCCTTGTTCAACAATTGTTCAGCTTGACGTCTCTGAATTGAGAAAGCGATTTCAGTTCAAAGGTCTTGATACTGATGAGTGTGCTGAAGTGTTTGGGACTGTTCTTCCTGTCATTTCGGGTTACATGCAACAAGCAGTGCAAAGTCTCTGTCCAACAAATAAGCAATAAAATCCACCCGTATCAGTTCTCAAAAATCCTAATTAGACTCTCTCTCTCTCCCAAAAATTGCCGGCTTTTCTGGCAAACAGCAGATGATCCACAGTTCTGTTTGACTTTATGACTTGTTTCCAAAAATCACATGATAAAGCCTCTTCAATCAAATTGCCCAAGCAATTCTGTATTCCAGTCTCAGATTGTCCATAAATATGTTTTCCACTTTGTCGTTGAAACAGCTGAAGGTGATTGGGCCTAGGACATAAATCAGAGGAGCTGCTGCAGTGATGTCCTATGATTGGGATGATCTATCTTAGTGCGATTGGTGATCATCTTTTAGATGAAATCCTATCGAGCACAGATTTCTACTGATTCCCATTTATTCCAGTTTCACCGCGGTTCATGATTCCATACCTTGTCAAACACTTGTTAATGGCAGTTAGTGTCTCCTTATGTCTAGAATTTAGCTCTTTCGTCCATGTTTGAACCAAAGTTGCAATGAGATCAGGAGCCAAGTTTCCTTGCTGAAACCCAAACTAAGCTTGCAGCAACTGCTATATTGCATACATTTTGTTAACTGACTACTGCAGTTGACCATTGTAGGCCATAGTATTTTGTTTTGTGAAAACCTTTTTCTGAAACAATACATACAGGCTTTTGGATGAGGAAGTGTCCCTATTCTCATTATTTGTCAGTCATTAAATAGTTAACATAATACCAAGATCTTGGTGTAAAAGACTGTTGTCCTTTCGACTCTTCTATCCGGTTCTGAAACTTGGACTTTAGGTGCCTCCGCAAGACCCTTGAGAGGTACCAAATGCTGTTTGAGATGGATTCTCCACATCACCTGGGAGTACAGGCATACAAACATCAGCGTATTTGAAGCAGCCAATAGTACCAATACCAAAGCCATGATCATCTGAAATCAATTCTGCTGGGCCAGTCACGTACTTAGGATGCCCAAGTTCTGACTAGCATAGCAAGTCATCTTCACCCAACTCAAGGAAGGGACTAAGGAGAGGAGGGATAAAGGAAGTGTTTCAGAGACTCTTTGTATTTGTTGAGGGATACCTTCAATGTAGATGTCAACACCTGGGAGACCATCATTCAGAAAAAACATATGAAGGGCCATAATTCTGAGAACACCTCGAATGTATGTTGTTGACTTAACTGCTTTCTGGGTGATTTGGGGATGAGAAATAAATGCCAGCAATGTTGACCTGCCGTGAACAAATTTTTTAACAAAAAAAACCGCGTGGGTTTTATCAATTGCTTATGAAACCAGCTGCAGTATGCAACTTATTGTGGGATCTGAAATTTAAACAAAAATGACATTTACATGGCTGAGCCAGCACTTATTACGCATCCCTATATGCACTTGGAAAGGTAGTAGCGTGCTGTTGCCTTGAATCTCAGTCACAAAATGTGGTATATTTAAATAGACCAATCAAATCTAGTTTGCATCTTCAAATGGTTTACCATTTTGGGTTTTTGATTAATTCTTTTGACTTTGTAATTTCTTTGAGATTAAGGATTAGATATATTATCCAAGGATAATACCCATATTTGCCAATTGGCTTACATGCAACATGCCCATCTTTATATCTATCATGCTCTGCTAAGTTTTGAAGATTTCATTACCATTACAAAGCCTCAGTTAAAGTTGATTGTGTTCCTGAAAATTGCAATTTAAAGTGAACTGACTTTAAGCAAAGCATTGATTCCTCTAGGAATTAATTTTAAAACCGGTTAGGTTTTGTAGAGCCTTTCTTAGAAAGAAAATGTTTCAAACATAATGTCTGCACCCTTTCAGTTGAAATATGGTAACTTAAGTGGCACGGCGCAATGCAGCAGGAAGTCAGAAGGCTCAGTCCAGCCTTGCATCTCAAGAGGAACAGCGTCTTAGAATGGTATCAGTCAGATCAGGTATTCTTATAAAGTTAAACTTGTACCTGATGCGGTTTCAGGCCTCCATGTCTTAGACATAGACATAGTCATAGAGGTGTACAGCACGGAAACAGACCCTTTGGTCCAACTCATCCACGCCGACCAGATATCCCAACCTAATTTAGTCCCACCTGCCAGCACCCGGCCCATATCCCTCCAAACCCTTCCCATTCATATACGCATCTAGAGGCCTTTTAAATGTTGCAATTGTACTAGCCTCTACCGCTTCCTCTGGCAGCTCATTCCATACACGTACCACCCTGAGTGAAAAAGTTCCCCCTCTGGTGTCTTTTTTTTAATATCTTTCCCCTCACCCTAAACCTATGCCCTCTAGTTCATCCCAGGGAAAAGACTTTTCCTATTTATCCTATCTATGCCCATCATGATTTTATAAACCTCTATAAGGACACCCCTCCGTCTCTGATGCTCCAGGGAAAACAGCCCCAGCCTAGTCAACCTCTCCCTGTACTCAAATTCTCCAACTCTGGCAACATCCTTGTAAATCTTTTCTGAACCCTTTCATGCTTCACAATGTCTTTACGATAGGAAGGAGACCAGAATTGCACGCATTATTCCAACAGTGGCCTAACCAATGTCCTGGGAGGTTATGTTATGCCTGTACAACTCATGTACTCGATACTCTGACCAATAAAGGAACGCTTTCTTCACTATATGATCTACCTGCGACTGCACTTTCAAAGAGCTATGAAACTACATTCAAGGTCTCTTTCATTAAGTGGATAAGTCCTGTTAAGATTTGCTTTTCCAAAATGCAGCACCTCACATTTATCTAAATTAAACTCCATCTGCTACCTCAGCCCATTAGCCCATCTGATCAGTATCCCGTTGTAATCTGAGGCAACCTTCTTCGCTGTCTGCTACATCTCCACTTTTGGTGTTATCTGCAAACCTACTCGCTATACCTCTTGTATTCACGTCCAAATCATTTAAATAAATTGATGAAAAGTAGTAGACCCAGCAACTATCTTTGTGGCACTCCACTAGTCACAGGCATCCAGTCTGGAAAATAGCCCTCCACCACCTTCTGTCTAGTTTGAGCTAGTTCTCCCTATATTCCGTGAGATCTAACCTTGTTAACCAGTCTCCCATGTGGAACCTTGTCGAACGCCTTACTGAAGTTCACTTAGATCACATCTACCGCTCTGCCCTCATCAATCCTCTTTGTTACTACTTCAAAAAACTCTATCAGCTTTGGGAGACTTGATCTCCCACGCACAAAGCCACGTTGACTATCCCTAATCAGTCCTTGCCTTTCCCAATGCATGTAAATCCTGTCTCTCAGGATTCCCTCAGCAACAACTTGCCCAGCACCAACATCCGGCTCACCACTCTGTAGTTCCCTGGCTTGTCCTTACCACCTTTTGTAAACAGTGGCACCACATTAACCAACCTCCAGTCATCTAGCACATCATCTGTGACTATCGATCATACAGATATCTCAGCAATGAGCCCAGCAATCACTTCTCTATCTTCCCACAGAGTTCAAGGGTACACCTGATCAACCCTGGGGATTTATCCACCTTTATGCATTTCAAGAAATTCAGCACTTCCTCCATGAAAAATGTCCATATTTCAGAGATGTCACCATCTATTTCCCCGCATTCTATATCTTCCATGTCCTTTTCCACAGTAAACACTGATGCAAAGTACTTGTTTTGATATCTCCATCCCCTGTGGCTCCACACACAGGCTGCCTTGCTGATCTTTGAGGGGCCCTATTCTCTCCTTAGTTACCCTTTTGTCCTTGATGTATTTGTAAAGCCCTTTGAATTCTCCTTAACTCTATTTGCCAAAGCTATCTCATGTCCCCTTTTTGCTCTCCTGATTTCCCTCATACATCCTTTTGTACTCTTCAAAGGATTCACTTAATCTATCCTGTCTATACCTGACACATGGTTCCTCATTTTTCTTAACGAAACCCTCAATGTCTTTAGTCTATACCTACCAACCTTTCCTTTCACCCTCTCAGGAATATTACTGTCTTGTGTACTCTCGTTAGCTCGTTTCTGAAGGCTTCCCATCTTCCAGCCATCCCTTTACCTGCGACATCTGCCCCCAGTCAGCTTTTGAAAATTCTTGCCTAATGCTGTCAAAATTGGCCTTTCTTCAGTTTAGAACTTCAGCTTTTAGATCTGGTCTATCCTTTTTCATCACTATTTTAAAACAAATAGAATTATGGTCACTGGCCCCAAGGTGCTTCCTCCACTGACACCTCAGTCATCTGCCCTGCCTTATTTCCCAAGAGTTGGTCAAGTTTTGCACCTTTGTCTAGTAGGTACATCCACATTGTGAATCAAGATTTTCTTGTACATAACAAATTCCTCTCCATCTAAACCCTTAACACTATGGCAGTCCCAGTCTATGTTTGGAAAGTTAAAATCCCCTACCATAACCACCCTATTATTCTTAGAGATAGCTGAGATCTCCTTACAAGTTTGTTTCTCAATATTTCTCTTACTATTAGGGGGTCGATAATACAATCCCAATTAGGTTTCTTATTTCTCAGTTTCACCCAAATAACCCCCTCGGATATATTTCCGGAAATATCCTCCCTCAGTAGGGTTTTAATATCCCTTATCAAAAACGTCACTCCCCCTCCTCTCTTGCCTCCCTTTCTGTCCTTCCTGTAGCATTTGTATCCTGGAACATTAAGCTGCCAGTTCTGTCCATCCCTGAGCCATGTTTCTGTAATTGCTATGATATCCCAGTCCCATGTTCCTAACCATGCCTTGAGTTCAACTGCCTTCCCTGTTAGGCCAGTTGCATTGAAATAAATGCAGTTTAACTTATCAGTCCTACCTTGTTCCCTACTTTTGTCTCGGCCTGCCCTGACTGTTTGTGTGTGTGTTTGACTCGCCTTTTGTTCTCAACTGTGTACGAGTCTCAGGTTGATCTCTTTCCTCACTACCTCACTACCTCCCTGGGTCCCCCCCCCCCCCCCCCCCCCCCCCCCCCCCCCCCACTTACTAGTTTAATTCCTCCTGAGCAGCACTAGCAAATCTCCCTGAAAAATGTGTTGCTGGGAAAGCGCAGCAGGTCAGGCAGCATCTAAGGAGCAGGAGAATCAACGTTTTGGGCATATGCCATTCCTGAAGAACGGCTTATGCCTGAAATGTCGATTCTCCTGCTCCTTGGATGCTGCCTGACCTGCTGCGCTTTCTCCAGCAACACATTTTTCAGCTCTGATCTCCAGCATCTGCAGTCCTCATTTTCTCCTAGCAAATGTCCCTGCCAGCTTATTAGTCCCCTTTCAATTTAGGTGCAATCTGTCCTCCTTGTACAGATCACTTCTACCCCAAAAAGCTTCCAATGATCCAAAATGTGAATCCTTCTCCCATAAGCCAGCTCTTCAGCCACGTATTCTTCTGCTCTATCCTCCTATTCCTGCCCTCACTTGCTATAGCATCGGGAGTAATCCAGATATTACTACTCTTGAGACCTTTTTAAATTCCTTCCTAACTCTGCAATCTCCCTTCAGAATCTCAATCTTTTCCCTTCCTATGTAATTTTGTTCCAATGTGTACAATGACCTCCTGCTGGACCCTCTCCCCCTTGAGAGCATTCTGCACCATCTGAGACATCCTTGATACTGGCACCAGGGAAGCAACATACCATTCTGATTTTTCGCTGCGGGCTGCAGAAACGCCTGTCTGTACCTCTGACTAGAGTCCTCTTACACAATCAATCACTTGAAACCCGACGTACCTCATTACGTCAGAGCCAGTCTCTACCAGAAGCTTGGCTGTTTGTGCTACGTTCCTCTGGAACCCATCAGTCCCTACATTTTCCAAAACAGCATACTTGTTTGAAATTGGAGAGTCACAGAAGACTATTCCTGCACTACTGTCGACCTCTGTTACCTTTCTAGGAGTTAACCCATCCATGTGACTGTATTGGTGACCCCCCCCACTTCCTATAATTGCCATCCATCACATCCTCTTGCTCTTGTAAATTCCTCATCGTCTCTAACTGTTGCTCCAGCGATCCATTTGATCTAATAGGATTTGCAAACAACGGCAGCTATTGCAGATATAATCCTCAGTAACTTGTAAACTCTTTCTAAACTCCCACATCTGACAAGGAGAGCATATCATTCTACTAAAAGCCATTTTTGTTTCTTTCAATCTACAGATCCAGAAAAAAGCACTGTCTTATTCCTCTACAAAATACTGTTCCAGGTTAAATTAATAGTATGGCTTATATTTTAACTCTAAAGCATATAATCGAGAAAGAACCCACTCTACTGACTACTGCAGACTTATTGTAAGGTCATGTTTAAAATCTACTTATCTGTTTCTGTGCTATGATGTCTCCCAAATAGTTTCCTCCAAGATCAGTTGTAAATGTCTGTTTTTTTAAATTTTCCCAGATGCACTCTGATGTTCAGCAATTCATGAGTTCAACAGCAAAGGCACTAACTGCACAGAGTCACTGCTCTCAGTTAGCAATGTGGGTTTCTCTTTTTCCCCCGCCCCAAGAGTTACATTGTACTTTGCTCAAAAACTGCATGAATCCATGTCAGACTCTGTTAACTCATTTTTTAGATTAGAATCAGTCTAAACGTTATGACGCGGACAACAGCACACTGGGGGGCTAACACCTTCAATATATTATCTGAGCTGACACCAATTGTTAAAGTTAACCTGAGAATGTAACTTTTTAAAAACGTTTTGTGATTTTACATGTGAAAGAAGTGAAACTAGCATGGTCTTTCAAACAGATGAGAGACTTAACAAATAATCAAGGTATTTTTCAATGTGTTATTTCAGTTACATCAGACTGTAAACATTTGCTATAAATTCTGAGTCTTACAATTGTGTACTCCACAACCACCTGATGAAGGAGCAGCGCTCCGAAAGCTGGTGCTTCCAATTAAACCTGTTGGACTATAACCTGGTGTCTTTGTACACCCCAGTCCAAAACTGGCATCTCCAAATCCTGAAATAAGGAATGATCTTTGTCAGGATGGAAGAAAAAATTCTAATGTATTATGACACTATCTTGGTAGGCAACTTGTGGTGTGGGTATGTTTGCCAAGCTAGGAAATTTCCAGACATTTCATCTGCTGTCTAGGTGACCCCTCCAGTGCTTTGAAGCCTTGGTAGATAAGGTGCTAGAGTTCAGGAAGAAATTAATTTATGAATGTTTTCCTGGAAGGCTCATTTCAGTAAATGGTAGGTTCCCTTTGAAATCCATATTGAGTGAACTTAAGTTCCTTGGATTGGTGCCTGAGCGTATGACATTATTGCAATCAGACTTGGTTGACGGAAGGGCATGATTGGTAACTAAACGTTTCAGGATATAGATGCTTCAGACGGGACAGGGAGGGAAGTAAAAGGTGGGGAGGAGTTGCTGATCAGGGATTATATCGTAACTGTGCTAAAAGAGGACAGTAAGAAGGGCTTGAGTAGTGCAGCATTATGGGTGAACTGAGAAATAAGGGTACAGTTACATTCTGGGGGCTGTATTACAGGCCTCCCAACAGTAAACGTGAAGTAGAGAAACAAATAAGTAAATAGATTATGGAGAGATGTAGAGGCAACAGGGTGGTGGTAATGGGAGATTTTAATTTTCCCAACATTGACTGGAATACACTTCGTGTCAGAGGTCCGGAACATCCAAGAGCTTTCTAGAGCAGTATGTCAATAGTCTGAAGAGGGAAGGGGCCATATTGGACCTGGTGTTGGAATGAGCCAAACCAGGTGGTAGAAGTTGTGGTGGGGGATTTCTTTGGGAACAAATGACCACAATTCTGTAAGTTTTAGAATACTTGTAGACAAAGAAGAGTGGTCCAAAGGGAAGAGTACTATACTAGGTCAAGGCCAAATATATCAATTAGGCCGGAGGTGGAAAATGTGGATTGGACACAGCTGTTTGAAGGGAAGACTACATTTTAATATGTGGGAGATTTCCAAAGATAGTGCAGGATAGGCATGTCCTGTTGAAATACTGGATTAGTGGTGCTGGAAGAGCACAGCAGTTCAGGCAGCATCCAACGAGCAGCGAAATCGACGTTTTGGGCAAAAGCCCTTCATCAGGAATAAAGGCAGTGAGCCTGAAGCATGGAGAGATAAGCTAGAGGAGGGTGGGGGTGGGGAGAGAGTAGCATAGAGTACAATGGGTGAGTGGGGGAGGAGATGAAGGTGATAGGTCAAGGAGGAGAGGGTGGAGTGGATAGGTGGAAAAGAAGATAGGCAGGTCAGACAAGTCAAGGAGACAGTAACTGAGCTGGAAGTTTGAAACTAGGATGAGGTGGGGGAAGGGGAAATGAGGAAACTGTTGAAGTCCACATTGATGCCCTGGGGTTGAAGTGTTCCAAGGCGCAAGATGAGGCGTTCTTCCTCCAGGCATCTGGTGGTGAGGGAGCGGCGGTGAAGGAGGCCCAGGACCTCCATGTCCTCGGCAGAGTGGGAGGGGGAGTTGAAATGTTGGGCCACGGGGTGGTTTGGTTGATTGGTGCGGTTGTCTCGGAGATGTTCCCTAAAGCGCTCTGCTAGGAGGCGGCCAGTCTCCCCAATGTAGAGGAGACCACATCGGGAGCAACGGATACAATAAATGATATTAGTGGATGTGCAGGTGAAACTTTGGATATGGAAGGCTTCTTTTAGGGCCTTGGATAGAGGTGAGGGAGGAGGTGTGGGCACAGGTTTTACAGTTCCTGCGGTGGCAGGGGAAAGTGCCAGAATGGGAGGGTGGATCGTAGGGGGGTGTGGACCTGACCAGGTAGTCACGGAGGGAACGGTCTTTGTGGAAGGCGGAAAGGGGTGGGGAGGGAAATATATCCCTGGTGGTGGGGTCTTTTTGGAGGTGGCGGAAATGTCGGTGGATGATTTGGTTGATGCGAAGGTTTGTAGGATGGAAGGTGAGCACCAGGGGCGTTCTGTCCTTGTTACGGTTGGAGGGGTGGGGTCTGAGGGCAGAGGTGCGGGATGTGGACGAGATGCGTTGGAGGGCATCTTTAACCACGTGGGAAGGGAAATTGCGGTCTCTAAAGAAGGAGGCCATCTGGTGTGCCCCATGGTGGAACTGGTCCTCCTGGGAGCAGATACGGCGGAGGCGGAGAAATTGGGAATACGGGATGGCATTTTTGCAAAAGATAGGGTGGGAAGAGGTGTAATCCAGGTAGCTATGGGAGTCAGTGGGTTTGTAAAAAATGTCAGTGTCAAGTCGGTCGTCACTAATGGAGATGGAGAGGTCCAGGAAGGGGAGCGAGGTGTCAGAGATGGTCCAGGTAAATTTAAGGTCAGGGTGGAATGTGTTGGTGAAGTTGATGAATTGCTCAACCTCCTCGCGGGAGCACGAGGTGGCGCCAATGCAGTCATCAGTGTAGCGGAGGAAGAGGTGGGGAGTGGTGCCGGTGTAATTACGGAAGATCAACTATTCTACATAGCCAACAAAGGGACAGGCATAGCTGGGGCCCATACGTGTGCCCATGGCTACGCCTTTGGTTTGGAGGAAGTGGGACGAATCAAAGGAGAAATTGTTAAGGGTGAGGACCAGTTCGGCCAAACGAATGAGAGTGTCAGTGGAAGGGTACTGTTGGGGACGTCTGGAGAGGAAAAAACGGAGGGCTTGGAGGCCCTGGTCATGGCGAATGGGTGTGTAGAGGGATTGGATATCCATGGTGAAGATAAGGCGTTGGGGGCCGGGGAAACGGAAGTCTTGGAGGAGGTGGAGGGCGTGGGTGGTGTCTCGAACGTATGTGGGGAGTTCCTGGACTAGGAGGGAATAAGACAGTGTCAACTAAAGGAGCCTTCCACATCCATCAAAGTTTCACCTGCACATCCACCAATATCATTTATTGTATCCGTTGCTCCCGATGTGGTCTCCTCTACATTGGGGAGACTGGGCGCCACCTAGCAGAGCACTTTAGGGAACATCTCCGAGACACCCGCACCAATCAACCAAACCGCCCCGTGGCCCAACATTTCAACTCCCCCTCCCACTCTGCCGAGGACATGGAGGTCCTGGGCCTCCTTCACCACCGCTCCCTCACCACCAGATGCCTGGAGGAAGAACGCCTCATCTTCCGCCTCGGAACACTTCAACCCCAGGGCATCAATGTGGACTTCAACAGCTTCCTCATTTCCCCTTCCCCCACCTCATCCTAGTTTCAAACTTCCAGCTCAGTTACTGTCTCCTTGACTTGTCCTACCTGCCTATCTTCTTTTCCACCTATCCACTCCACCCTCTCCTCCTTGACCTATCACCTTCATCTCCTCCCCCACTCACCCATTGTACTCTATGCTACTCTCTCCCCACCCCCACCCTCCTCTAGCTTATCTCTCCATGCTTCAGGCTCACTGCCTTTATCCCTGATGAAGGGCTTTTGCCCAAAACGTCGATTTCACTGCTCGTTGGATGCTGCCTGAACTGCTGTGCTCTTCCAGCACCACTAATCCAGTATTTGGTTTTCAGCATCTGCAGTCATTGTTTTTACTTTGTTGATGTCCTGTTGAAAGCAAAGAATAGGAAAGGCAAGATTTGTGAACTGTGAATGACAGGACAAATCGTATGATTAGCCAAGAGGAAATGGGAAGTGCACATAAGGTCCAGGCAGCTAAGCACAGTGTGGGTCCTGGAGGAATATTGGAAGTGTAGGACCAGTGTTAAATCAAGCGGGCTAAAAGGGGTCATGAAATAGCTTTAGTGAGCAGAATTAAGGAGAATCCCAAAGCTTTTTTTTATTCTTTTATAAGAAGCAAGCAGGTAACCAGAGAGAGGATTGGTCCACTAAAGGATAATGAAGGAAGGCTGTGTGTCGAACCTGAGAGAATGGGTAAGATTCTGAATGATTACTTTGCATCAGTGTTCATTGAGGAGAGCGACATGATGAAAGTTAAGATTAGAGATATAAATTTGATTACTCTGGGTCATGTTGACATAAGTAGGGAAGATGTGTTGGGTAGGCTAGAGGTAGGCTATTAAGGTGGACAAATCCCCAGGACCAGATGGGATCCATCCTAGGTTGCTGAGGGAGGTGAGAGGGGAAATGGCTGGGGCCCTGACTGATTAGCTTTGTAGCATCCTTAAACACAGGTGAGGTGCTGGAGGACTGGAGATTTCCTCGTGTTGTCACCCTATACAAGAAGGGTAGTCTGGGTAACTACAGACCAGTGAACCTGAAGTCAGTGGTGGGAAAGTTGCTGGAGAAAGGTACTGAGGGATAAAATTTTTTTATATTTAGAAAAGAATGGACTTATCAGAGATGGGCAACATGGTTTTGTGCAGGGCAGATCATGCCTTACCAACTTAAGAGTTCTTTTGAGGAAGTGTGACCAAGTTGATGGATGAAGGAAGGGTTATAGATGTCACATATATGGATTTAGTAAGGTGTTTGATAAGGTTCCCCATGATAAACTAATGGAGAAAGTGTAGTCACATGGTGTGCAGGTTGTTCTAGCTAGGTGGATAAGGAACTGGTTGAGCAACAGGAGACAGTAGTAATTGAAGGGAGTTTCTCTAAATGAAGAAAGGTGACCAGTGATGTTCCACAGGGATCAGTGCTAGAACCACTGTTGTTTGTGATGTACATAAATGATCTGGAAGAGGGCATTGTTGGTCTAATCAGTAAGTTTGCAGATGACACTAAGATTGAAGTAGCAGAAAGCTAGGAGACTGTCAAAGAATACAGGAGAATATAGATAGACTGGAGAGTTGGGCAGATAAGTGGCAGATGGAGTTCAATCCAAGAAAATGTGAGGTGATGCATTTTGGGAAGCCTAATTCTAGATCAAATTATACAGTAAACGGAAGAGCCTTGGGAAAACGTTTTTGGAGTTCAGGTTCCATTGTACCTTGAAGGTGGTTGCACAGGTGGATAGTGGTCAAGAAGGCATATGGTATGCTTGCCTTCAGGTATTGAGTATAAGAGCTGGCAGGTCATGTTAAAATTGTACACAACATTGGTTCGGCCACATTTAGAATACTATGTACAGTTCAGGTCGCCACATTACCAAAAGAATGTGGACGCTTTAGAGAGGGTGCAGAGAAGGTTTACAAGGATGTTACCTGGTATGGAAGGTGCTAACTATGAAGAGAGGTTGAGTAGGTTAGGATTGTTTTTATTAGGCAAAAGAAGATTGAGGGGGAACCTGAACCAAAATCATGAAGGGTCGATAGAGATAAGCTTTTTCCAAGGGTGAAGGATTCAATATCGAGGTCACGCATCTAGGGTAAGGGGTGAAAAGTTTTTAAGAGGAATATACATGGCAAGTACTTTACACAGAGGGTGGTAGGTGCCTGGAATGCGTTGCCAGCAGAGGTAGTAGAGGCAGGCATGGTAGATGCATCTGGACAGATGCATGAGTAGGTGGGGAGCAGAGGGATACAGATGCTTAGAATTGGGCAACAGGTTTAGACAGTGGATTTGGATCAGCTCAGGCTTGGAGGGCCGAAGGGCCTGTTTCTGGGCTGTGAATTTTCTTTGTTTTTGTTCCTTCATACATTTGCTTGGAGAAAAGTTGCAGGCACCATACATTTGTGTGGTGTATAATGTATTTCTAGCTGAAATAAACTAAAACCCCCAAGGTAAAAACACAGATGGGTATTTCGGAGCCTTTTTTCACAATAAAACCACTTTATTATCTTGAAATGGTGTACATTACTGCATGCCAACATCAATTTAAAATTAGAAGCATCTGTATAAAGGTCAGTACTGTAAATATTGAAATGACTCACTAAATGGATGTTTTAATTGACAAGGTTCCATCTAGTGGCAGGACCTAATTGGTGCAGACAGAGCCACTTAGACTACCAACCTCAGCCACTAGATGGAATCCAGAACTTCAGTGAGCGTTCAGAATTGGAGCGAATAGCAGCTGCTGCTGGAGACATTAAAGTCAAGAACTGAGGGCAGATACTGGATTAGCTGTGAAGCGATGAGGGCCTCAGCTTGGGTAGAAACCAGAGAGTAGGCCAAGAGGACTTCAGAACTAGCATGAGTGGAAGCATACAGTCAGAAGGTCTTGATCAGGCAGACCTCAGAATAGGAAATCAATGTTAAACTAATGGCACCATCTATTCAAGAATGTGAATGTTAAACAGGAGTTTGCTATGCATTTGTGTAGTGGCCTCTCAGAAAAACAATGCCAAACAGTTTGATAAGGTTGAAAACTAATGCATAAGATAGGAGCTCATGGTATTGAAGCTGATGTATGGATTGAGGATTAGTTAATGCATAGTCTCGATTAATAGGTATTTTTCAGGTTGAAAAGACTTAAGAAATGGAGTGCACAAGGATGAGTCCCAGTGAGAATGCGTATAGAGTATAAGCAGACAGGGAAAGAGTTATGTTTTGAGTTTTTTTAAAAACAAGAGGTTCAGCTGAGCATGACTCGGATCAGATAACAACTTGCAGTTAGCAATGGGATGCTGGAGGCAAGGGTAATGGGTAAACAAGGTGGAAAAGCATTCATTATGTCGAGCCATTTAACAATATTGGAAGTATTCAGTATGAAAGGTCAATTTAACAAGGTGAAAGGTATTCATTATGTGAAGCCAGTTAAAGATCGGAACAATCATTGTGTAACAGCAGATGGCTTAATCTTTATTGATGCTTGCTGATTGTAATGGTCACCCAATCAATGTGTATTTTGCCTTATCTGGATGCTCCTCCCTGAAAAGGACTATATAATTCATTGCAAAATTCTTCAAGAGAAGACCGTGGACTAGAGTCCCTGTGCAATGGACGATTGTTCTCTCTCCCTTCAGGGCCCGGAATATTGATGGATGTAAAACCATATGGTATCTCTGAGCGTTTTGCTTCGATTTGAGAAGGGGGGCAGGGTGTGGAGAACAGGGCGACAGTAGGGCCTCAGTTATTTACAATTTTTGAGTTGTAGGGGCAGAGTATAATGTGTCCAAATTTACTGATCATATAAAAATAGGTGGAGGGGGGGGGGCGGTGTTATGATGACATAAGGGATCTGCAAGGGGATATGGAAACGTTGAGTGGGTGGGCAAAAACTACACAACATTCCAGGTGCAGCCTCGGCAATACCCTGTAAAAGGCCCCTCTATTTTAAAATTCCTTTAGCTATGAGGGCCAAAATTTGCTTTCCTTAATTGGTGGGTACGTGAAATCATGGCAGATGCTGTTTAAGTATAAGGCCATTTATTATAGTAGGAAGAATCAAAAGGCAGATTATTATTTAGATGGACAGGCTCCAAAAAAAGGCAGAGCATGGGGATTGTGGGTTCTTATGCATGAAACACAATGTTAGTAGGCAGTGCAACAAATAATTAAGGAAGTAATTAAATTTTGATTGTTATTGTTAGGGGCTTGGAGTTTAAAAAATGCTTGTTGCAACTGTAAAGGATGTTGGTGAGGCTGCACCTGGAGTTTTGATATTTACAAAAGGATATACTGGCATTGGAGGCAATCCAAAAGATTTACTAGGCTGATTCCTGAGGGGGGAGTTGACGAAACAGGTTAGGCCTGTAGTCATTCAAGTTTAGAAGAATGAGGGGTAACTTTATTGAAGCAAACAAGATTGTGAGGGGGCTTGATGGGTAAATGTTATTACTTTTCCATCAATGGAGAGTCTTGAACTCGGGGGGTGTTTTTAAGTAAGTTTTCCTGTTGTGTAACAAAAATGCAAAAGAATTTCTTCTCCCAGAGGGCTGGGAATGTCTAGAATTTTGTACCCCAGAGAGTTGTGAAGTCTAGATCACTGAAAATATTTAGTGAGGGTAAATTTAAGATTTTTGAAATATCAGAGTTGATGACTATGGTGTGACAGGAAACCAGTTGAGTCCTTGCGCTGATCATTTTGAATAGCAAGGCAGTCTTGACATGTTGAAAGGTCTAATCCGGTTCCTATTTCTTATGTTCTTTATAAAGCAGTTCAACTCTGCTCACTCTTGGACTGAAGGGCTTAGCTTATCAAAAAATGGTGGAACTGGGTAATTCTAAACCTGTTGGAGTTCAGAAGAGTGAAAATTGATTTTACTGAAATACAAGATAGTGAGGGGACATGACTGGGGAGGTTATGAAAAGGCTTTTCCCGTTTTGGGTTGGGATAGTAGTGGAGGTAGGAGATATGAACTAATGGATTATTTAATATGAGGATCGCTGTCTTAAGACTAGATTTTTTTGAGTGTTGAGTAATTCTGTTCCTCGAAAGCAGTGAAGGTTGCTGAATTAGTTCATCGAGATTTTGTTTTGATACACAAGGGCATAGAGCATTTTTGGGTGCAGGCGTGAGTGAGATCCTAAAACCAGAAGCTGTAACTTTTGTATGCAAGGATAATGCTCCTATCGATCTGAAAATTCTTCATGCATGTAAGTAGGAGTTAATCAGACCGTTCTGACCTAAATCTAAGATTGACCATTGTGACAGGAAGAGTTTTTTTTTAAAGTTTTAAAATTTCAAGCAATTTTTCATTTGGAGGATGCAAGCATTATTAGCATTTTATTACCCTTTTGGTGAGCTGCTCTCGAACTACTGCAGTCTGCAGGGTTCAGACACATTGGGTATTTGTGGTACAGATATCATAGGACCATATTATTGTGCAGGGAGAGCTCATTCAGTCCATTGTCTGTGCCACTGGGAAAAATAAATGAGCTGCCCATTTGAACCCACTATCTATTACTGGTCCCGTAGCCTTGCAGGTTGCAGTGCTTTTTGCAAATCCATGTGTCAGTTTATTTAAATGAGTTGATGGTTTTCATTGTAAATTCTGGGCATTCACCATTCTCCTGGGTGTAAATATTTTTTCCTTGTGTCCCTTGATTTTTCTATCAATCATCTTAAATCCATGCTGCTGATTGACCTCTCCAATTGATCTCTCATAATTTTGTACTCCTTTTTATGAACTCTTCCCTTAGTCGTCTTTTGTTTAAGAAAAATAATCCTAGCTTCTCCAGTCTTTCCTCAGCTGTCATTTTCCTGCCCTGGCAACATTCTTGTAAGTTATAATTTACAACCTGTACTAAATTTCATGCCTAAATGTCTTGTGTATATTTTTTTCTTAAATTGAAATGTTTAAGATGCATGTAGGTTTAGCATTAATAATTTATCCCAACTGGTACATTGGAAACTTGAATCAGCAACTTAGCATGTCAGTGATAAAAGTAGTGGTTTTTGTATGTATGTTGTTTCCAGTCTGATCGAGTCAATGCTTTTAACAGCTTGCTTTTCTGCCCATGTTTATTGTTACAAATAGCATCCTATGTCATTGTGACCAGGGTAACTACCCTCCCTCATTCTTTAACACTTTTTCGGTAGCCTTTGTTTGACCAAACTATCCTCTTTTTTTTTGTTGCCTTTCCACTGTTATGATCCCTGTTAATGGCAATACTAGACAAGTCGGATCTGAGTGAAACCTGGCTTGATAGATCAGAATTTTTAATTTCAAGATTTGGAAAGCGTGGTGGTTTATCATTGACAGACTCATGTCAATATGTCCAATGCTCTTGTAATAAAGTTACGCAAATACTATACATGACAATTTAGATCTTAAAAACAACAGAAAAATTCAGCCATTCTCAGCAATTTCATTTACAAACACTCCAACTCCAGTGAACTATCACACCTATACTCTTAAGGTTATTTCTTAACTGCAGGGCTGTAAGCATTCCCTCATGGTATTTCTGTTGTATTCGTCATTTGTGATTTCTTTGTCCCTGAGATACATAGACGTACTTCACTGGCTTTTCCTTTTTCTTTTAAATTGCTAAAACTGTTTCTTTTTCCTCTTCCCATCTTTTGAAGCCTGAATTACCATAAACTATTCTTTTCTTGATATGAACTTGTTCTGCTCAACAAAACCTGAATGTGGCCTCAGTCTGTCTGTCTGTCTGTATGTCAAAAGTTCATCTTTGTAAGCATTTAATCAATTAACTACCCAGATAGTTAATATAGTCATTTAGTTTAAGTTGTGTTTTCTTAGATATGATATTTGAGCTCTGCTGTTCAAAATTAAAACTTAACCATTGTCCTATACAGTCAATAAATTTAAGTCACTTTTAGAATACAGCATTCAATTCTGGTCTCCTTGTTGTAGGAAAGATGTCATTAAACATGAAAAAGTGCAGAAAAGCTTTACAAGGATATTGCCAGGATTGGAGGGTTTGAGCTCTAGGGACAGGCTGAATAGGCTGGGGCTATTTTCCATGGAATGTTTGAGGCAATGGGTTGACCTTATACATGTGATCTAAGGTGACTTGGCTGTGGGGATTCAGAATTGGCTTACCCATAGAGGATAGTGGCTGGAGGTTCACGACGAGTGGTGTTCCACAGGGATCCATACTCTGACCTCTTAAAATGTGTAAATGACTTGGATGAAAATGTAGATGGGTGTGTTAGTAAGTTTGCAGACAGTACAAAGATTGGTGGAGTTATGGATAATAAAGAAGGTTGTCAAAGGATGCAGGGGGATATAGGTCAGTTGCGGAAATGGCAAATGGAGTTTAATCCATGGAAGTGTGAAGTGCTGCACTTTGGGTGATCAAATGTTAAGGAAAAGTATGCAGCACCTTAAACAGCATTGATGTACAGAGGGATCTAGGGATTCAAGTCAATAGCTCCCTGAAAGTGGCTGTGCAAGTAAATAGGGTGATAAAGAATGTGTATGACATGCTTGCCTTTATTGGCCAGGGAATTGAGCACAAAAGTCAGGATGTTATGTTGCAGCTTCATAAGACTTTGGTTGGGCCACACTTGAGTATTGCATTCAATTCTGGCTGCCACGTTTTGGGACAGATGTGGAGGCTTTGGAGAGGGTGCAGAAGAGGTTTACCAGTATGCAGCCTGGGTTAAAGGGTATGAATTATAAGGAGAGGCTAGAAAAACTCAGATTGTTTTCTGTGGAGTGGCAGAGGCTAAGGGGAGACTTGACAGAAGTCTATAAAATTGAGATGCATAGATAGGGTTGACTATCGGAATCGTTTCCCAGAGTTGAAATGTCTAGAGTGTGCATTTTAAGATGAGATGGAATGTTCTAAGGAGATGAGGGGCAAGTTTCCTTTCTGTTAAGTGTGGTAGAATATGGAATGCTCTGCCAGGAGGGGTGGTGGAGGCAGAAAAAGTAAGGTGTTTAAGACATTTTTAGATAAGCACATAAATATTCAGGGATGAAGGAATATGGCCTAAGGGTAGCCAGAAGAGATTAGTTTGGTTTAGCATTATGGTCACGACATCATGGGCTGAAGGGCCTGTTCTGGTCCTTATAGGCATTCTTTGTTCATGTCGATGTTTATAAATTCATGAAGGGCATGTATAGGGTGAATAGACAATGTTTTTTTTTCCCCCACAGAGTAAGGGAGTCCAGAACTAGAGGGCATGGGTTTAACGTGAGAGGGGAAAGATATAAAAGTGACCCAAGGGGTGACTTTTTCTAGAGGGTGATGCATGCATGGAATGAGCTGCCAGAGGAAATAATGGAAGCTGGTACAATTACAACACTTTTTAAAAGGCATCTGGCTGGATAATAGGAAGGGTTTAGAGGGATATGGGCCAAATGCTGGCAAATTTATTTAGGATATCTGGTCAGCAAGAACAAGTTGGACTGAAGTCTGTTTCCATTCTGTACAAATCTGACTTTGGCCTCCACTTTAAAATCCAAGTTTACAAATTATATATTAAAACTTTTAGCACCTAACTCAACTGCTAAGTTATCAAACTGCTCACTCAATACTGAATGAACAGAAATTTTCTATTACTTAAACATTGAAAGGACTAAAGCTATTGTTTTCTGTCCTTAACCAAAACTCTATTCCTCTTGGCAGCAATTTGAGATTGAACCATTCTCCTTGCAAACTGACACATTTGACCCTGAGATGAACTATTTATCATACGTTCACACCATCAGTGAGACTTTGCTGCTTTTGCTCAGTATTCATGCTTTTGTTACCTTCAGGCCTGAGAGTTGCGGTGCAGTGCAGTGCAGGCTGTTTTCACGTGTTCTTTATGTAACCATAACTTTGTAAATCAAGATTCTGCTCCCTATTTTTTTCACTGGGGTCATACCTGAACAAGATTAAATGTCAAGTTTGTCTTAGCTCCTGGTGAAGCATTAAATTTTAATGCTTGATTTCAAATCCCTCCGTACCTTTGCCCCTCTCTCCTTATTTCCTTCAAATCAATAATCTTTCAAGTTACCTGCCCTCTTGATTGTGGATTCTTGTGCATTCCTTGACACTATCTTCAGTTTCTTGGTGCTCAGTTCTGGAATTGTGACCTTTTGTATCACCTTCCTTTCTTGCTTGCTTTACTCTTGCTTTACATCTTTCTTCAAGCTTTTGATCGGACGTATCTCCTTACGTGATTGTCATGTTTTATTCTGCAGTGTTTGTGGCATTGTCTTGTAATGTTTTACATGAATGGTACTTTACAGTGTTCTATGTTTAAATATTGTGATCCCTGTGGAGATCAGTAATCTGAACCAAGCTTTGTGAACAGCCTCAAGATCATAAGCAAGATTTCACTGTTAAGTTTGCCAATCAAATCAAAATCAACAAAAATTCAAGCTTCAGTTAACAGGCAGCGTCTAATCAATAGAAACTCCAAATTGCACATTCTTTTAGTCATAGAGATGTACAGCATGGAAACTGACCCTACGTGACAAAGATCTCTGGTTTTCTGGGCAGTCTACTCAGTATATATGGCGAGGAGAAAGTGAGGACTGCAGATGCTGGAGATCAGAGCTGAAAATGTGTTGCTGGAAAAGCGCAGCAGGTCAGGCAGCATCTCCTCCTCCTTGGATGCTGCCTGACCTGCAGCGCTTTTCCAGCAACACACTTTCAGCTCAGTATATATGGCAACAAGTTCCTCAAAGTAGAATTCTAATTCCTCCTGTCTGAAGATTTAACCTCTAATCAACCAAAGTTGTGTGGGCACTGCTTTTACTAAAAGGGTAGAACCACCTCTGTATTCTGCCAGATGTTGATGCTGATCCCCACACACTGTTTTCAAGTAACAAACAGGTGCACCAATTGTTCATTTCCTGTTCTGGATCCAGGGCTGAATCCTCTTCAGTCTGCCTTTACTACACTACTGGTATCTCTCTCAACTCAAATGGTTCAGTTTTTAAAAAGAAAACTTGCTTCAACCAGCTTTCTGTTTCATTTCAGTTGGACCGTTTCAAAAAATATTAGTTTTGAAACCACAGTCAATGAAGTAGGCAGCTTGAAAATTATAGATCTTAAGGCTGTGTGTAAATGCATGTTCTTTTTTGTTTCAGTAAGTGTACATTGACTCCTTATTTCGTTCTGCATGGCATCTGTCTTGTAATAAGAATTATGTAGCCATCTTCATGCTACGTAAGCATTGGAATTTTTTTTTGTGCATAGGAATAGGAACAAAATTTGTTACTTGTGAATATTTACTATTTTGAATCTAATTTGGAAAACAGATTTTAAAACTAATAAAAACCAACTGCTTCAGCTGATTGATGTGGGCATCATTATTGGAAGGTAAGCAATAATGAGGATCTCCAAACAGGCATGGAACTCTTTGCTGGAATAGATTGCAGAGTCTTCTACTGACTGTTGACCAAGAAAGAAAGGTGAAGCAACATCCTTCCTGACCACTTCAAGTATTGTGAGCTTAGTAGTTCATAATCAAGCAGAGCACCAAAAGTCAGAAAAGATGATTGCCCTTTCAGAAAGGTGTTTTAAGCCCAGCTGCTGATGTTTGAATACTATTGAAAGGTGTATTTTGGCCAAAACGGAGTAGTGATTTCAAGTTGCCAAGGCACGTCTAGAAGTATTTGCAATGGATTTTACTTCCTTGACCCTAGTAGCAATGGAACCGAGCATGTTTTTGTACTTGGTATGTCTTTGCCAGGTTCATGCAGGCCATTCCCACTTGTGAACAAAAGGTCTTAAGTATAGCTAGTGTCATCGCATGATTTGTTTTGTCCATGTGTTTCATGTTGGATTCAGTGAGAAAGATCCTACAGGAGCTTTGTAGGGTTAGTGGCATTACCACATGTGTACCATCATTTATCAAGCAAGATAATGGACAGTGAGTATTTCAACTGAAGTCTGCATGACCATCTATGCACCTCACCACCTGAGTGCAAACAAGAGACCAGTGCATCTTCAGAAGCAGGTTCATTTTTATGAAAGCACCACTCAACCAGAAACTGCTCTCCACAAAATCTGTTCTCTCTAGGTACAGTTCTTGCCAAGTACTGTCTCCTTCAGATCACTATACTTTCTCTTACAGATCAGATCAGCAAGTAGATTGCTGAACATAACAATAAGCCAAGTGTTGAGGTGGCATTGAACTAGGGAAGGATAGAAAGGATAAATGCTATTGCAAGCTTGATTGGACTGACCTTACAATTAGTGCAAGAGTATTCCTCTGAAATCATCAGAATATTGGGGATTGGAAAAGATGTAGGATGCCTGGGATCACCCCAGAATGTTGCCATTCATCTGGACACAGATGGCCAAATCATGTCTTGTTGAACTAATATTTAAGGGACAGCCTTTGAAAACTGCACACATGGGAGCTGTTTGAGACCACATGTCTAGTCAAGGATGTGAAGGCAAACAGCTCATTGTAGTATTGCAGGATCTAAAGGGATGATATATGATGGTTTGGGTGAAATTAGAATCAACTAACAATGAGGAGTCTTGGAGTGATGACACAAGGGGTGCATCCCAATGTGGGGATGCCTACTCTCATCCTAGAAGATGGTGCAGGGAAGACCTGCCATGTGGCAGAAACAAATGTGGCTGATATGGCTGTTCGAGCCCAAACCAACCTAGATTCTAACATGAATGGTCTGCCACTGAGCCAAGATCCATGAGAAGAGACCAATCTAAATAAGAGTATAGGATCCTCTTGTGCAAATACTGAATATCACCGACACTTCCCATTTGGGAACACTTGGTGATGCAAGAAGAGAATGTTGTCTCAAAACTGCGTGAACATTGGCTGGTTGAATTGCATCATGATTGACAATCACAGAATTGCTTAGCAAAGGATCACTTTGAGCTATGTGTAGTTGCTGGAATGGCAAGTCTCATTTGCAAAGCAAAATGCACAACAGCCTTAAACAGCAGGTGGCAATAGTGTGGGAGGATGCTGAGCAGGGCATCAAAAGTATCTTCTTTGGAGGAAATGGTGCCTTTGGTGAAATAGATGTGAGGGAGATGTATCAGACAGAAATAAGGATTTCTCCAACCAGATGTAAACCGCAGGTTTCATTTGATATAAATATTGTGCCTTCCTGATGAAGGAGCAGTGCTGTGAAAGCTAGTGCTTCCAAATAAACCTGTTGGATTATAACCTGGTGTGGTGATTTTTAAAATTTGTACAACCCAGTCCAACACTCAGCACCTGCAAATCATGTTATTACATGGTTATTTTTGAGTTACACAGAGGCTATCCCTAATAGGAAATCATGAAGATGTGGCATTAGGACTGTAACCATTCAGTGAGAGCTCCATTCTTGTTGGGTGTCTTTCTGATCATCAGCAATGGCCTTTGAGATTGTGATAAAGATTCTTCATCTAATTTGACCATGGTAGGAAGTGAAGAGAGTTGAATGTGAATTGGGTAATGTCTGTCAAGCAAATATTGCAGTAGTTTTCAACCCAGTGGGACATTGAGTGCTTAACAATCTGCTGATTTTCAGGAGTGCAACCAAAGCAACTACTTGACCTCATTAATTAGAAAGTGTATAAGGTATGAGCAGGGAAAGAGGTTTGTAACAGGCTCAGCTAGCATGTTTTTGACTAGATAAGAACTTGCAGTAAACAATGAAGTGCTGGAGGTAAGGGTTAACAAGGTGAAAAACATCCATTATGTAATGCCAGTTAACAAGGTTAAGAGCGTCCATTGTATAATGCCAATGGTTTAATCTTTACTTTTGATGCTCGCTGATTGTAGCGGTACCCAATCAACATAGATGTTACCTTATTTGGATATTGCTCCCTGTGAGTGACCATATATTTCCTTAAGAATCTGCTGTTCTAGAGAAGACAGAACTCATGTCCCTGTGCTCATGGGCAATCATGTCCTTTCCCACCAGGGCCTGGAATAAAGGTGTAGGAGGTAAAGCCATACTGTGTCTGAGTGTTTGCTTTGACTGATAAGGGGCTAGAGAACCAGAACAACAATTATACGTTGCATGTAGATTTCCATTGTTGCAACGTTAAAAATCTCAACACCAGGTTATAGTCCAACAGGTTTAATTGGAAGCACACTAGCTTTCAGAGCATCGCTCCTTCTTCAGGTGGTAGTGTAGGACTCAATCCTAACACAGAATTTATAGCAAAAATTTACAGTGTGATGTAACTGAAATTATACATTGAAAAATTGATTGTCTGTTAAGCCTTTCATCTGTTAGAATACAATGATAGTTTCACTTCTTTCATGTGTAAATCACAAAACCTTTTTTTTTAAAAAGTTGCATTCTTGGGTTAGCTGTTAGCAATGGTGATAGCTAGACAAGATATTGAAGGTGTTGGCCCCCTGTGTTCTCTGTCTATGCCATGACATTTAGATTGATTCTAATCTTAAAAAATGAGATAATGGAGTTTAACATGAATGCATGCAGTTTTTGAGCAAAGTACAATGTAACCCTGCAAGTACAAATTCACCCCACAAAATATGTGTGCATGTGGGTCTTTTATCTGTCTGTCTGGGTTGGGGGTTGTGTGTGTAGTGAGTGCAGAGTGTCTTAAGTCTGAGAGGGGGTGCATGTGGGAGTGTGTCTGTAAGGGTGTATGTGCGTGTGTGTGTGTGGTCCAATGGTGGTCACCTGTAATGTGATATGAACCTCCCAGCTGAGGCCCTCCCTATGGATACCAAACTTAGCTGTCAGCCTCTGCTCGGCCACTTTTCTCTGCTGCCTGTCCCGAAGTCCACCTTGGAGGATGGTCACCCGAAGGTCCAAGGTCGAATGTCCTGGACCACTGAAGTGTTCCCCACCTGGGAGGGAACACTCCTGTCTGTTAATTATTGTGCGGTGCCCCTTCATCCATTGTTGTAGCTTTTGCTCGATTTCCCCAATGTACCATGCCTCCGGGCATCCGTGCCTGCAACGTATAAGATAGCCAACGTTGACTGAGTCACATGAGTACCTGCCATGTACAAGGTGGGAGGTGTCCCCACACGTAATGGTGGTATCTATGTCCACACTCTGACACGCCTTGCAGCACCTACTGTGACAGGGTTGTATGGAGTTGTCCTGAGAGCCGGGCAGCTTACTACAAACAACGATCTGTTTGAGGTTTGGCGGTTGTTTCAAGGCAAGTGTTGGAGGTGTGGGGAAGATCTTGGTGAGGTGCTCATCCTCGTTGATAATGTGTTGCAAGTCACGAAGAACATGGCGTAATGTTTCAGCTCCAAATCATCTATTGTTGCAGGCAGTTTAGATTTTTTTGGTATACGTTGATCGTGTTTTTCATAGTATTCCCCAGTCTTTCACATGTCCGTTTTGTTACTTTCAAGTTAGGTAGTAACCCCGCTGTTGGGTTTATGTTGCATTTCATACATTTGCTTTTTTACTTCATTAAACAATGTCATCTCAGCTGAATGAATCTCAGAGCTGTCTGCTGTAGGTTTTGCCTTTAACAAGTGTTGCTGCTACAGTTTTGTAAACTATTGAATTTGCTAATTTCCAAGCTTCACCAAAATAAGCATAATCTTTGATTCAGAAAAAAACCCAAGTGCTAGTAATAGACATGTCCTGTTATAGGGATTTTGATGTATGATGGATTGTCATATTCAGAGCTGTGAAATATTTGGGCTTGGATCTTCACTTTTTTGCTGACAGAATGATCAGTATTGCAATCTGCTGGGATAGATGCTTATCATATATTTAAAGGTAAAATTGTACAGATGCTGGAAATCTGAAATAGACTTCTGAAGAACTCTTGCTGAACTTGATATTAACCATTTCTGTCTCTACAGATGTTGTCAGACCTGGTTTTTTTTGTCCAGTATTCTCATTATAACTGCCCATATATACCGGATTTAAAATAACAGATTTGTAGCCTGAGTAAAAACCAATTATTTTAAGAGATTTATATAGAATCTAATAGAATTAGCAGATTTCCAAAATTGAAAGACATAGCCTGATCTTTGATTTGCAGCATATCTGCTATATATTTCACTTTTTAGAAATTGAAGATGCCTTTACTCTATTACCATAGATTATGGTGAATTATTTTTTAAGCGTGCTGCATACTAATCACTTTGCACACAAGGTTAAGTTTTAAGTTCTACATGGACCTGCTCCCAAAAAAATGTAGGTACCCTTCAAGTTGCCCAAAGTGAGCAGTTCTCTTGCAATGAGTCACTCATAGAGATATGATTAGGTTAGATTTCCCTACAGTATGAAAACAGGCCCTTCAGTCCAACAAGTACACACCGACCTTCAGAGTAACCCACCCAGACCCATTCCCCCACTCCCTACTAATGCACCAATCACTATGGGCAATTTAGCATAGCCAGTTCACCTGACCTGCACATCTTTGGACTATGGGAGGAAACTGGGGCACCCAGAGGAAACCCATGCAGATACGTGGAGGGTGTGCAAACTCCACTCAAAGTCGTCCAAGGCTGGATTCGAACCCAGGTCCCTTGTGCTGTGAGGCACCAATGCTAACTACTCAGCCACCATGCTGCCATACAGCATGGAAACGGACCCTTTGGTCCAACCCGTCCATGCTGACCAGATATCCCAACCCAATCTAGTCCCACCTGCCAACACCCAGCCCATATCCCTCCAAACCCTATTCCTATACCCATCCAAATGCCTCTTAAATGTTGCAATTGTACCAGCCTCCACTAGTTCCTCAGCCAGCTCATTGCATACACGTACCACCCTCTGTGTGAAAAAGTTGCCCCTTAGGTCTCTTTTATGTCTTTTCCCTCTCATCCTAAACATATGCCCTCTAGTTCTGGACTCCCTGACCTCAGGGAAAAGACTTTGTCTATTTACCCTATCCATGCCCTCAAATTTTGTAAACCTCTAAAAGGTCACCCCTCAGCCTCCGATGCTCCAGGGAAACCACCCCTAGCCTGTTCAGCCTCTCTATATAGCTCAAATCCTCGAACCCTGATAACATCCTTGTAAATCCTTTCTGAACCCTTTCAAATTTCGCATCATCTTTCTGATAGGAAGGAGACCAGAATGGCATGCAATATTCCAACAGTGGCCTAACTAGTGTCCTGTCCAGCCACAACATAACCTCCCAACACCTGTACTCAATACTCTGCTCAATAAACGAAAGCATACAAAACGCCACCTTCACTATCCTATCTACCGGTGACTCCACTTTCAAGGAGCTATGAACCTGCACTCCATAGCGTCATAGAGGTGTACAGCATGGAAACAGAGCCTTTGGTTCAACCCGTCCATGCCGACCAGATAACCTAACCCAATCTAGTCCCACCTGTCAGCACCCGGCCCATATCCCTCCAAACCCTTCCTATTCATATACCGATCCAAATGCCTCTAAGTGTTGCAATTGTACCAGCCTCCACATCCTCTGGCGGCTCATTCCATACACATACCACTATGCGTGAAAAAGTTGCCCCTTAGGTATCTTTTATATCTTTCCCCTCTCACCCTAAACCTAGGTCTCTTTGTTCAGCAACACTCCCTAGGACCTTACCATTAAGTGTATAAGTCCTGCTAAGATTTGCATTTATCTGAATTAAACTCCATCTGCCACTTCTTAGCCCATTGGCCCATCTGGTCAAGATCCTGTTGTAATCTGAGGTAACCCTCTTCGCTGTCCACTGCGCCTCCAATTTTGGTGTCATCTGCAAACTTACTAACTGTACCTCATCTGCTCTTATCCAAATCAATAATGTAAATGACAAAACGTAGAGGACCCAGCACCAATCCTTGCAGCACTCCACTAGTCACAGGTCTCCAGTCTGAAAAACAACCCTCCACCACCATCCTCTGTCTTCTACCTTTGAGGCAGTTCTGTATCCAAATGGCTAGTTCTCCCTTTATTCCGTGAGATCTAACTTTGCTAATCAGTCTCCCATAGGGAACCTTGTCGAACGCCTTTACTGAAATCCATATAGACCACATCTACTGCTCTGCCCTCATTAATCCTCTTTGTTACTTCAAAAAACTAAATCAAGTTTCTCACACACAAAGCCATATTGACACTCCCTAATCAGTGCTTACTTTTCCAAATACATGTACATCCTGTCCCTCAGGATTCCCTCCAACAACTTACCCAATGAAGACATCAGGCTCACTGATAGTTCCCGGGCTTGTCCTTACCACCCTTCTTAAACAGTAGCACCACGTAGCCCAACCTCCAGTCTTCCGGCACCTCACCTGTGACTATCGATGATCGAAATATCTCAGCAAGAGGCCCAGCAATCACTTCTTTAGCTTCCCATAGAGTTCTAGGGTACACCTGATCAGGTCCTGGGGATTTATCCACCTTTTATACATTTCAAGACTTCCTCCTCTGTAATATGGACATTTTGCAAGGTGTCACCATCTATTTCCCTGCTGATCTTTGAGGGGCCCTATTCTCTCCCTAGTTATCCTTTTGTCTTTAATATATTTGTAAAAAACACTTTGGATTCTCCTTAATTCTATTTGCCAAAGCTACTTCATGTCCCCTTTTTGCCCTCCTGATTTCCCTCTTAAGACTACTCCTACTGCCTTTATACTTTTCTACAGATTCACTCGATCTATCCTGTCTATACCTCACATATGCTTCCTTATTTTAATTAACCAACCCTCAATTTCTTTAGTCATCCAATTTTCCCTATACCTACCAGCCTTTCCTTTCACCTTAACAGGAATATACTTTCTCTGGATTCTCATTATCTCATTTCTGAAGGCATCCCTTTACTGCAAGTGTCTGCCCCCAATCAGCTTTTGAAAGTTCTTGCCTAATACTGTCAAAATTGGCCTTTTCTCCAATTTAGAACTTCAACTTTTAGATCTGGTCTATCCTTTTCCATCGCTATTTTAAAACGAATGGAATTATGGTGCTCCGTCACCTGCCCTACCTTATTTCCCGAGGATAGGTAAAGTTTTGCACCTTCTCTACTAGGTACATCCACATACTGAATCAGAAACTTTTCTTGTACACCCTTAACAAATTCCTCTCCATTTAAACCCTTAATACTATATGGCAGTCCCAGTCGATGTTTGGAAAGTTAAAATCCCCTACCATAACCACCTTATTATTCTTAGATAGCTGAGATCTCCTTACAAGTTTGTTTTTCAATTTCCCTCTGACTGTTAGGGGGTATATAATACAATCCCAATAAGGTGATCATCCCTCTCTTATTTCTCAGCTCCACCCAAATAACTTCCCTGGATGTATTTCCAGGAATATTCTCCCTCAGCACAGCTGTAATGCTATCCCTTACCCAAAGCTCCACCCCGCCGCCTCTGTTGCCTCCCTGTCTATCCTTCCTGTACATTTGTATCCTGGAACATTTAAGGTGTCAGTCGTGCCCATTCCTGAGTCCTGTTTCTGTAATTGCTATGATATCCCAGTCCCATGTTGCTAACCATGCCCCGAGTTCATCTGCCTTTTCCTGTTAGGCCCCTTGCATTGAAATAAATGCAGTTTAATTTATTAGTTCTACCTTGTTCCTGACTTGCATTTGTCTGTGTTCTCGTCTGTTCCAGCCTCACATTGATCTCTTTTTCCTCACTATCTTCCTGGGTCTCGTCTCTTCTCTCCCCCTCCCTCTCTCCCCCTCCCCCTCCCCCTCCCCCCCTCCCCCTCCCCTCTCTCCCCCCCCCCCCCCCCCCCCCCCACCTCTCTTCTCTCCCCCCCCCCCCCCCCCCCCCCCCCGCAACCTTACTAGCTCAAATCCTCCCAAACAGCTCCAGCAAATTTCCCTGCCAGTATATTAGTCCCCTTCCAATTTTAGGTGCAATCCATCCTTCTTGTACAGGTCACTTCTACCCCAAAAGAGATTCCAATGATCCAGAAATGTGAATCCTTCTCCCATACATCAGCTCCTCAGCCTTGCATTCATCTACTCTATCCTCCTATTCCTGCCCTCACTAGCTTGTAGCACCAGGAATAATTCAGATATTACTACTCTCGAGGACCTCCTTTTTAAATTCCTGCCAAAGTCTCTGTAATCTCCCTTCAGAATCTCAACCTATTCCCTTCCTATGCAGTTGGTTCCAATGTGGACAATGATCTCTTGCTGGCCCCTCTTCCCCCATGAGAGCATTCTGCACCCTCTGAGATATCCTTGACCCTGGCACCAGAGAAGCAACACACCATTCTGATTTTTCATTGTTGACCACAGAAATGTCTCTCTATCTCGAACTAGAGAATCCCCTAACACAGTTGATCTCTTGGAACCCAACATACCCCTTGTTGCATTAGAGCCAGTCTCAATACCAGAAACTTGAGTGTTCGTGCTACATTCCCCTAAGAATCCATCACCCCCCCTACATTTTCCAAAACTGCATACCTGTTTGAAATGGGTATAGCCGCAAAAGACTCCTGCACTAGCTTACCTTTTTTTCTGGAGTTAACCCATCTATGTGACTGTACCTGAGACTCTTTTTGTTTTCTCTCTTTTTTTTCTTTTCCCCCGCCCCCCCACCTTCCCATCACGTCCTGTTGCAGTTGCAAATTCCTCATTGCTTCTAACTGTCTCTCCAACCAATCCATTCGATCTGATAAGATTAGCAACCAACAGCATTTATGGCAGATATAATCTGCAGTAACCCATAAGCTCTCTTTAAACTCCCACATCTGACAAGAAGCACATATCACTCTACTAAAGGCCATTTTTGCTCCTTCACAATCTACAGACACAGAAAATAAGTTGTTTTTTTCTCTACAATCCCCATCACCTATTTTGACAAGATACTAATGACAATGATAAAGGAATACTTAACAGAGAAGTTAGTTAACAAAGGTTGTTCAATTTTGCTAATTCTTGCCCACCTGTAGCTGAGAAATGATCTACTAAAAATTTACCACTAAACTTTGAAATGTATCTGTTCTTTGATATTTTCAATCAAGTAATCCACTACTTATTACCATATTGTCTTTACCACGGTGGAGATAATTATGATTTACTTGAATTCTTACTCTGAAGGAATTGTTTTTGTTTTAAGATCTCAAATCTTTCCTTTGAATGCTCGATTGTGAGAAACTTTCGAACGTGGCTCCAACTCTTTTAGGTTTAAACTTAAGGTGTAAATAATCAGCTATTTTTTTCAATATTCAAACTCAATATTAAGCAGGCAAGAAATTGTAAACATTTTCATTTTTTTTTTTGACGAGGTTGAAGAATCTCTTTCCTAGATAATCCTCTAAGAACGTAGAGTCATAGAGATGTACAGCACGGAAACAGACCCTTCGGTCCAACCCATCCATGCAGACCAGATATCCCAACCCAATCTAGTCCCACTTGCCAGCACCTGGCCTATATCCCTCCAAACCCTTCCTATTCATATAGTACATAGTTATTCAAAACCTTTTTCAACTCCATTTCTAAAAAGGTTGTATTTTTCACTACTAGGAAGTTTAGAGCAATACTGTATAACCGAGATTAGTGTATTTGGAGTGCTGCCAGGAGTATAAGTTGCGTGGTTAAAATTTGAGGAGAATTACATTAACTATTTGTTCCAGGAATATATTTAGATTATTGAAAATAAATTCTGCTTAATCTTCAAGTAGCTGCATGTTGGCAGAATCTCAACACTTTGGTTTGTCACTTTTTGTATTAGTTATAGAAAATGCATTTAGATATACTTCAAATGTAAGCTTCAAATGATTTGATCAGAATTTTTTTGTGGTTTCATATGGAGTGACGTAATTTAAGAACAGTCATTTTCTCAATATGGGAAAGCAATCTGTTTTTCCTGATGCTTTTAATAAAGAAATCTTTAGTTAAGAGCTGGTGTTATTCAAGTATGTTTACAATCTCCATTTTAAAGTGCTTCTAATTGAATATGCAATTCTGTTACCTTCAAATCTACCCTCCTTATCACTAAATCTACTTTGCAGGTACATGGAACCTTCTGGATCAAAACCAATTTATTCACTGGCTAAGTACTGAAGTTTTTGAGCAATTTTTAAAACCTTGCATAAATCATTAGAATCCCTACAGCAAGGAAACAGGCCATTTCACCCATTGAGTCTGCACCGACCCTCCAAAGGACATCCCAGATCTATTCCTGTATCCCTGCATTCCCTTGGCTAACCCATCTACAGGGCAATTTTCACTCCATGTGATGTGACCACTTGCACATTTTTGACTCCTCTTCTGACGTCTTGTTGAATGTGTTACACAAAAACTGAAGCAGCTTTGGCATTGATTCATTTGTTTCTATAGATTTAAAAACATTTTAAAATTAAATGTTTGCATGACACTGAATATATCCAGCACTGAAATCAAAACACGTAGACAAGCTGCTTCCTACACAGGTTAGATTTGTATTGAATATGGTTATCATAACTTCCAAAATCCATCTGACTTTATTGAATAGTCTTCATTCCCATTGACTAGATTAGAGCAGAGGTTTAATAACTTCACTTGGAAGAAATTGAGTACTTATAACTTGAAGCTTTGCTCATTTTCCACGCTAAACAATTTAATGCATTAGTAGCATCAAATGTGAAAGTGACACTTAAAATTTTGTTGTAGAAAATTCTGCTTAGTTTGGTGGAATATTTGCAGTATTTGTTAGTCAAAGGAGTAATCCTTAATAGGGGCAATGCCAAACCACATGGAAAATCATTTGAAAGTAGATAACAGCAGCTGTGCATCATCAGAAAAAGCCTAAGATTCATTAGCTAGTGTAGATGAGATAACTAACTTGTCACGACAACAGTAGAGCTCCATACAATAAGCTTTTCAGAAACAAAGAAATTGAAAACATTCCTATATTCTTGGCATCAGTCCTTATCTCTGGTCACTGGTACAGTTTGTGCAGAATTAAAGCAGCTGCTGCTGAAAGTTATTGGCAAATTAACCCAATAGACCATAAAATGACTGCAGTGTTTTTATAGATAAAGTACTAAACATTTCCTAAAACAAAGTCAGTAATTGTCTTACTTTAAACATATTGGATGTAGTTAACTGCAGGAAAGAACATTAAGGGAGACCTTCCCTAAGTTTTCAATAAGTTTTAGATCATTAGATGCACTTTCAATGTAATTGTATTCATAGTTTTAAATTTAATTCCCCTTCAATGCTACAGCTAACTGATTAACAAAATGCAGAAGAATGTCAAGTGTGCATCAACAAACAGAAAAGGATGTCAATGAAATAAACATTTGCCTATGGAAAATATGTATTTCTGCTTTGTGGCTTAGTTCTGAAAGGTACTGGCTAATATGAACATTGTACTTTTGACTGTGACTTTTCAATTCTGTAAACTAGGCAAAAGAAACTTGTATTTCTATTGTGTTAGACTGCAGGGCTTTTAACTAAATGGACTAGATTTGGGGAAGTGGGGAGGGATGTCTTCCCTGGTTGGGGGACTCTCCACATTAAGGTATGGAATAGGTCAGACACAGTAGTTTTGCCTCCTTCATCTTTATTCCAGACCAAGGAAGAAGAGAGAACAATCGCCCATGTGCACAGAGACATGAGTTCCTAGGAAGATCCCTATTATAACTACCCCTACATAAATAGCCATATTAACTCACCATTCCTTTCACCCTCCAAGCCCCCAGTCTCTTCTTTCAACCCCCCCCCCACCTTCCACCCATTTCTTGCCCTCCTTTATAGACCCTATGTTCCTTGGAGGGGTTATCTTCCAGGGCTTCCCTACAGCACTTCCTGTCATACAATAGGTGATGGTCTCTCCCCTCCAGGGGGTACTTTCTGCAGGTAAAGTCAAACTTGCAGCCCCAGTGCCAACATGGGAGTTGCCACAGATTTCTTTGGTCCAGGATCAACTTGTAATCTGTTTTTGGGCAAGCAATCCATTGCAGTAATTTCTTTTAGTCACTTTCCATATCCCAAACAGGTTCCTTGCTTATGGGTACAAATGAGAATGTCTCCCCTGCATAAATGATGGACCTGGTTGCATCTACCTTGCCTGCAAATCTTGACCCTCCCTTCGGTACCCTGGCTGGAGAGAAGTAGACATGTATCCCTTCTAAGCCTATCATGATGCTTGACAACTCCATTCCATCACCTTACCAGAGGCAAGTGTAGAGGCATGCAGTGTATCAACAGCAGGGCTGGCAAAACAGAGGTACAGATTTAAAGTTTTTTTTTTCAGTCCTTCATCCTTTTCCTCCTCTTGGTCTATCATCCACCATTTGCAGTCACTCGGGTGAATCCAGTGATCCTTTCCTTTAACCTTCACTGCAATGGGGGTTTGGAGTAGCACCTGGAATGGTCCTTTCCAGCGGTGTCCCAGCTTCTGTCTTTCCCAGTCTCTGATTAAGACCTGCTCACCAGTTTCTACTGTGAGTGGAGAGACTTTAGAGACATTGTTAGTTGTTTGAAATAGTGCTGCATTTCATCTCCCATTACATGCAGATAAATCTGGGATGATGGGGCCTGGTTGCCATCCCATGGAGTTTGTCTAGGACAACCATATTATTTCTGCTGAGACCGCTACCAGTTTGGGGAGTAATGCAAGTGTGGTACAGGGCAAGGGGCAGGACTTTTAGCCAGTTCAGTCATGTTTAAATTTGTCCTGCAGAATTCCATTCGCACATTCCATTAACTTTAACCTGACACCAATTGTTAAAGTTAACCTGAGAATGTAACTTTTTTTTTAAAAAGTTGTGATTTACATATGAAAGAAGTGAAACTAATATGGTCATTCTAGCAGATGAGAGATTTAACAAACAATCAAGGTATTTTTCAATGTATAATTTCAGTTACATCACACTGTAAACTTTTGCAATAAATTATGTCTTAGCATGCAGGTAATTTATCTAGACTGATGACAAAGATACAGCAGAACAATCAAAAAAGGCCTCCATGCTGATGATGATGCTATGCTAGTTAGTCAGGTTGTTTCTGTTGCAAAGATTCATGGATTTCCTTTCACATTCCTGTAATTTGTTCCATCCCTGACTATAGACCATCAAGAAAACTATGGTCATCAGACAAGATGCCACATTTCTGCTCTTCTCAAACTAATAATGCTAAGTGATATCCTGCAGGAAGAATTACTGATTGTTTCCTTGTGCCCATGGTGACAGACAATCATCATTTAGTACAGAATGTATCCTCACTTGGGGAATGTATTTCCCATCTTTTTGGTGCACTCAAGAAACATGCTTTGAATAACATCAGATTGACTTAGTAACAAGACATGGATTTAGGAGGCTTGTCTTCACAGCACATTTTTGTATGACTGTAAGGCATTGACTTGCTATCAAGAAAGGAGCTCAGCAACTTCCATTTTCATTTGTGGCATATTGAAAATATTTCATGGAAATATGAAAATCATAAATGCGGCTGTCTTCAAAGCAAAGCTCCCAAGGTACATTGGTATTCATCAGGTTGAAGTTGGCTCTGGCATGTTTAGTTGACCGTCACAATCCTAAGAAATTCCTGTATGGTGAGATTGAGAGCCAGATGACCACTAGGATGTTGACATGGCCAGAAGGCATGATGAAAAATCTCCAAACTATTTTCTTTTCTTTTTAAAATTTTCTTCTCAAAAAGTAGGCAACTTTTACAAAACTCAAAGCCACCAAGCCTAATCATAGTGCCAGAAGCTTTTTTTAAAATAGTTGCATCATAGACAGCATTCTGGATGCATCACAGCTTGGCATGGCAACAGCTCTTCCCAAGACTAAAAGAAACTGCAGGGAGTTGTGAACACAGCCCAGTCCATCTCTCAAACCCGCTTCCTGTCCATTAACTTCAGCTATACTTCCTGCTATCTCCGGAAAGCAACCAATAAATCAAAGACCTCTCCCATCCCAGTTATACTGCCTTTCCCCCCACCTGTCGGGCAGAAGATTGAAAAGTTTGTATGTAGCTTGATTCAATTATCCAAATTTCAGATTATCCGTACAAGATCGCAAGGTCCCAATGCTTGGCTAAACTGTTATCCGGCATTCAATTATCCAAACAAAGTACTCCCTGCCCGTTTCATTCAAATAATCAAGGTTCCCCTAGATACACTTACACTTACAAACAAATTCAAGAACATAATCTTCCTGCGATTTTTGAATGGACCTCTTTAATATTAATATTGATCTCTCTCTCTCTACACCACCTTGGTAGCTGTAATATTGTATATCCTTCACGTTGTTCTGTTACCCTAATGCACTTACATGCTTTACAGGCAGGATTCTGGATTAGTGTGGAGCTGGAAAAGCACAGCAGTTCAGGCAGCGTCCGAGGACCAAGAAAATCGACATTTTGGGCAAAAAGCCCTTCATCAGGAATAGAGGCAGAGTGCCTGAAGGATGGAGAGATAAATGAGAGGAGGGTGGGGGTGGGGAGAAAGTAGCATAGCGTACAATAGGTGAGTGGGGGAGAGGATGAAGGTGATAGGTCAGGGAGGAGGATGGAGTGGATAGGTGGAAAGGAAAATAGGCAGGTAGGACAAGTCATGGGGAGTGTTGACTGGAAGTTTGGAACTGGGGTAAGGTGAGGGAAGGGGAAATGAGGAAACTGGTGAACTTCACAGTGATGCCCTGGGGTTGAAGTGTTCCAAGGTGGAAGGTAAGGCGTTCTTCCTCCAGGCGTCAGGTGGTGAGGGAGTGGCAGTGAAGGAGGCCCAGGACCTCCATGTCCTCGGTGGGAGGGAGAGTTGAAATGTTGGGCCACAGGGCAGTGTGGTTGATTGGTGCGGGTGTCCCGGAGATGTTCCCTAAAGCGCTCTGCTAGGAGGCATCCAGTCTCCACAATGTAGAGGAGACTGCATCGGGAGCAACGGATGCAATAAATGATATTGGTGGATGTGCAGGTAAAACTTTGGATGTGGAAGGCTCCTTTGGGGCCTTGGATGAAGGTGAGGGAGGAGGTGTGGACACAGGTTTTGCAATTCCTGCGGTGGCAGGAGGGGAGGGTGGGTTGTTGGGGGGCGTGGACCTGACCAGGTAGTCACGGAGGGAACAGTTTTTGCGGAAGGTGGAAATGGGTGGGAAGGGAAATATATCCCTGGTGGTGAGGTCCACTTGGAGGTGGTGGTGGAAATGTCATCTGATGATTTGGATTATGCGAACATTGGTGGTTTTGTCCTTGTTACGGTTGGAGGGGTGGGGGCGGAGGTGCGAGATGTGGACGAGATGTGTTGGAGGACCTCTTTAATCACGTGGGAAGGGAAATTGCGGTCTCTAAAGAAGGAGGCCATCTGGTGTGTTCTGTGGTGGAACTGGTCCTCCTGGGAGCAGATACGGCAGAGGAATTGGGAATACGAGATGGCATTTTTGCAGGAGGTAGGGTGGGAAGAGGTGTAATCCAGGTAGCTCTGGGAGTCGGCGGGTTTGTAAAAAAGAAAAAACAATGTCGGTGTCAAATCGGTCGTCATTAATGAAGATTGAGGGGTCCAGGAAGGGGAGGGAGGTGTCGGAAATGGTCCTGGTAAATTTAAGGTCAGGGTGGAATGTGTTGGTGAAGTTGATGAATTGTTCAACCTCCTCGCGGGAGCATGAGGTGGCGCCAATGCAGTCATCAATGTAGCGGAGGAAGAGGTGGGGAGTAGGTCCAGTGTAACTACGGAAGATGGACTGTTCTACGTAGCCAACAAAGAGACTGGCATAGCTGGGGCCCATACGGGTGCCCATGGCTACCCATTTTGGTCTGGAGGAAGTGGGAGGATTCGAAGGAGAAATTAAGGGTGGGGACCAGTTCGGCCAAACGAATGAACGTGTTGGTGGAAGGGTACTGTTGGGGATGTCTGGAGAGGAGGAAACGGAGGGCTTGGAGGCCCTGTTCATGGCGGATGGAGGAGTAGAAGGATTGGATATCCATGGTGAAGATGAGGCATTGGGGGCTGAGAAACAGAAGTCTTGGAGGAGGTCGAGGGCATGAGTGGTGTCTCAAACATATGTGAGGAGTTCCTGGGCTAGTGGGGATAGGACAGTGTTGAGGTAGGTAGAGATGAATTCAGTGGGGCAGGAGCAGCATGCTGAGACAATGGGTCGGCCAGGGTGGTCAGGCTTGTGGATCTTGGGAAGGAGGTAGAACCGGGCAGTACGGGGTTCCCAGACTCAGGTTGGAAGCTGTGGGTGGGAGATCTCTTGAGGCGATGAGGTTCTGTATGGTCTGGGAGATGATGGTTTGGTGATGGGGGGTGGGGTCATGGTCGAGGGGGCAGTAGGAGGGGGTGTCCTCGAGTTGGCATCTGGCATCAGCAGTGCAGAGGTCAGTGCGCCAGACTACCACTGCACCCCCTTTTTATCTGCTGGCTTGATGGTGAGGTCGGGATGGAGCAGAGAGTGTGGAGGGCAGCGTGTTGTGACGGTGAGATGGGAGTGGGGTAGACAGGTTGAGGCAGCTAATGTCCCGGCCGCACCCCCACCCTCCAACCATAACAAGACAACCCCCCCCCGGTGCTCACCTTCCACCCTACCAATGTTCATATAAACCAAATCATCTGGCCACATTTCTGCCACCCCCAAACAGACCCCACCACCAGGGATATATTTCCCTTCCCACCCCTTTCCGTCTCCCACAAAGACCGTTCCCTCTGAGACTATCTGGTCAGGTCCACACACCCCCAACAACCCACCCTCCTGTCCTAGCACCTTCCCCTGCCACTGCAGGAATTGCAAAACCTGCACCCACACCACCTCCCTCATCTCCGTCCAAGGCCCCAAAGGAGCCTTCCACATCCATCAAAGTTTTACGTGCACATCCACCGATATCATTTATTATATCTGCTGCTCCCGATGTCGTCTCCTCTACGTTGGGGAGACTGGATGCCTCCTAGCATAGCGCTTTAGGGAACATCTCTGGGACATCCGCACCAATCAACCACCCTGCCCTGTGGCCCAACATTTCAACTCCCCCTCCCACTCTGCCAAGGGCATGGAGGTCCTGGGCCGCCTCCACTGCCGCTTCCTCACCACCTGATGCATGGAGGAAGAACACTTCCGCCTTCCGCCTTGGAACACTTCAACCCCAGGGCATCAATGTGGACTTCACCAGTTTCCTCATTTCCCCTTCCCCCACCTTACCCCAGTTCCAAGCTTCCAGCTCAACACTGTCCCCATGACTTGTCCTACCTGCCTATCTTCCTTTCCACCTATCCACTCCACCCTCCTCTCTGACCTATCACCTTCATCCCACCCCCATTCACCAATTGTACTCGATGCTACTTTCTCCCCACCCCCCACCCTCCTCTCATTTATCTCTCCAACCTTCAGACACTCTGCCTCTATTCCTGATGAAGGGCTTTTGCCCGAAACTTCGGTTGTCGTGTTCCTCGGATGCTGCCTGAACTGCTGTGCCTTTCCAGCACCACTCTAATCCAGAATCTGGTTTCCAGTATCTGCAGTTATTGTTTTACCTATGCTTTACAGGCAAATCGTGCTATATAAGGCAACACTTTTTCACTGTGTACATCAGTATACCAATAATAAATCAAATCCAATCAAAACTCCTGAACACCATTCTTCCCCACCACCCCGCACCCCATATAGTCATTCCAGCTAAAAGTGACAATTAGGGGGTTGGGGGGGTGTGAACAATCTTTTTTTATTCACTCGTGGGATTTGGATGGTGCTGGCTGGTCAGCATTTATTGTCCATCCCTAGTTGACCTTGAAGTGCTGGTCAGCTACCTTCTGGAACCACAGCTGCCACATGCTGTAGGTTGACCGATAGTGCCCTGAGGGAGGGAATTCCTGGATTCTGACCCATCGCCAATGAAGGGATGGAAATGTATTTCCAAGTCAGAATGGTTGGTAGCTTGAAGGGGAAACTGCAGGTGGTGGTGTTCCCATGTATCTGCTACCCTTGTCCTTCTAGAGGAAAAGATCATGCTTTTGGAAGGAGCTGTCTAAGAATGTTTTGGTACATTTCTGCAGAGCATTTTGTAGGTGGTACATAGTACTGCTGAGCATTGGTGTATAGGAAGTGGATGGTTGTGGACTTGGTGCCAGTCAAGCAATCTCCTTTGTCCTGCATGGTGTCAAGCTGGGTATTGTTGTCGCTGCACTCATCCTGGCAAGTGGGGCGTATTCAATCATACTCCTCACTCGTGCTTTGTAGCTGCTGAAGTTTTGGGCAGTCAAGCGATGAGTTCACAGCAGTATTCCCAGTCTCTCACCTGCTCTTATAGCTGCTGTGGTTTTCGTGGCGAGTCCAGTTGAGCTTCTGGTCAATGGTAATCCCAAGGATATTGACAGCAGTGGATTCAGTGATGGTAACAGAATTGAATGTTAAGAGCTGGTTAGATTGTCTGTTCTTGGAGATTGTCATTGCCTGGCATTTATGTGGGGTGAATATTACTTGCCAGCCCAAGGCTGGACATTATCCAGATCTTATATCAAACATCTCCACTTCTATCCATCTGCTTCCACCCAGCTTTGGACAAGGGGAGGTATCAAAACCCACAATGCTAAAATGAGTATTAATGCTTTTAAAGTTACCTTGTCACCCTGCAGTGACAACTTTTAATGGGGGAAGTAATGCTATACTGCGGTGCCGGCAGAATCTAAAGCATATCATTGAGCATGTTGGAGAGTAAATGCTAGGTAATCCAACAATGGACCGTACCTTCTGTCACTTTGAATATATTATAATAGTATTTGATAACTGCCTAATTGTGCATTTTTTTTGTGTGGCAAGATATTTGAGCAATTGGGTGGCACGGTGGTTAGCACTACTGCCTCAGCGCCAGAGACCCGGGTTCAGTTCCTGCCTCAGGCAACTGTCTGTGTGGAGTTTGCACATTCTCCCTGTGTCTGCGTGGGTTTCATCCGGGTGCTCCGGTTTCCTCCCACAGTCCAAAAATGTGCGGGCTAGGTGAATTTGCCATGCTAAATTGCCCGTAGTGTTAGGTGAAGGGGATAGAGGGAATGGGTCTGGGTGGGTTGCTCTTCGGAGGGTAGGTGTGGACTTGTTGGGCTGAAGGGCCTGTTTCCATACTAAGTAATCTAATCTAATAATCTAATCTACATTGTTGGACAAATGCAAGCATTGCAATTACACTCAAACATTAGGTATAGCTAATTTTGAAGTACAGGTCCTCCACATTAGACCTGGGTTATTGTCCAGGCCTGTAGCCTTTTCTATATCTCGTTGGCTTGACCTTTTCTTGATATCAGTGAATCAAATTGCCTGAAAGCTTGTGATTCTGGTGACTTCAGTGAGGCAGAGATGGATTGTCCTCAAGGCTGAAAATAGCAAACAATCAGCTTTGTCGTTTGTACTGATATGCTGGGCTGTGTGACCATTTAAGGAAAAGAATGTTCAAGAAGCTGCCTCTTCCCTTTAATTATTCTAATCATCCTCCGCCATTTACGACTAATGTGACAGAGCTTTTACTTGATCTGCTTCTGTCTCTTGTCTGGAACTGGAAAAATTCCTCTTTCACTTCCAATTTCTACTTTCCACTGCTCTCCTGCCTTCCCTCCTTCACCTTGTCTTTCTGTCCTTTTCCTTGATTCCACTATTTCCATTTACAAGGTGTTTAATAGTCCCTAATCCCACAGACTCACTCAGCTGCATGAGCGACACTTCCTGTTCGGACTCCATTCCATCTTCCTAATTTTTCTCTCTCCGTTGCAATTCTTCCAATGATGCTGTCTTCCATAGCAGCACTTCAGGTGTGTTTCCTTTCTTTTTCCCTGAACCAAGCATTTCTCCTCAGTTGTGAATAAGAGCTCTAAACAGTGTCCAATCTTTCATAAAGTTCAGCTTTTGCCCTTTCACATCCTATGACCACAATCAGTTACCCTTTTCATAATTTTCCACTACCCTAGTCTTCACATTCAAAAAACTATCCTTCGCCATCACCGCAACACTTTTCATCCCTGTTTACATTCTGGACTGTTTCCTCTGAAATCTACTCCACTCCTCACCCCCAACACATATGCTCCCCTCCCCCTTCTTTTGCCAGTATAATAACTCATACTGCCCTGACAACATTCTGGCAATAATACTGAAGACTTGTGCTCCAGAACTGCCACTTTTACAGCCAAGTTAGTCTATTACAGTTGTGACACTTGCATCTGCCTGACAATGTGGAAAATTGCTGAGGTATATCCTGTACAAAAAAAGGGACAAATCCAACACACTGGCACCACTCCCCACCTCTTCCTCCGCTACATTGATGGCTGCATTGGCGCCACCTCGTGCTCCCGCGAGGAGGTTGAGCAATTCATCAACTTCACCAACACATTCCACCCTGACCTTAAATTTACCTGGACCATCTCTGACACCTCGCTCCCCTTCCTGGACCTCTCCATCTCCATTAGTGACGACCGACTTGACACTGACATTTTTTACAAACCCACCGACTCCCAGAGCTACCTGGATTGCACCTCTTCCCACCCTATCTCTTGCAAAGATGCCATCCCGTTTTCCCAATTTCTCCGCCTCCGCCGTATCTGCTCCCAGGAGGACCAGTTCCACCATAGAACACACCAGATGGCCTCCTTCTTTAGAGACCACAATTTCCCTTTCCAGGTGGTTAAAGATGCCCTCCAACGCATCTCGTCTCGTCCACATCCCGCACCTCCGCCCTCAAACCCCACCCCTCCAACCGTAACAAGGACAGAACGCCCCTGGTGCTCACCTTCCACCCTACAAACCTTTGCATCAACCAAATCATCCGCCGACATTTCCGCCACCTCCAAAAAGACCCCACCACCAGGGATATATTTCCCTCCCCACCCCTTTCCGCCTTCCGCAAAGACCGTTCCCTCCGTGACTACCTGGTCAGGCCCACACCCCCCTACGACCCACCCTCCCATTCTGGCACTTTCCCCTGCCACCGCAGGAACTGTAAAACCTGTGCCCACACCACCTCCCTCACCTCTATCCAAGGCCCTAAAGGAGCCTTCCACATCCATCAAAGTTTCACCTGCACATCCACTAATATCATTTATTGTATCCGTTGCTCCCGATGTGGTCTCCTCTACATTGGGGAGACTGGCCGCCTCCTAGCAGAGCGCTTTAGGGAACATCTCCGAGACACCCGCACCAATCAACCAAACCGCCCCGTGGCCCAACATTTCAACTCCCCCTCCCACTCTGCCGAGGACATGGAGGTCCTGGGCCTCCTTCACCGCCGCTCCCTCTCCACCAGACGCCTGGAGGAAGAATGCCTCATCTTCCGCCTCAGAACACTTCAACCCCAGGGCATCAATGTGGACTTCAACAGCTTCCTCATTTCCCCTTTCCCCTTCCCCCACCTCATCCTAGTTTCAAACTTCCAGCTCAGTAACTGTCTCCTTGACTTGTCCGGACTTGTCTGACCTGCCTATCTTCTTTTCCACCTATCCACTCCACCCTCTCCTCCTTGACCTATCACCTTCATCTCCTCCCCCACTCACCCATTGTACTCTATGCTACTCTCTCCCCACCCCCACCCTCCTCTAGCTTATCTCTCCACGCTTCAGGCTCACTGCCTTTATTCCTGATGAAGGGCTTTTGCCCGAAACGTCGATTTCGCTGCTCGTTGGATGCTGCCTGAACTGCTGTGCTCTTCCAGCACCACTAATCCAGTATTTGGTTTTCAGCATCTGCAGTCATTGTTTTTACTACAACCAATTACCACCCCATCAGGGTATTTTCAATATCAGCAAAGTAATGGAAAGTGTCATCAACAGTGCCATCAAGCAGCATCTGCTCAGCAATAAGGTGCTCACTGACAGGTTCTGTCAGAGCCACTTACTCCTGGTTTATACATGGACAAAAGAGCTGAATTCCCAAAGTGAGGTGAATGAAACAAAGGCAAGAATTCAACAGTTCTAGAAGGTTACAAGGCAGCCCAGAAGGAACTGAAGACTGGACTTAGACTAGAAGGGGGCATGGAAAAGCTTTCATGGGTAGGATTGAGGAAAACCCTAAGGCATTCTAAACTTATGAGGAACAAGAGGATGGCAAGGGTGAGGGTAGAGCCAATCAAGGATAGTGGAGGGAACTTGTGGATGGAGTTGGAAGAGGTAGAGGAATCCTTAATGAATACTTTGCTTCAGTATTCACTACTGAGAGGGACCTTGACATTTGTGAGGACAGCATGAAACAGGTTGTTGATAGATAATGTACTAAAAATTTTGAAAAACATGAGCATAGGTAAATCCCCTGGGCCAGATGGGATATACTCAAGGTTACTAAATAAAGTGAGGGAAGAGATTGCTGTGCCTTTGCGATCTTTGTATGCTCACTGTCCACTCAAGTAGTGCCAGATGATTGGAAGCTGGCAAATGTTATTCCCTTGTTCAAGAAAGGGTTTAGGGATAATCCTGGGAATTACAAACCAGTCAGTCTTACATTTATGTTGGGCAAATTATTGGAGAGGATTCTGAGAGACAGGATTTATAATTACTTGGAAAACCATAGTTTGATTAGAGATAGTCAGCATGGGTTTGTGAGGGGCAGGTCTTGCCTCGCAAGCCTCATTGAATTATTTGAGGATATGACAAAGCACATTGAACGTAGAACAGTGGATGTGGTGTACATGGATATTAGCAAGGCATTTGATAAAGTTCCCTATGGTAGACTCATTCAAAAAGTAAGGAGGCACAGGATACAGGGAAACTTTGGCTGTCTGGATACACAACTAGCTGGCCCATAGAAGGCAGAGGGTGGTAGTAGATGGAAAGTATTCAGCCTGGAACACTATGACCAGTGGTGTTCTGCAAGGATCTGCTCTGGGACCTCTGCTGTGATCCCTGTGGAACACTGCCGGTCACAAGCTTCCAGTCGGGAAAAGCAACCTTCCAACATTACTGTCTCCTCCCGTTAAGCCAATTGTATATCCAGTTGGCGAACACACCCTAAGTCCCATGTGGAGAAAGTGAGGACTGCAGATGCTGGAGATCAGAGTTGAAAAGTGTGGCACTGGAAAAGCACAGCAGGTCAGGTAGCATCCAAGGAACAAGAGAATCGACATTTTGGGCATCAGCCCTTCAGGAATGTCATGAAGGGCTTGTGCCCAAAACACAGACTCTCCTTTTCTTTTTCCAGCACTACACTTTTTGACTGAATCCCATGTGAGCTAACTTTACTAATTAGTCTACCATGCAGAACCTTGTCAAAGGCTTTACTAAAATCCAAATAAACAATGTCTACTGCTCTGCCTTCAATCTCTTGATTTCCTCAAAAAGAAAACCTCAAGTTTGAGAGACATTATTTTCCTCACATCAGGAATGGGCTGATGAAGGACTTTTGCCTGAGATGTCGATTTTCCTGCTCCTCGGATGCTGCCTGACCTGTGCTTTTCCAGCACCACTTTCATCTTAGAAGGATATGGGCCAAGTGCTGGCAAATAGGCCTAGATTAGGTTAGGATATCTGGCCAGAATGGATAGTCGGACTGAAGGGTTTGTTTCTGTGCTGTACATCTTTGACTCTTAAGTGGACAGGTTAGGTCAGGGAGGCACTGGACGTGGGATAAGATTGTGGGTGGAGAAATCTTGAAGCTTGTGAAGTCAATGTTGAGGCCATTCGGCTATAAGGTGAAATGTTAGGTATTATTCCTCCAGTTTACTTTTGGCCTCACTCTGACAGTGGAAGGGGCCAGGGGATGTCGCTAGGGAGTAGGGATTAAAATGAATGGCAATCGAAATGTTGTGTTGTTGAGTGCAGGTGCTCCACAAGTCAGTCCCCGAGTCTGCGTTTGGTTTCCCTGATGTAGAGGAGACCACATCGAGAGCAATGGATCCAATAGATCAGGTTGGATGGAGTTCATGTGAATCTCTGCTAGATCTGGATGGATTGTTCGGGGCCTTGGACAGAGGTGAGAGGAGGTGAAGGAGTAGGTGTTACACCTCTTGTGGTTGCTGGGAAAGATACTGTGTACGGTGGAGAAGTTTGTGGGAGTGTAGAGTTGACGAACGAGTCACAGAATGAACAGTCCCTGCCGAAAACTGACAGGTTAGGAAGGAAATATCATCTTGATGGGGTCTGTAGGTGGTGAAAATGTCTGAGAATGATGCATTGGATTCTGAGGTGGGTGGGATCTTATGTGAGGGCCAAGGGGACTCTATCCTTGTTTGAGGGCAGAAGCGCAGGAAATGCGGTGGAGGGCATCTACACTACCTAAAGTGGGAGGTTATCTGGGATGTCCTGGAGTAGAATGACGACTCCTAGGAGCAGTTGTGGTGTAGATGAAGGAATTGAGTGTATGGGATAGCATTTTTGGAGGATGGTGGGTCAGAGAAGGTGTAGTCCAAGTGTGGGAGCCAGTGGGTTTGAAATGGATGTCAGTGGTGAATGGGTTTCCAGAGATGGAGACGGCGATGTCATGGAAGAGGAGGGAGGTGTTGGATATGGTCCAGGTGAATTTGAGGGTGAGGGAAGTTCATTAACTACTTGAGCTCCTCATGGGAGCAAAAGGCAGCACTAATGCTATCATCAATATAGTAAAGAGATGAGGGATGATGCTGGTGTAGTTGTGGCAGAGCAGGCATAGCTTGAGCTCATGCCAGTCTCTGATCGTTAGTAATTAGCACTTTGTTCCCTTGCCCATCTTTGAATTTGTATTATCCATGGGATTTTGAGTGCTTTTGTTGTTGTTCCATTTCCTCCCTCGGTTGAAGCAAATTGCTCAGACACTGTATAGTTTTACCTCCTTCATCTTTATTCTGGGTCCGGGTGCACAGAGACACGAGTTCACGGTCTTCTCTGGAATTGTAGTTTTGTAATGATTTTATATAGTCACATTATAGTGAGGAGGATCCAGATAAGGCAACATACGTATTGATTGGATGACCTTCACAATCAGTGATGATCAACAGTAAAGATTAAGCCATCTGCTGTTACACAATGTTCTTAACCTTAACTGGGTTTACACAATGAATACTTTTCACCTTGTTGATCTGATATTACATATGGAATGTTTCCAATATTGTTAAATGGCTCTACATAACGAATGCTTTTCCACCTTGTTAACCCATTACCCTTGCCTCCAGCACCCCATTGTTAACTGCAAGTTCTCCTCTGATCTGAGTCGTACTCAGCTGAAACTCTTGTTTCACAAAACTCAAAACTTAACTCTTTCCCAACCTGCTCATTACCCGATACATATTCTCATTGTTTCATTAAATGTTGATTCTAGTAGTCTGTCCAGTTCAGTCTGAACCTAATTTCATAGCATTTGATACAATTGAGTGTCTTGCCAAGCCATTTCAGAAAGCAGATATATCGACCACTTTGCATGAGTATGGAGGTTCCCGTAATGACAGTAAATGTCATTTCTTAAAGGACCAGTGAATAACTTTGAAATCCAGACTGTTTAAAATTCAATCTTGGAGTCAACTGGTGGCAATTTCTGGTAGTTGAAACTGATAGTTGTCCTTTTAAAATATTTTGTCACATTTTGACTTTACTTCATTGCAGGTAAGACCTTCTAATGATAGTGTCTGATAGCTACAGCTAGTTTTTATTGCAGTTGTCAATATAAAAACATGAAACTTTGGAACAAATATGGAATAAGTAATGGAGTCATTATGCAACAGCATTGACTTTGCTTATGTAGATGATCTGGAATATTTAATAGCTGCCTGAATTACTGCAGCAGAATAATAACACCAGCTCAGCCAGATTCTATCCAGTGAGCTTGAGTAATTGTTACGTGCTCGGTTAATGCTATTCTGGTCATTGGAGATATGACATACTATTCAGTAAAATGCACTCAGTAGTGCTACCACTTTATTATTCAAGTTGGTGACCATTGTAAAACCAGTACAAACTCCGAAAAGACTCTGACATCGTTGGTAGTTAGAATCTTATTTGATAGAATAAGTACAGAAAATGAGATGAAGATGATGAAAAAAATAAATTTGCATTCATCTTTGCTTGTCAATACAGTGGTGTTAATAACTTTAGTGTGATTAAGATAGATATTGGTTCTGTGCCTTCAAGGTAATTTATAAAATTCATATTTTCCAATCCAGGTCAGTGACGGATCCTAGGGATGGAAAGAGAGTTGCACTCAAAAAGATGCCCAACGTCTTCCAGAATCTAGTTTCCTGCAAGAGGGTCTTCCGTGAGCTGAAGATGCTCTGCTTTTTCAAACATGATAATGTAAGTGAATTTAAAACTGAATACTAATGGGGTTGGGGAAAACAATTGTGAAAATGTATTCCGTGCATTGGATTGATTTGTTCAGAATCATTTAAGTAGCAAGTCTCTTTGATATCCATTTTGAAATGATTGAACAGCCAAATACTTTTTTTTTTAAAAATTGGGTACATGTTCTTTTATTTTTTTAAATGATTAGATGCATCATTGATTGCCAATGTATGCATTATTTAGTTACATGCAAAAACCAAACTGTGATTCACATCTATTTCTCATTGCAGTCAGGGAAGCTCTATTAATTCTGTGCATTTCCTTTTGAATTTTGTCTTTTTATTCCGTAGACTAGGTTTTAAACAGCTAAAAGATCAATATATAATTTTTCAACTGACAATTCATTTGTTTTTATTGTGATTTTGTCCAGATTTATCATGTAGCCATAAAAAGCAAAAATGTTAGGATTGGTAGCATTTGTGGAAAGAAACTTAATCTTGCTGGTCAATGATCTGTTATCAGTGTAATCATGTTTATATTCTGTGGTATTGATGCCTTTTTAAATTCAATTAATCAAAATTAAATTGTTTGTAGGTACAAAAAAGACCATGTCTGATTACATGTAAGATTGCAATTTTTGAGAAGATTTGTAGTTGTTTGCCTGTCTGTCGGATGTAGTGTTTAAGTCCTTGCAGGGTATTCATTTTGCTGGTTGTTGGCATAGGAGAACTGCAGACCAGTGTTTACAGGAAAGCAACACACAGGCCAGATATTTAACTACCGAAGCAATCATCTCAACACCCAAAAACTGAGCTGCATCAGGACATTATTTAAACGGGCCACAACACACTGCAGCATCCAGGAACAATGAGCAGCAGAAGAAAAATACTTGTACAGCGTATTCAAGATCAGCGGATACCCGATTTAAACACAGTCCGCCGATTCTTAACAAACACAAACAAATAAACTCAGTATGTCCAGAAGCTCTAACCACACGACCATACGTCAAAGATATCTCCGATGACTACCAGACTACTCCAACTCCTTGGCATCATGGTAGCCCACAGACCTACCACCACACTGAAACAGCTACTGATGAAACTAAAGGACCCTATATCGACAACCAGCCAAACAAATGTCATTTACAAAATACCCTGCAAGGACTGTAACAAACACTACATCAGAAAATAGGTAGAAAACTAGCCACCAGGATACACAAACACCAACTAGCCACCAAAAGACATGATGCACTATCACTAGAATCCTTACATACATATGAAGGAGGACCCCACTTCAACTGGGGCAACACATCCATCCTAGGACAGGCTAAACAGAGACACACATGGGAATTCCTAGAGGCCTGGCATTCAAACTGGAACTCCATCAATAAACACATCAGTTTGGACCCCAATTACCAACCTCTGAGAAAAAGAACCAGAAATGATATCACCCACCATAAGAGACTAAGACACAAAGCAGGACAGAACACCAACCCCTCCCCGGATGTTACCTAGCATGGTGACGAAATGTCTGAAAACAAACCTTCCAGCTCAGCAAACAAACTTGGAACATGTAAGATTGCTCTGCATTGCATGAATAAGGATCCTTAACACCACACTGAATCTTCTGTGAAAACCATTCTCTCTTCTAGCACCTGTTATCTTTTGTGGTCTAAGAGAAATGCAAAAGTGAAAGATTTATGCTTGGAGTTTTGGTCTTTAGTCCGTTGCACTCGAAAGTGAATGGCTGAAGTCATTCTTTGAGAATGTTGAAAGTGAAAGTTGTTGAAATCAACCAAAATAAAGTTTATTTCATCAATATTCTTTTATTTATTTGTTGTAGGGGTTACTAGTGACAAGGCATTTTAATGTTTTCTTAGTTACGCGAAGGATAATGGACTTCTTTCCTTGAGCATTGGTGATTACCTTTTATGCTGGACAGCATTCCAATGATGGGGAGTTCCAGGATTTTCAAACATCTATGAAAGAACAAATATTTGAGCATAGTGCTCCCACAACATTATTACTGTTGTCATTCATTGGTGGAGGTCATAGGGATAAGAGGTGCATTAATTGGTGAAATGCTAAAATGCAGCTTGTAGATTATACATAATGATTTCAGTCATGTAAATTAATCATGCAGTGATTTCAGTCATGTAAATGCATGTGCGATGGATGTTAACCTTAAAAGTATTGTAAGAGACAGTGAGGACTGCAGAGCTTTGTGGACCGGGGGCTGAGAGATAAATGGGAGGGTGATGGGGATGGTGGGAGCCAGGGTGCGAATGTAGCTGAGAATGCACTAGGTAGATGAAGGTGGGGGAGAAGGTGATAGGTCAGAGAGGAGGGTGGAGTGGCTTATGCTCAAAATGTCGATTATCCTGCTCCTCGGATGCTGGCTGACCTGTTGTGCTTTTCCAGCACCACACTCTCAACACTTGTACTTGTGTAGGAAATAGAAGAAACTTACTAAGGGGATGTTGAGGCAACTATAGCTGATGAGGGAAGTCAGGAACAGCCATAAAACCAGAAGAAAATACATAGTGTGATGAAGATTAGTAGGAAGCCTTTCAAAACCAGAGGACAACTGAAAAAAAGGAGGGTAGGGAAGATGATGTATAAGAGTAACCTAGCTAATAAAAAAAATTGCAGGTGTTCTATTCAGTTGTATAAAAGGCAACATTGAGTATTGGATCACTGAAAAATGAGCCTGGAGAAGTAGTAATGGGAACAAAGACATGGTGGAAGAAATGAATAAGTAATTTGCATCAGTTTTCAGTGGAAAACAGCAACATAACAAACATTCAAGTGAGTCAGGGAATAGAGGTGAGTATAGTGGCCATCACGAAGGAGATGGCTCTGTGAAAACTGAAATGTCTGTCTGGTCCAAGTGGTTTATCTGCCTTCAGTCTACTCCCCAGAGTTTTGATTGGGATAGCTGTGGAGATCTTAGAGGCACTGGTGATGATCTTTTGGGAATCACTAGAATCAGGGAGGGTTCCAGAGGACTGGAAAATAGCTCCTATGACAGCCATGTGTAAGAAGGAAGGGAGGAAAAAGAAAGGAAACTATTTAATCTGGTTAGCCTGATCTCGGTTCTAAATATTTTAGAGTTCATGATTAAGGATGCAATTGAAGAGTACTTGGGAGTGCATGGTAAAATAAGGCTGAGTCAGCATGACTTCATCAAGATGAAATCGTTCCTGACAAATCTTTGTCTAACTTGTTCGTTACCTCCTCAAAGACAGCCAATGGATGTGATCTAATTTGATTTCCAGAAGGCCCGTGACAAGGTTCTGCACAGGATGCTGCTAAATAAGGTGGAGCTCATGGTATTAGGGGCAGGGTACTAGTATGAAGAGGAGTGGTTGACTGACATAAGGCAGTGTGTGGGGGCAAAGGAGTCGGTGACGACTGGAGTTCTGCGAGGTTGTGTTGAGACCACAACTATTCACATTGTATATTAACAATTTGGACAAGGGAACGGAGGGAATTGTTGCTATCTTTGCAGATGACACAAAGATGGGGGAGCAAGTAGTGTTGAGGAAGTGGTGAGGATGGCGAAGGATGTGAACAGGCAAAGAAGCAACATGTGGAATATAATGTGGGAAAGTGTGAAGTCATGCTCTTTTGTTTGGTAGAATGGAATCATGGTTCATTTTCTAAATGAGGAAAGACTCTAAATCTGAAGCATAAAAGCACTTAGAATCCTGAACTGGGACTCTGGAGGTTAAAATGCAAACTCATTTGGCTGTTAGGCATGCAAATACAATGTTAGCCGTCATCTCCTCAGTGCACTTTTCTCCACTTCACCCGATAGAGGCTGTGCTCCGAAAGCTTGTAAATTCAAATAGACCTGTTGGACTATAATCTGACTTTGTTCACCTCAGTCCAACACTAGCATCTCCATCTCAATATTCATTTCCAGAGGGCTAGAATAGAAGAGCAGAAAAGTACCGCTGAGGCTATGTAAGGTTCTGGTCAGACTCCATTTGGAATATTGTGAGCAGGTTTGGACCCCATATCTAAGGAAGGAATTGCTGCTTTTGGATGGGGTCCAGAGAAGGTTAGTAAGAATAATGCCAGGAATAAAGGGTTTGTCATATGAGGAACAGTTCAGGTTTCTAGACCTGTACTCAATGAAGTTTAGAAGGAGGAGGGGATCTGATTGGGTATCCTGTGTTTCAGAGGCCTGTATAGTGTTATGACACAGGTAAACCCCTCTGCTTAACTTAAAATATATACTTCAACGCAAGGAGTATCAGAAATAAGGTGGGTGAACTTAAGGCGTGGATCGGTACCTGGGACTACTATGTTGTGGCCATCACAGAAACGTGGATAAATGAGGGACAGGAATGGCTGTTGGAGGTTCCTGGTTAAATGTTTCAGTAAGATTAGGGAGGGTGGTAAAAAAGGAGTGGGGGTGGCATTGCTAATTAGAAATGGTATAACGGCTGCAGAAAGGAAGTTTGAGGGGGATCTGCCTCTGGAGGTAGTATGGGCTGAAGTCAGAAATAGGAAAGGTGCAGTCACCTTGTTGGGTGTTTACTATAGGCCCCCCAATAGCAGCAGAGATGTGGAGAAACAGATTGGGAAACAGATTTTGGAAAGGTGCGGAAGCCACAGGGTCGTAGTCATGGGCGACTTCAACTTCCCAAATATTGATTGGAAGCTCTTTAGATCAAGTAGATTGGATGGGGCGGTGTTTGTGCAGTGTGTCCAGGAAGCTTTTCTAACGCAGTATGTAGATTGTCCAACCAGAGGGGAGGCCATATTGGATTTGGTACTCGGTAACGAATCGGGACAAGTGGTGGGCTTGTTAGTGGGTGAACATTTTGGTGATGGTGACCACAATTCTGTGACTTTCACCTTGGTTATGGAGAGAGAGAGGTGCGCACAACAAGGTAGATTTTACAATTGGGGGAAGAGAAATTACGATGCTGTAAGACAGGATTTGAGGAGCATACGTTGGGAGCATAGGCTGTCAGGGAAGGATGTGGTGGGAATGTGGAACTTTTTCAAGGAGCAGATACGACGTGTCCTTGATATGTATGTTCCTATCAGGCAGGAAAGAAATGGTCGTGTGAGGGAGCCTTGGTTGACGAGGGAGGTTGAATGTCTAGTAAAGAGGAAGAAGGAGGCTTACATAAGGTTGAGGAAACAGGGTTCAGACAGAGCAGTGGAGGGATATAGGATAGCCAGAAGGGACCTGAAGAAAGGGATTAGGAGAGCTAAGAGAGGGCATGAAAAATCCTTGGCGGATAGGATCAAGGATAACCCCAAGGCATTTTATGCGTATGTGAGAAACCTGAGAATGACGAGAACGAGGGTAGGTCCGATCAAGGACAGTAGTGGGAGACTGTGTATTGAGTCGGAAGAGATAGGAGAGGTCTTGAACAAGTACTTCTCTTCAGTATTTACGAATGAGAGGAACCATATTGTTGAAGAGGAGAGTGTGAAACGGACTGTTAAGCTAGAAGAGATGCTTGTTAGGAAGGAAGATGTGTTGGACATTTTGAACAACTTGAGGATAGACAAGTCCCCCGGGCCTGACGGGATATATCCTAGGATTATGTGGGAAGCAAGAGAGGAAATTGCAGTACCGTTGGCAATGATCTTCTCGTCTTCACTGGCAATGGGGGTGGTACCAGGGGACTGGAGAGTAGCGAATGTTGTGCCCCTGTTCAAAAAAGGGAATAGGGATAACCCCGGGAATTACAGGCCAGTTAGTCTTACTTCTGTGGTAGGCAAAGTAATGGAAAGGGTACTGAGGGATAGGATTTATGAGTATCTGGAAAGACACTGCTTGATTAGGGACAGCCAGCACGGATTTGTGAAGGGTAGGTCTTGCCTTACAAGTCTTATTGAATTCTTCGAGGAGGTGACCAAGCATGTGGATGAGGGTAGAGCAGTGGATGTAGTGTACATGGATTTTAGTAAGGCATTTGATAAGGTTCCCCATGGTAGGCTTATGCGGAAAGTCAGGAGGCATGGGATAGAGGGAAATTTGGCCAATTGGATAGAAAACTGGCTAACCGGTCGAAGTCAGAGAGTGGTGGTAGATGGTACATATTCAGCCTGGAGCCCAGTTACAAGTGGAGTTCCGCAGGGATCAGTTCTGGGTCCTCTGCTGTTTGTAATTTTTATTAATGACTTAGATGAGGGAGTCGAAGGGTGGGTCAGTAAATTTGCAGATGATACGAAGATAGGTGGAGTTGTGGACAGTGAGGAGGGCATTTGTCGTTTGCGAAGGGACTTAGATATGATGCAGAGCTGGGCTGAGGAGTGGCAGATGGAGTTCAACCCTGCCAAGTGTGAGGTTGTCCATTTTGGAAGAACAAATAAGAATGTGGAATACAGGGTTAATGGTAGGGTTCTTAGTCAGGTGGAGGAACAGAGGGATCTTGGGGTCTATGTACATAGATCTTTGAAAGTTGCCACTCTGGTGGATAGAGTTTGTAAGAAGGCCTATGGAGTATTATCGTTCATTAGCAGAGGGATTGAATTCAAGAGTCGTGAAGTGATGTTGCAGCTGTACAGGACTTTGGTTAGGCCACACTTGGAGTACTGTGTGCAGTTCTGGTCGCCTCACTTCAGGAAAGATGTGGAAGCTTTGGAGAGGGTGCAGAGAAGATTTACCAGGATGTTGCCTGGAATGGAGAATAGGTCGTACGTGGATAGGTTGAGAGTTCTCGGCCTTTTCTCGTTGGAACGGCGAAGGATGAGGGGTGACTTGATAGAGGTTTATAAGATGATCAGAGGAATAGATAGAGTAGACAGTCAGAAACCTTTCCCCCGGGTACAACAGAGTGTTACAAGGGGACATAAATTTAAGATGAAGGGTGGAAGGTATAGGGGAGATGTCAGGGGTGGGTTCTTTACCACTCCCACGGGCAGTGCATTCCATGCCCCCACCACTCTCTGGGTAGAGTCAGAATCATTGGTGACCTTTAAGCGGCATTTGGATAGGTACATGGATGGGTGCTTAATCTAGGTTAGAAGTTTGGCACAACATCGTGGGCCGAAGGGCCTGTTCTGTGCTGTATTGTTCTATGTTCTAAACCAGCAACACACATGATATATCCCATGCAGTAGTCTGTGAAAATTTGAGAAGCCAAAAACTATCCTAAAGTCACTATTTAAAGTAAAATTTCACTGCCCTGTCTTGACTCTTAAGATTTGTGCACCTGAACTCCAAGGTTCTTCTTTTCTGCTGCACTCCTTAAGGGCCTACCATTCACCATGAAACTCCTACCTTGATTTGATGTTCCAAAATGCAAGACCTCACACTTATCTCTATTAAACTCCATTTGCCATTTTTCAGCCCATTTCCCCAGCTGATCAAGGTCCTGCTGCAATTTCTGATAATCTTCACGGCTCACGATACCCCCTATTTTAGTGTCATCTGCAAACTTACTAATCATGCCTTGTACATTCTCATCCAAATCATTGATATAGATAACAAACAGCAATGGGTCCAGCATTGAACCCTGAGGTGCCACTAGCCACAGGCCTCCAGTCCAATAAGCATCCTTCCACTACTACCCTCTGCTTCCTACCAAGAAGGTAATTGTGCATCCAATTTGCCAGGTCCCCCTGGATTCCAAACGATCTAACCTTCTAGAGCAGTCTGCCATGTGGAACCTTATCAAAGGCCTTAATGAAATCCACATAGACTACGTCTACCGCCCTGCCCTCAGCAACTTTCCTGGTCGCTTTATTAAAGAACGCTAACAAAGTTGAGACCTGATCTCCCATGCATAAAGCCATGCTGACTCTTCCTAATCAAGCCCTGTCTTTCCAAATGCATGTATATCTTATCCCTCAGAATCTTCTCAAGTAACTTATCTACCACAGATGTTAGGCTTACTGGTCTATAGTTCCCAGGTTTTGCTTTGCACCTGTTGAATAGGGCACAATATTGGCACAGAATTAGTCCAGTCTTCTAGGACTGATGATGCAAAAATATCAGCCAGGGCCCACACATTTTCTTCAACCTCTTGGTGTTCTTGGATATAATCTGGTCAGGACCAGGAGATTTATCCACCCTCATACATTCTAATACATCCAACACTATTTCTACTGTACTGTCTCCAAGATACGACCACTATCTGCCCAAAGTTCCTGAGTTGATTTGTCTTTGTCCACAGTAAACACAGGAGAAGCAGTCATTGAGGGCCTTGCCTACCTCCTGCAGTTCTACACATGTCCACTTTAGCCCTTGAGGGGTCCTATTCTCTCTAGTTCTTTTTCCTTTATTATACTTAAAGAACCTCTTTGGATTCACCCTAATCTTCTCAGCCGAGGCTATTCTGTGCCCCCTTTTTGCCTTCCTGATTTCCTCTTTCAGTAAACTTCTGTTTCCCCTGTATACCTCAAAGGATTCCTTTGATCCCAGCTGCCTGTACCTGAGCCAGACCTACCCCTCTTTTTCTGGTCAAAATCTCAATAGTTTTTGCAAAAAGCAACAGATGTTGGGCCAGTTGTTGGTTTTGAACCTGTGTTTTTATGCAACATATTAAGGGACATGGGCCAAAGGCAGGTATATGGTGATCTCATTGGTGTCATGACACCAGGTAAAGTCAGGCGAAGCAGCGTTTTGAAAGCTTGTGATCTCAAATAAACCTATTTGACTAAACCTAGTGTCATGTGACTTGTGGTTTTATCCACCCTAGTCCAACGCCAGCCTTTCCACATCATTGGTGGAACAGGCTCGGGGGACTGAGTGGCTTACTCCTATTTCTATCATTTCCCCTCAAATTACCCCCATCCTTGATTGTTGAGATGCCTTCAATACCACAAATACATAATCTATTCACTATAAGTAATAAATTATGACCAAAAATGATCTTTATCAATTTCTGTTGCTATCACAACTGGTCTGTTCAACCTTTGCTGAATGTGCACAACACTGGGCTCAACTGTAGGTCAATACTTTGCCTGTTATGACAAGTCTTTTGATGAAAGCTACCAGTTAAAGTGCTGGAGGACTGCTAATACGTATAGAAAGTGAGGTCAGCATCTTTTAAGGACTTCTGAGATTCTTGGGGTGGATCTTTTGGCTTTTAACAGCTCCTTTTTCATATTCTTGAACTCATTTAATATGCGAGACTGCCATGTAGTAACAATTTCATCAATATTTTGACTTGCGCAGAAGCAGAATTTATCAGTCTTCCATTATCAATTCTTGATTAAATTCAAAGGCACAACACCTTTTTTTTCAATAAAATTGTCATAGACAATGGGCATATGTTAACAACAGAATTCTTTCAAAATTACAGAACCAATTCTGCACAAAAAACAATCATCCTAAACACACCTTGCATAGACAAAGGAGGCCACAACTAATGTATTTCTATTGCATGTACCTGAACCCAAATCACCCAACTTGGTAGTTGTTACCTTCCTTTGACTGGTTTAATTATTTGGTTCAGATTAATTTCTTCACTCTAGATGCCTGCTGTAGCCTGTCTAGTTCTAAAGTACATTGTAATTTGACTTTAACCTTTCATGGCCCAGACTTTACTGTGAGAAGAGTAACCCCATTTACACTGTTACGCTGTCTTAGACTTTCTTTGGGCTTTTGCTCTGGGTTTGTATAGATTAAACACCCAAAGCAGTGCAGTGTCCGCTAAAGGAAACCTTAATCCTTCTGAACAGCTTAAATCACTATCTCCTCAGCCAGTTAGAATTAAGGATCTTTACCGATACTAAGAATCTAAGCCAGGGTGCGTAAGTTGAAGTAGTTAATTCAATGTCGGGTCATGTGCAAAGTAGAAACAAAGATGGTATGGAAAGTGAAGTGCAAATATGTTTTTTTTAATTTTAAAAACATTATGATCCCAATTAATGACAAGTGATATCTCAGAATGAAACCTGACTTGATCGATCCTATATTTCTATAGTTTGTTACTCACTGAAAGTTATCCTTTGACAACAAGACAAAGCTTTATGTAAGAAGATAGTTAAATCTTAACACAAACATAGACAAGATTTCCACTTGTTTCCAAATATTGTCCATTTCAGAGACTGAGAAACATCAGTCCCAACTTCACTGACATTTTCCAGTTTCTCTCTCTTGTAGCTGTTCAGATTTTTCAAAAATAATTCCTTTGAATCTGTTAACATGAACTTTTCTGAACAGAAAGATTTCAACTGATATCTGTTCAAACTCCTGGCTTTGAAGCTTTACGGTTTATAAATCATTTATGCTGAAGTGATTGGCTTCCCTGAACTGAACTGGAAAGATCCTCTGTTTTCCTTCTTGGAGAAACTAGTCCAAATTCAGAACTGAACTGAGTTCTTTTGAGTAAAGCTTTGAACCTTCTATTCTGAAGTCAAAACTGAATTAATTGTTTTAGTGTTTTTTTTTAAATCTCAATGGTCTAAACATTTCATCCACTTAACACTACACAGATACTTCCAGGCTTTGACTGTAATTCTATTGCACCTTTAGAAATGTAAATCAGTCCAAATGACTTTGATTCTCAAAACCCTTTACTAGAATCCATTTGCCTCTATTTTAAAACAAAATCCCAAAGAATTTTAAAAATACGTATTTGTATAGATACACTTTGTACATATTTTGCTGCATTTTCTAAAATCTTCAATAATTGAAAGCTGGAGGGCTGCCATTCCAAATTCATAAATAAATTTTCACTGGTGGAGAGGTTGATCAACAATAGTTTTTAAGACTTACAAATTATTTTCACTGGAATGGATAATCTTTAAATATATCTGGAAAGTTTATGGTATCAATCATGTAAGACCTGCTGTTTTGTCCGTTCGTATTTTGACATTGTATGTCTTAAGGTATTATTCCTGATGAAGGGCTTTTGCTCGAAACGTCGATTTCGCTGCTCTTTGGATGCTGCCTGAACTGCTGTGCTCTTCCAGCACCACTAATCCAGTATTGTATGTCTTAACCAGAGTGTATTATCGCAAAGCTTCTGGAGGAATGAGGCATGTCTCATGGCCTCTTCTTGATTTATTAACTACGTTTGTCAAAAGCTGTTGTGCCTTACTGTAGACAGCAAGCACTGATAATTCCTATTTGTCATTACAAAATCCAGGCCAATGTCTGTATTAGTTAATCAGTTTCAGCATAGGGAGCAAGTATTTGTTGTGATTGTGTTTGTGAATTGCATGGGAAAGTGTTCTGAAAGTGAAATGCATCCAAACTTTTTTTTTTAAAAGAGTTTCCAATCCTAACCGATATAAAAATTGTATAAATATTTGATAAATTATAAATCTGAATTGTTGAAATGTATCCAAATTTTATAAACCTTTCATCGATGTCATTGTACACCTTTTTTATTGGTGAACAGATTTTAAGATGCAAAGAGCACTTAGAAGTTGGGCAGTTCATAGGTTCATAAGATATAGGAGCAGAGTTAGGCCATTCGGTCCATTGAGTCTGCTCTGCCATTTGATCATGGTTGATATGCTCCTCACCTCCATTCTCCTGCCTTCTCCCCATAGCCCGTCAACCAATTAAAAATCTATCTAACTCTTAAATTTACTCTCTCTCCCAGCGTCCACTGCACTTTGGGGTAGCAAATTCCACAGATTCACAACCCTTTGGGAGAAGTAGTTTCTCAACGCTGCTTTAAATTTTACTATCGCTCATCCTAAGATGATGACCTCTTATGCTAGAGTGCTCCACAAGAGGAGGCATTCGCTCCATGTCTATTTTATCTGTACCTTTTTTATCTTGAATACCTCAATTTGACCTCCCTCATTTTTCTAAATTCCAGAGAGTGTAGGCCTAAATTATTCAATATCTCTTCTTACGACAAATCCCTCATCTCTGGGATCAATCGAGAGAACATGCCTCCAATGCACACTATCTTTCCTCAAATAAGGGGGCCAAAGCTGCGCACGATATACCACGATATTGTTGTAACAATACTTCCTTACCTTTTTTATATTCTATCCCTTTAGTTATAAAAGCCAACATTCCATTCACTTTCTTTATGATATGTTGTACCTGCATGTTGTTTTCTGTGACTCGTGAATGAGGATACCCATGTTCCTCTATACCATGTCTCCCCATTTAGATAATAGGTTGCCTTTCCAGTCTTTCCAACTGAAATGCATGGCTTTACATTTATCTACAGTAACCTCTGCATCTGCCACATTTTGGCCCACTGTCCTAACTTTTCATATCCGTATGTAAGGTTCTTATTTCCTCAATGCAATTTACTGTCCTGCCTATTTTTGTTATCTGCAAATTTGGCTGTATAGCCTTCTATCCCTGTATCCAAATCGTTCATGTAGATTGTAAATAGCTGGTTATTAATAGAATAATTGTAGCTGTAGCAGTTGCAGATTCATAGCCTAGAGATCTTTAGTTCAAGAATGTAACCGGTTAATCTTGCATTACTAAAACCTCAGTTGTCATTAACTGTAATAGTCAACGGCACAAGTTTTAAGCTTGAATGTGAGAGTTAACAGCCATTGCCTTTCGTTAAAGCTGTTTTCAAAACATTGAAATGACTGAAGTTATATACATAAAGGCTTTCAATATCGCTAAAAGTAATTCTCTGATTTGTGAATTCAGTTTTTAGATGCTTTTAAATATTTTATTTTCAACAGTACTGATGGCACCTGAAAGCAAGTCATAGAACACCACCTAAAGCGGATGTCTGAAACAGCTGTGACATAGATCTAGAATTGATCGTTGTGCTCCAATATTCTGAAAAATAATTTAGTCTTGATAGTTTATTTGCAGTTTTAGTTTTGTTCTGAATCTCTATAGCACTAGATTGATATAAAGCAACTGTTATAAAGTCCTAACTCTCAATTTACCTCAATATTGATTAGCCAAGTAAGAATTTTTTTAGGGTATTCAAGCTATTGAAAAATGTCATATACACTGATGTCTGATAGCAACAATTTAAGGTTCCCTAATTTCTTCTGTAGCGAAGTACTTAAAAAAAAATCTCTAATCTTGGACTGAATCAAGCCAAACCAAGAACTGCAAGGACAATATGAAACTTCTAATTTTGGTACTTTCAAATAGTGCAGTGAAGGTAACAAGTTTCCTTTTGGATCCAATTTGAAAATGGGTTTTAAAAAAGTACCTAACTTTGATTCTGACAGTTTTGATTAATAGTGGGGGAAAAAAACATGTACTATTGTAATCACAACCTGACACTTGAATGATTGAAATATTTGGTATTTATGTGCTGCCTTGGTATGGGATGCAAATTTAGATTTTTGCAGAAATGATTGTTGCACACCAACATTGATGAGCAGAGTGCTTTCCTCTCCCTGTTGTGATCAGTCCAGAGGTCATTACTATCATATTATTATGCTGTTATGCCATGATTTATTTGAATGTAACCATCTTGTTCTAATTTAAGCTTGCCAGATTTTAAAAGTGAAGCTTGAGTTTTGTAAGCTCTTTTGGCATGACTTAGCATCTGCCCTGCCTAACTGTTTGTTTATAATTGGATCTACCAAATTTTTACCACCTATAATTTCAGCATCTAAGAGACCATTTATCTTTTTATTTTTATTCACTTGTTGAGAAACCTTCAGGTTCCCAAATATAGTCAGTTTGCAAAATATTAAAATAAAGACCAAAAAAAGTGTGTACTTTATTAATTATAGTTGCCATCACAATTGGTTCATTTGTCCTATGTTAAACATGCATCACAAAAGAAAACTGAAGTCCGATGTGTAGTATGAAGCAAGCACAACACCAGGTCCAATTGTGGTGCCCCTGTAAGTCTGTGCTTTATCTGCTATGAAAAATGTTTTGACAAAAATTGCTAATTCACAAAATACTGGAGGGTAGCTACTACCTATGAAAACTGGTGTTAGAATATTTTTCTTGAGATTTTCTCAGCCTACTTTCTGATTTTTGGGGCTACCATTTGAAAAAGAAGCCTTTTAAAAACTATTCTCTCAATTCATTTAATAGTGGGGGCTGTCATGTAGTAACAGTATCAAAAGTATTTGGACTTGCACAGAAGCAGAATTCATCAATATCAAGTCTTGATTAAAAAAGGCCACAACTCAAACATGAATTTCTTTGACATAGCTATGTAAATTGGCATAGGCAGCAGACATAAGTTAACAATAAAACTTTTTCAAAATTACAGACAATTCTGCACAAAAAAGCTATTATCCTAAACGCACCTTCCAAATACAAAGGAGGGCACAGCTAATATGTTAGCACTGATCTGGTAGCAATTGCTTTCGCTTGATAAATTGAATCAAAGAATTAAAATTAATTTCTTCTCTAGATGAGTGCTTCTGAAAAACTAGGGATTGAACCGGAGTCCTTTTAGCCTGTCTAGGACTAAAATAAATTGTAATTCATCTTTAATCTTTCATGATTAATGGTCCAGATTTTGCAATCAGAAGAGCAGAACCACTTCATACCTTTAGATTTTTGCTATTGTTCGCTTAATGAACACTAATTTCATTTTCTGTTTTGTTTCAGGTGCTTTCTGCGCTTGATATACTCCAACCTCCACACATTGACTATTTTGAAGAAATGTATCCTACCAGTCAAATTTAATATGTTAAATTGCTGTAAGTTTTTTAGATAGTTGTCTTAAATATAGCTAGAATTTTGTTGGAAAACATTTCTTGAAAACTGAAGTTTTCTATTTGAGTGCCATAATGCAAAATATTTTTTCTGATCACTTGCTGATGACTATATTGTTTCATAATTAATACCAGCAGTGGGAAGAAGCCAAAAGACTTGATAAACTAATAATTTCCACTTGTGCTGTTTAATCACATTTGTGAACACCTTGGATTGTGATTTAATACTTTATGCAGAGGCAGGTAACCTAATATGTTTTGGTGGGGCAGTGTATCTGGTATATTTTTTAACCTTTAACATCTTATCCAATTTAGAAAAGTTTTGGTTACAAAACAAATGAGTTCAAAATGTTCAACTCCAGAAAGAGAATTTCTCCCTGGATATGGGTACTTAAAGTATATTATCTGGAGCTTAACAAGCCCACCTAACCTCTTAATGTGTACTAATCTTCTGATTATCATAGGCAAGTCTTCTGATATTGATTTTTGTATGATGTTGTAACATTCCAATGATTTTACCACTTAAATGCCAGAGTAGAAGTATATAATCATCATTGTTTAAAGTTGAGATCATTCCCTATGAGAAGGAATTGTGGAAAGTTATAAAAAATGAACTTTGAGAATTGTGAAATGTAAAACTCAGCTGCAAAATAGAGATGGCAGTTTAAGATGCCAGAGTATATGATCAGTGAGATTACAGCATGCATTATTCCTTTTAAAATGGAGGTATGATGTAACTATTTTTAATAATTAATTACTTTGTTTTAAATATAGCCAACACATACCATGTCTGTGTGGCAATCATGCGGTTTATAATTGTGAAGAATGTTTTGGTTCCCTCCCCATTCCACCCTCTGACTACTGAAAATAAAATCAAATACTTCAGTACTTTTTAAAGAAGATAGTTGCTCATTTTGTAGTGCAATCTGTGTAGGACCAAAGTAAACAGCAGAAAGTTTAATCAAAATGTAAAATAAACAATTACACAAATTGTTAGGGCTCATGTGACAGTGGTAGTATCCCTTTCTGTAGGCCAGAAGGCCTGGATTCAAGACAAACCTGTTTCAGAAATGGCTGGTTTTTAAAAAAATCTGTAAAATGTCATTAGTGTTCCACAAGTTATCACTATGCTGTTGGCCAAGCAGAGAATTTAAATTTCTTATGAATCTGGAATCATTCAGTATGAAGGACACTTTTATACTATGCATTGTCTGAACAAAATGTCACTAGTGAAGGTGTTCCACGCTGACTATTTTGCTGGTACAATTGACACTTGACCATCAAAATCAAGATGTTAAAAATCACACAACAACAGGTTATAGTCCAACAGGTTTATTTGGAAGCACTAGCTTTTGAAGTGCTGTACATATGTAAATCTGGGATTTACATATGAAGGAACCGAAACTAACATGATCATTCTAAAAGATGAAAGACTCGAGCTAAATTAATTTAATATTACATTCCATGACACTGCAATCCTGTTGCTATAAATTCTGTTGTATGATTCTGCTCCACAACCACCTGAAGAAGAAGCAGCGCTTCAAAAGCCAGTGCTTCCAAATAAACCTGTTGGACTGTAACCTGTTGTTGTGATTTTTAACTTTGTCCACCCCAGTCCAGCACTGGCACCTCCAAATTAAAATCACAATGAGCTTGTTTGTTATCAAAATCCCAAAACGCTGTATATTGCAACTATTTTCACTCCCTTCGTGTGGCACAAAAGACATCAAGGCTGAGTGCATTCAAATGATGACTGTGGCAAATTAGTCTTGTATTCAGTTGTTTCAATGTAATATTTGTTGTAAACAAACTTTGAGATTTGGAAGTGAAGAACTGAAGTTGGAAACAGAGGGCTTCCCATATAAAAATGCAGCTATTAACACAATTTAGCCACTCAGCAGTATTGCACTACTTCTGAGAAAAACAGCCTAGTCATATTTACACAGTTCTCATTATTTTTATCCTCTTCTTTCACCTACCTATTCAATCTAGTCTTAAATGAAGAGGAAAGACTGAAATACTTAGATGCTTAAGGTGGCTGTTTCCTGGAAACTCCAATATTATGTGAACTGACACAATGTAAAGCACTATCTGAAGCTTATACCTTCTGGAACCAGAGCCAGTTTTGAGGAAGTCACTGGGGTCAAAGATGACGACAACTCCCCACAGATGCTGCCAGACTGGAGTTACTCCAATTTGTTTTTGTGTGGTTTATCAACATTTGACACTTTTTAACATTTGAAAACATTCATCACATGCTGTGCCTGTGTGAATAACTGGTATTATACCTGTTACGATTGATTCATAAAATGTACTTATGGATTGCATTTTAAAATATAACTTGGTTTGCTGAATTGCTGATGGGTTGTCAACATTATTTGGGCTATTTAGAAGAATAGAAAATAATGAAAGTTTTGTTGGGAACCAGGAAGAATGGAATGTGGAGAGGAAGTAAGCACTGAGGAAAGGTGGGAGCTTAAATTGGCAGTGTTAATGCAATTGTGTGAGAAGAGAAATGTTGGGGTATGATACAAGGGATGGCAAATGTAACTGGAGGATTGTTAGAAATTACAGGATGTAAAGCTTACCAGTGGGGGAAAACAGCAGAGACTGTTGTGGTCTAGAGTCTTGTGTACTGAGCTCAGAGTTTGAAGAGGAGGGCTGAAAGCATGCTTATTTGTGTAGTAGTAGGAGAGCATATATGCCATTCACTTGAATGCTGTGCCCTTTACTTCCATCCTTTTTATTTTTTAATGAAATATGAATCACGGGAAGGCCAATGTTTGTTGCCCATCCTCAATTGCCCTTCATGCACCGTGCAAAATCACTGCAGTCCATTTGGTGTTGGTATACTCCATGTCCTGTTGACGGCAGTGCCATATTTTTAACCCCATGGACAAGGAAGAGCAACAATGTATTTTCAAGTCAGAATGGTATATGCATTGACTTCCCTTGTATCTGATTCTTTTATCCTTGGCAAAGGTCATGGTTTTTGTAGGTGCTGGTGCATTTGCCTTGGTAATTTGCTGTTGTGAAATGGGGTATTTGTTGCCATTGTTTGCCAGTAGTGGGGGGAGAGTGTGTGTTTAAGTTGATGGTTTTGTTTGAGAAATGATGTCTCAGTAACTTGAGGTTTTTGAAGAAGTGACAAAAGATGATTGAAGGCAGAGTAGTATGATCTTCAGCAAAACATTCAACAATGTTTGGCATGATGAACTATTTAGTGATTCCTATATTTTTCTGTCACAGGTGAACTTGGAATTTTGGGCGTTTTGTTTTTGCCCTAACGTTAATAAATGCTTTTGAACAATTGAAGCCTAAACACATTCTGAAGGGATACCAACAGTAACCTCTAATCCATGATCTCTCTTTACCTTCACTTTCAACAGCTTTAACTTTAGCTTTCATGGGGGACTTTAAGTGCTGCCTTAAAGACCATGTAAATAGCATCCACACACTACATTTCCTTGTCTGCTATTTTAATCATAAAATTCAGTCAGGCTTGACTAACTTTTTACAAATCCACCATCCTCTGATCGAAATATTTTCAAGATGTTCAGGTAGCAATCCTTAATTATTGCCCTAAGCAGTTTACTAGCAAAGAATATTAGGTTAGCTGGTGTAAAATACTCCTTGCTTCCTCTCCTGGCACTAACAGTGGATAAACTGAGTTTCTGAAGGCCCTCAAAAATGATGGTATTATCACATTGTAAACACTTGTGCTTTGTGTTCATTTTTTAAAAAGAAAGTTGGATCTTGAGTACAAATCAGTAATGCTGCCTGTACATAAGATGATTCATGTCTGTTTTGAGAAGAGAAGTGTCAAAGAAAGCTCGAACAAGGTTAATCACCCAGGATCTGAGAAAGGAGCAGCACAAGACACAGGTTAACCATGCAGTAATCCAATTGGAAGCTCATACTTGGATTGAAAATACCAATTTAGTGAGTTGAAACAAGGAAGATTTGCCTAACTTGCACTAGAGGAAGAATTTGAGAAAGAGCATTTCCTGGTAGAATTTCAAAGTCAATTCTGTGATTAAAAATTCCCAAGCTGATTTGATCTTTTTGTCATATGGACTGAGATAGTTAAAAGTATTGTTTTGTATGCAATCCAGGCAAATCATAATATAAGTACATTAGGGTAATAGAACAGAATGTAAAATACAGTGTTAAGCAGAATAAACTGAAAAAGGAAAGTAAAAGTAAGAAAAAGTCAACTCAAAGATGGTTTTCAGTTAATTGTGCTTTTAGTGTGTTCTTAAAGTCAAGATGTCTTAATATGAAATCTTTCAAGACTGGGGGATGTTTTTAAGGTTAGAGGAGAAAGATTTAAAAAAGACGGGCAGTATTTAAAAAGTAGTTCGTGGGTGAGATGAACGTCTGGGGCAGTGGTGGATGAGGGTACAGTTGCAATGTTTAAAAGACATTTGGGTAAGTACATGAATGAAGTTTTTGAAGGGATTTGGTCTAAGTGCAGGTAGGGGTAGGTGGGGCATATGGTCAGCATGGACTGATTAGACATGAAGGATCTGTTTCCATCTTGTATGACTCTATAACACTGCCAGTATGCAGACATGGGCACCAATGTGTTGAATCTCTTTTACTGTGATTTTTATAATGTATTCTAGCAAAAAATAATGGTACTGTAACTTCACACAACTACACGATGTTTTTGAAAGTAAATACTTGCGATTTTAGCGACCAGAGGTCTCAAGGTATTTATGGCACTTAAGAGTCATAGACTTGTATAGTACGGGAACAGACCCTTCGGCCCAACTTGTCCAAAGACCTAATGATTTGTTGTGCCTGAGGCCATACGTTAGGCAGTAGATACTTACTGTTGGTGCGAGCAATTTGCCATTACCAAGGTGAATTTTTCAGTGAATAGCAATTGTTGCTTCTAATGTTTCAACCCTTTAAGTGGCTCTATATGCATTCATATTTGCATGTGATTTGAATGTTTGTGACCACTGACCTCCCAGTTTTCACATCAGCAATTCAAACACTATTGTTGATGTATACTTGCAGTCTGACATTCAGCTATTTGCTACTTTAAATTAGGTTCCAAATTAGTTGGCCAATACTTAAGAATTTTAGCTCTGTCAAGTGCTATCTCTGAAACATTCATTTTGAGTCTAATCGCAGCAAAAAAAAGTGGCAGTTAAATTTTCTGTTTCAACCATTGGAAGAAATCGAGCCCATTTCCAGATTGTATTGTATTGACAGAATGGTGTACTAGATTTTAAAGTACAAGACATCATCTCAAATTGCTTAATAGTTTGTGCTTAATATTGATGACTAGATATTGAAAGATTGCTTAATAGGGAAAGCACATGGCCCAGAGAATAGTAGTATTGTTTGGTAGATACCAAACTAGATTACTGGAAATTGAGGGGAGTGTCTAAAAGTGTCTAGTAGGAAGTGTGGATAAATTAGTACAACAAAAACACAATGTCTAGATTAGAGTGGTGCTGGAAAAGCACAGCAGGTCAGGCAGCATCCGAGGAGCAGCAAAATCGGTGTTTCAGGCAAAAGCCCTTCATCAGGAATAAAGGACCCAATGCCTGCTAACATTTCATTGTTGAAGGTAAACCGTTGTGCACAGATTGTAATTTTGGGGGGTGGGAAACACTTTTCTCTTAGTTGTTCGAGGTATTAACTTGAATGAGATTGTTAATACGATTCAGAAATTGACCAAAATAAACAGCTATATCCAGACACTTGAACTTGACACTGGAATACAATAGATCAAGTGAACTTTTGATGTTAAAGTAGAAAATTTGTAACTTGAATGTTTGAAGCAGTGATCTTTATTCCTTTTTTTTTTTTGCAAGTTTTTAAATGCATTTTAATATGTTGGAACTTTCTGCTTGCTAGCTTTTATTCTCTCTTCTCTCTTCCCTCTACTCCCCCTTTACAGTGCTACAGGTAATTAGGCAACCTGCTCCAAGACTTGGCAGATATAGATCATTATGACATGGCTCGTCTGTTTTCTCATCCTTGGCAATGGGAAAGAGACTGTAGTCCAAGGAGCCTGAATTTATCAACAGCTGATGGCAAGCAAAAAGTACGCACATGTTGCGGTAGTTTTTTTTGTTAGCGCCCTATTTCTAAAATGCATTGTGGGATAATATCAGTTGGTGTTTTGCATGGAGTTTTTGAGGTCCCTTGTTTTTGCAATTTGCAATAGTTGAATGTCTTCAAAAGTAAGCTATATTAAACTAATTTACTTCACAACTAAAATTGCATACACTAATTTTGTATTGTACTATGTTAATACAGTTGAATTGTTGCACAGCTGAGGACAAATCAAATGCAAGTTAAAATGCATTGTATTGTAGAAGGAGAATTTGTGTACAAATGGATGTCATACTTGGTTCAGTGGTTAGCACTGCTGCCTCACAGCGCCAGGGAGTCTGGTTCAATTCCCATCTCTGGTGACTGTGTGGAGTTTGCACATTTTCCCCGTGTCTACATGGGTTTCCTCGGGATGCTCTGGTTTCCTCCCACAGTCCAAAGATGTACAGGTCAGGTGAATTGGCCATGCTAAATTGCCCACAGTGTTAGGTGCATTAGTCAGAGGGAAATGGATGGGTTACTCTTCAGAGGGTCAGTGTAAGCTTGTTGGGCCAAATGACCTGTTTCCACTCTGTAGAGAATCTAATCTAAAAAAACTAGTATCTTTGATACACAACTGTTCAAATAAATATTGACACCTAGAGGCACTAATAGCCTAGTTGTTGGCATTTGTGTATCTATTTAAAAGACGGTTTGAACTATAAACTCAAAACTGTCTTGAATAAAGTAGGCATGAAGGCCCTAGAAGCTGAGTGTTAGACTTTCGCAAATTCTTTTTGAAATCAAATGTGTACAAATCTAACTATTGCATTCCCAGCAACCCCACTGGCCTGGCCAACAAGTCTCATTCCTGATGAATGGGGCTTATGCCTAAAATATCGATTTCTCCTCCTTGGATGCTGCCTGACCTTATTTTTCCAGCAGCGCCTCTATCTACTCCAATCTGCAGTCCTCATTTTCTCAGTGTACAAATATTATCTTGGATTAATAACTAACTAAAGCAGAGAGGAGCATAAATAAACATAATGGAGTATGTGGACATTAATTCACGGTGCTTAGCAAGTGTCACTGCAACTGTTTAAGTTCATTAATATCAGCTCCACACCTGTTCCTGGGGCAGTCTTTGAGAGATCGACAGAATCTAAAGACAATGATTACAATTTTGTAGCTTTTCATCCTGGACTCATTAGGATATTTTGGTTCCTAAATGAACTTTGGTAGAGGTCTTGCCAGAGAAAGTGTGCACCAGTTTGATCGTTTACTGCCAGGCTTTGTTTAAATTTTCAACCAAGCAAGTTGACTCTGGCAAAAGCATTGCCTTGAGAATTGATGGCTATCACTATCTTGTGTTCCACAGATGCAGTATGTGACTCTGTTCTTGCTGTCTGCAAATTGGTGTATAAAAACATGTAGCTTCCAATATACACAGTTGCACCAAGTTGTATACCCAACTAACAAACCTAAATTTGTTGTCAGCTTATTCTTTGCACAGTCTGAATTATCCAGCAAACCGTGTCCACTTGGGAATCCCGTCTAGCGTTGGAAACAGAGTATTGCAAGCATGGGCAGATTGCATATTGTCACTACCTTTTTGCAAAGCACTGAAGAAATGTGCTGTTGGATGCAATACAGTAATCTTTGGTACATGATGCATACCTGGCAACTTATTGGCATGAAATTCATATACTGTACAATACTTATTTGTGTGATGGACTCAAACTCATTTTGGCTTGACGGCAGCATCTTGTTGATGATGAATGCATTGTGTACTACAGATGAACGGCATGAAGCAGGGAGTTTTGTGGTGTTCAAACTTTTGAGACACGAATTACCCTAACAGCCAATTTAATGTTGCATTGAAAATGGATTGTACCTGTATAGTTGTGTCAAAAACTGAGACATTAGTTATTAAACCACCAAGAAAAAGCCTGACTCTTTTTAGGTAAATGCAATTATTTTTACTAGTTTGAAGTGAACTTTTTCAAAATACACAATCTGATGGAAAGTTTTACTGACAATAACTGCCCCTTTTTGAAAATTTTAAGCTAAGGTTCCTTTGCTCACAGGTTAAAGGAGTACTTGAACAGTGTTTAAAGATTACCAAAGAAATCTATTAAATATTACTATGTATTTATTCGTTTAAATTAAATTTTACCCTAAAGTAGTGCAGTTTTGAGGCTTTTAAATGCGTTTGAAATGCGAGTGCATTAATCTGCAATACAAAGAAAGAAGATCTGTTCAAAATGTTGAAAACCAACGTCCGGTCTAGCCAGTCTCATTATAGAAGGTTTATGGCTAGTGAATTCAAGCACGAAGTTGGAAGCACAAGCCAACCCTGGCTCTTATCCCAACCTTCAGACTTCCATTAAATTATCCAGCGGCCTAAGTAGGCACCTTGAATCTCATGTCAAGAGTTTGTTAGTGTGTCGCGGTTTCATCATGACATCATGGGTAGTGCAAGTGTCTTTCAGCCTTAATTTAAGTATTGTCATGACAGTTAGTTGGAGGATCAATGATATTATATGCTAAGAATAGAAATTTTTAAAACTTTGAATCTGTGGCAAAGAAAATTTAACAGTTGTTTGAGATTCTCATTTCATGCTTTTTAAAAATTGCTAGATGAATGGCTTAAGATTTGAACATGTTGAAATTATTCCAATGTATAACTTTCAAAAATGTGACTTGCTAAATTCAGTACATGTTGCAAAGTTTTCTACCTGGGTATGATTGTAACAATTATGAGCAGACATGCTAAGTTCACAGATCAATTTGGGAACTTGTTCAACTGGGCTGCAATGCTTGTGAGTTTGCCTTGTAATTTATGCATTTGGAATGTACAGCAGCGTGAAAGGTAAACTTTATTCTGTGATAATGCATATGAGGGGCTGTGTGGATAACCTCATGGAGCTGTGAACTGGAAAAAGAATATCCCTCCGAACAACTAGCTTTGACAGCAAGCGTTAGCCATGGCTGCTTACTATTTTAGTTACTGAGCCATAAAAAAAATCATGTCATGGTGAGCTTGGTTTGGAAGACCATTTGTTGCAAAAAAAAACGGTCCAGTAGCATTGGCAAAATCAGATTATCCAGAATTATAAAGGTGACTTATGAACATCAGAAGCTACAGAACTAATAGTTGGTATTACAATTTTTCACTATTGTGTTTTTGTCGTGTTTTATAACAACTTGTTTTTAAACTAAGTTAAAATCAGATTAGCAAATAACCAACTCTACAGCAGCATTGAGATTTACTGTTCTGCCAGTTACTTCAATTATGAAGTAAAAACAAATGGCCTCTGTTTTGAAGTTGGCATATAAAATACTGTCTATAATGAGGCTTCATTTTGGATGTTGTGATAAATACACATGTAAAAGGGCCTTTTATGCAATTTAAATGTAACTTTGGGCAAATGGCTGCCTCCTTGTACTACCAGTTCTGTGAAATAATTTATATTTTGAGTTATTTGTGACTTGTTTTTCTTTTAGCCTGAAGTTGAGTCTTTAAACAGAATTTTCACATTCCTCACTTAGACATTGACTCATTGCATATGAGCTTGTTTCAAATTGACATATGTCACACACTAGCTAATTTATATGATCACTTGTTTCAAAAGCATTTCCCTTTTTCTCAGCAGCTGTCCATTTAAAACAAAAATAATTAAAAACTGGTGGATCTCCTATCTTCACGGATAAATATTTTTGCTTCGATCAGTATTTAAACCTGTTGAGTAATGTCACCTTTTGAATTCTACAGAGCTGCTTTAAAATGCAGTTTTCTGCTGATAGTTGATTTTTTTTTTCTGCAAATGACTATTTGCAAATAAAAGTATTTCTATAAGCACGAAAGTTTGGCAATGTGCTGACGTTTCTGTTATATTTTTCGAATCAAAGGATTCTAATTAAATCTGGATTCCATTGAAGATTCTCCAAATAATAAATGATTTTAATTTGTTTTATAAATCCTGGTTTCCTTGGGATATGACGTATGTTAGTTTTCTTTGAGTTTAGGACTTCATGTGCGAATATAATTTTTAATGGCTTTCCATTTACCCTTTATGCCAACCTAAAAATGCATGTTAAAGTTATCGACCATAAAAGACGGCAAACTCATTTCCATTTCAGCTGACATCCACATGCACACCTTCCCATAAGAATCCCCAGTTTGTTTATTTTAATTAACTTGGCTGAAAGAACTGGCCAGAGATGGAGAATCATACTTGGAACCTCTAAGCTGATTGGAACATCGGGTGTGCATTTAACTATTGAACCTTTTAAGAACTGGCAGTTTTTTTCCAAAATGTTGTATTAAAATACAATAAAATTAGAGATTTTATCTAAATTGTCTTTTTGGAGAATTGTTAGAAAATTATTAAACCCAAACCCATGCTGCAGTTAAGCAAAATGAATAATCCGTGATATTGCTGGTATAACTAAAGGAAGTTTTCCCACTTATTAGCCTGGTTTCATAAGATTAAAACCTCTGAGGATTTAAAAGTATATATTTTGATGTAAATATTTATCAATATTAACTATTCTGTAAGTCAGAATTAAACTGAAAACAGACTATTGTAACATCTTGTGCTTCATATTGTATTTATTGCTGTAAAGCGCATTGTAATATTCTGATGTCAAAAGTGCTGTCTTTATTCCAACTTGGTCTGCTAAACTTTGATCTCTAGTAACAGTAACTAAAGTACTCGAATTGCAGCTACAATGGGATTGATTTCTGCAACTAGTGTTTTCTCCTTGACTTTCTTTCCCCTTCCTCAGCTATGTTGTCACAGAGCTAATGCAAAGTGACCTTCACAAGATCATCGTGTCTCCACAACCATTGAGTTCAGATCATGTCAAAGTTTTCCTGTACCAGATTTTGAGAGGTGGGTAAAACATTCAGTACCACATAAAACTTGTATCAGAATTTATTCTCATTGTAAATCTTAATATTACGTATGTAGTAACCCATGTGGAAGTGTTGACCTTCCTACCTGATTCCAAAGGTTTGGACTTCAAGACCTAAACCAGCACTTCAGCACAATCTAGGCGGATATTCCAGTTCCGAGCCAAGGGAGTACTGCACTGTTCGTCTTTTTAGATGAGGTATTCTTTCGGTTCTTTGGGGATTTCTGTCTGGTTCTGGATATAGGTTTGCTCGCTGAGCTGGAAAGTTCATTTTCAGACGTTTCGCCACCATACTAGGTAGCATCTTCAGTCAGCCTCCGGACAAAGGTTTCGTCTGGAGGCTGACTGAAGATGTTACCTAATATGGTGACGAAACTCTGAAAATGAACCTTCCACCGCGGCAAGCAAACCTACATCCAGAACCTCAATCTGAGCTACAAATCTTCTCAAAACCTGCTAAGTTCTGCCTGGTGGTGTGGCCCATTTTTTTATTCATTAGCTGATATCACTAATATTATCTGTTCATCTATATTGCTTTGTGGTATCTTGCTGTGTACAAATTCACTGCTGTGTAATCATACATTGTATTCAAAATATTGTCACATTTAATGGAAGCATTTGAGGACATTGTGGGGTTGTTGGATGCAGTATATAAATAGATTTAACTTTTAGTATTTCCAGTGCTGGAATAAATGGAAAATCACTAGAATAATACCATTGGAGAAAATTGGAAAATCCATAATGGTGCAGTGCACATCTCAACTGTTATGGTGCAGGACATGTTTCTATATGCAGGACATATGCTATATGTTATTTTGTGGTGAAGCGTTACTATGCCATCTTATTGACATACTTTAGTAATGTTGACAAAGACCAAAGATGATACTTGTCTGGTGGAGGAATGCAATCCAAGAAATCCAAATAGAGAGTTAGGGAGTGAAAAAATAAATTACTATCTGGTTTCTCCCTTTAATATAATTCTGTTTAGAGAATGAGGTCCAGGGCACCTCTCCTTGTGTATATGGTACATATTTGAAGACTGAATTCTTTATGTTGGAGTAATTGTATGTAGGAGTAACTTGCATAAGTGCATATATGTGTAGTGTTGGAACTGTTATATGTTTCCACTACTGGATTCTTACACGTGCTAAAATCATTCATGATAATCACATCTGAGATCAGTTGTTAGTTTTTCCAGCCAAAAGCAGCACATGCTGGTCATTTCAGCCTTTTTGGCAAAGCTGTAACTAGTAGTCTAAGACACCTTGAGCAGGAAGACATTGCAGCTTTCTGTTAAAGAGAAAAAAATTCTAAACAAAGTAGGAAAGAAAAAAATGCAAGTTGATGTGAGGGATTGCAGTTGAAGTAAGGCTTTAAGGGACCTTTTGAAGGTTGGAAAGACTGGAAATGGGGAGCTCTTATTCTAAAATACTGTTTATAGTTTAGATTTGGGAAATGACTCTCCATAGGTCATTTCCCAAATCTAATCCCACTTTTCTTGAAACTCTGAATCCCTCCAGTCGGGTTTCTGCCCTGCCAAGGCACTGAAACAACTCTGACAAGTAACATCCTATGCAACTGTAACAAAGATAATATTGCTCTGCTGTCCTCTTTGGCCAGTATGAAGGCCTTGACACTTAGAGTCCTAGAGTCATAGTCATAGAGATGTACAGCATAGAAACAGACCCAAACAGTCCATGCAGATCAGATATCCCAACTCAATCTAGTCCCACCTGGCCCATATCCCTCCAAACCCTTCCTATTCATATACCCATCCAAATGCCTCTTAAATGTTGCAATTGTACCAGCCTCCGCCACTTCCTCTGGCAGCTCATTCCATACACATATCACCCTCTGTGTGAAAATGTTGCCCTGTAGGTCTCTTTTTTTTTATATATCTTTTCCCCCCCTCACCCTAAACCTATGCCCTCTAGTTCTGGACTCCCTGCCCCTCATAATGGGGGCACGGTGGCACAGTGGTTAGCACTGCTGCCTCACAGCGCCTGAGACCCGGGTTCAATTCCCGCCTCAGGCGACTGACTGTGTGGAGTTTGCACGTTCTCCCCGTGTCTGCGTGGGTTTCCTCCGGGTGCTCCGGTTTCCTCCCACAGTCCAAAGATGTGCAGGCCAGGTGAATTGGCCATGCTAAATTGCCCATAGTGTTAGGTAAGGGGTAAAATGTAGATGTAGGGGTATGGGTGGGTTACGCTTCGGCGGGGCGGTGTGGACTTGTTGGGCCGAAGGGCCTGTTTCCACACTGTAAGTAATCTAATCTAATCTAATAATTTTGTAAGCCTCTATAAGGTCACCCCTCAGCCTCCAGGAAAAAGAGCCCTAGCCTGTTCAGCCTCTCCCTATAGCTCAAATCCCCCAACCCTGGCAACATCTTTGTAAATCTTTTCTGAACCTTTTCAAGTTTCACAACATCGTTCCAATAGGAAGGAGACCAGAATTGCATGCAATATTCCAGCAGTGGTCTAACCAGTGTTCCGTACAGCCGCAACATGACCTCCCAACTTCTGTACTCAATACTCTGATCAACAAAGGAAATCATACCAAATGCTGCCTTCACTATCCTATCTACCTGCAACTCCACTTTCAAGGAGCTATGAACCTGCACTCCAAGGTATCTTTGTTCAGCAACACACCCTAGGACCTTGCCATTAAGTGTATAAGTCCTGCTAAGATTTGCTTTCCCAAAATGCAGCACCTTGCATTTATCTGAATTGAACTCCATCTGCCACTTCTCAGCCCATTGGCCCATCTGGTCAAGATCCTGTTGTAATCTGAGGTATTCTTCTTCACTGTCCACTACATCTCTAATTTTGGTGTCATCTGCAAGCTTACTAACTGTACCTCTTCTGCTTGTTTCCAAATCATTTATGTAAATGACAAAAATTAGAGGACCCAGCACAGATCCTTGTGGCACTCCACTGGTCACAGGCCTCCAGTCTGAAAAACAACCCTCCACCACCACCCTGTGTCTTCTACCTTTGAGCCAGTTCTGTATCCAAATGGCTAGTTCTCCCTGTATCAATGAGATCTAACCTTGCTAATCAGTCCCCATGGGGAACCTTGTCGAACGCCTTACTGAAGTCCATATAGACCACATCTACCACTGTCCTCATCAGTCCTCTTTGTTACTTTCTCAAAAAACTCAATCAAGTTTGTGAGACATGATTTCCCACGCACAGTCATGTTGATCATCCCTAATCAGTTGTTGTCTTTCCAAATACATGTACATCTTGTCCCTCAGGATTCCCTCCAACAACCTGCCCACCACTGACGTCAGGCTTACTGGTCTATAGTTCCCTGGCTTGTCCTTACCACCCTTAAACAGTGGCACCACGTTAGTCTTCTGGTACGTCACCTGTGACTATCGATGATACAAATATCTCAGCAAGTGGCCCAGCAATGACTTCCTTAGCTTCTGGCAGAGTTCTAAGGTACACCTGATCAGGTCCTGGGGACTTATCCACCTTTACCCATTTCAAGACATCCAGCACTTCCTCCTCTGTAATATGATTAGACTACCCTCTTCCACTTCCACCTTTGGCATGCATGTGGGTGGGACTGTGCTCATGTTCTGTTCTGTTTTCTAATCATAAGGAGAGAATTGCTTGCAATAGGTTCTCTTCTAGTTCCCATACTGCTATCTCTGATATTCCCCCAAATATCTCTCCCTGGCCCCCTTTTTATGCGTGCTGTCCCTCAGTGACATAAGCCAAAGACAAGGATTAGTTTTCACATGTATATTGATGACACTTGACTCTACCTCACTATCACTCTTTCTAATTGGACTGTTATCAGTTTGCTTATCTGACATCCAGTATTGGTTGGCTATTCAGTTATGTATTGAAAGACTGAAGGCATTTTCAGGCCTCATCCCAACCTCCCATTTCTTAGATACTGACTCCGTTGTAAGGGAGACAAATGTAGATTAAGCCTCTTTGTTTGTAGCATTGGTGCCACATTTGAATCCTAGATGAGATTCTGATCTTTTGCACCATCACAAGCTATCTGATTTTCCCCTCCATAGTGTTGCTTAACCTGTTTTAGCTGATGCTGCTGAAGCTCTTGTTCATTAAGTTGTTATTCCAGACTTGATTATTTGAACATTTAGCAAGCATCTCTTATTCTAATCTCCATAAACTTGCTGACCTTGTGTTGTTTGAACAGAGCCAAAATGTTAGAGTTTGAGTCGTACAGCACTTTGACCCAATTCATCCATGCCACCAAGTTTCCTAAACTGAACTAGTCCTGTTTGATATCTCTCCAAACCTTTCCTTACCGTGTCCCTGTCCAAATGTCTTTTAGATATTCTAATTGTACCCACCTCTACCACTTCCTCTGGCAGCTTGGTCCATATATACACCACCCTCTCTGAAAAAGTTGCCCCTTGGATCACTTCTAAATCTTGCTCCCCCTCACCTTAAACCTTTTGCCTCGAGTTTTGGGCTTCCTGTCCTGAGGAAAAGACTTAAGCCTCTCTAAGTTCACCCCTCAGCCTCCTGTGCCCCAACCTCTACTTATAACTCCAAATATGGCCTTATCAATATTTTATACAGCTGTAACATGTCCATATTCCTCTTCTGAAGAGGAGTCACTGGACATGTAATGTTCACTCTGCTTTCTCTCCACAGATGTTGCCAGATCTGCTGAGTTTTTCCTGCAATTTCTACTTTGGTCCCAACTTGTGTACTGAACACTGAACAATTTGGCAAACGTGCCAAGCTCCACCTACACCACCCTTGTTTACCTGTGGCACTACTTTCAAGGAACAGTGTATCTGCACCACTAGAGGTTTGTGTTCAACAACACTCCCCCAGGGCCTTACCATTAACGCTAAGTTCTGCCTTGTTTTGTCTTACCAAAATGCAACACCTTGCATTTATCTGAATTAAATTCCACTTGATATTCCTCAGCCCACTGGCCCAGTTGATCAAAATCCCATTTGTAGTTCTAGTTAACCTTCATTAGATACCACTAATTTTGGTGTCATCCACAAACTTATTAAACTAACTAAGTTTTTCGTCTTCCCTTGTTACCTGCTGTGCTCTTGTCTGCCTTGTCTATTCAACTTGCTCGCTTTAACTTCTGTACCAGCCTCAACCTTCTCTCTTGCCTTGCTACTGCCTAGGGTCCCCCCAAGATTATTTAAACCTTTCCAAGTAGCCCTAACAAATCTCCCTGTCAGGATATTAATTTCCCTCCAGTTTGGTTGCAACCCATCCCTTTTACACAAGTAACCTCCAACCCTGGAGAAAGTGAGGACTATAGATGGTGGAGATCAGTCAAGTAAAGGGGTGCTGGAAAAGCACAGCAGATCATGGAGCATCTGCGGAGCAGGCCAATCTAAGTTTCGGGCATAAGCCCTTCATCAGGAAGGGCTGACTCATCATTTCCTGATGACTGGCTTATACTCAATGTCGATTCTCCTGTTTCTCGGATGCTGTCTGGCCTGCTGTGTTTTTCCAGCACCACACTCATATCTCACCTGTACCCCAGAAGAGATCCCAGTGATCCAAAAATCATCTGAATCCCTTCAACTTCTCAGCCATGCATTCATTTGCCCTATCCTCCTGTTCCTACTCTCTAGCACATGGCATCAGAAGTAATCCAAGGATATACTACCCTATAGGTCCTGCTTTTTAACCTCCTGCCTAACTCCCTATATTTAGTGCAGGACCTCATCCTATTTTCTACCTATGTTATTGGTACCAATGTGTGCAATGACATCCGGTTGCTCGCGCAGCTCTTTGAGAATTTGCTGCAATTATTCCAAGATATCTTTGATGCTGGCACCAGGAAGGTAACACACTGTCCTTGAATCTCGCTCGCGGCCGCAGAAATTCCTGCCTGTGCCCCTGACTAGAGTCCCCTAGCACAATTGCTCGCTTGGACTTTGCCGTACCCTGTTTTACAACATAACCAGTCATGATGCCAAAACCCTGACTGCTGCTGCTATTTTTCCCCTGAGACTATCCCCCACACTTGCTCAATAGATCTAATCGGCAGCACCTCGACCATAAATCAGCCCCTTGAAAAAACTGTACCACTGTACCTTGCTTTACTCCTTTTAAGAAGCCACTTAGTAACTGCCTCTTTGACCAGACTTTTTGTCATCTGACCTAATGTATCCTTTTGTGGCTTGGTGTCATTCTTCATTTAACAATGCCCCCTTCAGGAACCTTGAGAAATTCCATTTTATTACATAATTTAAATAAAAATAAATGTATTCCTTTAGCCAAAATGCATTTTCGGATGCTAGGTGATTGCCACAGTAAAACAAATTGATAGAGATTTGAAAGGAAGGATGAAAATGTATAGATTGAGTCACTGGTGTCCTTTGAGATAATAGAGGTTAAAAAATATAGGGTAATGCTGATGTGGCTTCAAAGCTAAGCTATGGGTTATGGATGAGTTGAACTTAAGAGCTGAAGGAGTAAGTGAGGACTGTACATGTTGAAAAGTGTGGAGCTGGAAAAGCATACCAGCTCAGGCAGCTTCCAAGGAGCAGGCGAGTTGACATTTTGGACATGAGCCTTTCATCGTTCCTGATGTCGACTCCCCGGCTTCTCTGATGCTGCCTGACTTGTGCTTTTCCAGCACCACACTTTTCGGCCTTGTTAAAAGCTGAAGTTTGGTGAGAGCCAAGAAGAATGATATGATGGCTTGAACTTGGATTGCAGCAGCATTGGGTAAGGGGTAAGTTGCAAGTTGTAGGTGGCTAAATTTAGTATGGTGAAAGAATAATACCTCGAATGTAAGGACAAGCTGGTGTTTATGGTCAAGTATTGTCCATGATCTATCTAGGTTTAAATTAAATCTACTGTGTCTTGCCATGTTGCATCAAAATACTGAAGTTCATATTAAAGAAAAATCTTAGATTTTTCAGCAACAATTAATGTAGTCTTCTAATACCACATGATTGCCCTCAGGCTGCATATTGAACAGCTTCACAATCTAGAACTGGTCTCCTGCCTTAAAATGTAAAAACTAACATTAATCAATGTACTTTATCACTTTGAAACAAAATGTTGCATTTATGTAGTATGATCTGAGGATATCCCATTGGCACTTTGCAGCCAATGAAATATTTTTGAAGTGTAGTCAGTGATGTAATAGTTAGAAAGAAGTGGTCCACATGTACACCACACATCACTCTGAACAGCATTGTGCTAAAGACCAGATAATCAACATCAGAAAAAGTGCTTATGGGATAATTGTTGGCCAAGAGACTAGGGATAAATCCCTGGTCCCCTTCAAAGTTGTTCCAAGGTATCTTTTCTATCCCAAGCTGGTGGATAGAGCCTCCATTTAACATTTCATTTGAAAGACTTGCCTTTGACAAGTACTGGAATGTCAACCTAGATTTTGCACTTGTTGGTCGAAGGCTGCATTAACTAACCCCAGTGATGCATGGCTTTAAAGTCGCATGTGCACATACAAATGGTGAGGGTGGATGTGGCCCAGGGAAGGAGAGATCAGGAGCCAGGAACAGAGAAGGAGACAGAGGGCCTGTGTCCTAATTGTTGAGACCCCACCCCCACCCCCGTCCCAAACTCTTGTGCTGTACTTGTCATCTTGGCTATTGGGCCCTCTGTCCCTCCTCACTCAGGAAACCCTATCATAGAAGAAGCTTGTGAAGCATGTGCCCATCTCCTGTTGAGTCTGTCAAGAAAGAGAATTTTAGTATGTGCTCAGCGCTGTCAGTTCAAATCAGTGAATGGGCAACCAGTGAAGTACTTGGGTGTAACTGCAAAATAAGGAAAAGTACTAACTAAGAGAATAAAATTGTAATGTGAATGTGATAGTATCACATTTCAAGACCAAGTTGTGAATTAAAAAAGAACCAAAGTCATCTGAAATGAAACATAATAGTGGAAAATCACAGGAGGGCACAGGTAACTGAAAGAATAAGAAGCAGATCATATCTCAGGATACACTTGAAATGCTAACCTTTCTTTTCAAAACACTTGCAATTTTTTATGCCCAGTGAAAGAAAGGAATATACTGTAGTGGTTTTTGTGACCTCAAGACCACTAGAGATTTTTTTTAGGTGAATATAGTTTGACAAATGTTTAATTTTAAATATTTGTATAGTTTTAAATATTTAATTACTTTTAATCTTAGGGCTGAAGTATCTGCATTCAGCTGGCATTTTACACAGAGATATCAAACCAGGGAACCTGCTTGTGAACAGCAACTGTGTCCTTAAGGTTAGTTTTATCTACATTACTACAGTATTAACTAAAATTGTGCACCAGTAAGAGCTAATGAGCTAATTAAAGTAAGTGTTTGATTTCATTTATAGGGTGAAGTATATTCCTTTCTGTATGCCCAAATATTGCTGCTTAGTATAGAATTACTGATGCAACTTTCAGTAAAATCAAGTAAGGCACAACATACTGGAACGATATTACAGCATGGTTAATACATAAAGCAAACCAAATAATTTAAGATTACTGTAAGACATCACTGTAAATATCACTTATTGCAATATTTTTGATTTACAAACGAATGTTGCTTTTTAATTATCCCAGATTTTGTGGATCAGTACACAACTTCACAATTCATTTGGTAGTAATGTACAAATTAAGACCTTAGTCTCAAAGGCATTTATTTCAATTACAAACTCTTAAATTGGCCAAAAATAATTGTTAGCTTGACTTGGAAAATCTCTTGGCACAAGTCCCCACATTGATCAATGGATTGAGTGGAACCAAGATGATCCAGCTTTAGGCCTTAAATTAGCCTTTCTTGCTCTATGAACCTACTTCAGTTGATCTTGGCCTCTTCAGGTAGGGAGGTCAACATTGGTACTGCCTTGTTGCGACTGCTCAGTAATCGATCTATGCTAATATCTCACAAGGCACGCCAAGACTGGAGTGAATAATGATCATTTTTTTATTCTTGAGGGTGATTAGTACCATGCCTAGGGAAGGAGACAAAATTGGAAAGGATACCTGTTTTCCAATGGAGGAAAAAAAGCTGTGATACGGATGCCTTTTAAAGTTTATTTTGTCAATGTTCTCCAATTTAGAGATAAAAATGGGTGATGAGCTGACTGTTATATGCTTTCCTGCTATAAATTACACTTGCATTAACTGGAGCTCAACTTCAAGTACTATCCTAGCAGCACGTCGACATGTGGCAGTGTAGATTCCAAACACGAGGAATCTAGCATCTACAACATTGATCAAAGCCTCAACTCTGAACCTGTTTTGTTAAATACATTGCCTCAATAACGGATTAATTGACTATTTAAGTTGTCAGTTCTACATAAACTAAATAAAAAGATGTAGAGAAGCAAAACTGCATGGAAATTCAGTGTAAATTCTTGATTAGTTCTATTGGATTTTACTTCCCAGAAATACTGTGATAGTGATACAGTAAAGGAGAGAAGTATTCTAAATTGAGTTCAGGGGAATTTTCTACAGAATATGCCGAGTCCAACAAGAAAGGAGACACTTGAATAAAGGCAAAACACTGCTGGTACTGGAAATATGAATGCTGGAGAAACTGAGCAATTCTGGTAGTTTCTGTGGAGAAATCAAAAAGATGCACTGTTGGACCTGGTTCTAGGAAATGTGATATACCAAGAAGATAGATTGTCATTGGAGGAGCAACTAGGAGACGTTATGATCATATATCATGAGGTTTAGGATGACTGTCAAAGGATAGTGGGCAATCTAGAGTAAGAGTAGTCAACTGGGAGAGATCCAGCTTCAATCGGGCAAGTACAGAGCTGGACTGAACAAATTGAGCTAAAGATTGGCAGCTAAAACTGTAGCTGAACAATGGACTACCTTCAAAAAAAAGAATTGTTTTGACACAGTTAAGGTATGTCCTCAAAAAGGAGAAGATGGCAAATAAATCCAGAGACTCTGGATGAAAAGTATAGAAATTGTTTTTGATGGGAATCAGCTAGAAAATCCAATTGAAAACAAAGCTGAATGCCAAAGTTCAGAAGTGGTCAAAAAACAAATGAGAAATAAGGATTGAGGAAAAAACTGGCAGCCAACAAAAAATATCTAGAGTCTTCTGTGGGTGCTATGTAATAAGAGTATAAAAAGGAAATCGGCTGATTAGATACCAAAATAAAGGATTTAATTATGGAAACAGGCTGTTTGGCTGAGATGTTCAATTACTCAATTAATACTTTTGTCATCTTGGCAAGAACAGTTTGCAGTCATAAGAAGGGTTCAAAATTTATGCAGTGGTGGTATTGCATAAGCTGTATTGGAAATTGGCAAGGCACCAGCACCATGAGAAGCTGCCATAGTAACTGGTGGAGGCATGTACAATTACAACGTATAAAAATAATTTGGATGGGTATTTGAATAGCAAGGGTTTAGAGTGGGCCAAGTGCTAGCACATGGGACTTGGACAGATTAGGATATCTGGTCGGCGTGGACCAAAGGGTCTGTTTCTGTGCATCCAAGGATCTCAAAAGAAGTGAGAATGGAATTTGTGGAGGCATTGGCCATTACCTTTGTCTTCTCTAGATTTGGGAAAGATGCTAAAGAACTGGAGACTTGCAAAATTTCTGCCCTCTTTCAAAAGATGCTTGAAAGAATGACCCCAGTACTTACAGGTCAGTCAGTCTAACTTCAGTGGTGGGAGAGTTTCTAGAGAAGTTTATTCAGGATTGAATTAAGTCACTTGGAAAAATGTGGGTTGGTTAGGAACAGCCAGTATGGACAAAAGAGAAATACTCTTTGACTAACTTGCTGGGAGGGTTGGTTGAATTAAGGGTTGATGAGAGAATGCTGTTGAGGTGAAGTACAGGGACTTTCAAAAGACATTTATAGTGCCATGTAACAGACTTGTGAGCAAAGTTGTAGCTTATGGGATACAATGGACAGCAACAGTGATACAGAATAACAGAGTAATAGAAAACAAAAGGTTAATGAATATTTTCAGATTACAGACAAGGTTTTTTTTTGTGGGGTTCCCTGGAGTCAGCCCCTCCTTTTTTTTTACTAATGTTATTGCTCTTGATGTACAGGATACAGTTTCAAAGTTTGCCGATGATACAAAGCTAGGAAACATTGTAAACTGAGGAGGAGGACAGGGTAAAACTTCAAATTGGAATGGGCAGATAAGTAGCAAATGGTGTGGTTCTAAAGGAAGTGCAGAAGCAGAGGAGTCTGTATGTATGTACATAAAGATGACTGGATAGGTGGAGTGTGTAATTCATAAACAACACAGTACTCTTGACTTTGTTACTTGAGGCATAGAGCAAGGAGATGATGCTGAATTTGTATGAGTTGGTAATTGGACCTCAGATTGTTTACTGCATACAGTTGTGAGCATCACACTTTAAGAATGTGTACAAATCGGAAAGTGTTCAGAAGAGCTTTATAACAATAGTTCTGGGTGTAGGAAATTATAGTTGCAAAGATAGTTTGGAGAAGTTGGGAAGCCTCTCTTTGCAAAGGAAAAAGCCAAAAGGAGACTTGACCCAGACTCAAAGGATCAAGAACGACAGATTCAGTGACTTGTGAAAGAAGCTAATGCAATGTGCAAAATCTTTTCATGAAGTGAATGGATCGAGTCTGGAATGCAGCATCTGCCATTGTGTTGGAGATGGGTTCAGTCACATTTATGTGCTCATTAGATTGTTTCTATTCGAACAACTTTAATGCTGTTGGGGGGGAAAAGATAGGAGATTTGTAATAAGGCATAATTCTCAATGAGAACCAGTGTGAACGTGATGGACTGAACTGTTGCCTTCTGTACCAGTTCTGTGACATCTCCAAGCAATCTCCAAAGCACAGGTAGGGTGGTAGAAAGAGGTAGGGAATGTAAATAATGCTTAACGACTTGGCTGTTGCTATTTGGTCAAATATACGATAATAATAAGTAAGCTTTCTTAAAATTAGTTTAGAGTAAGTGACTATTAATTCTTTGATTAAAGTGAGAATCATCGATGTCAATTATCATGTAAAAATCACCTTTCCCCGCAGATTACATGCGATGCAATTGAAAGGTAGTTGCTTACCCCTAAAGGATCAGCCATTCATAATTAGTTGGTTTTGGAGTTTGAAATCGCCAAATGGCACTAGTTGTACGAACAATGAAATGAGTTTTATTTTAATGGAGAAATGCCTGCTTTACATAAACTAAACATCTGTACAGCTGTTACTGGAAATTCAACACATGTTTAATGCAAAATAGATCTCAGATTGCATTTTTTGTATATTCACAGCAATTTCTTCCATTTCATTTACGTGAGTTGGGATTGGTGGAATTGTTATAATGGACGTAAGCAGTCATAGATGTGGCAATGGGCTATTCTTTTCTGCTTTGAGGGTATGCAGCTTTGCATCATATCTACACAAGCTAGTTCTTTTTCAGATTGTTTACATTTCTTTTGAACTTGGGTTTGACCTTTGCTTTCAACCTTAATGGAGATTCAGTCAGTCTGATAAAGCAAACACAAATATTGTGGATGCTAGAAATATGAAACAAAATGCTGGAAATACTTGGCAGATCAAGTGGCATCTGTGGAAAGAGAACATTACCTTGGATGTCCTTTTCAAGATAGTGGAGGAAGGTTAGAAATGTTTTGCGTTACTATATCATTGTACATCTTAGTTCCTTCAGTTGCCCCATTATTGTTCCCTTTAGATTTTGAACCTTGAAATCTGAAATTTAATTTTTCCTGCACTCCTCCATATCAAATATCAAATTTTGTTCTCCTTTACCTGATCTTTCTCTTGTTCACATTCTATTACATTTCAAACTTTCCTTGGTTCTGATGAAAGGGCACAGACCTGAAATTTTTTTGTCTTTTCCACAGATGCGGCCTGAGTATTTGCAGGATTTATTAAAATGCTTGCAACAAGATACTGAAAGTGTACACTGATATACTTGAAGTTCATGCTGCAGTTCTTTCTAACCTGTCCAGTTTGGGAGCTGAAGTATAGTGTTAGATACAAAATTGATGATGGTAGAAAGGAAGCTTTTTCCACTCAGTTGTGACACCAAGTCCTTGCTGAAATAACATTAGCGCTTTTTGAGAATCATGAGGTGCTGGTATTGGACTGGGGTGGACAAAGTTCAAAAGTCACACAACACCAGATTATAGTCCAGAAGGTTTATTTTAAGCACTGGCCTTCGAGGCATTGCTGCTTCATCAGGTGGGCAACCACCTTGATGAAGAGGCAGCGCCTCAAGCTATTGCTTCCAAATAAATCTGTTGGACTATAATCTGGTGTTGTGATTTTTAGCCTTTCGGGAAGTGACGAAAAATATTCTCCCAACCTTTCCCTCCATCCATCAGTTTGCTTTATTTCACAGTCAGAAAACCTTTTTTCTTTCCTCTTGTCAGTCCCATCTCTCACCCACCACCACTATCCTGCATAGTCCAGTATTTTGCATTTTATGGGATAAAAGAGCACGTCCCACTGATCACATTAGGAGTGGCACAGAATATCCTGCTGTAGATGGCTCAAGTTTGTTTTCAAAGTAGGACCAAATCTCAATGTTTCATCCTTCAACTGGAAACACTTGGTCTTGATGTATTTCACATTTGCCACTAGCTGCCACTCTAAATTTCTTTCAGGATATATTTATTTCTAGAGCACTTGATTGCAAAGTATATAATTTTATGGTTTTGGAACAGACTAAATAAAATAAGTTTCACTATCCATTCCTATAAACCTCCAAGATTTTCATTTCCTGTATTTAATGTTTATTGAAAAGGTTATCTGTGCCCACTTCTATGTATATGAACTTTATTTGTGCTGTCATATTTGGGTCACATGTCTCCATTTCACCACTACTTTTTGCCTTGTTTATAAAGGGACAGCCAATGTAAAATGATCATACTATGATTACCACTTCACATCACTGTCATCCTAATTTTCCATTTCCCAACTCCTTCATTTGTATTGTTGAGAAGCACTGTTTCACTACTTTCAAAATGTTTGTTTTATGATTTACTAATGTGAAATAAAAATGCAGTATTATAAAGAAAAGGGAATATTGGAATACATCTGCATGTTTGGGTTCAGTTGTACTGCAAGCTTGTTTTATACAGAAATTATATTGTGCCTTGACTACTTGTGCAAAACACTAGTATTACATTGTTTGATGTGTGCACAACATGTAGCATAATACAAAGAGAATCTTTGTGTTTAAATAGAGATTTCTCTAACAGTATAAGTGAACTATCTTGAGAAAGCTATTTGCAAGACCTCATATGCTTTAAGCAATGCCTTAGGAGATGTCCATAAATTGAGTTGGGCAAGCACATAGCAGAAATTATGAAATAATGAACAATGGTGTAATGTGACTTGAGAGAAATTTTGGTTTTAGGTTATTGATTTAAATAATCATACTAATTTAGTGCTGTCAACGTGTAAAATAATTAGTTTGGAAACAAATTGAGGGAATGATTCAAGTGGAGCAGTACTGCAACAATTAAAGGTGTAACTAGGGTTAGAGTGGATAAGTACAAACTATCAGTACAGCATGACCTGCAGTAAATGGCAAACCATCAGCATTAAGTAAGAATTGTATTGTTGCTATATAAGCATTGGTCAGACCTTATGTATTGTGTCCAGTTCTAACTGCCTAAATTTATAAGTTACTGCCCTCGAGGGTACCCCGATGAGCGACACAGCTCATTTCTTGATATTTGGAATTTAGATTTAAGGTCCTTTCTTTTGGGCCTGTGTTTCAGACTTCAAATTAAATACTTTTTTTTTTGTTTATAAAGTAAATAAACAATTTTTTAGACAGGAATTTTATTGAGAGTCTTTGAATTCTAGAAATCCCAAATTTAAATAGTTAGGTATAAGAAAGGAACATAGTCCATAAGAAGATGCAATTTGGGAAAGAGAAATGGTTGAAAGAGTGGCGTATGTAAATATAGTTACTTCATTTTTTAAAAAAGAGATTTCCTCTTTCGCTTAGTGCTCTTTTTCTTATCCTTAAATTTAGGCATTGAATTTGTGACATGACATTAGTCGATGATAAGTGACAACATTTAGAAGTTCTACCTTTTCCTCTTCTCCCTCTTAAAAGCATTACCACTTCATACACTAAAGTGATACTGTTATGCTCTGCAGTCTGTCATTTGATGGGAGAAGTTCAAGTTCCATGTAATTGCCAACGTGTTACTATGTGGCTCATTAATCTTGTGTGGTTATCATAAATGAAATTCATCTACATAGCACCTACAATTTTAAAATTAAAACTGACTTAATTATACATAATAAAGTCCCTTTTATTAGTCTGAGTTAGGGTGAAAAACCACATCTGGCCAATTGTGCTAAACTAATTTAAATTTTTTAGGAATGTTAACTTTGCTGATTTCAGAAGAAACGTACAACATAGCTTCATGCGCATTCTTTCCCGCCACATCCATTTGGACATTCCTTATCAGTGCACCCAACCATGAAGTCTTGGCAGGCTGTTTGGGTAGAGAGGTCTTCTCAACCTAGTTGAGTCTGAGTCTTTTTTTTTCCCCCAAGTCTAAGGAATTTTTGAGTAGCAATCAACAATGAGAAACTTGGCTTACAATTTCCTGTCTGTCTAAACCATGAAGAAACTAATAATACTCAGCTATTTATTGAAGTTAGCTAATCGATGCAAAATTTGTATTAATGTAAGATCATAAGAACTGGAGCTTTAGATAGAACTTCTGATCTTTTGAATTTTAGCTCTCCAGCTCAGTCAATGGAGCAAAATGTCAGCCTGTCACCCCTCAAGAGCTATTAGGGATGAGCATTAATTGCGAGCCTTGCCAGAATGCTCATATTCCATGAGCAGATTGGGGGTTAAAAAACAATCTCATATGTATTTCACCTTTTTAACCTGCAGTTAAATATTAGTTTAATATTGGAAGTATAATCTTCAAAAAGATGTTGATTCATATTTCAGTAGCTCTTAACTATTATATTTTACCTGTAGGTTGCTTAGCTAGATGCCATTCCTCTGTAATATTAAGTGGGTATCGTTCAGGATACTTTGTTGCTCATCAACAAGTTCCTTAAAATCCAGAATAGTGTTGTTTTACATAGCTTTGATCTTACAAGTGCAAAATTCATGGCATGGTAATGAGGGCAGTTGTTATTTTTAATCATCATTAAAGTTGATGAGATTACTGTTGCCTAGAAAGCAAGTGTTGTAACCATTCTTACTTTGAGACTGCAGATTGAAGAAATTTGTTGCTAGTGTTCCAAAATATTTTGTTTTCTTGCAGATTTGTGACTTTGGTCTTGCCAGAGTAGAAGAACTTGATGAGTCCCGTCATATGACCCAGGAAGTTGTCACTCAGTATTACCGAGCACCAGAAATCCTGATGGGTAGCCGCCATTACACTAATGCCATCGATATCTGGTCTGTAGGGTGCATCTTTGCAGAGCTTTTAGGCCGTAGAATCTTATTCCAGGCTCAAAGTCCCATTCAACAGGTAATCCAGCTGATTGATATGAATTTTTGCTTCAAGATAAGGAGCCTTGTGTTTTAAGGGCATAAAACTTCTTTGTACTGTTCAGATAACCTCACTTTTAGACATGCTGCAAAGTCTTCATTTATCATCCCTTCTTGTAAGTGTAGCAGTTTTCGTAAGATTATATACAAGACCTCCTATTTTAAACCATTCAGATGGTTTAATTGAGATTTGAAGATTTGTTTTACAGATTGACTTGCGTACTAACCTAATACCATTAATTTTGGTACCTTGGTATCAATAGATGGGTGAAAAGATCCACAATATAAATATCAGCTTTTTCAAAAGTTGATAATTTAAAGTAATAGAGATCTTTCATCTCTATTTATAAATACTATCAGTACATTCATTGACATAAGGGAGTAACAGGAGTGTACAGTAGTATAAAGATTTGACAGGGTAATATCCAGGAAAGTGTAACTAGCATCTTCCACTGAGGGAAATCATTAATACTTCAGAGTTTGTCATATTTCTACAAAGCTGTACATTCTTCCTTAATATGTGATAAACTAGTTATTATTAGAACTTAAAGGGCCTGTAGTTTATCTTGGCTAGACTAAGCACGCATACTGCATATGCCACTGAGGCTTTTTACAGCTATTCAACTAACTGATTTGTATGCCAACTCAATAAACTGCCTTAGTCCTATTCCTTGATACATTTACCTAGCAAAACAGTAAGTAAATGAAAATTTAAATTGACCTAGTGTCTGCAGTGTTGTGGACAACAGTTTAGATTTTTCATTACTCAAAGTATCAAAAGGTATTGCTTGATTTAACTGCTAAATGACCAATTCTTAACTTTTAGACTGTTTCTATGTTTTGGATTGTCCTGCCGAAAAAGAAGGTTTTTTAAATACTCCTGCTGCAAAATCTTTTGCCATGTCAAAAGACTTGGAATATATTAAACCTCAATATTCTATTGTAAGGGAATACAATTCAATTTTTCTGCCCTGTATTAGCATTGAGATGGTATGTCTATGGGCATATAAATAAATTCGCTCTGTCCCATCCAATGAAAGTATTCTAATTTTATTTTCAGTGGGTGACTTCATTTGTACCAAATTGAGCTTTAACCTGTCAGCTTTTTTCCCACTTGTGTGTTCATAACTCTTTGCCTCAACGGAAACATAGTAAACTGCAAGGATACAGTAGGAAGTTGTATTTATGAAACAAAATTTCTGATATGAGGGCTTTTTAATTGTTGACTTCGACTAGTAAGAGTCGATAGTTGAGCAGCACGATACTTTTCAAATTGTGTCTGGCGTTGTTTCCATTTTTCTCCTACTTTAAAATTGTACATCTCTAATGGCGTAAAACCACAAAAATGGATACTAATGTTACAGGAACAGTTGCAAGCATTTTTTTTTTGAAGTCAAGGTTGTAAACTGGCATATGTGCCATTATGGCTTTACTGCACTGTTCTAAAATGCATTGCATAAAATAAATATATGGGTACCCTCAAACAAAATCTCTTTCCTATTTTTTTTTCAAAAGAATACTTCATAAAGTTTTAGCCTTTGTTTCCTGTTGCATCCAGCCCTGAGTCTGCCTTCCCCTCCAAGCATGTCCAGTGCTGATGTCCAAATATTCAAAGTACCTCCTTGTCTGACCTGTCTATCAGCTAGAAAGATGCTTTGTCAACTACAGAACCAATCTCGCTTTCCATTAGAAGTGCTGCCTGATCAGCTGTTCCTGTATCAATTGAAGGATATCTGGCAAAATCAGCTAGGTTATTTTTTTGAGGGCTAAATTGAGTGCTGAATCAAAAGGTTTTTTTTCTCTAAACAATATTGCCAACAGGAAGGAGATAACTGAGAGAATATCAATGTGTGGAATGGTGTTTGACTTGTGCATGGATCATGGCTTTCTGCTGGAATATGAAGTCACAGTACATATAAGCATGAACAATCTGCAAAATCAAAACTTTTTTTCTTTTATGGGATATGGATGATTGCTGGTAAGACCAGTATTTATAACCTATCCCTTATTGCCCTTGAACTAGAGAGTCTTAACAGGCCATTTGAGCAATTTTAGAGTCCACACCATTAGAGTTCTGAATCACCTGTAGGTCAGGCAAACTAAGGACAGCTGATGTCCTTTCTGAAACAGCGTTCGTGAAACAAATTGTTATGAAAAATACCTATGATAGTTTTCATGATAATTAATACTGAGATTACCTTTGTTTCCAATTTATTAATTAAATTTAAATTCCACTACTTGACATGGTCATTTTGATCCATCTGCTCCAGAGCATGAGCTTGTCTGGAATACTAATTCAATGAAATTGCCGCTAACACTGCTGTCTCCCCCAAGCAATACAATTTTAAGGTGCAATGATACAAAAAACAGAGCATATTAATTTAGGATTATATTCAGTAAAGTGCTATTATGATATCCAACAAGAAAACTTGTGTATCCACATTAAGTCTGTCAGACGAAACTAAAACTCTTAGAATAATGGTATGTCTTTCGAAGAGTTATATCTGCCATTGTTTTAGTCTTGTACAAACATATTTTAATATGGAAAGTAATTTTTCTGTTTTACTTAGTGTATTTTCAATTATTTGTGTATTCAATTAATATAAATTCTAACAGTCAAGTGAGCAATTGAATTATGTAAATAGCTGGTTGGTGTAATCCTGGACTAGATTTATTAATATGCAGCTGGTGTGAATAAGTATTTTGAGCTGGTTTCCTATGTTCTGTGGATCCAAGTTATTTGAAATCACATAAAAATATATATATTATATAAAGTATATAGTTACAACAACTGATCAACAATTTCTCAGTAGCAGATAAATTTAATATATGCCTGTAGTTCAGTCTCTAGAAATTGTTTCAAATCTAGCACAATTTTAACTTTGCCAAAAATGCTGCAATTTGTATGTTCGTGACAATGAATATTGTGTGAATTTCCAGTACTGTTTATATAATAAAGATGTTTGTTATGTAAAAATGCATTTGATAAGTAAAGTTGTTTATTTAAAAAAGCAAAACATTGTGGTTCAAAAATGCTGGAGTTGGACCATGTAATTTGATTATTTACAAAATGAAAAATTTCTTGATTCTGATGAGACCTATGGCACAAGTGAATTCAACTTTAAGTTGCGCTGAAAGATAAATTGTTCTCAACAATAAATGGCTATCCTTAAAATGATTTATACATGCCAATTACTAGTCATAATATTTCAAAAGAAACTTGCTGATCAAAAGAGTGCAAAGTTCATGACTATCCTAAACAGTGAATTATATTCCTCTGGCAGTTGGACTTGATCACAGATCTTTTGGGAACTCCATCACTAGAAGCCATGCGGACAGCATGTGAAGGTGCCAAGGCTCACATACTCAGGGGTCCTCATAAACAGGTAGGATTCTAGTCATAGCTTGTCTTTGAGCAGCACTGCTTAGTGAATGGAAGTGACTCCAATCCTAAAATTATGAATTGCACTTGTCAGAAAAATAGTTTCAAACTAGAGTTTTTATATTTTGTCTTTTATCAATCTAAAGGAATATTAATTTAAAATGGTTGAAATTATATTTCCCTTTTTAATACAGTGCGTTCTGGTATGGTGCGGCAGTTGCGTTCCTCCACAACCTCTCACTATAGGAAATCACACTGTAGAAGATCACTATAGAAAATTGCTATACCTGTTTGGTAGAAAGTTTGCGTTATCCAAATAGTATCCACAATTCATCAATCTCATCAGAGCCGATTTGTGCTGATGAAACATGTTATATCAGAATGTCCTGTACAATTTTCTTGGCACCTGCTTGTACATGGAATTTGATTCTTCTGATATCAGTGGTCCCTTTTGGACAATCCTCTTCAAAGCTGTGAGCCAAGATCGTGGGCTTGATTTTTGGGTCCCACATACATGAGATTTGGAGGCTGGCAGCTGCTAAATATAATGTCAGTAGTTTGCATGCATGTTCCCTAGCTCCATTTTTCATAGTCATAGGATTGGATCAAAAATCATGTGCAATGGGTAGCTAATCTGAATAATTAAGTGCCTATTAAGGCCTGTTAAGAGGCCAACTGGATTTTTTGGTTAACCTCCAGGTTCCATGATTTTCGATGACAGTGTTAATGAATGACCTCAGTAAAGGCACTCTAGGTAACAACATCCATCGGGATTGTATTTTACATTCCATTTGAAATAGGAAAGAGTAAGTTGAGGACTGGTATGTTACACTTACAGGTAATTATGTGGCTATGAAAACTGAGCTGAAGAGAATTAGGATGGATCAATACAGCAGCAGTGACAGACTTTTAAGTGGATGTTTCAGAAAACTTGGAATGGCCTGTTTCTTCTCGGATTAGAAGGTTATGGGGTGATCTGATCAGTCTTCAAAATATTAACCAGAGAAAGCATGATAGATAACAAATTATTCCCGTTGATTGGGGATTCTAGAACTAGGGACAGAGTCTCAGCGCTGGGGCCAGACCATTCGGGAATGATGTTTGGAAGCACATCTACACTGGGTGGTAGATGTTTTGAACCTTTCTTCCACAAACAACAGTGGACGCAGGATCAACTGTTAATTTTAAATCTGCCTACATTTGCTCCACACTCATGCTTGTATGTTCCCACAGTTGTCAGGACCAGTTTAATTGCCTGGAGGCAGCTTTTTAGATGCCGGGCCAGCGATGGGAGCCTTGGAGTAGGTCACATTCCACTTTCCAGACAGGCCCAGAGGTCCAACCTGCTTCAGCAACCACAAGCCACCCTATAAGGTGACTTTCCATCAAGCCAACGCACCAAGTGCCTTCTACTTCACCTACCTTCTGTGGCATTCTGCCTGCTGCCTTTGAGCCAACTGGCCACTGGCCCTCCAGCTGAGAGAACACGTTTTAAAAATTGTTAACTTAGGTAACATGATGGTGATGTAATTGAGACACCTGCTTGCAGGGTTGCACATTTTTAATTACAACGAACAGAAGTTGATTTCACAAAGGGAGGAAAAAAATATAAACTAAATAATGAAGATAATCAGAATGATCTTAATATGCAAAGTAAAACAAAGTTTCTCCCTATTTCTAACACTTAGACTCCAGTCCAAAGGAGTTAAAAATCTGTCACCTCTTCAACATTCTACTTAACTGACACCTGACATTTCCTTTGCCATGAACTAAAGCAAGACAATGAGTTCTTACCAAATCTGCCAGTGTGAACTTTTAACAAATGTGAGGTCTGAGCTTTCTCAGTTCGAGTGACTTGCCCTGAATCATCCTCCTACAAAAGGAACTAAACTTGCTTCTGAACTCAGCATGGGTGTCTTCTGAACTGAATTATGTGAACACATGGGTATTTTGTAAATGGGACAGTGTGAAAGCTGCAGTTTTGGATGACCTTGAGATTATGGAGTATGGAATGCTGGCTGGTTGGGAAAAGTCAACTGATAAGAAATATGAATAAAGATTTCAGAAGCAGTTGAGCTGGGGCAAGGGTGGAGTCAGGTGGTATTACTGAGGGATAATGAGCAATCTTGCTGGTTGCAAGCCTATCTGAGGCTTATGGCATCAAGTTTAAGAGCAATTTGATTCGGGCTCAGGTGGTTCTCGGAGGAATTGATTCATTGGGCTGCTTTTGGTTAACAGGCAAAAGTGAGGACTGCAGATGCTGGAAACCAGAGTTGAGATTAGAGTGGTGCTTTCAGTTAATGTATATTTACATCACATTTTCATATCAGTTATAATTAAGAAATTAGCTGAACTGATTTTTGAGCATTTGTAGTTAATGTATTCACCACAGGAGCAGCTGGTTCACTCTTCAAATTGGATCCCTCAATTTGTTTAAACAAACCAAAATGGATTCCAAATAATTTTATTATCTTTGATTAAAAGTAAGCATGGTTCATATTTGAACAAACGTAACATTTTATCAAAAATGAAATGTACAGTTATTTGTTTGGAATTCAAACTTGGTTTGAAATTTCTACTGGTGGTTTCATCCCCACATTTGTATGATGCAAAATTAAAAGTGCCTTTCTGAATCATTGTTTTTGATATTATCACTGTCCCTACTGAAGGTACTGAGTATACTACACCACCACATACTACCTACAGTACTGGCCATTTTCTTGTGTTAATCAGGCCCTTTCATATTCACAACTTCACAATTCATATTAGTTTCACAGGATATTCCCATGCACTGTACCAAACAGGGATTAATGAATGGGAATTGAGAGTTATAAGGTAGCCAGGAAGGATCTAAAGAGAGAGCTAAGAGCAGCGAGAAGGGGGCATGAAAAGTCCTTGGTTGGTAGGATTAGGGAAAACCCTAAGGCTTTCTATAGGTATGTCAGGAATAAAAAGATGACTAGGGTAGGTATCAGTCCAGTCAAGGATAGTAGTGGGAAGTTGTGCGTGGAGTCAGAGGAGATTGGAGAGACACTAAATCAATACTTTTCGTCAGTATTCACTCAGGAACAGGACATTGTTGCTGATGTGAATATTGAGTCACAAGTGATTAGAATAGATGGCTTTGAGGTATGTAGGGAAGAGGTCCGGGGAATACTGGAAAGGGTGAAAATAGATAAGTCCCCTGGGCCTGATGGCATTTATCCTAGGATCCTCTGGGAAGCTAGGGAGGAGATAGCGGAGCCATTGGCCTTGATTTTTATGTCGTCGTTGTCTACAGGAAAAGTGCCAGAAGTCTGGAGGATAGCGAATGTGGTCCCCTTGTTCAAGAAGGGGAGTAGGGACAGCCCTAGTAACTATGGGCCAGTGAGTCTCACTTCTGTTGTGGGCAAAGTCTTAGAGAGAGTTGTCAGGGATAGGATTTATGAACATCTGGATAGGAATAATGTGATCAAGGATAGTCAGCATGGTTTTGTGAAGGGCAGGTCGTGCCTCACAAACCTTATTGAATTCTTTTGAGAAGGTGACCAAGGACGTGGACGAGGGTAAAGCAGTAGATGTGGTGTATATGGATTTTAGCAAGGCGTTCGATAAGGTACCCCATGGTAGGCTACTGCAAAAATTAGAGGTAAGGCATTGAAGGTGCATTAGAGGCTTGGATTAGGAATTGGCTGGCTGGAAGAAGACAGAGGGTAGTGGTTGATGGTAAAGGTTCATCTTGGAGTGCAGTTACCAGCGGTGTTCCACAAGGATCTGTTTTGGGACCATTGCTGTTTGTCATTTTTATAAATGACCTGGAGGAGGGGCTTGAAGGCTGGGTGTGCAAGTTTGCGGATGATACGAAAGTCGGTGGAGTGGTGGACAGCGAGGAAGGATGTGGCAGGTTACAGCAGGATATAGATAAGTTGCAGAGCTGGGCAGTAAGGTGACAAATGGAGTTCAATGTAGCTAAGTGTGAAGTCATTCACTTTGGTAGGAGTAACAAGAAGATGGATTACTGGGCTAATGGTAGGCTACTTGATAGTGTGGATGAGTAGAGGGATCTTGGTGTCCATGTACACAGATCTCTGAAAGTTGCCACCCAGGTAAATAGTGCTGTGAAGAAGGCATATGGCGTACTGGGCTTTATTGGTAGAGGAATTGAGTTCCAAAGTCCTGAGGTCATGTTGCAGTTGTATAAGACTCTGGTGCGGCCTTATCTGGAGTATTGTGTACAGTTTTGGTCGCCATACTATAGGAAGGATGTGGAGGCACTGGAACTGGTGCAGAGGAGGTTTACCAGGATGTTGCCTGGCATGGTAGGAAGATCGTATGAGGAAAGGCTGAGGCACTTGGGGCTGTTCTCATTGGAGAAAAGAAGGTTTAGGGGAGATTTGATAGAGGTGTACAAGATGATTAGGGGTTTAGGTAGGGTTGACAGTGAGAACCTTTTTCCGCGTATGGAGTCAGCTCTTACTAGGGGACATGGCTTTAAATTAAGGGGAGGTTGGTATAGGACAGATGTTAGGGGTAGATTCTTTACTCAGTGGGTTGTGAGTTCATGGAATGCCCTGCCAGTATCAGTGGTGGACTCTCCCTCTTTATGGTCATTCAAGCGGGCATTGGATAAGCATATGGAGGTTATTGGGCTAGTGTAGGTTAGGTAGGCTTCGGTCGGCGCAACATCGAGGGCCGAAGGGCCTGTACTGAGCTGTATTTTTCTATGTTCTATGTAATCAAGAATAGGTTTATTTTCCTGTTTCTAACTCGAGGTGCTGAAAATCTGGCTTTCCCACTAACATTGTAGTTGAGAACAGCTAGCTGTTGAGAAGGAACTGAACTTGAGACTTCCTAATTCTGACTTAGACTGGCTGTTTTTTATTTAAAAGGACCAACTATACCTCTTCAAGTTATGTTTTATTCTTTTATGTAAAATGCACCTATTGATCATCTTCGGATAGCACCCTTCATTTGATTTGGAATTATTTATTATCCCTTAAGACCTGCCTTTTGTGACAACCATGTCTCACTTCAGCTTGCTGTAATATCCCACTTTTGCATGTCGTTTATCATCTCCAATCTGGTTTCTTGCTCTCGCATAGCACTGTAGTGGTCCTAATTGAGCCATAAAATATCCTGAAATGGGTATCTCCCTTCCCGATGCACCAATGCTTCCAAATGTCTATACTCCTCCTCCTCTTACTTCTTAGTTCATAGTTGTCCCTCTGCAAGATGATCAAGAAGCAAAAAGGAGGCATGAAGAAACACAGGCATGTCAGATTATGGAAAGTCCCGAAATATTCTCTATCAAGGAGAAGAGGATAATTCGGAAATAGCAGGACTCAAGGAGGCAATCTGTGCATGGGGCAGGGGGGCATTGGTAGGGTGTTAAACGAGTACTCACATTTTTCTTTTGGAGAAAGAGGATGTAGGGACAGAATTCAGGAAGAGGGACTGAGGATCTTGAGCAGTTTGACATAGGGAGTGAGGAGGTATTGGAGGTTTTGGTAGGCATATCTATGGGCATATCTCCAGATAAGTTGTAAACCAGGCTGCTGTGGGAGACTAGAGAGAAAATTACAAAGGCTCTAACCCAAATTTTAAATTCCCTCCAACCACCGAAGCGGTTCCAGAGAATTGGAGGACGTCTAATGTGGTTCCACTTTATAAAGTGTGGTAGAGATAAATCAGGCAATTACACACCAGTGGCATGCTCATCAGTGGTGGGAGAACTATTGGAGAACATTCTGAAGGATAGAATAAATCTTCATCTGGAGAGGCAAGGTTTGATCAAGGATAGTTAATGTGGCTTTGTCAGAGGGAGGTCATGCCTGACAAATTTGAATTTTTCGATGTGGTGACCAGGGTCTAGATGACAGTAGTGCAGTTGTAGTTTGTATGGATTTCAGCAAAGCTTTTGACAAGGTCCCATATGAGAGACTGTAAAGAAGTAAAACCATGTGGGATCTAAGGTAACTTTGGTAATTTGGATTCAAAATTGGCTCAATGGTAGGAGACAGAGGGTAATGGTAGAAGGCCATTTCCATGGCTGGAGGCCTGTGTACAGTGATGTCCATGAGAGATGTAAACAATAATAAAGAAAATATTGGAGTGATGAGCACGTTTAGATGACAATGACCAGGTTGTTGACTGTAAGGAAAAAGATCTTAACCCTAATAAGTGTAAATTAAGTTCCTTCTACCACTGATCTGCTAATTGACCATCATCCATCATTCCTGTGAGGTGATGTTGCTTCTTCCTAAGTGCAAGACTAGGGAATACACATCAAATGGCAGAACCCTAGAAAAATGAGGGGGATCTTGTCCACCGACCCCTAAAGGTGGCAGAATAGGTTAATTGGGTAGTTGCAGAGAGGACACATGCCCTAAACAACCACAGCAGAGATTATAGCAGCAGGGAGGTTATGTTGGAGCTGTACCTGTACAAGACTTTGCTCAGCTACAGCTGGAGAACGTTTCTGGCCACTGCACTTTTAAGGATATGATTGCACTGGAAGTGCAGAGACAACTAACCAAAATGTTGCTTGGGGTGAAGCTATGAATTTAACTAAGAGGAGAGACTGGATAAGCTCACGTTGTTTTCTTTGGAGCAGAGAAGGCTCATTGGGGGCATGATTGAAGTATATGAGATTGAGGGGCGTGGACAGAGTGGATAGGAAGCAGCTGTGCCCCCCTTTGTCACAAGGTCAGTAACAAGGTGGTGTACTTTTTAAAGTGAAAGGCAGGAGATTGAGGGGATTTGAGGAAAAGAAGTTTATCCTAGAAGGTGGTAAGAATCTGGAATGTGCTGCCTAGGAGGGAAGTTGAAATGAGAAACCTGCAAACTTTTCAAAAAGTACTTGAATGAGCATTTGAAATGTCATAATGTTCGGGGCTATGGACCAAGTGCTGAAAAGTGAACTAGTGTAGATTGAGTTGGGTGTTCCGTCAGTGCATACTCGATGGACCAAAGTGTCTTTTCTGTACTATGATTCTGACTTCAAATATTGGGCCCTGACAATTTCTGTTTTTAGCTTAAAAAGAAACATTTTAGATAATTTAGTTATCAATCAAGTGAAATCTAAAAATGATTCTCGCAAGAATACAGGAGTGCTATTTACAAAATTGCATACTTTAATAAAGTGTGCAAGAATGGCTATCCATCTGTATAATTTTAGAAAAGCATCTCATTTTGATCTGATGAAATTTCTATTGCTGTCAATGATTAGTGTTTGATTCAGATCTAGGTTTTCCTTTGATGAAATTTGATGAACGAATGCATACACTTGTAGAGTAGTAGCGATGGTGGTATAACTTTCTATCCAGGTCTGAAGTGGTAGATGTGAATGGCAGATTAGCCTACAGGTTTAAAAAGAACCGCTAAAACCTAGTTACATCTAAGCATAACTTATGGGTAAATGTTGAAAATAATTTTGAGCATTATGAACTTAAAAGCTAAGCCTGACCTTTTGTGCCTCAACTATTTGTCTACCTGTAACATGCAGTTGGCAGATTTCTTTTGCAACAGGAATTGTGCTGCACTGAGAAGGTTAAGAAGAGATTTGAATGAGGTTACAAAGTGTACACAGAAGGGCCAATAACCAGAGGACACATTTTAAGATAATTGGTAAAATAGCTAGGGGAAATTTAGACTTATTCTGTGTACACTGATTACAGACAAACCTTTGACAAGAAGCCACGTAGAAAATTCCAGCTGTATGGTGGCACAGTGGTTAGCACTACAGCTTCACAGTGCCAGAGACCTGGGTTCAATTCCCGCCTCAGGCAACTGACTGTGTGGAGTTTGCACATTCTCCCCGTGGGTTTCCTCCGGGTGCTCCGGTTTCCTCCCACAGTCCAAAAATGTGCAGGTTAGGTGAATTGGCCATGCTGAACTGCCCGTAGTGTTAAGGCGAAGGGGTAAATGGGTATGGGTGGGTTGCGCTTGGGCAGGTCGGTGTGGACTTGTTGGGCCGAAGGGCCTGTTTCCACACTCTAAGTAATCTAATCTATATCAACAAGCCAATTGTATAGAGGTGAGTCACAAACTAGTATATACTACCCAAAAAGTAATTTGAATAGCAACTTTCAAAGAACATAAGACATGCATTTAAAGTACAGAATTCACTGCACTAAGGGTAAACAGTGGGAAAGTGTAATCATTTGGATATTTTTTTCAAAAAAACTGTCATTTAGATATTGTTTGAGTTAGTCATACAGCATAGAAACAGACCGTTTGGCCTACCTTGGCTCCTGTACTCTAGGGTTCTATGGTAAATGCAAGGCCTTGCTATTCACATTGGGTTACTTTTCTGTTTAATAGAGCCAATTATTTAACCTGTGCTGGAGAACATTTCTTCAAAGTAGCATAAATCATGTTGCAGTTAAGCTAAATTGTCTGGGAGAGCAGTTGACTGGCACGTCATTATGAACTTTACTTCATTGTAATGATTGGCAATTTATTTCTTGGGCAAGTGGATGGAATTTCTGTTGCAAACTTTGCTGTTTGAATTTGCATCTAGTTAAGTTTACTGTTTCCTTTTGTAAATGGAAACTTTGATATACTGACAACAGTAACCTAAATTGTGAAGCATTTTTACTTTTTGACCCTCAGTCCGTCATGACTGCAGGGATGGACATTATATTAATCGGGGGGGGGGGGGTGGGGAACTCTATTTTGGGTTTATTCAAACAACATAGTCAAGGTTTCAGTGCCAGTTTTTATGATCACTGGTTTACCTGAGAATGTTTGACTAGGTGTCTTTCGGAAAGTTATAGGACACCTTGATAGAAATTGCAAGCATGTTTCCATAGCTGATCCACTACTTTATCATTTATATAAACGATTTGGATGTGAGCATAAGACGTATAGTTAGTAAGTTTGCAGATGACCCCAAAATTGGAGGTGTAGTGAACAGCGAAGGAGGTTACCTCCGATTACAACGGCATCTTGATCAGATGGGTCAATGGGCTGAGAAGTGACAGATGGAGCTTAATTTAAATAAATGCGAAGTTGCATTTTGGGAAAGCAAATCTTAGCAGGACTTCTATATTTAATGGTAAGGTCCTAGGGAGTGTTGCTGAACAAAGACACCTTGGAGTGCAGGTTCATAGCTCCTTGAAAGTGGAGTCGCACGTAGACAGGATAGTGAAGACGGTGTTTGGTATGCTTTCCTTAATTGGTCAGAATATGGAGTACAGGAGTTGGGAGGTCATGTTGTGACTGTACAGGACATTGGTTAGACCACTGTTGGAATATTGCATGCCATTCTGGTCTCCTCCTTTTCGGAAAGATGTTGTGAAACTTGAAAGGGTTCAGAAAAGATTTACAAGGATGTTGCCAGGGCTGGAGGATTTGAGCTATAGGGAGAGGCTGAACAGGCTGGGGCTGTTTTCCCTGGAGTGTCGGAGGCTGAGGGGTGACCTTAGAGGTTTATACAATCATGAGGGGCATGGATAGTATAAATAGGCAAAATCTTTTCCCTGGTGTGGGGAGCCCAGAACTAGAGTGCATAGGTTTAGGGTGAGAGGGGAAAGATATAAAAGAGACCCGAGGGGCAACTTTTTCACTCGGTGGTACGTGTATGGAATAAGCTGCCAGAGGAAGTGGTAGAGGCTAGTACAATTGCAACATTTAAAAAGCATCTGAATAGGAAGTATTTGGAGGGATATGGGCACGTGCTGGCAGGTAGGACTAGATTGGGTTGGGCTATCTGGTCTGCATGGACAATTTGGACCGAAGGGTCTGTTTCTGTGCTGTCCATCTTTATGACTCTATGACACTGTTTTAATTCCCAATTTTAATTGCGTGAGAGTCAGAGTTGGGTATGTAATCATTGTATTTGTTAGTTTGCTGTTGAACATGAGCGGAGTTTCATTACATCATTGTACTATGTTCAGTAGTTAAGAGTGTGGTGCTGGTAAAGCATTGCAGGTCAGGCAGCATTTGAGCAGGAGAATCGATGTTTTGGGCATAAGCCCTTCATCAGGCTTATGCCCAAAATGTCGATTCTCCTGATCCTCATGCTGCCTGACCTGTGCTTTTCCAGCACCACAGTCAACTCTGATCTCCAGTATCTGCAGTCCTCACTGTCTCCTGTTATGTTCAATATTCCATCCTCGTGCAATATTAACTGAATTGAATTTATTGTGAGGTCTACCGAGGCACAGTGAAAAGCTTTGTCTTGCAAGCAATACAGGCAGATTAGAGTTAAGTAGCATAGATAAGTAAATAATAGGTAAACAGTGGCAAAAGCAAAAACATACAGGTACAGGTGAATGTTTAGAGTTTGAGTCCATTCAGTATTCTAACAACAGTAGGGTATGATTTGGAGATGCCGGTGTTGGACTGGGGTGTACAAAGTTTAAAAATCTCACAGCACCAGGCTATAGTCCAACAGGTTTAATTGGAAAGCTAGTGTGCTTCCAATTAAACCTGTTGGATTATAACCTGGTGTTGTGATTTTTAACAGTAGGGTAGAAACTGTTTCAAAACCGGCTGGTGTGAGTGTTCAGACTTCTGCACCTTCTCCCCAATGGTGGAGGTTGTATAAAAACATTGCCAGGGTGAGATGGATCTTTAAGAATGTTGGCGGCCTTTCCTTGACAGTGGGCCTGGTAATGGATTCTGTAGATGGGAGGTTGGCCTTTGTGATTGTTCAGGCCAAGTTCACCACTCCCTGTAACTGTCTCTGATCTTGAATGATACAGTTGCTGTACCCAGTACTGATACATCCAGACAAAATGCTCTCTGGCACACCTATAAAAGTTGGCAAGGGTATTCGCTGTCATGCCAAATTTCCTCAACTGCCTGTTGGGCCTTTGTAAGCAAATATAGAATAGCCTGTTTTATGGTACTGAAATATTATGCATTTGTTTTATTACATGCTATTTAAATTACTCATTTGCCACAAATATTTAAACAGACCTTGGCTAATACCACAAATAAAAATGTCCTAGAGAAATTCAGCACGTCTGCAGATTCTTTGGGGAAAGAAGCAGAATTACCATTATGTTTAATATAACTCTTCGAAATGGAGGGTGGTTGGAAAATGTTTTTTATACTGTTGGCAAGAGGAAGTGGAGCAAGTAGAACAGATGGTGAAGGTAAAGGAGTGCTGTTGGTTCTAGAGGAGTGATATTGATACAGAATAGGTGTTAATAGGAACAATCTGTTCACATCTCAAAATCTGAAGCTCTTTGAGAGATTGTCCTCAACTTCTACCAAGCAAAAATATATTGAACAATTATTTTTAATCATTTGTACTTTTGTTCTTTACAAATTTATGGAATGTGCATGGTATCTTGGAAATCTTGCGATGTTAAGCTGCTTAAAATCTAATTGTTTGTTTGAAACTTCGTTGACTAGGATAGTATGCAGGCCAAGTGCCATCATTGCTAATATAAAAGAACAGTTTTAAATCAATATCATACAAGATCTATGGTTTACAAGATCAGAGCAAAGCTGAAAGTGTTGCTGGAAAAGTGCAGCAGGTCAGGCAGCATCCAAGGAGCAGGAGAATCGATGTTTCGGGCATGAGCCCTTCAGGGAGGGAGGAGGGACTTGGGGGAGGGGCATTGGAAATGCGACAGGTGGAAGGAGGTTAAGGTGAGGGTGTAGGCCGGAGTGGGGGTGGGGGCGGAGAGGTCAGGAAGAAGATTGCAGGTTAGGAAGGTGGTGCTGAGTTAGAGGGTTGGGACTAAGACAAGGTGGGGGGAGGGGAAATGAGGAAACTGGAAAAATCTGAGTTCATCCCTTGTGGTTGGAGGATTCCTAGGTGGAAGATGTGGCGCTCTTCCTCCAGCCATCATGTTGCTATGGTCTGGCAATGGAGGAGTCCAAGGACCTGCATGTCCTTGGTGGAGTGGGAGGGGGAGTTGAAGTGTTGAGCCACGGGGTGGTTGGGTTGGTTGGTTGGTCCGGGTCCCAGAGGTGTTCTCTGAAACGTTCCGCAAGTAGGCGGCCTGTCTCCCCAATATAGAGGAGGCCACATCAGGTGCAGCGGATGCAGTAAATGATGTGTGTGGAGGTGCAGGTGAATTTGTGGCGGATATGGAAGGATCCCTTGGGGCCTTGGAGGGAAGTAAAGGGGGAGGTGTAGGCGCAAGTTTTGCATTTCTTGCGGTTGCAGGGGAAGGTGCCGGGAGTGGAGGTTGGGTTGGTGGGGTGTGTGGACTTGACTAGGGAGTCACGGAGGAAGTGGTCTTTTTGGAACGCTGATAGGGCAAGGGAGGGAAATATATCCCTGGTGGTGGGGTCTGTTTGGAGGTGGCAGAAATGATAACGGATGATACAATGTATATGGAGGTTGGTGGGGTGGTAGGTGAGGACCAGTGGGGTTCTGCCCTGGTGGCGATTGGAGGGGTGGGGCTCAAGGGCGGAGGAGTGGGAAGTGGAGGAGAAGCGATGGAGAGCATCGTCAATCGCGTCTGGGGGGAAATTGCGGTCTTTTGAAGAAGGAGGCCATCTGGTATGTACGGTATTGGAACTGGTCCTCCTGGGAGCAGATGTGGCAGAGAAGGAATTGGGAATATGGGGTGGCGTTTTTACAGGGGGCAGGGTGGGAGAAAGTGTAGTCTAGGTAGCTGTGGGAGTCTGTCAGTTTATAGTAAATGTCCGTGTTGATTCGGTCACCCGAGATAGAAATGGAAAGGTCTAGGAAGGGGAGGGAGGAGTCTGAGACGGTCCAGCTAAATTTGAGGTCTGGGTGGAAGGTGTTGGTAAAGTGGGTGAACTGTTCAATCTCCGCGTGGGAGCATGAGGCAGCGCCGATACACTCCTCGATGTAGCGGAGGAAAAGGTGGGGGGTGGTGCCAGTGTAGCTGCGGAAGATGGACTGTTCTACATAGCCTACAAAGAGGCAGGCATAGCTGGGGCCCTTGCAGGTGCCCATGGCTACTCCATTGGTTTGGAGGAAGTGGGAGGATTGGAAAGAGAAGTTGTTCAGAGTGAGGACCAGTTCAGTCAGTCGAAGGAGGGAGTCAGTGGAAGGGTACTGGTTGGTACGGCGGGAAAGGAAGAAGCGCAAGGCTTTGAGTCCTTCGTGATGGGGGATGGAGGTGTACAGGGACTGGATGTCCATGGTGAAGATGAGGCGTTGGGGACCAGGGAAGCAAAAATCATGGAGGTGGAGGGCGTGGGTGGTGTCCCGAATGTAGGTGGGGAGTTCTTGGACTTAGGGGGACAGGACCATGTCAAGGTATGCAGAGATGAGTTCGGTGGGGCAGGAGCAGGCTGAGACAATGGGTCAGCCGGGAAGTCGCGGTTGTGGATTTTGGGCAGAAGGTAGAAACGGGCGGTGCGGAGTTGTGGGACTGAAGTTGGAGGCGGTGGATGGGAGATCCCCTGAGGTGATGAGGTTATGGATTGTCTGGTGGTGGGAGGTGGCGTCATGGTCAAGGGGGCAGAAGGAGGAGGTGTCCGCGAGCTGGCGTGTAGCCTCAGCGGTGTAAAGGTCAGTGCGCCAAACTACTACCACGCCTCCCTTATCTGTCGGTTTGTTAGTGAAGTTGGGGTTGGAACGGAGGGAGTGGAGGGCTGCACGTTCTGAAGGTGAGGTTGGAGAGGTTGAGGCAGTTAATATTGTGGCGGCAGTTGGCTCTGAAGAGATAGAGGGCAGGTAAGAGGCCAGCACGGGGTGTCCAGGTGGATGGGGTGTGTTGGATGCGGGGGAAGGGGTAGTCGGAGGGTAGGCGAGAATCCTGGTTGAAGAAATAGGTGTGCAGGCGAAGGCGGTGGAAGAATTGTTCGATGTCTCGCCGCGTGTTGAACTCGTTAATCCGAGAGCGTAGGGGAATGAAGGTGTGGCCTCTGCTGCGGACTGATCTTTCATCCTCAGAGAGGGGTAGTTCTGGAGGGATGGTGAAAACACGGCAGGGCTGGGAGCTAGGACCTGGTGTGGGAGTGGGGGCGGGAATCAGAGTGGGGACGGAGATCAGTGTGGGGGTGGGGTTAGACATGCAGACGCAGATCGGTGTGGGGGCGGGGTTAGGCATGGTGACGGAGATTGGTGTGGGGGTGGAGACATGCGGCATGGTCGTTGTGCAGGTTAGTGATGTCACTGGGGGCGGAGGTGGCTGCAGCGGCAGCAACCCAGGGGCGGAAGTGGCTGTGGCGACAACAGAAACGGTGTTGTTCCCGATAGCCGTGGACCCCGCGGAGGCCGCGAATCTGTCGGCGATGGTCTTCCTGGCGATCGTGGAGGCGGTTGTCTGGGCGGCGATCGTGGAGGCTGCAAGGTCGGTGGGGGCAGAAGTGACATCGCCGCGGGCGCTGCAGCGGCCGTGTGGTTAATGGCGCCTGAGTGATTTCGGAGGCCGATGGAAGATTCTGGAACAGTTGAGGAACCCAGAGTGTGGGGGTAAGTACATGAAAGTTTTTGGTACTTACTGTCTTAAATTTCTGATGTGGCTAGGAAGAACTGTTTTAGTGTATGGATTCTTCTGTGGATGAAGAACAGTAGAGGTCCTTTGTAAGTCTGTGAGAGTGTTGTCCTGAGCTGGGGTAGGTTTTAATTGTAGGGAATGTAGGTAGCGGCGCATGGCTGCAAGTGTGGAGCGGAGGATCCGGAGGGAGGTCTGTTGCTGGAGGCTTCGGATTTATTGTAGGTACTGGTGTCCTGGTTGGGTCCAAATTTTGTTGGTCTGAACGTAGTCTGGAGTCCGTGCGGGGTCAGTCGGTTCCCTCGGCAGGTGCTGAGGAAGGAGATGTGGCTGTGGTAGCGAGTCTGTTTGAGAATGTGGCTGAAGAGCTTCTGGGCAGAGGAGATGACCTGGGGTGTGCAGTGAGAGAGGGACTCGCTGAAATCCTTGTAGAGGGAGGAAGAGAGCTTCTTCAAGGAAGGCATCCTTGCAAGAGGATTCGCAGTAGATTAAAATCTTCGAGGAGAAAGTGAGGACTGCAGATGCTGGACATCAGAGCTGAAAATGTGTTGCTGGAAAAGCGCAGCAGGTCAGGCAGCATCCAAGGAGCAGGAGAATTGACTTTTTGGGCATGAGCCCTTCTTCAGGAATGAGGAAAGTGTGCCCAGCAGGCTAAAGTAAAAGGTAGGGAGGAGGGACTTGGGGGAGGGGCGTTGGAAATGTGACCGGTGGAAGGAGGTTAAGGTGAGGGTGATAGGCCGGGGTGGGGGTGGGGGCGGAGAGGTCAGGAAAAAGATTGCAAGTTAGGAAGGTGGTGCTGAGTTCAAGGGTTGGGACTGAGACATTATGGTTTAAATTTTGTCTGACAAAAATCTTTACCCAGCGCTAGTAGGTAAGCGTCTTTAGAAAAGGCTGATAAAATGTGTTAAATCACAAAGTTTTACAGCGCAGAAGGAGGTTATTCAGCACAAGTGCATGCTGATTTTCTGCAGAATCTGCAGTCAGCCCGAGTTCCCACTTGGTACTCAGTCATTGTCTTCGAATGCCTAGCCATTCACCTCCTGAAATCAGGTGATTATTTCTGCATCCACTACCTTTGTGAGCAGTGTTCCAGGTCATTACCATTCTGTGTAAAATAAGCTCTTTTTCACATTCCTCTGCTGTTGATGGCCCAAAGCTTTAAAACTTTGTTCAATAAATCATTTAAAGTTAGTTTGAACACTCAAAAAAAAATTGGTTCACAGATCTACCAGTGGATCAAACAATGTAAATGTCTAGTGGTGTAATCAATTAGAGTAACAGTACATTAACCTAAATCGAACACCTTACACAATGCAATTTTAATGTAACTTTACAATTATTTAGCTTTTAATTTTACCATAAATCTATTTTTATATGTCATGAAATTCATTGTATTTCACTATTACTTGCCTTGCAGATTGTTTAATTTTACAATCCTTGAAGTTATGATTATTTAATGCCAACTTGACTCAGTTAAGACTGCCTCCATATGGTCATTTTAAATACTTTTTTATATTATGCCAGACACATTTAGTGTAACTGACTCCCAAATATTTGCAATACAAAAATCAACTTTTCAAGATTCACTATGACCAATCAACTAAAATACCTGAAGAAGGGTCCTGCTCAAAACTTTGACTCTCTTACTCCTCGGCTGCTGCCTGACCTACTGTGCTTTCTCTAGTGCCACACTTTATCAACTATCAGAAACAGTGTGAAAGTTTAGGTTTCAGGAGACAGAACATTCAAATGTGTGTGCCGGTAGAAAAGGCCAGAGACTGTAGAAAAGCAAGTTAAAGGCTGTATATCTTGAAAGCGCACAGCATTTCTAACAGTATAGATGAGTTGTTAGCACAGCTGGAATGTGCAATGCCAGATGCACATTACAGAGACAAGCATGGGACCTGAAAATTGAAAGATGTTAACATTTCAAAAAGATTGGATGCCAGGAAAGGTAATGGGGTTAAGCGTGTCATTAGTGTAGTGAGAATTGTTTTTGATTGAAAGACAAAGGTATAAAATTGTTTTACTAATGAGATGAGACAAGGTAAAAGATCACATCACATGGGCGTAGTTTATGCACCCTAAACATTAGTTACACTGTAGGACACCGTATACAGGAAGGGTCATGTGAGAAAGATACCACTAATAATGATGGCTTCATCTACATACAGATTGTGAGTGAATCAAGTTGGCAAAACTGGGCTGAAAAGAGTCCTGAATAGTGCATTCAGCATATTCAAATCCAAACAGGTTTTTCTAGACCGGGTATGAGATTGAGACCAAACTAATCAAAACTTTATGGTAAGTCTGTCTAGGTGATAACATAGGTGATCCAACTTCAGTTTTAGTTCAAAGGTGAAGAATGGTCCTTGAGCAGTGTTTTAAATTAGAATATAGATAGTGAAAAGGATAATATCAAATAAGACCGTAGACTATAAGAAATAGGCATGGGAGTAGACTGTTCAGACCCTCGAGCTTGCTGCACAATTCACTAAAGATCAAGCTGATCTGATATTCCCTGCATTCACTTCCTTGCATTTTCCCCCAACCCAAATTTAAAGTAACATTGTACACGTTTGAAGTGATCAGTCATTTGTCTGTTGTAAAGTTTGTGATTTACATATGTTTTAATATAATTTAATTTAGAGCTTGGAATTTCAGGTGAGCTTTTGATCTATTTGAGGGTTGAATGCTTAACTTGTCTGTATTTCTGGAGCCATGATTTTTTTTTAAATCAGTGTAGCAATAGGAATTTGTTTGCATTGAGTGTTTTGCAATTGGACAGAGGGGTAAACCTTCAAGAATAAGTTCATTCTTGGTTTCGAAGAATGAGGAATTGATTTTGTTTAACTTAGGGAAAAACCCAAAGCTTAGAAAGCTTTTGGTTTGTTTGTAGTAGTCATGCTGAGAGTTGATATAAAAACACAACTATGCCTGAAGAAAGATGATCCAGTACGGTTGGGAAATAGATTACCTCAGTATAAGGATTTTAGAGTCAAATAGATGGACAGCACAGAAACAGACCCTTTGGTCCAACTCATCCATGCCAACCAAATATCCTAAACTAATCTGGTCCCATTTGCCCCATATCCCTCTAAACCCTTCCTATTCATATACCCATCTAGATACCTTTTAAATGGTGGAATCGTGCCAGCCACCTCCACTTTCTCTGGCACCATCCTCTGCATGAAAAAAGTTCCCACTTTTCAATCTTTTCCCCCCTCAACCTAGTTCTGGGCTCCCTTTCCCCAGGGAAAATACCTTGTCTATTCTTCCTGTCCATGCTCCTCATGATTTTATAAACCTCTAAGGTGATCCCTCAACCTCTGGTGCTTCAGGGAAAGCAGCCCCAACCTATTCAGCTTCTACCTTTAGCTCAAAACTGCCAATCCTGACAACCTCCTTGTAAATCTTTGCTGAACCCTTTCAAGTTTCACAACATCCTTTCAATAGAAGGGAGACCAGAAGTGCACACAATATTGCAAAAGTGGCCTAACTGATGTCCACACAGCTGCAACATGACCTCCCAACTCAGATACTCTATGCTCTGACCAATAAAGGAAGGTATACCAAACGCTGCCTTCACTCTCCTATCTACCTGTGACTCCACTTTCAAGGAATTAAGAATCTGTACTCTAAGGTCTTTTTTTTTTGTTCAGCAACATTCTCCAGGGCTAAAAGTGTTTTGGAGTGCTGGCAGTCCATACCTTGGCTAGAAACCAAGGTGTTTTTCAAAGCTGAGAGAATTTAAGCTTAGTTGTGTGATAGTCTAGGGAGAGGTATTTAACTCCAGTCCAGGAATCAAAAGAAATATTTTTAATCCAAACTTATCAGTGAGATAAAAGAGAATAATTATCTCTGATATTTGAGTATTATAAAATAATGTTGGCGTAGGTAGGATTGTGTTTTTACTGTGCTTTGACGTCTTTGAAAATGTGAAAATAACTTTATTCTATTGAAGTTCTTTTGTGTCTTGGTAAAGAATCACTTTGAAGATTGTGTTTTCTCATTTTTTGTTTGGTTTTTATTTATCAAGTCAGAATTCTGTCTGGGATCTGAATTGTCCAGTAGTAATAACTGGGATTGTAGTAGGTCTGATTTTAAGGATCAGCAACAAATTACTTTTTTCAAATAAAGGGAAATGTAGAGACTAAGTAAAAGCTAACCAGCAAAGGAAAATAACAATTGAAGCTACTGTTTATCTTCTAGTAAAACTGAGGAATCTATAATGAGAAACCAGTTGGTAGCACATTGAACAAATTCATTGGAGAAGACCTACACCATTTCCCAAAAATATTTGAAAAGGTGGGAGGGGCTTAAAATCAAAATCATCAAGGAAAAGATGCTTTAAAATCCATTACACCTAAAGGCTGGCAAGTACCCAAGGCTTTATGACCATACCCTAGGGTCTTAAATGAAGTGATTTCCGAGATAGTAGATGCATGGAATTATTGTCCAAAATTCCTTAGATTCTAGAAATGTCTTAATAGATTGAAAAATAGCTATTGTGACCCTTTCAAGAAAAGAGGGAGACTGAAAACAATCTGCACTCAGCCTAGATGTGATACTAGTTATGATATTGGATGTTAGTGATGTGATAAATCATATTAATTTTGAGCAGCAAAAGGTATTTCAGTTTCTGTTTTAACAACTGAATTGAATCCGTTGTATTAGCTTTATTGTCACATGCACTCAAATGAGTGCAGTGACAAGTTTGCAATGTTGCCACTTATGGTACCTAGGTTTAGATACTTCTATATTTGGAATAAAATAGAAAAAAATGATAAAATGTCAACAAGAGTAAGAGGATTTTGCTTTTTGAAAAGTACTCACTTTACAGTCCTTCCACCCCAGTTCATAACCAGGACCTGGCCTCCAGACCGCACCCAGGCCAAGTCTCCAGATCATGCCAGGCTTCAAAACTTAAGGCCTCACTTCTGTCCACAAAAGGACTTTGCTCCCTTCCCCCACCACCACCCCTATAGCACCTCCCGACCCTCTGCAGTCTGGAACTTGGCTTCCCCTTCCCCTCTGAGCAAGTTTTAAAGTTTTTAAAAAGTTGGAAGTGTTTGTTTTGGAAAAACAATTTTTTTAAAAAGTGAAGAAAATAGACCAGACTAACTACAGTACAGGACCCCCAGCCTGCCACCACGTTCATTCCAACTAGTTAGTATCTGATTTATAATTGCCGCAAAAGAAATAGGCCATTTGGCCCCTGAAGCCTTTCACGTCATTGAACATGATTATCGTTAATCTGCCTCAGGCCTCAATTTCCTTTCATGCTAGCATATCAGAGCCTTCTGCTCCCAGATATTTCACAAATCTCCCCTTCCTCTTTAAATACTTTCAATAATCCAGCATTCACCACTCTATGGGATAGAGAATTTCAGAGGGCGGCACGGTGGCACAGTGGTTAGCATTGCTGCCTCTCAGCGCCAGAGACCCGGGTTCAATTCCCACCTCAGGCGACTGACTGTGTGGAGTTTGCACGTTCTCCCCGTGTCTGCGTGGGTTTCCTCCGGGTGCTCCGGTTTCCTCCCACATGTGCAGGTCAGGTGAATTGGCCATGCTAAATTGCCCGTAGTGTTAGGTAAGATGTAGATGTAGGGGTATGGGTGGGTTGCGCTTCGGCGGGGCGGTGTGGACTTGTTGGGCCGAAGGGCCTGTTTCCACACTGTAAGTAATCTAATATTCACAACCATCTGACTGAAGAAATCCTTTACATCTCAATTTTAAATGAGTTTTCCTTACTCTAACTGTATTCTTTTGTTCAAAACTCCCTCACTAGTGGAAACAACTTTTCAACGTATAGCCAATCAATTCCCCTCATTTGAGTGTCAATAAGTCATAATGAATAACGGTTTAACCTGTTTAGCTGTTCTTGATCATTTAACCTTTCATTCTGGAAATCAGCCTGCTGAATGTCTTTTGAACTGCCTTCAATGCCAGTGCATTCATCCTTAAATGCAGGACCAAATCTATATAAAAACATATTCTAAAGATTTACCACCCTGAGTGATATTCCTTAGTGTACTAAAAATCATATTGCCTTGAGTTCTGATGATATGAATTGGTGTCATCTTAGCTAGTACATCTGTTAAATGGTACAGTTGATTTTCTTTTACAACTGAGGTGAAATTGTGTCCAAGCTCTCTTGATCTTTACCTTTCCTTCATTTCATTGTTAAAACATTGACAAGTAGAGGAAGGATTGAATTTTGTCATACGCTGCTGATTCAATGCAAACTCACACTTGAGAGCCACTTAGTTCAGGTACCAAAAGCTGCAAAGGTTTATGGAATTAAGAGAAATCACCATTCTGAGAGAAGGGAAAAGTCACAACTACTTTATTGTAGCTTTTTTTAAAGAAGTCAGTTTTCAACATTTATTAATAACTCTTACTGAATGAAATAACCTATATTCTAATCAAATCTTAATGCACTTTGAACAATATTATTAAAAAGTAAAACAGTTCCTGTTTTTATGTGAAATGAGGGATTCAGAAAGGAGAGAAATCAATCATAAATGGATCAGAGTGCAAATATTTTTGCTGATGAAAATAGGCATCACCAAAGCGAAATTCACTCGGGTGCCAATTTGTGCTTTTGGAAGTTTCCTGTTTTTCACTTGAATGCTAAAGATATGGAAGACTATAGGGATCCTGCTGCTGCCCTGAGCTGACCCTTTCAAAGCAAACCAGAAATGTTGAATTAAAAATATCTGACAGTTATCATTGTATTGGCAACTTACCAAGCACTAATATCTCAAATTATTGTAAATGTTCAATGTTAATACAGAATTATTTTAACACCTCTGTCCTGTGGTTTGTGACTATAGCTTTAGCTGAAATAATATTTTGCTAGATGAATAATTCAGCTATTTTTAAATTCCAAATGTATAATCTAATATCCCATTAACTTCAAATACCTAAAAGTATGCCAGTCTGTGGATTTTGCCTAATTAGGGACAAAATTAAGATAAATCTGAGCTCTGTATAATCATTAAAGAAACAGTTTAATTGATGGTTCAATTGGTAAATGTACTGTGAAATGTTACTGAGCTGTAAATCCGGAAAGGCTCAAAGTTCCGTCCCTTTTCTCAAAGTTAGCTAATTATTTTGTAACATGATTGTGTCTCAACTGCTCTCTAAAATAGCACAACAAACCAATCTTTTGTATCATGCTGCTACAAAATCCAAAAGAAGGAACAAAACTGAATAGACTGTCCAACGTCTTAAGTTTCAAAAAGTACGATGGTAATCATTGTTCAATTGACCCTGAGAAATCTTCCTTAATATCTGGGGTTTGTGACAAAATTGGGAGAGCTGTCCTTCATTCTGATGGAATCATACTCTGCAGACAATGCTATTTCCATCCCTGAATATATCCTATCCCGTCAACAGGATAGAATTGCTAGAGCTGGCAGCTCTTGGAGTCTTCGACGTTACTTCTGGAGCCCAGAAATCTCATGGCATCAACTGAAAACTGAGAATGCCTCCACGTGATTACAACTTGCCTACCTGGAGATAGACACCCCAACAAGCTCTTACAGTTCAATTACAACATTGGTGTCTACCTGACAATATGGAAATTGCCCACATATGTCCTATATGTACAAAGCAGGACAAATCCAACCCAGTCCCTATTTGTCAATCATCACCGAGATGATGTAAAGTGTCATCAACAGTGCTTTCAAGCAGCACCTGCTCACTGGCACCCAAATTGGGTAAAAGGGCTGAATTTACGAGGTCAGAGTGACGGCCCTTGACTCTCAGGCCGTATTTGACCAAGTGTGACATCAATGAGCCCAAGCAAAGTGGAATAAATGGTTATCAAGGGCAAAGTCTCTGCTGGATAGAATCATTCCTGGTATGTAGGAAGATGGTTGTAGTTGTTGAGGTCAGTTGTCACACCTCCAGGACATCTTTGCTAGAGTTCAAGTTAATGTCCTCAACTCCACCATTTTTAGTTGCTTCATCAATCACTTTCCCTCATTCATAAGAGATTACGTGTGCAATCATCATAACATTCCCAATATTCAGCACCATTCACAACACCTCCAATACTGAAGCAGACCATGTTCAAATACAGAATTTCTGGACAATATCCAGGGTTGGGCTGACAAGCGGCAAGTAACATTACACCCTACAAATGCCAGGCAACAACAATTTATAATATAAGACTATCTAATTACCACCCCTTGATATTCAATGTTGCTACCATCACTTAATCCCCCACAATCTGCATCCTTGCCACTGACCAGAAACTCAACTGGACTCTCCACATAAAGACAGTCGTTACAACAGCAGATCATAGGCCAGGTATACTGTGAGTAAGTCACTTCCTGACTCAAAGTCCACCTTCGTCAAGGCACAAGTCAGGGGTGTGATGGAATACTTCCCAATTGCCTGAATAGATGCAGCCCAAACCAGACTCAAGAAGCTTGACATCCAGGACAAAGTGATCAACTTTGTTGGCACTATATTGACAGGCAGCCACTCCTCCCTCCCTCTGATGCTGAATAGCAGCAGTGTGTACTGTCTACATGATGCACTGCAGAAATTTAAAGAAGTTCCTTAGATAGCTCCTTCCAAAACCACGATTTTTTCTATCTAGAAGGACAAAAACTGCAGATACATGGGAATGCCAGCAACTGCAAATTCCCCTCCAAGTCACTGACTATCCTGATTTGGAAATGTATCACTCTTCGTTCACTGTCGTTGGTCAAAATCCTGGAGTTCCTTTCCAAAAGGCATTGTGGATCAACTCATAGCACATGGACTGCAGCTGTTCAAGAAGGCAGCTCACAACAACTTTCTCAAGGGCAACTAGGGACCAGCAATAAAATGCTGGTCAGCCTGCAAATCTAGTCCCACAAGCGCATTAAAAAAGAATGAACATCCATACACCCACTCCCAGCTGGTTGGTAGGGTTGTGGGTCATGGGGATGGAGCTTCATGTGTCACCAAGAGTGGCTCAGTAGCACTGCTACTGGCTGGGTCCTACAGGACACAGCTGTTGAAGTTCATCCGCAATAAATAGTAAGGGAACCATTAGGCAGGAAAAAAAAATCCTTGAGCTTGTCCTTGCTAGTCTAACTGTTGCTGATGATTCTGTCCAGGATATTGCTTGTGCAGAAGATTTCCTGTCTTTAGTTGTGGATACTGCCTATGTGCAGCACTATGACCATGTTAAATGGGCCAGACTTTGAAAAGATCTAGCAAACAAGAACTGAGCAGCCACATGAGAATGTGGGCTATCAGCAGTAGAATTGTAATTGACCACAGTCTGTAACTTCATGATCTACTACCCACTGTACCATTACCATCAAGCCAGGCGATCTAAGTTGGTTCAGTGAAGAGTGCAAGAGGATATACTAGAGCCAGCAGGCATATCTAAAAATGGTGGCAGCCTTATGATGCTACAACACAGGACTGCTACTTATGTGCCAAATAGCTCCGGCTGCATTTAGTAAACAAGGTTATTCAATTAGGCAATTAAAAGATCTGTTCTAAGGTCTGCTGTGCTGTCCCATCAAGACATGGATGGTGGTTGAAAATTAAACAGGTAACAGGAGGTGGAGACTTCACAAGTATCACTGTCCTGAATGATGGGCAGTACAGCACATAAGTGCAAAAAAATAACTGAAGTATTTGCATATATTTTCAACCAGAAGTGTCAAGTGGATGATCCATTTCAGTGTCCTCCTGAGATCCTCAGCATCACAGATTACCGGTCGTCAGTCTATACCACATGATAAAAAGAAATGACTGAAGACCCTAGATACTGTAAAGATTATGGACTCTGACAGTAATCTGGCAATAGTGCTGAATGTGCTCCAGGACTAGTCTTACCCCAAGTATTTTTAACACAGCTGCAGCACTGGCATCCATCAAACAAGGTAGAAGATAGTCTAAGTATGCCCTATGCACAAAAAGCAGGATGAATCCAACCTAGCCAGTTACTGCCCCGTCAGTCTGCTCTCTATCATAAACCAAGGAACTGGAGGAGTTGTCAACAGTACAATGAAATGCCACTGCAAAGGAATAATCTGTTTACTCAATATAGCTTCTACCAGGCTCCTCGCTCCTCCCCCCCCCCCCCGACTTCATTACATTCTTGGTCCAAATATCAGCAAAAAGAACTGAACTCTGGAGGTGAAGTGTGAGTGACTATCCTTAATATGAAGGCAGCATTGAACCAAGAACAACATCAAAGAACCCTAGCAAAACTGAAGTCAATAGGAATTGAGGGAAAAGGTCTCTACTTGTAAATCATAAAGATTATGACTGTGGTTGTTGGAGCCCAATCATCTCAGCCCCAGAGCATCACTGCAGGAGTGTCCTCAGCCCATTCAATGATAACTGCTTCATTGTAAATAACTTTCCTTCCAGCTTCGAGTCAGGAGTTTAGGAGAATATTTCAGTTAGAAACTTGTCTCATTGACTTGCACTATTCAACATGATCATGGCTGATCTTGGATTTCAGTACTGCTCCTGTTCTGTCTTCCATTACATTTGATGCCTTAAGTCTCTACAAATCTATCAAAGCAATTTTGTGACTTGGCCTCCATATCCCTCCTGTGAGAAGAGAATTTTTTTTCTCCCCTTCATTCATGGCATGTCTGCGTCGGTGGTATCTACTGCGCAGAGGACGATTCAAAATCGAACATTTTACTGTGGGTCTAGAGTCACATGAGGTAAGGAGAGTAGTTTCCATTCCTAAAGGACATCAGTGAACCAGATGGGTTTTTCTGACTATCAACAGTTTCATGGTCATCATTAGACTCTTTATTCCAGATTTTGTTTTTATTGAAATCATATTCCATATCTACCATGGTGGGATTCAAACCTGGGTCCCTAGAATGTTAACTGGGTCTTTGGATTAATAATCTAGCAATAATACCATCACCAGTCCAAAAATGTGCAGGTTAGGTGAATTGGATATGCTAAATTGCCCGTAGTGTTAGGTGAAGGGATAAATGTAGGGCAATGGGTCTGGGTGGGTTATTCTTCGGAGGGTCAGTGTGGACTTGTTGGGCCGAAGGGTCTATTTCCACACTAAGTAATCTAATTTCATTCCTTAGTTTACGTCCCCTGCAGATATTCACCACCAACAGGATATGTTTGCAAAATCACGTTTGTGACTCCAGTTGCTGAAGCAGTCTGTTTCCATATGTCAAAACCTGTGCGACATCCAGGCTTGGGATGATATATAGCATGAATGTTACTCACTGCATAAAGGCCATCTTGAGCATGAGAGAATCTAACCATTGCTTTTATTCAATGCCATCACCATCACTGCTCCACTATCAATATCCTGGGAGATTACCGTTAACCAGAAACTAAACTGGAACAGCTGCCTAAGTACTGTAGCCACAAGAAAAGTCAGATACTTGAAATTCTGGGGCAAGTAACTCCCTTCCTGTCCACTGTATAAAAGGCACAAGCCAGGAGTGTGATGGATTATTCAGAGTCAAAAGGTGTGGTGCTGGAAAAACACAGCCAGTCAGGCAGCATCTGAGGAGCAGGAGTGTTGACATTTTGAGCGTAAGTTCATCATCAGGAATGTGGGGGAGGCACAAGGGGACTGAGGGATAAATGGGAGGAGGTTTGGGGGGTGGGGGGGGAAGGTAACTGGGAATGTGGTGGTGAGGTGTGGGGTGGTGGTGTCGGAACGAGGCATGGAGCAGATAGGTGGGAAAGGAGGTGGACAGGTAGGATAGATCAAGAGGGTAGTGCAAAGTTGGAAGGTTGGATCTGGGATAAGTGGGGTTGGAGGGGAGATGAGGAAACTGGTGAAATCAACATTGATCGGATTATTTCCCATTTGCCTGGCTGAATCAACAACAATAAAGCTTTACACCACTCTGGTCAAAGGAGTTCACATGATTGATATCCCATCCACCACCTTTGCAAATGTATTTTCTTTGTCATCTATGCAGAGTGGCAGCAGTGTGTTACCATCTAAAAGATGCACTGCATTCACTCACCAAGGCTGTTTCAATTGCATCTGCCAAGCCACAATCTTTACCACCCAGAAAGACATGGACAGCAAATATAAGGGAACACCACCATTACCTGCAAGCTTCCTTCTACAAATGCACCATCTTGACTTGGAACTATATCTCTACTCATTCACTGCTGGATCAAAATCCAGGTACTCTCTTCCTAATAATACAATGGATGTCCCTAACCCCAAGGAAGACTGTGATTTAAGAAGGCAGCTCACAGCCACTTTCTGCAAGGTAATTAGGAATTGGTAATAAAAACTGATTTAATCAGTGATGACAACATCCAGTAAGTGAAAGAGAAAATGTCTGCCAGTTATGGATAGCCAACAAATCCTGGCCTAGCCAATGATGATGTCATCTCATGAACAAATAATAGAAGCTGTACTTATGATCTAAGAGCTGTCAGTGACCCCTGACCTGACCCCGGACCCACAAATCCATGAGAGCCACTGGTTGTTTTGCCCTGATGTATCTCACTCTATAATGCATAGTTTGGGAAGCAATTTAGTAAAATAAAAACTTCTGGCACACTGCTTGTAACTCCTGGTATAAAGGATCAGTTGAGACAGTACTCAGGATCTGCATTTTACAGGGAGTGTTACTTCTGTCTAAAATGACCTGGTTGAACATAACATATTGAAAGTCCTGGTACAAGTGGATTGCCCTTACGTAAAAATGAAGATGTTTTACTTACCTTAATTTGAATTTTTCCAGAACTTTTCAACTTTGATTAAAGAAGCAATCACAATGCCCTAAAGAAAGGAATTGCATAGATTAGGCCTAGCATGGTTCATTTTTCTTTTCTTGTGTCATTGTGTGTCTCATTAATTATTCCCTGACAGATGATTAGCAGAGCATCTTTTCCTTGTCTACATCAGGTCTGAACCAGTATGGAGTCTTGGAAAGGTTGACTTATCTTGTAATTAATAATCACATATCTCCTCTTCTCACTGATCTAATACTGACTACAGGAATTTGAATTGATGCTTTCCAAATTAGATAAATGTGAATACACAAATATACTTCCTGCTACAAAAATGTTTAAGCTAATGTTTAAATTTGTACAAAATTGCCAATATTCTGTTCAACTTCGTTTTAAAGTATATTTTGTGAATATAGTGAGATCAGTAATGGGATTTTAAAGTGCATTGCATTGGTTTGTAACAAGATTTCACAAGCTTGCAAAATACAAAGTTTTATAAGTGAGAAGTCATCAACTCTGTAAAATAAGTATCATTTCCTGCTTTACACTCGAGTTTGCATTGGTGAGAAGCCACTTATTCTGGTGCATAAATTGGGTGTGAAGCCAAGCACTGACTCCAAAGTAAATACTCCTAGAGTCCTAATTCTACTTCAGTAAAAGCAAAATACTGCAGATGCTGGAAATCTGAAATAGTGCTACAATCTGCTAGTGAGAGACGGTTAACATTTCAAGTCCAGCAAGACGACTACAAAACTGAGAGGTAGAAATGTTACAAAGTAGATTGAAGATAGGGCAAAGAGTGGAAGAGACTAAATGTCAAAGATGTCCACAGAAAGAAGAACATAAGAACAGGAGTGGACTGTTGATCTTTTTGAGCCTGTTCTGCCATTCAATGAGATCATGACTGATCTATGACCTAATTCAATATGAATACTTTTGAATACTCTGGTATTTGTTGATGTTTCCATGTTCCCTTAATACCTTTGCTTAACGATTTATCTACTTCCAATACAAAATTAGCAATTGATCCAGCATCCACTGTCATTTATGGAAGTGACTTCCAAACATCTAACACAGTTTGTGTGTAGAAGTGCTTCCTAACATCTTTCCTGAACAGTCTGGCCATAATTCTCAGACTATGCCCCCTAGTCCTAGAATCCCAAATGAATGGAAGTAGTTTATCTACCTGTTTTTCCTGTTAATACCATGAAGACTTTGATCAGATCATATCTTAACCTTCTAAATTCTAGAGAAAAAAGCCTAATTAATATAATCATGCCTTTTAAATTAATCCCTGAAGTCCAGGTATCATCCCTTAAACCTACGTGTACTGTTGTACTCCCTCCAAGGCCAATGCATCTTTCCTAAAATATGGTGCCCAGATCTGTGCTCCTTATTCTAAGTAAGGTCTAACCGGGGATTTGTATAAAGCAACAAACCATTGGTCCAGAATGCAGTAATGGCAGAATAAAGGGCATCACTGTTTGAAAGCAGAAACATGAGTGCAAGATGCATTTGATACAAAACAAACTAGAACACAGTGTCTACATGATTTTAAATAGGACCTTTTTGAACAACAAAATAAATAAAGCAGAACACAAAACTATTTTGGTCATGTTATTGTCTTAACTTTACCCCATGGTATGTGTATTTACTTTTTAAAAAAAAGACTTGTTTCATGTACAACTGGTAATCTTTGTTTCCACATTATTATACCCTCTCCCCACAGCCATCACTTCCTGTCCTTTACACACTATCCAGCCAGGCTACCCATGAAGCTGTCCACCTCCTCTGCAGAATGTTAGTTTTTGATCCTGTGAGTATATTGTATTTTATACTGTAAAATCCTTGATGTGAAAACCTAGCCAGTCTGCATTCTCTATTACATTACAATACTTTAATAAAAAGTTCTCAACTAATACTGATTTCTTGAATAATGGTACTCAGTTACTGAACCTTAAGGTTACTATCTTGAGCCTCCTGTAGTCTTGCAATTAAGTTGATGCAATAATGTTGGGAAATTCTGTAGTTGGGGGTGTTCTGACCATTTTTCGCAGCTCTGCATATGTCATTTCAACTTCATTTTACAAATTACTCTTAAATATTATACCATTTGAAGCCACTTAAATGTCTTTCATAGAAAGTAATAGATTAGGCTGGGTAATTTAATATTGATAGCTATGGTTTAAATGAACTTTTTTTAACTTATTTCATGAGAACATCATCTTGAGGAAGGTGTATAATATTTCTCAATTCTCAAATCAAATTATAATAAAATTATCAAGTTATTCGATAAAGCTTTTGTTCCCTTATGCTGTAGTCAAAAAGAATCTCTGCAAAGGATGCCCTGGCTCATCCATACTTGGATGAAGGACGGCTCCGGTACCACACTTGTATGTGCAAATGCTGTTATACCACATCTACAGGACGTGTTTACACCAATGATTTTGAGCCCATCACTAATCCAAAATTTGATGACAGCTTTGAAAAAAACCTGACATCTGTTCGGCAGGTTAAAGGTCAGTGTAATTTTGAATATTATTATGTAGTTAGAGGGTTCTGATCTGAAGCCTAAAATTGTGTACTAGTTGTTTTTAACCAGTAACATTTTATTATTCTTGATACCCTTCCTCTTAAGACTGCTGTTGGGCTACTTATTTCACTATTCAATTGTCATACAAAGCAGGTCGCAAGTTTATCACCTCTTCTACTGAGGTTTAGTGGTAGAATAGTAGAACACTACAGTCAGTCAAGGTTTTCGCTCCAAATTAATTGACTTGACGGAAATGCAGATATGGGGTAATGTATCAGGTTGCAACACTGAATAATTTCTCAGCTTTGGGGCCATCCAGACTTAACACTTAGCTAATATAGTAATTTTCAGTTAACTGGTGTGGGAGAGGGCTTTTGCTATTCTTGCCTATGTAACTGTATTATAGCATTCTCATGAGTTATCGCATTCAGCAGAGAAACATTTAATGACAAACATATAGCTGGGGACATTGCAGTGAGGAAGTATGCTCAAATGTACTTTAGGTGGTGTATGGAATTGCTGCCTTGTCTGTTTTCCATTCCTGAGTTTTATCACCTTCCTGTGACTTTAATTCATGAAACAGAAAGCCATCTTGATTGAGTACTGAATGTTCAGTAATTCGCAAATTTGCTTGAAGATGTGTTGATAGAAATGTGCTCCAGGAGAAAGTGAGGACTGCAGATGCTGAAGGTCAGAGTTGAAAAGTGTGGCATTGGAAAAGCATAGTAGGTCAGGCAGCATCAGAGGAGTAGATGAATCAAAATTTTGTGCATAAGCCATCCCTGTTGAAGGGCTTATGCCCAAAATGTTGATTCTCCTGCTGTCTGACCTGCTGTGCTTTTTCCAATGTCACACTTTTCAACTAGAAATACATTCCAATTGATCTTAAAGAAATCACTGATGTTGGAGGTTTGAAAATATAGCAACATTTCCATCCAATTATGTTACAAATGTATGAAAGCAGCTTCATGTGACGATATTGTCAGTTGTCCTTGCACATAATTTCTTTCACAAGTCAGATATCTAAAAAATGCCTGGCCTCCTTTCAACTCTTGGGACATAACAACACAATTGATATTGAGACTTTTCTAGGTGAACATTAAGAAAACCAAAACTATTACTTTTGATCCCCAACTCCAATTCGGCCCACTTGTCACTAATACCATCCTCCCCTTTTACCACTTACTGATCCCTGCACTTCTTGGGCATATGCCTCAATTTAGACAAGCTTTCGAAGTACCCATCCTTTCCATCAGCAAAGCCACATGCTTCCATCTCTACAACATCTGCTCATCTGCATCAACAAAACTTATTGTTGTGCCTTTTTTGGAATGCCACTTTAAATTTCTTTCTAATGTCCTCCTTGTGAACCTCCCATTCTCCACCCTTCATTAACTCCTAAGATTTCTAAATTTTTACAGCTAATATCCAGTTCTGCATTCATGTCACAATTCCCCATTATCCCTATTCTGGACAATTCCCAGTTCACCCATAGTTAGATTTAAAAGCATCTGCCTCATCGTTAGGTCACTGGGGCCTTGGTATACCCTGTCTTTGCACTATTTTCCAGTTGTTTCATTTGGCATATGGCAGTTCTGACAAAGGGTCACTAGACTTGAAGTGTTACTTCTGTATTTTGCTGTCCACAGCTGCTGCCAGACCTGCTGAGTTTCTCCGGCAGTTTGTTTTTCCTTTGGATCTCCAGCATCCACAGTTCTTTCGTTTCATTTAAACTTTTTTTATAAACCCCTCAGTCCTCTGACTGTGACTTTTTATATTTGCCTGCTACCTTCATCCCGCTAGTGGTGATAGACATTGACTGCCTCTGTCCAATTCTTTGAAAGTCCCCCTCAAAGCTCATACACCTGTCGTCTACTACTACTACTACTACTACTACCACCACCAAGCTCTGTTTGCACCTCTTAATGTCTTCCTTCTTGACCTGCCCTGTGTTCCTTTTATGTTTTCATTTATATCTGAGAATGCCCCCAGCCAGTTTTCAATATTAAAACATTTAATAAGTGTGTGTCAGGAACTTGCAGGATCATACTTTATTATGTTCTGAAGTTCCAGTGCAGATTTAGCCTTAATGATGCAGAGGTTTATATGTATATAGTTAACAGGTCCAATTATTTACATCTTAAACCACAATGGCTTAAACAGCAGGAAGTTATATTGTTATGACAATATATTTCATTTTCTGCTCTACAGAGCTCATTCATCAATTCATTCTGGAACAGCAGAAAGGGAACAGGGTTCCACTATGCATCAACCCACAGTCTGCTGCATTTAAAAGCTTTATCAGGTATGATGCAGGCATTTCTTCGATGTATTAATGGTTTCGCTATTAACAGCTTATTGTCTTTGGTGCGGGATAGTTGTTTGCAGGCTGATGTTGAATCCTGTTAGGTCGTGAGGAATAACAGTTTTGTTTACCTAGATTAAGTGAATTAATTGAGGAACTAATGATTTTTTTTAAAACAAAAGCTTGTGTACTTTATCCTAAAACTTGTACACATCAAATTAAAACCACCACAAATTATTTAATTTTAATTTGAAAAAATAGTCTTTTAGAAAGGTTGTCTATAAATCTTATTTAAAAATGATTCATGGAATGTGGATGTCCTGGCTAGGTTAGTGTTTATTGCTTGTTGCTAGTTGTCTTTGACAAGGTGATTAGATTAGATTATTAGATTACATTACAGTGTGGAAACGGGCCCTTTGGCCCGACACGTCCACACAGACCCGCCGAAGCGCAACCCACCCATACCCCTACATTTACCCCTTACCTAACACTATGGATAATTTAGCATGGCCAATTCACCTTACCTGCACATCTTTGTACTTTGGGAGGAAACCGGAGCACCCAGAGGAAACCTACGCAGACATGGGGAGAACGTGCAAACTCCACACAGTCAGTCGCCTGAGGTGGGAATTGAACCTGGGTCTCTGGCGCTGTGAGGCAGCAGTGCTAACCACTGTGCCACCGTGCCACCCAATGGTGGTGGTGAGCTGCCGCCTTGAACTGCTGCTGTTCATTTGCTGTGGTTAAACCCACCGTGCCATTAGGGAGGGATATCTGTGGTGTTAACCCAGTGGCACTGAATGAAGAGTAATGTAATTGCAAGTCAAGACAGTGGCTGAGAGGTGAATTTGCAAGTGTTGGTGTTCCTATCTATCAGTTGTCTTCGTCCTTCTAGATGGTGCTAGTTATGAGTTTGAACAAAGATGTCAAAGCAGTCTTAATGAATTTCTGTAGTGCATCTTGTAATGATACACAACGCTGCTACTGAACATCAGTAGTGGAAGGAGTTATGATGTGCCAATTAAGGAGGCTGGCAAGCTTGAGTGTTGGTGCATCTAGGCAAGTGGGCACTATTCCATCACTGCTTTTGCCCGAAACGTCGATTTCGAAGCTACTTGGATGCTGCCTGAACTGCTGTGCTCTTCCAGCACCACTAATCCAGAAACTATTCCATCACAGCCAATTTATGTCTTGTAGGTGGTGGACAGGCTTTTGGGAGTCAGGAGATGAATTACTTGCTACTGGAGTCCTAGTCTCTGACTCCCTCTTGTAACCACAGAACGTACTTTGCTAGTCTAGTTCAGTTTCTGGTCAATGGTAAATTCCAGGATATTCATAGTGGAGGATTCAGTGATGGTAATGACATGGGGTGGTGATTAGATTCTTTCCTGTCAGGACGACTTGTTTCAAATGTTACTTGCCACTTGTCAGCCCAACTCCGGATGTTATCCGGACCTTGTTATGTTCAGCATCTGAGAAACTGCAAACAGTGCTAAATATTGTGCTGTCATCTGCGAACATTGCCACTTCTGACCTTTTAAGATTAAAAAAAATCATAGTTGTGTTCAATGAGGAATCCCTGCAGAGGTGACCTGGAACTGAGATGACAGACCCCGAGCAATCAAAACCAGCTTCCTTTGTCCAGTCTGACTCCAACCAGCAGACAGATTTCCCCAAATTCCTGTTGACCCAATTTTGCTGGGTCTCCTTGATGCTACACTTCATCAAATATGGTCTCGATTTTAAGGGCACTCACATCACCTCTGTAATTAACTCTTTTGTCGATGTTTGAACTAAAGCTAAAACTCAGGAGCTGAGAGGCCCAGGCCAATCCCCAAACTCCGCTTCCATGAAATTTTTGCTAAGCAAGTGCTTCTTGATAGTATTGTTTATTACACCTCCTTTCCCTTAACTGATGATTTGAAAGTAGATTAGTTGGGTGCTCATTTGCCAGGTTGGATTTGTCCTGTTCTTTGTGTACAGGACATATCTGAGAGTGTGTCCACATTATTGGATAGATATCAGTGTTGTAACTGGAATGGAAAAGCTTGGCTAGGGGTGCAAAAAAACTCTAGAGCTCAAGCCTCGAATGTTATCAGCATACCTAATCTTTTACAGCATTCAGTTCTTCTGTCTGTTTCTTAATATCATGTGGAGTGAATAGAATTCGCTGAAGCCTAGCATTTGTGATGCTGGGATGCAAGAAGATACTGGGATGAATCGTCCACTCAACACTGGCTGAAGGTGAATGCAAATGCTTCAGCCTTCCCTTTTGAAGAGAAGGGATATTTTATAAAGCCTCTTCCTCTTGTTTAATTTTCCGTCACCGTTCATAGTTGGTGGCAGCATTGAAGAGCTTAGTTCTCATCCATCTGTAGTGGAATTGCTTATTCTACTTTAAATGTTTATCACTTGCTGTTTGGCACATGGCTAATCCTATTTTGTAGCTCCACCAACTTGACACCTTGTTTTTAGGTATACCTGGTGCTGCTCCTGATATGCCACTATGCCCTCCTGCCCTTTGCGTTAAACCAGAGATGGGCCTGATGGTAATGGTAGAATGGGGGGAATATGCTGAAGTATGAAGTGCAGATTATGTTGGAGTATAATTCTGCTACTACTAATGACCCACTGCACTTCACAGATGCCCAAGTATTAAGTTGCTCGATCTGTTAGAAATATCTCATTCAGCACAGTGATAGAACCACACATGATGGCTGGTATTCTCAGTCTTGCTAGCTGTAGACAGACTTCATATTTGCTTGGATTAATCTTGTATCCCAAAGCTAATACCTAAAGATTTGTGCTGGAAAACAATCACTTAGTTTGTTTCTGTTTTTCAATTATCAAAGATTTAGATAAATTGTATAGAAGGTGTGAATATCAGCAGTCTTTTTTTACTGACTTTGTTGGGGTGGTTGCAAGGACAGGTGCAGACAGTGCAAAACAGAAAATGTATTGAAGCATATGCACCAATAACTTTAGGCAATAAATGTTCAAAATATGGGTTCAGTGAGTCATAGAGATGTACAGCATGGAAACAGACCCTTCAGTCCAACACATCCATGCTGACTAGATATCCCAACCTAATCTAGTCCCATTTTCCAGCACTTGGCCAATATCCCTCAACCAGATGCCTTTTAAATGTTGCAATTGTACCAGCCTCCTCCACTTCCTCTGGCAGCTCATTCCAGATGCACACCACCCTCTTTGTGCAAAAAGTTGCTCCTTAGGTCTTGCATCTATTTTCCCCTCTCACCCTAAACTATGCCCTCTAGTTCTGGACTCAACAACCCCAGGGGAATGACGGTTTATGCTATTCATGCTCCTCATGATTTTAAACTTCTATAAGGTCACCTGTCCGCCTCCAAAGTTCCGGGAAAACAGCCCCAGCCTATTCAGCCTCTCCCTATAGCTCAAATCCTCCAATCCTGGCAACATCCTTGTAAATCTTTTTTCTGAACCCTTTCAAGTTTCTCAACATTCTTCCGATAGGAAGGAGGCCAGAAGTGCACGCAATATTCCAACAGTGGCCTAACCAACATCCTGTGCAACCGCAACATGACCTCCCAACGCCTGTACTCCATGCACTGACTAATAAAGGAAAGCATACCAAACGCACCCTTCACTATATCCTATCTATCTGTGACTCCATTTTCAAGGAGCTATGAACCTGCACTCCAAGTTCACTTTGTTCAGCAACACTCCCTAGGACCTTACCATTAAATGTATAAGTCTTGCTAAGATTTGCTTTCCCAAAGTGCAGCATCTCACATTTATCTAAATTAAATTCCATCTGTCACTTCTCACCCGACTGGTCCATCTGATCAAGATCCCATTGTAATCTGAGGTAACTTCTTTGCTGTCCACTACACCTCCAATTTTGGTGTCATCTGCAAACGTACTAACTGTACCTCCTATGTTCCTATCCAAATCATTTATATAAAGATGATGATAAAGTGGAGGGTCCAGCACCGATCACTGTGGCGCTGCACTGGTCACAGGCCTCCAGTCTGAAAAACAACCCTCCACCACCACCCTCTGTCTTCTACCTTTGATCCAGTTCTGTATCCAAGTGGCTAGTTCTCCCTGTATTCCATGTGATCTAACCTTGCTAACCAGTCTCCCATGGGGAAGCTAGTCGAACGCCTTGCTGAGTCCATATTGATCACGTCCACCGCTCTGCCCTCTTCAGTCCTCTTTGTTACTTCAAAAAACTCAATCAAGTTTGAGAGACATGATTTCTCACATACAAAGCCATGTTGACTACCCCTAGTCAGTCCTTGCCTTTCCAAATGCATGTAAATCCTGTCCTCCAGATTCCCTCCACAACAACTTGCCCACCACCACTGACGTCAGACTCACTGGTCTGTAGTTCCCTGGCTTGTCCTTACCACCTTTCTTAAAAAGTGGCACCATGTTAGCTACCCTCCAGTCTTCTGGCACCTCACCTGTGACTATCGATGATACCAATATCACAGCAAGGGGCCCAACAATCGCTTCCCACAGTTCTAGGATACCCCTGATCAGACCCTGGGGATTTATCCACCTTTATGCGTTTCAAGACATCCAGCACTTTCTCCTCTGTAATATGGACATTTTTCAAGATGTTACCATCTATTTCCCCACATTCTATATCTTCCATGTCCTTTTCCACAGTAAACACTGATGCAAAATTCTCGTTTAGTATCGTTACCCTTTTGCCCTTGATGTATTTGTAAAAACCTTTGGATTCTCCTTTAGCTTTGGCAAATCGAGTTATCTTATGTCCCCTTTTTGCCCTCCTGATTTCCCTCTTAAGAATACTCCTACTGACTTTATACTCTTCTAAGGATTCACTCCATCTCTCCTGTCTATACCTGACGTGCTTCCTTCTTTTTCTTAACCAAACCCTCAGTATCTCTAGTCATCCAGCATTCCCTATACCTACCAGCCTTTCCTTTTACCCTAACCAGGAATATACTTTCTCTGGACTCTCTCTTTATCTCATTTCTGAAGGCTTCCCATTTTCCAGCCGTCACTTTTACCTGTGAATATCTGCCCCGTATCAGCTTTTGAAAGTTCTTGCCCAATACTGTCAAAATTAGCCATTCTTCAATTTAGAACTTCAACTTTTAGATCTGGTATATCCTTTTCTATCACTATTTTAAATCTAATAGAATTATGGTCACTGGCCCCAAGGTGCTTCCTCCACTGACACCTCAGTCACCTGTCCTGCCTTATTTCCCAAGAGGAGATCAAGTTTTGCACCTTCTCTAGTAGGTACATCCATATACTGACTCAGAAAATGTTTCTTATACGCACTTAACAAATTTCTCTCCATCTGAACCTTTAACACTATGGCAGTCCCAGTCGATGTTTGGAAAGTTAAAATCCCTACCATAACCACCCTATTATTCTTACAGATAACTGAAATCTCCTTACAAATTTGTTTCTCAATTTCCCGCTGACTATTAAGGGGTCTCTCATACAATCCCAATAAGGTGATCATCCCTTTGTTATTTCTCAGTTTTGCCCAAATAACTTCCCTGGATGTATTTTTGGGAGCATTCAGCTGTTCAACTGTAATGCTATCCCTTATCAAAAACGCCACTCCCCCTCCCCTCTTGCCTCCCTTTCTCTCCTTATTGCATTTGTATCCTGGAACATTAAGCTGCCAGTTCTGTCCATCCCTGAGCCACGTTTCTGTAATTGCTATGATATCCCAGTCCCATGTTCCTAACTATGCCCTGAATTCATCTGCCTTCCCTATTAAACCTCTTGCATTGAAATGAATGCAATTTAATTTATCAGTCCCTCCTTGACCTCTGCTTCTGTTGATTTGCAGAATTTCACTCCTGGAAGAAGGAAATTGTATTTTTAACTACTTCCTTCTTCAATTCCACATATTGTCTGATGTCTTTGGTAGTGACTATTATTTATACCTGAGTATGAATATTGACTTGCTTTTTGATTGTAGAAGGCATCCCACTTGCACTCTGACATGTTACTCTCACCCTGTCACAAAGGCACATTTCCAGTGGAATCTGTGAATTGTGACCATGAGTGAAAACCCTTTCCAACCCACAGAATTAAGGCTAATTATTTACTTGCCAAACAGCCATAGCTGAGTTCCCTACAAAGACATGGTTCAACACATGTCTAACTCTGCTGTTTATTGTTCAGCATCAAAGAGTTGTAAGCAAATTTCTAGCCTTGCATTTGATAAGAAATTATAAATTTTGAAGTCTACATTTGACATCAAATATTTTAAAGTTGAGAGCCAATGTTGCATTGAAAATGAAATATTTGACCTTTAGTAGTATACAAAAGATATTGCAGTTCTAGTTAGTAATAAAGGATGACTAATTTACTTTTTTAAATCTGCATGGTTGAAGGGTAGACTAAAAGTCTAGTCTGTCATTTTTCCAGTTTTAGGGTTTAGCAACATTTTGGACAAATGCCTCAATTGCATCCCAAATGTGATTATTTTCTCAATTTTTAGCAAAATAATGCATTCACAACATTGATACTATTTATGTTTCCATTCAATATATTAAAGATATTTGCAGGAAATCACTTTTGATGATGGATTTTCAAATTTTGATTTTAATTACTTAAGTAAGGTGTAGTGTTTTGAATTGGTTTGGTATTGACTTATCTGTTAGCTACTTACAATGCAATAAACTGTCCTTGGTTAATTTCCTTAACCACTGAATGTAAATAATTAAGCTCAATATTAAAATTTTACAAGAAAGCTGTATATCAATAGTTTTCAAACTTTTTGGTTAAGATCATTCTTCAAACAAATTAGCAATTTATATGCAATTTATAATATCCATATGTAGTGTGTTTTAACACTTTAATTTAAAAATTAGTGAGATGGGTATATCCACTTCTCACTGCAGTCTGTTGGTCTATGGTGTGACATTTTCCACAAGCTACTCCTGCCTTGCACTAACCTTGCCTCCAGCCACCATTTTGGTCATCTATTTTTGACCATCATAATACCCTCCACCCTACCTGACTAGACCAGTGTTCTCATCCATTGCAGTGGCACTGATTACTTCATGCCTTCCTAAATCCCAAGGTGACCTCAGACTCAGTTGGTAACACTTTTTTTTTAACTGCCTAGTTGGAAATGAGCGATATGAAATGAATATGTATAAGTTTTTAATGTACCTGCCACTGTATTTTCACTGTAAACCCTGAAAGTTTATTTTGATTTTTTTTCATTTGTCCTTTCAACAGCTCCACAGTTGCTCAGCCCTCTGAGATGCCCCCATCTCCACTGGTATGGGAGTAAGTGGAAGAAACTACTGATGACAAACATTTTAGGTTCTCACTAGAATCTAAAATTTGCAGTACATTTATGTCGGGACAAGTGTGTAATTTTACTTATAAAAATTTCTAAAAAGTTTTAAAAAACCACTGAATTGTAAAGAATATACTTTTAGGAATATGCTGGACTTGTATTTTTTAGGGATTAAATTGGTGGTTGTGCTTTGAAATAAAGCAGCTTTAGCAAGAGCTGCACAGTTTGTATGTATTTATGGAACTGTGTGCAGCCTTCACTTTTTGGGCTTTGGAAAAACAAAAGCTGCACTAAAATGAGCTGGGTGTCTTGGCTTTAAGTGGGACATGGAACAGGCATGTACAGGATCTCTAAGGAATCAACGCTCAACCATTCCTGAAGACACTTTGAACTGAGACTGGCTAAGAATACAGAGTTTCTGCCGACCAATCATGATGTCATATCAGTTGATAAGGCTGTTTAATGAAATGGGCATGTCACCTGACAGATCAATTCTATAGCTTCTCTTCAGAGCTGTGACAGTGGTTTGCTGTTGTTCGTATAACTTTGTGATTAGGAAGAGATGGAGTGAGTGTGAATTTATCACTAGCAGAAGTAATTTATGTTTCCCCAGTCCCTTAATTATATTTAACCAATTTTTAGAAACATTTTGTTTTATTTCTGCAGTCAAACCTCAAGCATGCATCATCCCACATTACTTGTGTATATAGGTCCAGTGTTGGGTAGATTTTAAAAGTCTTGACATTACTGTATAGAGGAATTAGCTTGCACATTTTAGGTCTGTGAAATATTCCGTGAAAGTTATTTTCTGCACTGGACAGTGTAACAGGAAAAAAAGCAGCACATAGGCGATTATGTTAATTGTGTCTTGTGTCTTTAGGCAGAACTGTGTGGAAGTGTTGATCTGAAACGTCACAGTAGTGCAGTTTTAATATCCTTTCTGACAAATCCTTATCTACTGGAACACTGAACTATTCTGTGTATATGTATATATGAACAGAAATTGAAGGCTCTACCTCCAGGAGTATACAACTTGGTTTGTTTACCTCCACGTTTTTTTAAAAACAATTCAGCGTGGGGATTTAAAACTTGAATGTCCCTTCCAGCTTTTATATTTAAGAAAAAAGATTTTTCACATGTACGAAGGAACCTTTATGGATTGTCTTAAATACACAATTGTGTTCAAAGCTGAGAATATGACCCCAGGCTCGGTCATCATTACTTGACTGTTAAATAACTGTAGTTCATATCTGTATTTAGCATTGGACTCTTGCTGCGAGTGACCCAGAGCAAAGGTGTGCACAGATTTCAGTTAGATCCCTAATATTTTATTCCTTTTAAAATTTTAACTTAAATGAAGTAACGGCTTGCTGTGGCAAAGACTCGTCATGCTGGAAATTGCATCTATTTACAATTAGGAACAATTAAAAACAATTAAGAGGTTTATGAATTGTAAAGAAAAAGTTTTTAAGCCTCCAGAGCTTTAATAATAAATTAAGTTTTAAAGGCTTGTATTTGAAGATCTGTTTTCAGGAAACAGGGCAAGAAAAGTCCTAAGAGCCTGCTGAGAAACCAGTTTCAAGACTTCACCTGAGGTTCATCGTCCTATGTGACACATTTGCCGGTCACTTTGTACAATGTAGATTTGAAGTACAGTGGTGGAAATTCATTAAATGTGACATTTAAAAGAAAATCAATGTGGTACTTAGTCAGTTTGTCATTTTAATATTTAGTCATATTCTCTCATGTTCTTTCTCAATTTGTGGTTTCTGTATCTAGCTATTGACAAATTTCTTTTGAGTTTGGTTGTGTTATTATTTTATAATGTAGAAAAGAACATAAAGATATTATTGTATGAAAAAGGCCATACTAAAGAAGGGTCACTGTACCTGAAACATTAACACTGATTTCTTTCCACTGATGCTGCTAGACCTCTTGAGTTTTCAAATACTTTGTGTGTTTGATTTCCAGCATCTACAGTGTTTTTATAAGGATATTACTTTCTTGCTTTACTTAATTCCACATTTTGTGTCCTTTCCTGAATAGAAAGCCTTCATAATTCCCTGAATTAGAGTTTTTCTTTCAAAAGCATTGTGCTATTCCTCCCTCTTGTCCCAGTGTCTGCATTGAGAAATACCAGTAGTCTGGAATGTTTTGAGCAGACCAAGCACCTCATAGACTCACCACTCAATTTGTTGCAGCGACAAAATAATTAAGGCATCTGCTTATCTCATCTTCAGACTAGGGTGGCGGGGATGTAGTGACTGCATAAAGTCATACAGCACGGAAACAGACCCTTTAGTACAATTCTTATATGCTAAACAGGTATCCCATCTAACGTAGTCTCACTTGCCAGCTTTTGACCCTTATCCCTCTCAACCCTCCTTATGCATATATCTATCCAGATGTCTTTTAAATGTTGTAATTGTACCTGCCTTCTCCAATTCCTCTGCCATCTCATTTCATATATGTAACTTTTTCTGTGTGGAAAAAGTTACCCCTCAGGTCCTTTTTTTTTTTAAAATCTTTCCTCCCTCTCCTTTAAACCTATGCCCTCTAATGTTGGATTCTAGGAAAAGAGTCCTAGGAAAAAGACTATGCTGATAGGAAAATGAAATGCAAAGTTTACAAAGCCATTTTTCTTTTTCTGTTCATGCTACTTCTGTGTCTCAGTTGGTTACTCCCTCTCCATCTCCTTTCTGTCCCCACCCGCTCTTTTCATCTCTTGAGGGAAGAGAAGAATACAACAATTAAATAGTTGTGTTGCTTTATAATAATTTATTACAGATTTTAAATTTCAGGTAAATATTTGTCTCATGTTTCCTAGTTCACACACGTGTGTTTAGGTTTTCTAACATCATTCTGTAATCCACAAAATTCCAAAGACTTATCCCACACATTCTGGATGAGTGGGGTTATAATGAGTTAATAATTGTGGAAATTTCTTTGCCCAGCTCCTTCCAAAAACATTGAATCACAAAATGTTATTTTTGGATTACAGTCAATTCATGCATTTTCATTTTAGTGATTGACTCGGCCACTGCTTAATGACTAGAATTGTTTCCTATATTTTTCGGCAAGAATAGTATTTACAGTTGTTTGAAATTGATTCTGATTCTGTGCCAATTATTGACCTGAATCCCTAAGCAATTTGGAAACAAGACATTGAGTGATATAATGAATTAAAGGAAGATGTTTTTAAAGAAAGTTCTGCAAATGTTTCTTTCTGACACCCAAGATGATGTTAAAGAAATAAAACTGAACCTGAGTATTAATCCATCAATGGAAATAGCATGCATATGCTATATGTAATCTGAATAAGGTTACTATACATTGCTACATACTCATTTATCAAAAGTTGCAGTGTTTAATATGATCATATGGCTTGACTCTTCTGTACTGTAGTTTTTTTATGTAAGTAGGTAATGATGGTCATTGTTCAGCTTGCATTCAAAATGGCCACATCCTGCACAATGGGGCAGCTTCATAGCTACACTTCAATGAATACTGGAATTGATGTATAACTTATTCACAAATACATTTGTCCATAAAGCTGCATTTCATTTCTTAAATTGAAGTCAATAGAAAATGACATGGTAGGAGAAGCCCTGCTTGTCTTGGAGATTTTGATTATAATGGTTTGCTAACTGAAGAAAAACATTAAAAAGAAAAATGGCATTCAGACATCAATTTCCCTTTTTCCATTAGTCAGTGCATTCTCTTCACTTGAGGAAAGTTCTGCAAACGTTTCTTTCTGACACCCAAGGACAGTCATCCAAAATCTTAGACATTGAAATTGTCATCTGTTGAATGCCAGGTCTCAAAGTCTGAACATCGTAGGCATAATACTGTTCCTAAAGTATTTATCCCTATTTTTGTTTATTGCCGTTGGTCAGTTCCTATATGGATGTTAACTTTAAAAAAAGCTGGCTGAATCACATTTTTGCTTTTAATAGGCAACTCTACACTCTGTTGCACAGGCTAAAGACTATCTTTTGTAAATTCTTATTGTGTTTGTTAATTTTATACTTGACCTCTGCTTCTATACCCATTCCAAGTTCAATTAAACTACTTATAGTCACAGATGTATAGTATGGTAACAGACCATTTGGTCCAACTCATCCATGCTGACCAGATATCCCAACCTAATCTAGTCCCATTTACCAGCACTTGGAATGTATTCCTTCCTATTCATATACCTATCCAGATGCCTTTTTAAATGCTGTAATTGTACCAGCCTCCACCACTTCCTCTGGCCACTCATTCCATACACAAACCACTCTTTGCATGAAAAAGTTATCCCTTAGGTCTCTTTTATATCTTCTCCTCTACCCTGAACCTACGCCGTCTAGTTCTGGACTCCCCCACCCCAGGGGAAATATCTTGTCTGTTTATCCTATCCATGCCCCTCATGATATTCTAAACCTCAACAAGCCCCTCAACCTCCGAAGCTCCAGGGAAAACAGCCCCACCTATTCAACCTTTCCCTATAGTTCAAATCCTCCAACCCTGGCAACATCCTTACATGTTTTCTGAACCCTTTCAAGTTTCTCAACATCAGTGGGTCTGGTTGGAATGCTCTTCAGAGGGTTGGTGCAGATGATCCTGGAAGTAACATATCCTAGAAATTAAATGTTGGGGTGGCATAGTGGCTCAGTGGTTAGCACTGCTGCCTTACAGCACCAGGGGACCCAGGCTTGATTCCCACCTCTGGCGACTGTCTATGGAGTTTGCACATTTTCCCCGTGCTCCGGTTTCCTCCCACAATCCAAAGATGTGCAGGTCAGGTGAATTAGTCATACTAAATTTCCCATAGTGTTAGGTGCATTATTCAGGGGTAAATTATAGGGTGGAAGAATGGGTCTGAGTGGGTTACTTGTCGGAGGGTTGATGTGGACTTGCTGGGCCAAGTGACCTGTTTCCTTACTGTAGGGAACCAATAGGAAGGAGACTAGAATTGCACGCAACATTTCTAAAGTGGCCTCACCAATATCCTGTACAGCCGCAACATGACCTCCCAACTCCTATACTCTAGGCTCTGACTAATAAAGGAAAGCAAACCAAATACCACCTTCACTATCCTAACTACCTGTAACTCAACTTTCAAGGAACAATGAACCTGCATTCCAAGGTCTCTGTTCAGCAACACAGCTCAGGTCCTTACCATTAAGTGTATAAGTCCTGTTCTGATTTGCTTGTCCAAAATGCAGCACCTCACATTTAACTAAATTAAACTCTATCTGCCACTCAGCCCATTGGTCCATTTGATCAAGATCCACTTGTAATCTGTTTCTTAAGCTTGCATTCATTTGAAGCTACCCTGACCTTAATCATTTCAATTAAAATACATCTTTTTAATTAATACTTCACCATGAAGGCCTGCTACTTAATGTATTAAATGAACATGTTCAGATATAAAGCTTTTGTTGTATTTTTTTCCTTTAAAACCCTTCCAATGTATAAAACCACTCCTTTTTCATATGAGCAAGTGAAAAAATTATTCCTACTTTCAAGTTTTGTTTTCCCATTGGAAAATTGCCTTGGATAATTTACAGGATCTGACATTGAGGTTAGCCAAATTAACATTTTGATTCTAATTTTGATTCTAGATATTAACTAAAATACAATTCAATTCTTATCCTCTCCATAAGTTGATTTCAGTCATTGCCCTAAGACAATTTTCAGAAGGCACTCCCTATTGAAAGAAATGTAATAAAATATATTAATCCTAAATCTTTATCATGGGCCAATGCAGTCTATCAAAGAGCTGGTGCACATTGCACCAAATGCTAGCGCTCAAGAATATTCTTGATTTTATGCCTACACTTCACGATCCGTAAAAGCGAGAAGGTTATTAACAATTAATTTACTTAACTGAAAACTTCATTACAGAATTTCTCCAATGGCTCATTGAGTTAATTTGGTGAGTCCTTGAGCTAAATAGACCAAAAGATTCTCAAGTTTGATCCTTGGTCTTTTCTAGTTTAGCAATTCTCTACTGGGGGTAGGCATGTTGCAGTCAAACAAGGTACTTCTGAGTAGAGGGGGTAGAATTGGTTTTCCTGTATTTTACTTGAGCCTTTTATAATTGTTGAAAATATTTTTACTTTTAGTCATGTTTAATCATGAGATCTGCTTCTGTTTTGGAAGTTAATATAACTCTGCAGAACTCCCTTCTGCAAAATTTCTTATTTTAATTATCTGCCTCTTCTGCCAATAATTGCTTTGTCTCTAGTTTCAAAGCAAACAAAATTGTGAACCCTTAAGTATCTCCCTTCCTGTGGATCCAAGATTAGATCTATCTTCCCATCTCACCGGTTTGTGCTTCTGCAGGCAAATGCAAAATCTGTTCTTAGATGAACTTTGTGCCAGGTTAATGAAGACCGATAAAAGCTAATTTGTGAAATGGAGCCATTTAAGTTACAGAATCCTTTAAGTTCATAACAGTATGTTCAAACCGTGGCTTGTACCCTAATTGGGATTGATTAACAGTTGGAGCATAATACCTTGATTTTTTTATTTTTCACTTAGAAGTCTGCCTTTTAGAACTATAATTTAAACTTTGGTAATTCTGATAGGTGCAGGAGTTGGCCATTCTGCCTTTCGAGTCTGCACCACCATTCAATATGATCATGGCTGATCATCCTTAATCAGTATCCTGTTCCTGCCTTATCTCCATAACCTTTGATCCACTATCCTTGAGAGCTCTATCCAACTCTTTCTTAAATGAATCCAGAGACTGGGCCAGAGCATTCCACACAGCCACCACTCTCTGGGTGAAGTAGTTTCTCCTCATCTCTGTCCTAAATGGTCTACCCCGTATTTTTAAGCTATGTCCTCTGGTTCGGCACTCACCCATCAGCGGAAACATATTTCCTGCCTCCAGAGTGTCCAATCCTTTAATAATCTTGTGTCTCAATCAGATTCCCTCTCAGTCTTCTAAACTCAAGGGTATACAAGCCCAGTCGCTCCAGTCTTTCAGTGTAAGGTAAAAACAATGACTGCAGATGCTGGAAACCAGATTCTGGATTAGTGGTGCTGGAAGAGCACAGCAGTTCAGGCAGCATCCAAGGAGCTTCAAAATCGACATTTCGGGCAAAAGCCCTTCATCAGGAATGACTGATGAAGGGCTTTTGCCCGAAACGTCTATTTCAAAGCTGCTTGGATGCTGCCTGAACTGCTGTGCTCTTCCCCCGTACCACTAATCCAATTTCAGTGTAAGGTAGTCCCACCATTCCAAGAATTGACCCTCGTGAACCTACGCTGCACTCCCTCAATAGCCAGAATGTCTTTCCTCAAATTTGGAGACTAGAACTGCACACAATACTCCAGGTGCGGTCTCACCAGGGCCCTATACAGCTGCAGAAGAACCTCTTTGCTTCTATACTCAATCACTCTTGTTATGAAGGCCAGCATACTATTAGCCTTATTCACTACCTGCTGTACCTGCATGTTTACCTTAATTGACTGGTGTACAAGAACACCCAGGTCTCTTTGTACTGTCACTTTACCTAAATTGATTCCATTTAGGTAGTAATCTGCCTTCCTGTTCTTGCCACCAAAGTGGATAACCATACATTTATCCGCATTAAACTGCATCTGCCATGCATCTGATCACTCACCTAACCTGTCCAGGTCACCCTGTAATCTCCCAACATCCTCCTCACATTTCACCCTGCCACCCAGCTTAGTATCATCAGCAAATTTGCTAATGTTATTACTAATACCATCAACTATATAAATATATATTGTAAAAAGCTGCAGTCCCAGCACTGATCCCTGCGGTACCCCACTGGTCACTGCCTGCCATTCCGAAATGGAGCAGTTTATCACTACTCTTTGTTTCCTGTCAGCCAACCAACTTTCAATCCAAATTAGTACTTTGCCCCCAATACCGTGCGCCCTAATTTTGCGCACTTACCTCCTATGTGGGACTTTATCATAAGCTTTCTGAAAGGCCAGGTACACTACATTTACTGGATCTCCCTCGTCCATCTTCAGAGTTACATCCTCAAAAAGTTCCAGAAGATAAGTAAAGCATGATTTCCCCTTAATAAATCCATGCTGACTCTGACTTATCCTGTTACTACTATCCAGATGTGTCGTAATTTCATCCTCTATTGAAATGAATGAATGATGTATTAATATACAGTTTAAATTTAGAAATACATGTCACATCTGGCCTAAATTGATTGCCCTGCAATGCTTAACAAAATACAGTTACAATGCACCTATCACCTGCTTTATTCCACCTCTCAAGTTTTGTTTTGAATTCCCAAATTGAATCCTTAAGGCAATAATTTGTGCAGTTTTCCTTGGAAGTCTGTTGTTGGTTGGGAACAGTTAAACAGCTTGAAGACCAGCAACTTTAGGGAAAGTGGGCAGTGGGTTTTAAATGTTTCAAAATGAAAATACTTGTCCTATATTTCTAATGTGAATTTGATCGTTATGCAGAAGAATAATTGGAACCCCAGTATGCCAGAGCCATGTACAATTAAGTTGTGAAATATGAACATTTCCAAAAAGAAATCTGTTCTAGGTAATGGAAAACAACTAAAATTTCAGATTGATGATATTTCAGGAAGCCTTATGCTTGACAGAAGCCAACCACACACACATGACCAATTTCACTGGACCTGAGATTTAATTGTAAACTAAAAACGATTGATAGTTGGGAAACTATTCAGTCATTCAACTTTACAGAACACCTACATTCAGTATGCAAAAAAACTGGCCCTTCGGTTATGATTTCACCTACCTGCCATGTCAACACACTACCCTATTCCCTGGCCAACATCTCTGTTTCAGACTTGCTTTAGTGTTCCAGTGTGGCTCCGTGCAAGCTGGAAGAACAGCACCTCATTTTCCCTTCTGGACTCTTATCAAAGTTCAACAATTTTAGAGCTTGAGCTGTCCCATGTTCTTACTCCAACCACCCCACACTAGGTCTTTTTATCTCGAAGTCTGCTGTTACACACAACCCATTGTTAGCAACTAACACCCCCCGTTTCAGAGCAGTTCACTCTCCTGGCCAGATTGTTATCCACTACTTTGTCTCTCCAACTGTTTTTCTCTCTTTGGGTTCTATCCCCACCTATCGGTTACTCCTTATCCCCTCCTCCCCCTCTATCTTCTGCACATAAACCGACATTTTCCTAGCTACTATCAGTTCTGTAGAAGGGTCATTCCAGTCGAAACGTTAACAATGATTTCTCTCCACGGATGCTGCCAGATCTGCTGTGATTTTGCAGCTATATGTTTTTGTTTCTGATCTCCACCATCTGCAGTTCTTTCGGTTTTTATTTTGTTCAGTAATTCATCAGATTTGTATCTAAGTTGTTTATCTGATTTTGTAGTACAAGTGTTATACCCTGGCTTGAATATTTGAATTACCATAATATCCATTGCCTTTAGGAGAAGGTGAGTTCTATCATGCAAAATTGCTTCCTAATTTAATTCAAACATTTTTTCTCTCTCTCGGGGTTGCACCACAAGCAGAAATATTTTCTTTCTATCTACCTAATTAACATATTTCTCTCTTCATGATCTGGATGAGATCACGCCGAATGATCTAAACTCATTAGGTGAACAAGACGTGTTTCCTAATTTATCCTTATTTAACTCCTTAAACCCAGTTACGCTCGCTTCCATATCCTGGAGTTCAAAATTCTTTCGTAGAAATGAATTTCAGGCATTAGGTGAAGTAAACGTAGTTTTCATTCTTTCTACCCGAATAGATAATGGATTATAGTTGAAATTTAACTAACTGGAAGATGAAAACCTGTTAAGTGCGACTAGTTTCTCCACTGACCTGTCAAATTTTATTTTACAAATTCTATTCTGTTTTGGAACTTATGTTAGAAAGCACAGTCAACAGCGAGTTTTCAAAAAAAAATTGCAACTTCCCTGTGGTTCTTCTGCCAATGATTTTAATTTTGTGTATACTTTTGCCTGGTATTGCGCCTCCCCATTCTTTCTCCGAAAATGTATTGCTCATATTTATCGCCATTAATCCTACATTTCCAATTATTATCCCCCTCTGTAACTATCCTAGATTAACGAGAGCACCGTCCACTTTCATTTATGGTCAGAGTTCAAATGTTGATTGAGGCGTCAAATCTGTCAATACCTTTGCTGACGTAGTTATTTAGACTTCCGAACACATTAATGCTTTCAGTTTACAGGTAGCTAATGACTGGATGGGCTTATCTTTATTTTGGGGAGACAGTTTTAAGTTTATTTGTATCTCAAGATCTTGGGCTATTCCTAAACATTCTTGGGAGCAAGTTACATTTTTAAATTCTATTTTGTTCATTCATAATTCATACAGACAAATGCAACTGTGAAGTTGTACCCATCGCTTTCTCCAAAAAGAGCAACTGAACTAGGTGGTTAATATCAGGTAAATAGGCACTAAAAGGACAAGATCAAGTACAGGTGATGATTGGAGGCTAAGGTGATTTGGCTATCTTATGTAGAATGGTCATGGATATAATGTCGCAAAGCAATTGAGATATGTTGAACAGTTAAAGTAATTGTTTTCCTCATATACGTTGCACATTTGATCCATCATTGATCAGTTGCAAAGATACATAGTCCCTCTGTTGCTAAGAGGAAAACTGGTGGGAAGAAAGTGAATGAGTACTTTTGAGCTATGGATGGTTCAAACTCAGTACCTTCGTGCGATATCAATCAAATGTCGGACTCTTTTGTGATCTAAATAACTTTCGTTGACATCATTGTCCCAGTGAGGAGTATTAGTTTGTACCTCTTGGCTTTCATTCTGACCAAAACGCAAACTGACATGAATTATAAAAATAATGATCTCCGGAAAATGGGTTACTGGACCCAAAACATTATCTTTGCTTTGCAGAGATAATGTCAGACCTGCTGAGTTTCTCAACCAATTCCTGTCTTGGTATGAAATAACGAGTATTTATGGCAGGAACGTCAGTATGTGGCAAGAGGCATTAAGATCAGATTGTTCTTTTGTGTTGCTGCTAAAATATCACTTCTGGAGTTGCCCCTAATTGCTACTGTTTATATACACCTGATGAGAGATCTCGATTAGAAATGTTGTACCTTCGTTTCTGCTATCATGTGACGTGCTCCTAAATTCTCGTTTTCTGTTTTGTGGGAGCTCGAAACATTTTCCAAAGTTCATAACATTTGAAAAGGTGCGTTCCAAAGTTTTAAACTTGAAAATAATAGAAGTTGCAACAAAATTTGACTTGTCTTTACACATGATAAATTTCAATTAAAAACTCAGTAATATTCTTAATGTTTACAACTATTTTATGTTGCCCAGTTCTATTTACGTAAGGTATGATTTGTCTGGTTAGCATGCAAAACAACTTGTCACAAGTAACGAGAGACAGTGAAAAGAAAAAATCAAATCAAAGTATACACCAAAGACCAAACATTGATTTGAAATTGCATATGATGTTGTCAACAGAATTTCAATGCTCTTTGATGTTTATAACAGCCATTCCCTATCAGGCAACAGCGCCGGGAGTTCAATGGTTTCCACTAACTCCTTCTCTATGCATGAACAAGACAGTGACCTTTCTCTCATTGCATCTCTGCCGCAGCTGCCCAAAACAAATTAGTGCGCCTCTCACCAGGTAGCCTTGGAATTTGGAATGTGTCAGTCTGCAAAACTGAGCCAGGGACGGCTTCATGCTAGGACTAATAAGTTTTAGGAACGTGGACAGTGGAGGTTAAAGTACGTCAGATTGAAAATGTACCTCCTGTATTCAAGTGCAGTTAGTCTTTCCGTAAAAGAATAATTGAAGAATAACACGAAAAATGAATATTTCTGAACAAAAAAAAAATCAGTACTTCCGCGTAATGGAAAGCACCTAAAATATCAGCTTGGTAATATTTCAGGAAGCTTTATGTACTTGACAGATGCTAACCGCGAAAGTTAGATTCAAGTCCCACCTGCTCCAGACGAGTGTCATAACATTTCTGATTAGAAGATGCCTAGATCGACTTCTGCGGACCCGAGACGCGACTGTAATTTAACTAAAAAGTTTCCATTCCATCCCCGTGATTGTCTAGCAGCAGCCACAGAAAGTCTGCTAAGCTATTATTTTAATAGTTTGTTTCCGATTAATGATGAACTGTTCCAGTTCCAAACAAAAGGGAGAGAAGAGACTGGCTTGTTTCAAATAAGCGAAACTCTTAACAAATTAAATCCCACCACGTTTCTCGTGTCCTCGTTTTTCAACATAACATTTATTATAAACCCAAATCTGAAGGGAAGTGTAATAACTGAATAGTTCAGCACCTTTAATCTTGCGAAAAGCTCAAGTCATTTTCCACGACTCTTGAATATTAACCATTTGATATCCTATAATAACAGCCTTCTTAATATGTTTTATCTCTAAGGTTGATTCTGAATGCGGGTTCTATTGATTTAACAAATCTTTTTGGAGCCGTGTTACAAGGAGCAATGATTTAAGCGATCAGATCCTCCACTGCAGCTTCCCTCTCATCCATAATTGCAGGCTTGAATCTAGTGCTGTCAAAACGGCCAACTAAGGTTGTCAAAATCAACAAGGTAAAAACAATGACTGCAGATGCTGAAAACCAAATACTAGATTAGTGGTGCTGGAAGACAAACACAGGCGCTGAAGCCACTTGATGTGTTATGACTGCCCCCTATTGGAAGATTTCAATTAGCAATCGAAATCCTTTCCAAGTACTGTGGTCAGATTTCGAAGTCATAAACAGAATATTTAAAGCAAGTTCCCTGACCTAGAGTCAGCTAGATTTTGAGTTTAGAATGGGAGTCTAATGAATTTGCTATTAATTAGACTTGCCCCTATACTCTCCGGTTAAAAAAAAACTTTTGCCCATAAAATTGCTGAAGTTGTGAACTGAAAATGCCACGGCCAGGGGATCAGGGATCCGAGAGAGCATGAAAACTGACTTATTAATAAAGACATAAGCTATGAACTGTGGATGTTAGAAATACGAAAGAAAAACAAAGTACTGGAGTAACTGAATAGGTCTGGCAACATCTTTGGACTGAAAAACAGCTTAGCATTTCCAATGGCCTTTGGTCAGAAATCTAAGTAGCTGGGAAAGGGTAGTATTTATGCAGTTAATGGGAATTGGGACTGAATAGAGTACTTTGGAGTTGGGGATCAGAGAGAGAAAGAAAAGGGGGATTGGCACACAAAGAGATTGCTGATGATAAACCACAAGAGAGATGAATGCTACATAGGATGGCAGTATTAGCTGATCATAACTTTTGTTTTAGAATCAGAAGAATCCCTACACTTCAGAACGAAGTCAATCAGCCCATCAAGTCTGCACCAACCCTCTGAAGAGCATTCTACCCCACATTTACTTTAGCTAATCCACCCAACCTGCACATCTTAGAACTATGGGAGGAAACCAGAGCACTTAGTGGAAATCCACACAGGCAGTCACCCAAGGCTGGAATCAATTCCACCCAAGTCCCTGGTACAGTGAGGCAGCAGTGCTAACCACTGAGCCACTATGGTTCAGCATCTCTGGAACTTTCTTGCCTTTTTTACTACCCTGCAGCTAACATCATCTATAATAACCTATTATGAAACTCCAATAATCCTACAATCTGTTGCCTTTGGTAAAGGTGTAGGTTGGGGTTAAGGTTACAAATTTTTACCATGATTTGAGAGAAAAAAATTCCAATTTTTCTGTAACAGTTAAGGTTAAAAATTACTGCTTTCCATCAAAAGGGAACAGACAATTTCTTCTCAGAACATGGGTGACATTGATAAGTTGGTTTTTATATTCCATCACTGAAATAATAAGGGAATGTAACAAAGGCAAGTACTTTAATCTTCATGAGATTGGGATAGCCATGAGGGATAATTTTCCTCAAACAATGTTGTGGATCCAACTAGGGATAAGTGATGACAGTGTAAATATCTCAGGAAACAGTGATCATAACATGGTAGAATTTAGCATTCCGTTTGAGACTGAGGAACATGGGTCAAAAATATCTGTGCTGAGCTTAAATACTGGGTAATTACAAAGGAATGAGGGCAGAGTTGGCTGGAATGAACTGGGAAAGGAGTTTAACAACAAAGACAATTGAGGAAGAATTGCAAACATTTGATCATCTCACAGCAAAGAAAGATTCCAGTAACAAAGAAGGATTCTAGGAGAGGGTTAAGCCATACATGGTTAACCAGGGAAATTAAGGATAACATCAAACTGGAAAAAAAGTAACAACAGTGCTGATCATTGCAAGCACAAATCACTGCTAGTCAGTACTGGAGGCTCACGTTTGTTGTCTTTGTACCTGCAAATAAAAAGCAGAACAAATACCACAAGACAGAAACAAATAGATTTATGCTGCACATGTATTGCAATAACTGATCTGTTGTAGTGTGTGTTCTATCTGACTGATGCTTCCATTGTTCACCTTGGGAGAAATTTGTTGGGATAGAGTTGCTCCTTAAGCATTTAAATTGCAAGCATTTTCAGAGGGTGGGCTGCATCTTTTGTATTGTGAAAACATTTAAATTACAGTAGGTAGATTTAGTAAGTTTCTAGGAATCCTTGGTACACAGAGTTCAACTCTTCACTGGAATCAATTATTCATGCCATATCCAGTTGGAATGGAGTGACACTAATTGGCACCCACAAGGTTAGAATCTAAACTCAGGATTTAATCTAAATCTGAAGTTGACATTTATAAATTAACAACTTTAACAACTGCAGTATTAAAAGCATTGTACCAGTAAAGGAATTCCAAATGAGAGCTCCAACTTGTAATCAGCTCAGATCCTCACTTTGACATTCTTAGCTCACAAAAATGATTGTAATCAACAAAATTAATTGCAACAGAGTTTGGTCCCAAGACACATTCACTATGAATATCTTCATACTAGAAGATTATAAATGTTGGCAACCCAGCAAAAATTGAAACTCATTAAAATTCTGAAATCCTTAGAACCTTAGGAATGCCTCTCTGCTTCTTAAAATACCATACACTTAAATTAATGATTTAAAGGCCAGCGAGTTGAAATAATCATTCTCCAATCTTTCACATGCATGAAATGTGGCAAATGGAGTATAATGAGTTGCAGGGTATTCCAATGAAAATGGATACCCTCACCAGGCCAACTGAGTTCACAAGACTCCACTTGAGTAAAGGTCTCATTCAGGACATATACCAAACCGAGGGACTCTAGGTCAGCCCACTACAAAACCCCAAAACCAAGCCTTGACCAAACTGGTAAAACGTCCTTCAGGATTCAGGCCAGAACACCATTGTCGTTGCTGCCAGTATGAAGATTTGAGACAGCAAAACAGTCCCACCCATCCTGAGTTGAATAAGAGAACTCATAGGCTGGTATCCAAGAGAATGCACACTCTCGAAAATCCACCTACATCTGGTTTAGAACAGTTAAATTGCTTAGCAACATCCAAATCAGAACTAATCAAAATAAATATCTGGTTAAATGGTCACCTGTTTCTAATGGAGGTTGATACTGGCACTGTCTTTAACAAAATTCTCTCTAGACTCCAACCCTTAAAATTTGCACAAGACCTCAGCTCGACTGGGAACCTTTACAGATTATAAGGATACAACTGCGGTTCGAGTGTCTTATGAGAAGCAGCGGGTTCAGTTAGCACTGATTGTAATAAAAGGCTCAGGCCCAAGTTTGATGGGATGAAATTGGTTGAGGAAGATTCACATGGATTGGCTCAACATTTTTCAATCAGAAAATGGCTGCCTGAATTAAGTCCTAATTAAATACCCAGAAGTTTTTCCAGGAAGGTCTTGGATCAGTGTCAAGGATTCTCCACATGTAAATAAAGGGTGACTTGGTGACAAGATACTGGTGTCTGTGGTGTTATTTCACGTGACCTCTATTTCTGCTGTAAATGCCTTTGTATGCAATGTATGGTAGCCTTTAAACACACATCACTTGAAACTTAGTGTCAGGAATGGTGCAGCTGTGCCTGAATGAATTTTCAGAGCTGTAAGAGAACCAGCTACTCAAAGAGCAAGGAAGAAGTAAAAAAAAACAAGTCTATAACTCTGAACCAATGGGTAAGTAGATTGGCTGTTCACTTTCTACTCCCTGCTGGTGTGCAAATGAAATGAGATATGAGACAGAATTGAAATGTTTTTCTACTATTTTAAACAACTACAGAAAAATGAAAACTCTGAGCAAATAAGAATAGCAACCCTCCCACCAGTGCTGGAGAGAAAGTTCTATTAGCTGTATTCTAACCTAGATGTCAATGAGGAAAGAAAACCCAGCCTGCAGAACTTTTGAAAACTTTGAAGCCATATTAATGTTACTTATGAATGATATGTGTTCAATGTCAGTTGTGGAAGAAAGGGAGACTATTGATTAGTATTTTAGTGCAAAAATACATGTAGCTGAATCCTCAGCGGTTGGACAACTGAAGGATGATCTTATCAGAGATGTCATTGTCTGAGGCAAAGTGATCCTGCCATGAGCGTCTATCTGCTGAAACAGGGGAAACATGGTCACAAGAAAGCAATCAGCATTCGCAGAAGCTCTGAGGTAGTCGATGATATGTTACAGAATATTAATAGGAGAACATACAAGGCTTTGTATTATGCTGAGAGATATTAGAGGCTGATTGAGAACAACTGATTGGGAGGAAAAAATGTAATGTTTGCAGAAAATCCAGCAAAAAGATTGAGGCCACAAAGGATAGGGTGCAAATATTGTGGAGGACATCACATAAAAGAAAGAGAAGCAAGTCTAGTGTGGGGAAAGGAGTTTATCAGTGCAAGAAGCTGAGTCATCTTGATCAAAAGTGTTTAGCCAGAATGAAGAAAAATAAGCCAATAAAGATTGCTGCTAGAGAGATGTCATCTGATGATTCTGACGAATTCCTTTGTACTGTACAATAGTTTATCAGAAGGTAGTCATGTAGACATCATGTAAATGTGAAGTGCCAGATAGATACTGGCCCTCATACAACAAGGGATTCACAAATGAGTGCAAACTGGCTTATGAAGGTAACCTAAAATTGAAACCCTCAAAAGTAAGGTAGAGGCAATATGATAGAACAATATTCCTGCCAAGAGAACAAATTAAACTGAGAACTCAATGCAATGAGAAAAATAAAAGTCTAAAGTTTCAGAAAGCACAGATAAGCAGCATTATTCCATCCCATCTGAAGCAAATTAAAATCTTGGACTGTTAACACTGAATATTCCAGTGGGAATAAAATATGATGCTTTACAAGCTACTTGGCTATTGATTGCTGACCGTCCCTAAAATATTACAATGTTGTTTTACAAATCTTGGATGTCTTGCTTGTGAACATCATCTCAGAGTAGTTGAGCGTGTGAGATCAAACCAGTATCTGTTTGGGAGAGACAAAATAACAGTGCTGTCTAATAACAAGTCATTAAGAGCAGCTTGTTGGATGTGAAAAATAAACAACGGAAACAGATGGATATTACTGACATGCTGTTGAGAGTAGTAATCCATACAAAAACAGTTGAGGATGCTATGTCAAGGTGAGAAGTCTTTCAGCTTTTAAGTTTTTCAGACATTAAATTTACAGGCAAACCCCTCATTCAAATTAAGCAATAAGATGCAATACATCAGAGCTACATTTAATGGAATGTAGCATCAAGGAGCTCTGGCAAAACTGGAATCAATGAGTATCAGGGCTAAATTTTCCATTTGTTGGATTCATACCTACCTCCGCTTTAAAAATACATAAGGACTCTGACCCCCCCCCCCCCCAAAGGAGTTCCAAGGACTCACCATCCTCTGAAAGAAGAAATTCCTCCTCATCTCAGTCCTAAGTTGGCAAACTGTTATTCTGAGACTACGCTAACTGGTCCTAGACTCTCCCAATAAGGGAAACATCCTCTCAGCTTTTATCCTGTCAAGATAAGAATCCTATAAGAATTCCCCATAAGAATCCTATATGTTTCAGTGAGATCACCTCTCATTCTTATAAGTTCCAATGAGTAGAGTCCTAATGTGGTTAGCCTATATTTTGTATTCATTTTTGGGATGTGGGCATCACTGGCTGGACCATAATTTATTGCCCATCCCTAATTGTGAAGATAGCAATTAAGAATCAACTACATTGCTGTGGTCCTGGAGCCACATGTGGGTCAGACCAGGTAAGGATGGCAGATTTATTTTCTTAAAAGGCCTTAGTAAACCAGATGGATTTTTCCTGACAATCTGCAATGGTTTCATTGTCTTCATTAAACTCATTATTATTGAATACAGATTCCACACAAATTGAATACAAACAAGCAGACAAAGTGTGTCCCGAAACTCTAGCCACTCACCCCTACATCAAAGACATCTTTGAAATGACTGCCAGACTACTCAGACCCTTTTGCAGCATGGTTGCCCACAAACCCACCAACACACTAAAACAGCAGTTAATGAACTTGGAAGACCCAATACGAACAACAAGCAAAACTAATGTCATTTACAAAATACTGTAACAAACAGGCAGAAATCTAGCCACCAGGATACGTGAACATCAACAAAGCGACATGACCCTCTCTCACTAATATCTTTACATACAGATAAGGAAGGACACCACGTCGACTGGGACAACACATCCATTCTAGGACAAGCCAAAAAGAGACATGCACAAGAATTCCTAGAAGCATAGCATTCCAAGCAGAACCTTATCAACAAACACATTGACTTGGACCCCATTTACCACCCCCTGAGAAAAAGAACAAGAAATGACATCACCAACCCAAATATATAAATAGAAAGCAGGAAACCTCAGCAGTGCTTCATCCAGAGGCTCACTGAAGATGTCATAGAGATGTACAGCATGGAAACAGACCCTTCGGTCCAACCCGTCCATGCCAACCAGATATCCCAACCCAATCTAGTCCCACCTGCCAACACCCGGCCCATATCCCTCCAAACCCTTCCTATTCATATACTCATTCAAATGCCTCTTAAATATTGCAATTGTACCAGCCTCCACCACATCCTCTGGCAGCTCATTCCATACACGTACCACCCTCTGCGTGAAAATGTTGCCTCTGAGGTCTCTTTTATATCTTTCCCCTCTCACCCTAAACCTATGCCGTCTAATTCTGGATTCCCCGACTCCCAGGGAAAAGACTTTGTCTATTTATCCTATCTATGCCCCTCATAATTTTGTAAACCTCTATAAGGTCACCCCTCAGCCTCTGACACTCTAGGGAAAACAGCCCCAGCCTGTTCAGCCTCTTCCTGTAGCTCAGATCCTTCAACCCTGGCAACATCCTTGTAAATCTTTTCTGAACCCTTTCAAGTTTCACAACATCGTTCCAATAGGAAGGAGACCAGAATTGCATGGAATATTCCAACAGTGGCCGAAACCAATGTCCTGTACAGCCGCAACATGACCTCCCAACTCCTGTACTCAATACTCTGACCAATAAAGGAAAGCATACCAAACGCCTTCTTCACTATCCTATCTACCTGCAACTCCACTTTCAAGGAGCTATGAACCTGCACTCTTACCACATATGATGACGAAACATGTGAAAATGAACCTTCTAGCACAGCGAGCAAACCTACATCCACAAATTCCACCAACTGCCATGGCAGGATTCAAGCCCAGGTCTCCAGAACATTACCTCATTCTCTAGATTAATACTCTGGCAATACTACCATCAGGTCATTGCTTCCCACAAAGTAACAGTGGCAAGAACGGAAGGAAGGACTGCCAAAGGACTCACGTTGGTGATAGTTTACTCATAAGGCACTCCCCCCATACCAGGGATCATCCTAGTGAACCTTCTCAGTGACATTATATCTTTCCTTAAGGGAAACAAAATTATTAACAGTACAGTAGATGTACCAGCATTTTGTATAGATATAGTAAGACTTTTATACTCCAATCCCCTTGAAATAAGGGCTAACATTGCATTAGCCATCGGATTACCTGTGTGCTAGCTTTGTGTTTCATGCACAAGTACCCTCAAGTCCTTTATGTTGCAGCTTTCTGTAGTTTCTCTCCATTTAAGTAATATTCTGTTATAGAGTCATAGAGTCTTCGAGATGTACAGCATGGAAACAGACCTTGGGTCCATGCTGTCCATGCCGACCAGATATCCCAACCCAATCTAGTCCCAACTACCAGCACCCGCCCATATCCTTCCAAACCCTTCCTATTTATATACCCATCCAAATGCCTTTTAAATGTTGCAATTGTACCAGCCTCCACCACTTCCTCTGGCAGCTCATTCCATACACTTACTACCCTCTGTGTGAAAAGGTTGCCCCTTAGGTCTCTTTTATATCTTTCCCCACTCACCCTAAACCTATGCCTTCTATGTTCTGGACTCCCCCAACCCAAGGGAAATACTTTGTCTATTTATCCTATCCATACCCGTCATAATTTTGTAAACCTCTATAAGGTCACCCCTCAGCCTCCGACGCTCCAGGGAAAACAGCCCCAGCCTGTTCAGCCTCTCCCTATAGCTCAAATCCTTCAACCCTGGCAACATTCTTGTCAATCTTTTCTGAACCCTTTCAAGTTTCACAACATCTTTCCGATAGGAAGGAGAGCAGAATTGCATGCAATATTCCAACAGTGGCCTAACCAATGCCCTGTGCAGCCACAACATGATTCCCAACTCCTGTACTCAATACTCTGACCAATAAAGGCAAGCATACCAAATGCCTTCTTCACTATCCTATCTACCTGTGACTCCACTTTCAAGGAGCTTTGAACCTGCACTCCAAGGTCTTCTTTTACTCTTCCTTCCAAAATGAACAACTTCATGTTTTCCCACATTAAACTCCATTCACCAATTTTTTGCCCACTTCCCTATCCTATCAATATCTCTCTGTAAATGGTTTAGAGCCATAGAGCTGTACAGCGTGGAAACAGACCCTTCAGTCCAACCCATTCATGCTGACCAGATATCCTAAATTAATCTAGTTACATTTGCCAGCATTTGGCCCATATCCCTCTAAACCCTTCCTATTCATTTAGATGACTTTTAAATGTTATACTCATAGAAATCTCCTCCACTTCGTTTGCCAGCATATTCCACACACGCACCAGCCTCTGTATGAAAAAGTTGCCCCTTACATCCCTTGTAAATCTTTCCCCTCTCACCTTAAACATTTGTCCTCTAGTTTTGGACACTGCTATCCTGTGAAAAAGACCTTAGCTATTTACCTTATCTATGCCCCTCCTAGATTTTATAAACTTCTTTAAGGTCACCCCTCAGCCTCTGATGCTCTGCGGAAAATAGCTCCAGCCTATTCAACCTCTCCCTATAGCTCAAACCTTCCAACCCTGGCAACATCTTGGTAAATGTTTTCTGTACCCTTTCAAGTTTCATAACATCCTTCCTGTAGCAGGGAGACCAGAATGAACGCAGTATTCCAAAAGTGATCTAACCAATGTCCTGCACAGCCACAAAATGACCGCCCAACTCCTATACTCAATGCACTGACCAATAAATGCAGGCATACCAAACACCTTCTTCACTATCCTGTCTACTTACAACTCTGCTTTTAAAGAACTATGAGCCTGCAGTCCAAGGTCCTTTGTTCAGCAACACTCCCTAGGACCTTACCATCAATTGTATAAGTCCTACCCTGGCTTGAAGGTAGAACAAAGAGGGTGGTGGTGGAGGGTAGCTTTTCAGAATGGGGGCCTGTGTCCACTGCTTTTTGTCATTTATATAAATGATTTTGATGTGCTCTTACGACATATTGTTAGTAAATTGCAGAATATACCAAAATTAGAGGTGTAGTGGACAGCAAAAATGGCTATCTCTGGGTACAATGGGATCTTGATCAGATGGGCCGATGAAATTTAATTTAGATAAACATGAGGTGCTACAGTTTGGAAAGGCAAATCAGGGCAGGACTTATAAGCTAAACAATAGGTGGAGATAGAGTCCAGAGGGACAGAGAAAAAGAGTTTGGTAGACAACAGAATGGATAAGGATCAATGTGCTGGAATGATTAGTTGGTAGTGGGGACCATTAGTAACTGACAATGTTGTAGTAGCAGCCCATGTGGTGATAGGGCCTGGTGTGTGGCATTGGGGTAAAGGCATGGGAGAAGGTGCTCAGGCTCTAAAATGATTGAACTCGGTTTTGAATCCAGAAGGTTTCAGTGTTCCCAAAGTGAAAATTAGGTGATGTTCTTCCAGCTTGTACTCAGCTTCACTGGAGCAAGTCCAAGTTAGTGATGTTGGCCAGGGAATAAGGTGGTGTGTTGAAATGGCAGGCAACTAGAAGCTCAGGGTCATTTTTGCAGACAGAATGTAAACGTTCTGCAAAATAATCACCTACACCACACTTTGTCTCCCAATGTGCAGTATACCACACTGTGAGCAGCAAATAAAGTAGACTAGATTGAGTGATGAGCAGATGAATCATTGCTTCATTTGGAAGGTGTGTTTGGGACTTTGGATAGTGAGAAGAGAGGAAGTAACTGGGCAGGTGTTACCCTTTCTGTGATTGTAAGGGAAGGAACTGTGGGGTTGTAAGGAGATGTTGAGGGTAGAGAAGGAATGGACCATGGTATCCCGGAGCAACCAGTCCTTACAGAAGGCTGACAAGGGAAGGGTGGAGAATATAGCTTTAAATTAAGGGGTGGTAGGTATAGGACAGATGTTAGGGATAGGTTCTTTACTCAGCGAGTCGTGAGTTCATGGAATGCCCTGCCAGTAGCAGTGGTGGACTCTCCCTCTTTATGGGCATTTAAACGGGCATTGGATAGGCATATGGAGGATAGTGGGCTAGTGTAGGTTAGGTGGGCTTGGATCGGCGCAACATCGAGGGCCAAAGGGCCTGCACTGCGCTGTATTCTACTATGTTCTATGTTCTATATGTCCAGTGGTGGGATCGTGCTAGCGGTGGTGGAAATGGTGGCTAATGATGCTATGGATATGGATGCTGGTGGGATGGTAGGTGAGGAAGAGGGGCATCCCTATCATTGTTTGACAAGGAAGAGAAGAGGTGAGGCTGAAGTGCAGGAGATGAATCAAACATGGCTAAGGGGCGAACTGCTGTGCTCTTCCATCACCACTAATCCAGAATCTGGTTTCCAGCATCTGCAGTCATAGCTTTTACCCCATGGCTGAGGGCCCTGCCAATCTATCTCCTACGGTCCCCACCTACCATCCCACCAGCAAGCACATCCAAAGGTTTACCTCTTTAATCTTGTTGACCCTGTGCCAGTTAGCTGTGACCTAGAAATCTGGAGATTATTTCCTTTCTTGTCCTACTTTTTTAGCTTAACCCCTAGCTGCTCATGTTCCCTCAGCAGAACCCCCCAGCCACCATGCAGGCAACATATCCTTTTGGACTCTTGATCCTGGACACAGACCACGATGTCTGTTTTCCTTAACTGTACTATCCCCAATGACAACTACGTTTCTCTTTTTTACCCCCTCACTTGAATGGCTCCCTCTAGCGTGGTGCTATGGTCAGTTTGCTCATCCCCCCCCTACAAGCCCCCACAATGAGAGCAACAATCTCCAATCTATTAGACAAGATCAAGGGCTAAGGCTCCTTCAGCACTACCTCCTGGATCCCTCTACCTGCCTTGCTTGTAGTCATACCTTAACCTTGACTACTGACTGAATTCGAGGGAGTTAATCTAAGGGGTGTGACTGCCTCCAGTAACACAGCATCCAGGAAATTCTTCCCCTCCCAGATATGGCACGATGATTGAAACTCAGAATCCAGCCCATCAGCTCTGAGCTGGAGTTTCTCAAGCAACCAGCACTTGGTAACGGGGTCCACCAGCTCCCACATCAGGCAGGTATATCATACCGTCTGGCCCTGCATCTCTATTTTATTTGCTTATTTTTGAAATTACAAATAAAAAAACTATCCCACTGGTCTTTTAGTTTGTAATCTGTAAATATTTCTCCTGTTTACCTTCAATCTGAAAGTAACCTATTACAGTCAAGTTACTAGCAAACAATGAACTTACAGTTTTCTTGTGATATCACTTATGGGCTGGGCCCATGATCCTAGGCTTCAATTTATCCTCAAAATTAGAGTGGTGCTGAAAAAGCACAGTAGGTCAGGCAGCATCTGAAGATCAGGAAAATCGATGTTTCAGGCAAAAGTCCTGATGAAACCACCTACAAATGGACCCCACCAACAGAGACATATTTCTCTTTCCACCCCTTTCAGCGTTCTGTACAGACCATTACCTCCGCAACTCCCCCATCAGGGCCACGTCCCCCACCAGCCCACACCCCAATATTGGCACCTTCCCCTGCCACCACAGGAAATGCGAGACCTGCGCCCACACCACTCCTCTCACCTTTGTCCAAGGCCCTAAGGATCCTTCCACATCTGACAGAAATTTACCTGCACGTCCACCAATGTCACCTACTGTATCAGTTGCACCCAATGTGGTCTCCTCCACATCGGGGAGACAGGACGCCTATTTCAGGATTGTTTCCGAGAACATCTCTGGGACACCTGCACCAAGCAACCCCACTGCCCCGTAGCTTAACTACATGCATGCAAACCATCAAGTGATTGAGTATAGTCTGAGAAAGGCAAGAGAAATGCTCTAATGGCCAAGTCTGAGCAATGGGATTAAAGAGGACATCAGCCAGTGCAGTTCTTGTAAAAGATACTGAGCTAAATGAGCAAAACAGCCACTTTGACACATGCCATCCACAAGTTTGGACAGGGAAGAAGTTTACAGTAAATGTCTTTACACTCACAGGAACCATTTATCTTGTCGCTTTGAACTACTGTTGTGACTACTGGAAATTAGACTAGCTGATGCCAATGATTTCTGATAAGATTATAGAATTCATCAAAACACAATTCCGTTGCTAGTCACAATTGTCTTCAATTCAAGAACAAAAAAAAATCAGCTGTTCATAGAGGTTTCAGAAAGTCAACACCATGCACCATCTCCACACTATTCCCAGTCAATTGGAAAGGCTGAAATGGCTGGAAATAACCAAACAGTTGATAACAAAATTGACCAAATCCAACAAAGACTTGTACAAGCCGATCCTTGAGTGGAGAAATACACCTACAGAGGGTGTGGAGGGTTGTCCAATCTGAAGACTAATGTTATTCCACATTCAGACTACTTTTCAAACATGAGAAAGCTATTCCAGCCAGAAGTAGTAACAGGAGTGTGCCAAAATCAAGGTCAAATGACCACTTGTCAGTTCAATGCTGAGCATTGAAAATCCAGTTGAAATGCGAACTTCCACCTCTCTCAACAATTGTCAGCCCACGGGTCAACTTAGGACCTACAGTGAGCAGTTGTTACCTCAATTATATGCAGTGAATATGAACAATTATTGCAACCACAGACATGTATCTTTGATTAGAGAAGTTGTGCCTTCACTGCAGGCAGCTGATCAGGAAAGTGTGATCTCACTGCTATATACAAAATGACCATATAGTCCCAGAGGTCCACCGTTCACTGGCAATAGAAATAGACCAGTAACAACAGTTACCATAGCAACAGCACTTTCTATGGGGCTGGCACTCACTAGAAATGGAAAGTCACCCTAGGAAAAGTCAGATTCCAATGGGGAGCACTGATTGGCCGGTGTATCAATTGGATAGAGAGAAGGCATGTTGCTGTCAGACCTGCAGCAGTTTACGCAGTAAACACAGTGAATGTGCTTCAAACAAATAGTGATGTGTGAAAGTTAAAGGGGAGCAATCGTTAGTGGAGTGAGGAGGACTACTAGCAATTGGAATGGGCTTCATGGCCCTGGGTCACTGATACAGTGGTCACTGTGATAGAGGGAATTGGAGATTGTAGAGTGCAACATCACAGTGATTGGGAGGGGACTGGAAGCTCTGAAAGGAGGGTGAGTTCAAACAGGTCACGGTGCTTCTGGCCTCTATACTGGGAGGATATAGGGCCCACAGGACCTGGGAATTTCCAAGTAAAGTGGGCACACTGAGTTGTGCAAAAGGTTTCAATGAAAAGGGACAGAGAGCCTGGCTGAAAGGTCATCAGGGTCACAGTGGTAGAAACATTAACAGGAGAGGTGAGGACAGGGGGAAATCCATGTCTCAGGCCAGAACCTTCAAGGCACTCACACTGAAACAGTGTTGGAATGTCACAATATTGGATTGGAAGTCAACTGCATAATAACTTCAAAAAATGGCTGCAAGTACACGCAAAGTGAACAGAATAATTAACTGCGTTTTTCTTTTGGGGACAGTATCAAAATCTTGGATCTTGAGATCCTGCTCAGTCAATTGCAGTAATCATGCAACCAATGATTATATAACACCACCCACATGTCCTCAATTTGCACAACATGGACAGGTCAGTTTTCCTCAAAGAATGCCGATTAATATTATGGCCTTGAGCAACCATGAGCATTGCGGTGTGTGTACTAATTGCCTCCTTGACATGTCAACTAAAAGGTGTCACGTGAACAAGAAACTGCAAAGTGGCACCTGAATTTCCCATTTCACAATCACATTCGAGAGTAAGCACTAGAAGGCAACGCTTTTTGTTATGAGATTCTTGCATATGAAACATGAGTATGCAAAGAGGCGGGCTGTGATGTGGAATGGAGCCTTTTCTTTGAGGGTAGGGGAGTTTGAGATGTTGACTTACTGGTATATTTCAATTCCCAATATAGCATGAAAACGTTGGTTGTGAAACCAAAACTTTGAATAAGTTTACATATATCAGAGCTCCTTATGTTAATTTTGATTGTGGACTCTTTAATTTAAAAATCGTTTTCAGTGGGTCAAATGCCCTCTAAAAGAATATTAGTGATGCTTCACCTTTAAAGGAAGATACTTTATTCTGCTTCTATCCTGTTTCAACTTTCCCCCTAGCCATTTAAACTAAGATTCTGCATTCCCTCTTCCCATTCCTGCATCCCTTCATTCCTCTGCCTTTCCCTTCCCCCTTCTCCCACACTTATGCTTTCCACTGAGACACCAGAACCAATTATATCAGTTTTGAAGCTGCCCATGGTAAGTTTAGCAAAGGTAATTGAAAACTGTTCAGTTATTTTTTTTTTTACACAGAAATGCTATCATGTACAGCTGAGCGACCTCCCCACCACCAAAACCACAGTGACCTTTTTTTTAGATTAGATTAGATTACTTACAGTGTGGAAACAGGCCCTTCGGCCCAACAAGTCCACACCGCCCCGCCGAAGCGTAACCCACCCATACCCCTACATCTACATCTACCCCTTACCTAACACTACGGGAAATTTAGCATGACCAATTCACCTGACCTGCACATCTTTGGACTGTGGGAGGAAACCGGAGCACCCGGAGGAAACCCACGCAGACACGGGGAGAACGTGCAAACTCCACACAGTCAATCACCTGAGGCGGGAATTGAACCCGGGTCTCTGGCGCTGTGAGGCAGCAGTGCTAATCACTGTGCCACCGTGCCTTTTTTTTAAACTAGTAACCACCACCTGTAAACTTCCATGTACCCAATTGAATATATAAGAGCAAAGCCCATTATGGGCATTGAGAATGATGAAAAGTGAGTGGGAGGTGGGAGGGGGTGTAGGGAGCGCAGGAAAGGACCAAATCAACATGGAGTCGGAGGGGACACTGTGCTCCCATGGTGTCCACCTCTCTCTAAAGGGCATTGTGAGCATTATTGGACACCAAATGCTCCCTTTCCAAGGACACCTGACACAAATGTAACCACAGAAGATGGGCAGATAGTCAACAGAAATGACCCCCTCCGTGGCCCACTGCCTGGACCTGTTTATAACCAGTCTTGAGAAAGTGAGGACTGGAGATCAGAGTCAAAAGTGTGGTGCTGGAAACTCACAGCAGGTCAGGCAGCATCTGAGGAGCAAGAGAATCAATGTTTCCGGCAAGAGCCCTTCATCCTGATGTTTCGGTTCTTACCCGAAACATTGATTCTCCTGCTTCTCAGACATTGCCTGACCTGCTGCGCTTTTCCAGCACCATAGTCTCAACTATAACCAGCCTGGCCAAGCCCAAGAGCAGACCCACAAGCAGTCCTCCAATCTGCCCACATCTCTCCGCACTGCGCACCCAAATATCAAGGGCATGGAGCTGAAGTGTAACTAAAAGCACAACAAAAGGTTTTTCAGAAATAAACATTTGGGCTGGGGGGTCTGTGAACCACTGCAATCTCCAGTTACGTGGGACTGCTGCATGCAACAGTCTCCACCCCAGGTCCCCGATGGAAAGTGGGAGGACTGCTACATAGAGAGCTCTCCACAGCATCCTGCTGGCAAAAAGCGCACCAAGGCATGTCCAGGCAGCAGACATAGGAGTCAAGGTGGATGGTGTGTGGCATGAGTCTGTACAAAAAATGTCTTTGCAAGGCAACTGTTCAGGTTTTTTTAACTCTATTTTCCTCTACAACCAGGTTTTTACACACCTCTAGAGTTGGTGGGACTTAAACCTGGTCCTCCTGCTCCGGAGCAGGAACACTACCATTGCAACACAAGGGAGCCCTAATTGTTTAGTTATTAGTGACAGAGCAATAACATTCACCTGATATGAATCAAGCTTTGTGTGTGAAATCTACTACCTGTAGATTTCAATTAAAACTTTTTCCATCTAAATTAACTGATCCAACGTGATGTGGTGCTAATTCATTATTTCAGCTGTTGTTATGAAATTTGACTCTGCCAGAAAGAGTTTATGTGGAGCAGTGCAAAATCTTCATTTTAAAGGCTTAGTAAAACTGAATGACATGTTGGTCACGTGGTTGTACAAGAACAAAATTAATTCAAGAAGATTTGAAGTGATATACAGGAGTGTGATTTGTACAGTACACAATGTGAACATTTGTATGTAATCAAATAGAACTCACAAATTACAAAATGCAGCCTGAAAGTAAGTTACTGTAGAAGCATAGATTTTATTTTTGCATTTTCTTAGGATGTGGGCATAACTGTCTAGGCTAGGATTTATTGCCTGTCTCAAACCTAATTGCCCTTGAACTGAGCAGCTTGCTGGTCCAGTGGAGAGGGCAGTGGAGAGGGCAGTTAAGAGTTAACGTCGCCACTGTGGTTTTGGAGTCACAAGTGAGCCAGACCAGGTAAGGATAGCAGATTTTCTTCCCAAAGGACATCAGTGAACCAGATGAGTCTTTACAACAATCAACAATTGTTTCATGCTAGCCATTAGATGAGCTTTTTAATTCCTGATTTTAAACAGAGAGTGATTCATTTGTGGAATGAACTTCCAGAGGAAGTGGTAGATGTAGGGTGTAGTTGCAATGTTTAAAAGACATTTGGATAGGTACAAGAACAGGGAAGGTTTAGAGGAATATAGGCCAAAAATGCAAGCAAATGGGACTAGTTTAGATTGGGAAAATTGGTCAGCATGGATGAGTTGTAAGAAAGGGTGTGTCTCCATGCTGTATGTCTCTACAATTGAATGCAAATTTCACTATCTACCAAGGTGGGATTTGAATAATTGTCCATGGAGCATTAGAACAGCAGGTGACTATTTGGCCTATTACAGCTAATCTAATTTCATTTTCAAAACCACAATGTAATTGCCTTCAACACACACTCAATGCATTTCAGATTCTAAACAAGCAAATCATGCAAAATATTTTCTCACTTCACTCCTTCATTTTGCCAACCACCTTCAATCAGTGCCTGGTGGTTCTCAGTATCTGCCCGAAGATATTTTCTAGATCAAGCTGTTCTTTAATATTATAGTACACCTCTGTAGCAAGTGGGATGTGAACCAAAGTCTCCTAGCTCAGACATTAACACTGCACCACAATGAATTAGGATCAATTTTAGACACACTGTCATGATTTTGTACACCTGCAACAAATCTATCAAAGTAAAATGTAACACTGGGATTCTTGTGATACAGGAAACTTAGGTTCAAGTCCTACCTGCTCCAGAGCTGTGTATTAATATCCCTGAACAGGTTGATTAGGAAGAAAATAGATATTTTTTTTAAAAACTGGTCTTCCTATCCAACTCCATTTTGATTTAATCCACTCCCTACTTCTCCCTCACTTTTTGTTCTATTGCATTGTCGTTAACAGGCATTGCATGTAAATTAATCAATTTAAACATGGGTAATTTAGTAGTTAATAGATTTTTTTAAAAAGGGGGTTTGACAGTGGGGAACAAAAAGGCTACTAATGATTATGTGTGATAACACTTTCAGATAGTTTTGTTGTTTTTATGATGCAATGGTAATGTCCCTTCCTCTAAATCAGGAGGCCTGGGTTCACGTTGCACTAGCTCCAGAGGTATGTTATAATGTCTCAGCTCTGAACAGGTTGATTAGAAAATATCCATGGCACTGGCTTTGGAGCGGTGCCGCTGTTTAGTGGGTTAATGCACCTGCCTTTAAACAGGAATTCCTGCGTTCAGATCTTCCGTGATGACCTTCTTCCAAAATAGATTTCCAATGAAAGACGGCTCCTATGGTGTAGTGCTAGTGTCCCAGCCTCTGAACTAGGAGGCCTGGGTTCAAGTCCCATCTGCTCCAGGGATGTGTCATAACATCACTCGACAGATTGATTAAAAGATATCTATAAATATTTAAAGACGATGATAATCTAGACTCTTGTGGTGCAGTGGTGGTGTCCCTACCTCTCAGCCAGGAGGCCCTGACTCCAGTAGTGTCTTAAAGCACATCTGAATAGGTTGATTGAAAATATCGAAAACACTGTTCGTAGAGTCATACAGCACGGAAAGAGACCCTTCGGTCCAATCAACCCATGCCGACCATAATCCTAAACTAATCCCACCTGCCTGCTCCTGTATCAAATCCCTCCAAATCTTTCCTGTTCATGTACTTATCCAAATGTCTTTTAAACATTGTAATTGTATCTGCACCCAAACTACTTCTGGAAGTTCATTTCACATGCGAACCACCCTCTGTGTAAACTACCCCTTATGTCTTTTTTTTAAAATCTCTCTCCTCATCTTAAAAAATGTGCCCCCATTCTTGAAATCCCCCATCCTGAGGAAAAGTCAACTACCATTAACTCCATCTGTATACCTCATCATTTATACATTTCTATAAGGTCAACTTTCAACTTCCTATGCTCCAGTGAAAAAAGATCCCAACCTATTCAGCTTTTCTTTATAACTCAAACCTTCCATACCCGGCAACATCCTGGTAAATCTCTTCTGAACCCTCTCCAGCTGAATAATATCTTTCCTCTAACTGGTCTTGAACTAAATGAAGGAGAGAATTTATGAAGAGGATCGGTAGATGGTAATCATTGTCAAGATTAGTGGTGCTGGAAATGCACAGCAGATCAGGCAGCATCTGAGAAGCAGGAAAATCGACATTTCGGGCAAAAGCCTGATTCCTGATGCGTCGATTTTCCTGCTCCTCGGATGTTGCCTGGCCTGCTGTGCATCTCCAGCACCACTAATCTTGACTCTAATCTCCAGCGTCTGAAGTCCTCACTTTCGCCTAGATGGTAATCATTATGTTTTAAAGGGCTCCAGTTGTTCGTAGATTTATATAGAATGATCTCAACAAGAACTAATTAAACAAAGGAGAGAGCCACAGTTGCAGTGAAGTACTGGCTACCCCTAGTGGTTATTGTTGGATTCAGATAAGTTTCACTGTAAATATCAAAAGTTAATCTATATGATATAAATGTATGAATCAGCTGAAAAAGGCAATCAGGATCCACACATATACACTCTATTTTTGTACATGTTCCAGCCCCCCTTCTCCTCCTACCCAACCTCCTGGGACAGGAAAAGTATTAGACTTGAGGCCGATTCAGAGAACCTGTCATCAAAGCAATGCTCCGACTTAACATTGGCATCGAGGAAATGCAGAGAATAATAAACATCACAAAGGTTAGAAGAATGCATACCATAACATCCAATTATAAAAGTATTAAACTTCCTGAATTATGTTCAAGAAGCTTAACATGGTTAGCTGAATCTTGAAATTAAGCCACAGCCCCTCATGATGTTTTATTGTTGTCTTGTGTATTGGAATCCCATTGTGTTGGGAGATTTAAATACTATTACGACTTAAAAAAAATTCAATGACTCAAGCTTTTGTTGGAACTACTGTGCTTCAAAATGGACTGCTTTTAGAATAATGAATTGAATGATTCATCTTATTACCGCAAACACAGTATAGTCACATTGTTATATTTTACATCTACTCTCTGCTGCATTCCAAGAACTTTTGTTACAGGTTAGAATATAACCTTTTAGTGTGTTTCAATATGAACCTTTGCTAGATCACAGTTTGATGTTAGGTTTGCAAAGCCTATTTCTCCTTTGTTTGAGTCAGAGGTGGAGATATTGAACTTTGTTTTCATTTTACAGCCAGAGCTCTTATTGCCTCACACGAAGGACCTTGGAAACACAAACTGTAGGAAGAGGAAAAGCCCTGCGTTAATTCTGTGTTTTAATAATTTTTTTTTCACTCCGATGAATACAGCAGACACTCTTTTGAGAAGTTCTCAAAGTGTATCTACTGACTCATGAGAAACTCTGACTGGTGAGCAATCAAAATGGAAAATATCATTTAAGAGGATACTGAACAGTTGAGAGATTTCTTTTAGAAATGGGCAGAGGAAGTCCAATTACTGCAAAGACGGCATCTGTGACCGTCAAAGAGCAGCTGCGTTAGAGATGCTGCTAAAGTCCATTCCTGATCCTTGGAAAGAGACAAAAGAGTATACATATGAGGCCACAGTGATGGAGACCGACAGGGTAATGTGACCAGCACTACGGAAAGCTACAGTCTCCTGTGGCTTCTCAGTCATCTGTAGTTAGTTCTATCTTCATCCCAAAAAGTCTTCCAAAAGATAAGCAAATTAACTCTGAAACTGTACTCTCTCTGTTTTAGCTTTGCTAACTGTTAGGGAGAAAATTATGCATCTTACTTTGACTGACACTTCAGCAAAATGCTATGTGAATGCTACATTGTCAGATGTGCTACACTGATGCCCAATCTTCCTGTTTATTGGCTTTAACAGAATCCCATGGCACTTTTCAAAGACCAAAGGAGTTACAACAAGCATTTATCTCTCACCAATACCACTCAATCAGTTTAATCTCTCATCATTGACTGGGGACACTCCTGAATACAAATTGCCTGCAAAAAGACCATGACAGCAATTCAGACTTCACAAAATCAGTGTTATGGTGTAGAAGGAGGTCACTTGGCCCACCTTATCTGCACCAAACAAATGACATGTCCTAGTGAAAGGAAAGATATCAATGCAGACCCTTTAACTGACTGAGAGAAGTGACATTGCTTCCTCTGAATCAAACAAGAATAACAGACAGTCATTAATTTAAAAAACAATAAAAATAGAGGTGGCAACAGTATCTCCTGGGTGAAGAAAAACACTTGCTGGATAAGTGATTACCCCAACGTCCAGTGTCCCTGGGTCTTACCTGATACTCCCCTGAAAAACCAACATCACCAAAAACTACCTGTGTCAAATCTTGATATGAACAAAAACAACTGTATTTGTATACGTAAAAAGAAGTTTTTCTGGGAGTCGTCAGAGTTGTCACAAACTGAAATATTTTTCAGGTTGGATAGTAATACATTAGTTGTCATGTTCAAAACAAGTTTTTTTAATGATGAAAACACATTACTTTAATTTCTGATTCTGGAGTTCTGAAACCCCAGCCACTAGCCAAACTAAAACTGGAATTTACAAGATAACAGAAGTAGTGGAATTAACTATTGCGGCGAAGACTTGTTGAGAACTTACTGAATTTCACTTAAATTGCTAGCTGGCCCTGAGGGTTTCCAATAAACGTCTGTGTACCTGTACAATAAATCATCCTGTCTGAACATATTTGATTGGCACCTCCTCTGCCTCCTTAAACATTCATTCCCATCAACATCCAATAGCAGCATGTACCACCTTCAAGATGCACTGCAACAACTCACCACGCTTCCTTCAACAGCACCTTCAAACCTGCAGCCTTTATCACTGGAAGGTCAAGGGCAGCAGACACAAGGGAACACCAGCATCTCCAGGTTCCCTTCCAGGCCATTCGCAATTCTGACTTGGAACGATATCGCCATTCCTTTACTGTCACTGGGTCAAAGCCCTGAAGCTTTCTCCCCAAAACAGCATGGCGGGTTTCCCTTGTGATTGGAAAGGCAGCTCAACACCACCTTTCAAGGGCAGTTATGGTTGGGGAATAAATGCTAGATTGGCCAAAAATGCCCACATTCCATGATAGAATAAAAAGAACTCATTATAGATTGGAATATGTTGCCCAGCCATTAGTGTTAACATGCAGTGTTTTGGTTTGCTCCTTTCCACATCACATAATATTCCTTATGCTGTGTATAACCCTACATCTACCTGCCACAATGGAGTATGAAGCAGAAAATCGATTCATATTCTTTTAGTCAGAAGGCTCCTGACCTGAAATACTAACTCTGTTTCTCTTTCCACAGATATTGCCTGACCTATTGAGTATTTCCAACATTTTCTATTCAGGTTTCCACCATCTGAAGTATTTTACCGTTTGTAATAAATGAGCATTTTAACTTTATTAGCAATTACAATGTGTTTAAATTTTCATGAAAGGCTCCAGTCAAAAATAGATTTGCTGATGTAACCTTTAACAAGAACGTGCTATAAATTCCAAGTTAGCACAGCAAGCCTGTATAATTTTAACAGTAATGTGCATTTTTGAGATTGTCCTTTGAATTTCATGGAGGGTTTGGCAGAAACCCAAGAGAAATAGCTGTAAATAGCCATTGATAGTAATCCTGGCAGGTGGAAATTAACACACAGGGGTCCTGTCTCTGTGAAGCAGTAAAACCCATGGATCACGTATTCTTCCATTTAAACATACTGTCAGGAGGAGAACAATGTAAAGCTGGTAGAGTTACTGATACTTGTGTTGCAAATGATGTTCGTATTTCAGTTAACAGTGAAGACTTTATGCTGAAGTTGTAGCAGTCCACCAATGTATTTGATGTCTAAATCCCCAGGCATTCTTTATCTGATTCTGTTTCCTAGGGGCTCTTGAGCAAATTAACTAGAGCAGGAGTCCACTGTCTTAAAACCTACCCTCGCACCTCCAGGAGTAGATTACAAAACCCAAGCTGAATGAAAGTTTTCTTGGTTTGATGGGGAAAATTAGGGAAAGTGACCAGAGTTTGGTTAATGCCATGTAATTTATTAAACAATTGGTCAAGGAACAGGGAGAAGTAGAGGACTTTGGACAGGAATTTCCAAACAGCAGAGCCATGATTCTGAGCCAGGAATTGTAGATACTGGAAATGGCAATGCTACCTGCATGCTGGTTCCCTGATCCCATCCCACACACATGCCATACTCCCAGAGGCACAGCTGGGGAATAGCAGAGCTAAGCACCTACACGTAGTCAATTAACCTAATGAATAGACACTTGAAGCCAGTTAACAGAGGCTGACTGGGATTTTCCAGTTGGGCTCCAGGTTCCAACGACAGCAGGGACCAGTTCAGCTGCTGTCTGAGGTAACCTTCCAATGACAGACTAGGATTGGGAATGGGGGGGGTTGTGAATGGAGGAGTTTGAGTGAGGAGTTGGGTGTGTGGTGGTAGGAGTGTAGATGGGGTCAGGGTGGTGATAATGGTAGTTTGGCAATGTGCAGGTAAGGGTTATAGTGATGCAGTACCAAGTCTAAAAGCCTTCCTCATCTGCAAAGTGTTTGATTGTGCCCCTCTGCTGCAAAAGGCCATTGATAAATTAGATCTAAAGGATGCCTTAATTTTAAAGAAGCCTCTCGCTCATTTGCCTCTACCTGTTAACTCGGAATCACAAAAGTGTTAACATACAGCCCACCAGCTCATTAAATCAGCATTATTACCCAGTACCAATCTTCTATTGTTTCCCCACACACTTGGACATTATTGTTTGACCAAATAATCATGCAATACCCTCTGTTTCTCTTTCCAATGATGCTGCCTGATGTACTGAATATTTCCACCATTTTCTGATTTGTGTCTGATTCCTAGCCATGTTTTCCATCTGTAACAGGTTTATTATCTTTGATTGGACATTAGTCCTGGAGGTTGTATCAAATGTTCCCAAGGGCATAGCCCAGTCAAATAACTTTAATTTTCCCACATCTGTATAGTCCTGAAAGTTGACATTTTAAGATGTGTCCATGGGTTATGGGCTAGGCCAGCGTTTAGTGGCCATCCCCCATTGCCCAGAGGACAATTAAGAGTTAGCTACATTGCTTTAGCTCTGGAGTCACATGTAGGCCAGACCAAATGAGGGGGCTACTTTCCTTCACTAACCAGATGGCATTTTTTAAAATCAAAATTGATAGTTATGTGTTACCATAAAACTAGATTTTTATTGAATACAAATTTCACCATCTCTCATGCTGGGATTTGAAGCCATGTCTAATTCCTGGCTCCATCACATTACTGTGAACATTCACTGCTGTGTCTACCAGACCCCCGCCTCCTTAAAAATATAAATGCAATTTTAATACCAATGTTTCACCCACCACCCAAAAAATAAGATGCCCATAGCCGGGGCTCAATTCCATCCGTAATTCCTAGAGAGCAACAACTTGTTTAAATGGCACCGTTAACTTTGTCAAGAGCCCACAGGCGTTTAAAGAATCGTGGTGAATATACAGCATGGAAACATACTCTTCAGTCCAATTTGCCTATGCTGACCAGAAATCCTAAATTAATCTGGTCCCATTTTCCACCACTTGGCCCATATCCCTCCAAACCCTTCCTATTCATATACCCATCCAGATGCCTTTTAAATGTGATAATTGTACCAGTCTCCACAACTTCCTCTGGCAGTTCATTCCATACACTTACCACCTTCTGCGTGAAAAAGTTGCATCTCAGGCCCCTTTTATATCTTTCCCCTCTCACCCTAAACCTATGCCCTCTAGTTCTGTAGTCACCCATCCCAGGGAAAAGGCCTTGTCTATTTATTCTATCCATGACCTCTCATGATTCTATAAACCTCTATATGGTCACCCCCTCAGCCTCCAACACTCCAGGGAAATCAGCCCCAGCCTCTCTCGATAGCGGTTTTCAGCTGTGATTATCAAAATAAACTCAAGCTGATCCTGGAGACATGTTAAAACACAAGTTCAGAGTCCCTCAGACTGGCTGGAGTCACACGTGTTCACTTTGAAAAGAGTTTATAGGCTATTTAACAAAACTGAGCGTTTATTAATCCCGGAGAAATAAACAAATTGCTGGAAGAACTCAGTAGGTCTGACAGCATCTTGGGATCCATGATTTGGAGATGCCGGTGTTGGACTGGTGTGGACAAAGTTTTTTTAAAAATCACAACACCAGATTATAGTCCCAACAGGTTTATTTGGAAATACAAGCTTTCCAAGTGCTGCTCCTTCATCAGCTAGTGTGTTTCCAAATAAACCTGCTGGATTATAACCTGGTGTTGTGCGATTTTTAACACCATCTGTGGGAGGAGGAGCAGGTTCGTTTCACATCCCTAACAGCCGCTGTTCATTGATCACACATCAGTCTGAAGTTGGTACATACTACATTACTCCGCCTTCCCTCAGTGAGCCAATCGCTTCCCAAACCAGGACGAGCTGATGTCAGGCGACTCTTCCTTCATCAATCCCACAGAGAGCACCATGGCGTCTTACAGCCGTTTGATCGAGTGGGTCTTTGCCTGCTATTTCTTCACACACATCCCCATAACTTTAGCCATCGATCTGCAGGCTCTGCTGCCCGGGGACTTATACCTGCCCGCGGTGAGTGTTACCTTCCGCTCCCCCGCTGGATGAACTGTCAATATGGACAGGATTCACAGCTCTCACTCAGACTGTGCGAACCCGTGACTCCCTTTCTGATCCGGAATAAAAACCTCGTGAATTCCTGTGTTCCCCACACGATCCCTGAGCATCATTAACCCGAGTCCTGAGGTAGAGACACAAGAGGACTTAACTGTGAAAGAAACAGAGATTACTGGACAAAGTCAGCAAGACTCTTCTGAAGAAGGGTCACCAGACTCATCGAGTCAGAGAATCGGACAGCAGAGAAAAAGACCCTTCGGTCCAACTAATCCATGCCTACCACATATCCTAAATTTATCTAGTCCCATTTGTCAGCATTTGGCCCATATCCCTCTAAACCCTTCCTATTCATATACCCATCCAGATGCCTTTTAAATGTTGTAATTATTCCAGCCTCCACCACTTCCTCTGGCACTCATTCCATACATGTACAACCCTCTGCATGAAAAAGTTGCCCCATAGGTCCCTTTTATATCTTGCCCCCACCCAAACCTATGCCCTCTAGTTTTGGACTCCCCTATCGAGAGAACTAGACCTTGGCTATTCACCAAATTGAACGCGATATTCGAAAATACTCAAAAGGTTAACTTTGTTTTTCTCTCTCCATGGATGCTGCCAGACTTGCTGAGTTTATCTAGCAATTTCTGTTTTTTTGTTTCAGATTTCCAACATATGCACTTCTATGTTTTATTTTAGTGTTTAACTCAGTCTCTATCTCTGCAGATGCTGCTTGACATGTTGAGTTTCTGCAGCATTCTCTGTATTTATTTTAGATTTCGAATATTCCTTTTATTAACCTGGGGATGTTGCATTGAAGAAAAGATGGGGCAACAGTTCCAGTTAAACAAGTTTCCATTGAATTAATTTGAACTGGTTCCAGTTGGGCTGCCACCAACTGGATTTGCTCCGGTTCCCATCACATTGGTTCCTATTGAACTTTCTGACCTTGTACAAGGATTCATTGCCCTCAGTTACCCCATTTCCTGTTGAGGCAGTTGTCACTGGACCAGTTATCATTGCACAGTGAGCGTTTTCTGGATTTGATAGTGTCACTGAGCTCCAGCAATAAAACAGTGCATGTATCCACCATTCTTCGAGACACTAATCTTGGACCTGGTTCATAGAAACTCAGGTTTATTCATTTTTTGAGAGACTTGCGTTTAGTTCACATCGCAGTTAATAACTATCCAGCAAACCCCAGTGGAGTGATTGTCTTATGACCTCGGGTAGTTTTTACACAATGCAGTCGGGCCCTAATATTCCAAACAACGTTATTTCCCCCCCAGTCACACTTCAGTAAGTAAATGCAAACATCAACATTGATGCAGCACTAAGTGAGTGCCACACTGCTGGAGGTGCTGACCTTTGGATGAGGCTGGATTAGTGGTGCTGGAAGAGCACAGCAGTTCAGGCAGTATCCAACGAGCAGCGAAATCGACGTTTCGGGCAAAAGCCGTTCATCAGGAATAAAGGCAGTGAGCCTGAAGCGTGGAGAGATAAGCTAGAGGAGGGTGGGGGTGGGGAGAGAGTAGCATAGAGTACAATGGGTGAGTGGGGGAGGAGATGAAGGTGATAGGTCAAGGAGGAGAGGGTGGAGTGGATAGGTGGAAAAGAAGATAGGCAGGTAGGACAAGTCCGGACAAGTCAAGGAGACAGTGCTGAGCTGGAAGTTTGAAACTAGGATGAGGTGGGGGAAGGGGAAATGAGGAAGCTGTTGAAGTCCACATTGATGCCCTGGGGTTGAAGTGTTCCGAGGCGGAAGATGAGGCGTTCTTCATCCAGGCGTCTTGTGGTGAGGGAGCGGCGGTGAAGGAGGCCCAAGACCTCCATGGCCTCGGCAGAGTGGGAGGGGGAGTTGAAATGTTGGGCCACGGGGCGGTTTGGTTGATTGGTGCAGGTGTCTCGGAGATGTTCCCTAAAGCGCTCTGCTAGGAGGCGCCCAGTCTCCCCAATGTAGAGGAGACCACATCGGGAGCAACGGATACAATGATATTAGTGGATGTGCAGGTGAAACTTTGATGGATGTGGAAGGCTCTTTTAGGGCCTTGGATAGAGGTGAGGGAGGAGGTGTGGGCACAAGGTTTTACAGTTCCTGCGGTGGCAGGGGAAAGTGCCAGAATGGGAGGGTGGGTCGTAGGGGGGTGTGGACCTGACCAGGTAGTCACAGAGGGAACGGTCTTTGCGGAAGGCGGAAAGGGGTGGGGAGGGAAATGTATCCCTGGTGGTGGGGTCTTTTTGGAGGTGGTGGAAATGTCGGCGGATGATTTGGTTGATGCGAAGGTTTGTAGGGTGGAAGGTGAGCACCAGGGGCGTTCTGTCCTTGTTACGGTTGGAGGGGTGGGGTCTGAGGGCGGAGGTGCGGGATGTTGACAAGATGCGTTGGAGGGCATCTTTAACCACGTGGGAAGGGAAATTGCGGTCTCTAAAGAAGGAGGCCATCTGGTGTGTTCTATGGTGGAACTGGTCCTCCTGGGAGCAGATACGGCAGAGGCGGAGAAATTGGGAATACAGGATGGCATTTTTGCAAGAGATAGGGTGGGAAGAAGTGTAATCCAGGTAGCTATGGGAGTCGGTGGGTTTGTAAAAAAATGTCAGTGTCAAGTCGGTTGTCACTAATGGAGATGGAGAGGTCCAGGAAGGGGCCGCCCCGTGGCCCAACATTTCAACTCCCCCTCCCACTCTGCCGAGGACATGGAGGTCCTGGGTCTCCTTCACCGCCGCTCCCTCACCACCAGACGCCTGGAGGAAGAACGCCTCATCTTCCGCCTCGGAACACTTCAACCCCAGGGCATCAATGTGGACTTCAACAGCTTCCTCATTTCCCCTTCCCCCACCTCATCCTAGTTTCAAACTTCCAGCTCAGCACTGTCTCCTTGACTTGTCCTACCTGCCTATCTTCTTTTCCACCTATCCACTCCACCCTCTCCTCCTTGACCTATCACCTTCATCTCCTCCCCCACTCACCCATTGTACTCTATGCTACTCTCTCCCCACCCCCACCCTCCTCTAGCTTATCTCTCCATGCTTCAGGCTCACTGCCTTTATTCCTGATGAAGGGCTTTTGCCCGAAACGTTGATTTCACTGCTCGTTGGATGCTGCCTGAACTGCTGTGCTCTTCCAGCACCACTAATCCAGTATTTGGTTTTCAGCATCTGCAGTCATTGGTTTTACCTTGGATGAGGCATTTAACCACAGTTCCTCTTGGTTGGATGTGGAAGATCCTATGGCACTAATTGAAAATGAGCGAGCGAATTACCCATGTGATGTGACCGTCTATATTTAACTCTCATTCAACAGCATAGGAATGGACAGTCATGCTTACATCATTGTGGGAGCTTGCTGTACAAAAACTTGCTGTTTCATTACCTAAGTTATATCAGTGATAACACTTGGAGTAATTTGTCAGCTTTAAAGTGCTTTTGTGAAAGGTACTATATATAAATGAAGGTCATTCTTTCATTTAAGCATTGAGTAATTGGTTTAAGGAACTGGAGTAAAACAATAATTTGTGATGTTTTAGGGTAATTTTAGTTCAGTGACAAAAAGCTGTGAATGGACTGTTTAAAACTTCCATGTTGCTGTGATATCCAATGCAGCATTGAAGGCACAGTTTTAAAATGGACAGATGACTGTTGGGAGGTACTACTGGGTTATTTTCACACAACTGTGGGTACAAGGTAAGTACAGCTGGCAGCATTCACAACTTGAAACCTGATAGACAGCCTGAATTCAGCCAAGGGGAGTAGAGACCAAGGTGTCTTGTCAAACTAAGACTTCCTCAAATACCTGTGATTCCCAGTGTGGGCTTGAGTAACCTTACAGCAAATTGACAAGTGGCAATCCAGGACATTCTTTGTTGAGAATGAAATTGACATTGAATACACACATTTATTTTAAATTTGGTTTACCCTTCTCATGAACGTAAAAATGTTCCTTCAAACACTCATTGCTTGGTATATAAGAAAGCCTCTCCACACTGTAACAAAGGCAACGCTACATTCTCACTGTGCTCGATGTCTTAGGAAACTCTACTACATTCACTTGTTGCCTAGTATTTAAGGAAACTTTCACACCAAACAATAGCTAACAAATTCCTTCCTACCCTGACTGCTCAATAGGGAATGTCATCAATATCTGGTGATATTTGTGCAACTTAATCCATGCCAGTATTCAGCTCTGTGCAGTTTCTAAGGTCTTTTGCTATTTTGATCTTATCTGTTGGACCAAAAGAGGCTGACCCCAGTGGAAATCTTCAGGGCATAGTTGCATTAGTTTTATGCTTTTGCTGGTAGCATTTTGAATGGTTAAACAGGGAAAGCATGCAGCAGTCGGTCTTGTCTAACAATGACAATTTCTGAACAATGGTTCTTAAATATCAAATGGTGACCCTGAAAGTGGAATGCATAAGAAAGGTTTTGATTACAGTTCCAAAGGAAACTATTTTTAAACTCTATTTCTTTCCTCAGCTGCAAGATTTATTAAAATGGTACGCAGCTCGATTCAAAGATCCGATGATGTTGGACCCTCCAGCGTGGTTTAAAGCGTTTATTCTTTGTGAGGCATTGCTGCAGTTACCTTTTTTTCCTGTTGCAGCTTATGCTTTCTACAAAGGTTAGTATGATAATTACTCATGTTTGAAAGTTTTCTTTGTAATCCCCATCACCATCACGCAACTATATTAGCATTGTTCACTGCAGTGTCATCAGGATTGTGCCATTATTTTGTATTATATATTAAGTAGTGTGGATGTTTGTCTTACTGTGGCCTATTAATACTATATGAAAATTTATGGAACAATAAACAGGATTTTCTTTCTCCAACAATTTCATGGGACACTTTGGTTGCAATAATTATATTAAGATTATGTTCAGTTGCATCACATTTGGTACACTTCCCAATCCTAGAGAGAAATTCTAAACTAATAGAAGTCATTAGCCAATAAAGCCATCAATCCTAAGCCCAGTTCCCTGTATCTTTTAACATTTTTATTTTTCCTGCAAAATGTTGTGATTGACTTGTCTTTTTAATCACCTATGGTAACGAATTCTGCCTTTCAATTCACATGAAAATAAACCTTCAGACGTCTCCCTTTATTGCTCTAATATTGATTCTAAGAAAAAAACATAAATTTAGGTTCACTGATACTGAAGTATTTTGCTACTTGCTGTCTCAAACTCTTTCATTATTTTGAATACTTCTCTGATACCACTCTTCATGCCTGACACTTCATGAACAGGTCTCTGCCTTTCTCATCATAAATATCTATTCTAACTTTGGGAAAGATCCAAGTGATTGTTGCACCTTTTACCCTGGCCATAAAATCTTTTCATAAATGCAACTTCTAAAACTGCTCCAGTTCACTCATCAAAACCAGGTCTTGTATAGGTTCACCACCACCTCCTTGTTTTTGTATTCATTGCCACCCTCTATTTGAGAAGACTTTGCAGATGAAAATGATGTTGCCCAGTTTGAGGTGCAGCACTGTCAGAACCAGGAATCTGACTCCATTGTGCTTTAAATCAAGAGTGAAATGGACAGCAGTTTATTGGATTACCAATTCTGCACCCTCCAGCATGGTTCAAGGCATTTATTCTTCATGAAAGAACATCCTTCATGTTTGGACAGTTTTTAAATTTCACCTTCATATACTAGGGCTGAATTTTGTCTTTAAAAATGGCTGTTTGCTACTTATTGAGTTTTTTGAAGAAGTAATAAAGGGGATTGATGAAGGCAGAGTGGTGGACATGATCTATATGGACTTCAGTAAGACGTTCGACAAGGGAGACTGGTTAGCAAGGTTACATCACATGGAATACAGGGAGAACTAGTCATTTGGATACAGATCTGGCTCAATAAGGGTGGAGGGTTATTTTTCAGACTGGATGCCTGTGACCAGTGGAGTGCCACAAGGATTGGTGCTGGGTCCACTACTTTTTGTCGTTTATATAAATGATTTGGATGTGAGCATAAGAGGTATAGTTAGTAAGTTTGCAGATGACACCAAAGTTGGAGGTGTTGTGGTACAGCGAAGAAGGTTATCTCAGATTACAACGGGATCTTGATCAGATGGACCAATGGGCTGAGAAGTGGCAGATGGAGTTTCATTTAGATAAACGCGAGGTGCTGCATTTTGGGAAAGCAAATCTTAGCAGGACTTATACACTTAATGGTAAGGTCCTGGGGAGTGTTGCTGAACAAAGAGACCTTGGATTGCAGGTTCATAGCTCCTTGATAGTGAAGAATGCATTTGGTATGCTTTCCTTTATTGGTCAGAGTATTGAGTACAGGAGTTGGGAGGTCATGTTACGGCTGTACAGGGCATTGGTTAGGCCACTGTTGGAATATTGCATGCAATTCTGGTCTCCTTCCTATCGGAAGGATGTAGTAAAATTGAAAGGGTTCAGAAAAGATTTACAAGGATGTTGCCAGGGTTGGAGGATTTGAGCTATAAGAAGTTGAATAGGCTGGGGCTGTCTTCCCTGGTGGGTCGGAGGCTGAGGGGTGACCTTATAGAGATTTACAAAATCATGAGGGGCATGGATAGGATAAAAGACAAAGTCTCTTCCCTGGTGTGGGGGAGTCCAGAACTAGAGAGCATAGGTTTAGGGTGAGAGGGGAAAGATATAAAAGAGACCCGAAGGACAACATTTTCATGCAGAGGGTAGTACGTGTATGAAATGAGCTGAGCAAGTGGTGGAGGCTAGTACGATTGCAACATTTAAAAGGCACCTGGATGGATATATAAATAGGAATGGTTTAGAGGGATATGGACCGGGTGCTGGCAGGTGGGACTAGATTGGGTTGGGATATCTGGTCGGCATGGACAAGTTGGACCAAAGGGTCTGTTTCTGTGCTGTACAGCTCTATGACTCTAAGATGAGAGTGAGAGTAGATCATTTGATACTTTGAGTCTGCTCTGCCATTCAGAAGATCACAGCTGATCTGAATGTGATCTCAACTCCACATATCTGACTGCCACTGCACCCTCCCCTCCCCAGTGTAACCCTTGATTTCATTATCTCCTTTATGTAACACAGTTTTTAAGTTTAGGTCCATTATTTTCCACTAGCAACAAGTCTTTATAAACATTAATGCACAAGTATAAAGTAGATGATTGGTCTAATTACAACAGATTTTCACCTAACATTGCACATCTGTTAGGATCTTAACTTCTAATCTCTAATCAGACAGGTGCCATGTACATCCGGAGGAACTCCTATTGCTAATTTCCTGTAACCACACTACACTGATTACCTTGGTTCCCAATCTCAAAACGGGATCTTTCGCTCCTCAAAGCTTTTCAAATTCAGGGATTTCTCCCAGATAGTCCACTTAGGTCTCCTGCAGTTTGGTCATTCAACTACTACTTCCCCACTTCCTAGTTCTTGTCAGTGGCTATAGTCTGCACTGTTTACGGCGCTGGTTTCTTCAATAAGCTCAACGATACCTCATTTATTATCAGCAAAATGATTCTTAACTAGTTGCACTACTTATTGTTTAAATCAAAACTAAGCTACTGCTCAGATTTAAACTATGTCTCTATAATCCAAATGTATACAATCATATGACAGATGAGACAGTACAAATCTGGAGAGTTTTTAAAAATATAAATGGGTGAAACACCCCGATGGATCAAGGATCTGAACTCAAAGGGTAAAAGAAGTGAAGATTTCTCATGGTCCAGTCAAATTTCCAGTTGTTCCAATTGTAATGCAGTGACAGCAGCAATGGAAAATCTTTAGATGAGAGTTGTTTCGATGAGTGTGAATTATAAGTAACAGATCAATTTTAATTAAGTTTAAAATGCAGATTTCTGGAACTTTGTTGAATTGCCAGAAGATATTTTATTAAAAGAGATATTTACGAAGCTTGCCCAGCTGTATAGAGAGATGTTTCTTGTTGCTGCTAGCATCTTGGCAGTTTGTTCTTTTAGCTGGTGTGTTCTGAAAGCAGCAACTTTAGTTCAGATGTTGTTTCTAGGGACTCTTCCAAATGATCCTATCCAGTTAAAGCCGTAAGACTTTGTTTTGTTTCTCAAAACCTTTGACTGTCTGCTTTCCACAAAGCCATTTAACTTTTCAAACAAAAACAAATTTCTGGTGAATTTCAGCAATATTTGGCAGAATCTGGCAGCAATATTTGACAGGAAACGGCTGTTGGTGGTTTTTTTTTAAGTCGCGGTATAGTCCAGTTATTGTTTTTTTAAAGGCTAAAATTTAAAGTTTTTTTAAGCGCCTAGCGGACCTGGAAGCTGGTGTCGCGCTAGCTTACCTGGGAAGGTTTTTTTTCTTATAAAAGCGCGCAGGCGAGGAACCCGAGGCACTACAGGGATAGAGCCTCCCACCCGCCCTCCTCCTCTAACCTAATAATACGACCCATTGTGATAAGCAGGTAAGTGCTGCATTTTGCTTGTTTGTTTCTTTAGATCTAGTTTTAAAAGTTTACCTTTTAGAGGGATGGCAGCGAAGGCAGTGCAATGTTCCTCTTGCAACATGTATGAGGTGAGAGAAGCCACTAGCGTCCCTCCTGATTACACTTGCAAGAAGTGCACCCATCTCCAGCTCCTCCAAGACCGTGTTAGGGAACTGGAGCTGGAGTTGGATGAACTGCGGATCATTCGGGAGGCAGAGGTGGTCATAGATCAGAGCTTTAGGGAAATAGTTACTCCGAGAGTTATAGAGAGATGGGTGATAGTGAGGGGAGTGGGAGGAAGCAGCCAGTGCAGGGACCCCCTGCGGTCATTCCCCTCAAGAACAAGTATACCGTTTTGGATACTTGTGGGGGGGATGACTTACCAGGGGTAAGCAACGAGGTTCAGGCCTCTGGCACGGAGCCTGTCCCCGTTGCTCAGAAGGGAAGGGTGGTGAAGAGCAGAGCAATAGTTATTGGGGACTCAATAGTGAGGGGCACAGATAGGCGGTTTTGCAGGGGCGACAGAGACTCCCGATTGGTATGTTGCCTCCCAGGTGCAAGGGTACGTGATGTCTCTGATCGTGTTTTCCGGGTCCTTAAGGGGGAGGGGGAGCAGCCCCAGATCGTGGTCCACGTTGGCACCAACGACATAGGTAGGAAGAGGGGTGAGGATGTTAGACAGGCTTTCATGGAGCTAGGTTGGAAGCTCAGAGCTAGAACGAACAGAGTTGTCTCTGGTTTGTTACCCATGCCACGTGATAGAGAGTTGAGGAATAGGGAGAGAGAGGAGTTAAATCCGTGGCTACAGGGATGGTGCAGGAGGGAGAGATTCCGGTATTTGGATAACTGGGGTTCTTTCTGGGGAAGGTGGGACCTCTATAAACAGGATGGTCTACACCTGAACCTGAGGGGCACCAGCATCCTTGGGGGGAGGTTTTCTGTACTCTTTGGGAGGGTTTAAACTAGCTCTGCAGGGGCATGGGAACCTGGAGTGTAGCTTTAGGGTACAGGACCTTGAGTGTAGGGAGGTTAGGAACATGGCATTGATCTCGAAGGAGGGTGCCTGTAAACAGGAAGGTGGCTTGAAGTGTGTATACTTCAATGTCAGAAGTATAAGAAATAAGGTAGGTGAGCTTGCAGCATGGGTTGGTACCTGGGACTTCGATGTTGTGGCCATTACAGAGACGTGGGTAGAATAGGGACAGGAATGGCTGTTGCAGGTTCCAGGGTTTAAATGTTTTAGTAGGGTCAGAGATGGGGGTAAAAGAGGGGGAGGTGTGGCATTGCTTGTCAAGGATAGTATTACAGCAGTAGAAAGGGTGATGGAGGAAGACTTGGCATCTGAAGTAGTTTGGGTGGAGGTTAGAAATAGGAAAGGTGAGGTCACCCTGTTAGGAGTTTTCTACAGGCCTCCTAATAGTCCGAGTGAAGTAGAGGAAAGTATTGCGAGGATGATTCAGGAGAAGAGTGAAAGTAGCAGGGTGGTTGTTATGGGGGACTTTAACTTCCCAGATATTGACTGGGAAAGCTATAGCTCGAGTTCGTTAGATGGGTCGGTGTTTGTCCAATGTGTGCAGGAGGGTTTCCTGACACAATATGTAGACAGGCCAACAAGAGGTGAGGCTATACTGGGTTTGGTTCTAGGTAATGAACCAGGCCAGGTGTTAGACTTGGAGGTAGGTGAGCACTTCGGGGACAGTGACCACAACTCGGTGACTTTTACTCTAGTGATGGAGAGGGATAAGTGTGCACTGCAGGGCAACAGTTATAGCTGGGGGCAGGGAAATTATGATGTGGTGAGGCATGACTTAGGATGCGTGGATTGGAAAAATAGGCTTCAAGGGAAGAACACAAATGATATGTGGAGATTGTTCAAGGAACAGCTAATGGGTGTCCTTGATAAGTATGTACCAGTCAGGCAGGGAGTAAAGCGTCTTGTGAGGGAGCCGTGGTTTAACAAGGAATTGGAATCCCTTGTGAAAGGGAAGAGGGCGGCCTATGTAAAGATGAGGCGTGAAGGTTCAGTTGGGGCGATTGAGAGTTATAAGGTAGCCAGGAAGGATCTAAAGAGAGAGCTAAGAGCAGTGAGAAGGGGACATAAAAAGTCCTTAGTTGGTAGAATTAGGGAAAACCCAAAGGCTTTCTATAGGTATGTCAGGAAGAAAAGGATGACTAGGGTAGGTATCGGTCCAGTCAAGGATAGTAGTGGGAAGTTGTGCGTGGAGGCGGAGGAGATTGGAGAGACACTAAATCAATACTTTTCGTCAGTATTCACTCAGGAACAGGACATTGTTGCCGATGTGAATACTGAGTCACAATTAATTAGAATGGACGGCTTTGAGGTATGTAGGGAAGAGGTGTTGGAAATTCTGGAAAGGATGAAAATAGATAAGTCCCCTGGGCCTGATGACATTTATCCTAGGATCCTCTGGGAAGCTAGGGAGGAGATAGCGGAGCCATTGGCCTTGATTTTTATGTCATCGTTGTCTACGGGAATAGTGCCAGAAGACTGGAGGATAGCGAATGTGGTCCCCTTGTTCAAGAAGGGGAGTAGGGACAGCCCTAGTAACTATAGGCCAGTGAGTCTCATTTCTGTTGTGGGCAAAGTCTTAGAGAGAATTATAAGGGATAGGATTTATGAATATTTGGATAGGAATAATGTGATCAAGGATAGTCAGCATGGTTTTGTGAAGGGCAGGTCGTGCCTGACAAACCTTATTGAATTCTTTGAGAAGGTGACAAAGGAAGTGGACGAGGGTAAAGCAGTAGATGTGGTGTATATGGATTTTAGCAAGGCGTTCGATAAGGTATCCCATGGCAGGCTAATGCAAAAACTACGGAGGTATGGCATTGAGGGTGCATTAGAGGTTTGGATTAGGAATTGGCTGGCTGGAAGGAGACAGAGGGTAGTAGTTGATGGTGTAGGTTCATCTTGGAGCGCAGTTACTAGCGGTGTTCCACAAGGATCTGTTTTGGGACCATTGCTGTTTGTCATTTTATAAATGACCTGGAGGAGGGGCTTGAAGGCTGGGTGAGCAAGTTTGCGGATGACACGAAAGTCGGTGGAGTTGTGGACAGCGAAGAAGGATGTGGCAGGTTACAGCGGGATATAGATAAGTTGCAGAGCTGGGCAGTAAGGTGGCAAATGGAATTCAATGTAGCTAAGTGTGAAGTCATTCACTTTGGTAGGAGTAATAAGAAGATGGATTACTGGGCTAATGGTAGACTACTTGGTAGTGTGGATGAGCAGGGGGATCTTGGTGTCCATGTACACAGATCTTTGAAAGTTGCCACCCAGGTAAATAGTGCTGTGAAGAAGGCATATAGTGTACTGGGCTTTATTGGTAGAGGAATTGAGTTCCGGAGTCCTGAGGTCATGTTGCAGTTGTATAAGACTCTGGTGCGGCCTCATCTGGAGTATCGTGTGCAGTTTTGGTCGCCATATTATAGGAAGGATATGGAGGCATTGGAACGAGTGCAGAGGAGGTTTACCAGGATGTTGCCTGGCATGGTAGGAAGATCGTATGAGGAAAGGCTGAGGCACTTGGGGCTTTTCTCATTGGAGAAAAGAAGGTTTAGGGAGATTTGATAGAGGTATACAAGATGATTAGGGGTTTAGATAGGGTTGACAGTGAGAACCTTTTTCTGCTAATGAAGTCAGCTGTTACCAGGGGACACAGCTTTAAATTAAGGGGTGGTAGGTATAGGACAGATGTTAGGGGTAGATTTTTTACTCAGCGGGTTGTGAGTTCATGGAATGCCCTGTCAGTATCAGTGGTCATTTAAGCGTGCGTTGGACAAGCATATGGAGGTTATTGGGCTAGTGTAGGTTAGGTGGGCTTCGGTCGGCGCAACATCGAGGGCCGAAGGGCCTGTACTGCGCTGTATTTTTCTATGTTCTATGAATCATGTGAAGTCAGTCTGCAGATGCAGCAAGTGATTTGGAAGGTAAGTGGAATGATGCTGTTTTTGACAAAAGGTTAAGGTTTAATTGCAGGAATGTTTGACGGCATCTGTACAGGGCATTGCTGAGACCACATCTGATGCACTGTGTACAGTTTTGATCCCTTAACACTAAAATAAAATAAAAGGATATAAAAATCTATGGGAAGAAAACAGAGTTAACATTTCGGGTCCAGTGACTCTTCATCAGAACTGACTTTTCAAACAGTTTCATATTCCAGTTACTTGTGGTCCTTAAATAAAAACTGTATCCGCAACAAAACTAACTCCTGCAAGTAACCTCTTATTTTTCCTATTGCTTATCTTTATCCAAACTGATTTGACGACTTGCTCTTTCAAGCTAAGGTAATCCCTCTCCATTACAATGTCATGTTTAATTAACAGAAGTACTCCAACACCTTTTCCAACTTCATGTCATTTCAATATGTCAGATATGCATCAATATTCAGGTTCCAGCCTTGGTCAACTTGCAATAATGCCTCTGTAATGGGGATTGCTTCACACATATTTATTTCTATCTTTGCCAACAATGCATCCTTTTTTTTTGCAATTGCTGTGTTCATTTTGATATAACCTTTGTCCTTTTTCTTTAACTATTTTTGCAGTCTTTGGTTTTATGTGCTGGTGCACTTGTTTGCATGTTCTGCCTCTTCCTGGTTATCATTACCCAAATTACCAACTTGCTGCATTACTTTCTTGATTTCTTTTAATTCACAACATCATCCCTCACATGATTCCATCCCACTGCTTAGCTTAAACCCTTCTGTACTGCCCTAGTTAGACAACTCACCAGAACCCAATGTCCTGAACATAAACCAATCTAAAATTTATGGAGTTTAATTGTGGCCTAAATGTTGCTTCTCAATGAAATTCCCTTCACTTTAACCCATCACTGTTGTGTTGTTGGAGGGGGATGACTGACAAAATTGCCATTATTGCCACTGCATTGGGAAGGAGTAGGAAGCAATTCTGAGCTTTGGCAGCTCATTTCCCATTAATTGTCAGAGCAGCACTTCAAAATCTTGAATTATTTGGCAGCAGTCTTGACCACAGTTAGTGACTTAGTGATGGTCAAGGAACAGCAGTTGAAAAAAATACAAATGATCAAATCAATATCAATCATGCCATTTTGGGTTTGGTAGATAAACTACTTGAGGTTTGCTTGTCATTTATTATGATGCGCGAATGCTTCAATAAGTCTGCATCAGAAAAAACATTGAAAGCTTTTAAAGACGGCTCAGAGTTCATTTGCTTTCTCCAACAGAGATAAATCATTTGAGTCACTCAGGCTGGCATTGGAAAAACAGACAAGTGTTGTTTGTAATCTGACAAACCACAAAGTCAGGAATATCAGATCTACTGGGTCTAAGGAATTAAGGGATATGGTGAGTGGGCAAGTAAGTGGAGCTGAGTCCATGAAAAGATCAGCCAGGATCTTATTGAATGGTGGAGCAGGCTCGAAGGGCCAGTTAGCCTACTCCTGTTCCTGGTTCTCATGTTCTTATATTCGTGCTTTGCTTTTCCCTGTCAAGAGTTTTTCTGCAGAGCAAACTTTACTGTTTCAAGCAGACTGCAGGTTTACTCCCTGGTGTCAACCACTGTTTGTATGGCTGTCAGCTTGGATTCACAAGATTTCCCACACGTTGCCACACGAGACATGTTGCCTTCACCCAATAATGAAGCAGGATCAGACTTGCCCTATGTGAACTAGTCAGTCTGAAGTCAAGTCCTGTCCCTTCAAGGATGTCTTGGAAATTGAGTTGCTGTAATTTTGAAAAATTTCAAATAATTACCATCTGTACAACGTAACATTTTATTTTGCGTTTCAAGTGTTATGCCTGGGATAACCCACACATAGGGATGTATGATCAACAATATAACATTTTGTATTACTTTTATATGCAGGAAATTGCTCATGGATAAGGACACCCGCTATCATATACTCCACACATGTGACTACAACAGTTATTGCCATCCTCGCACATATTCTGTTTAATGACTTCTCAAAATCGATGTATCCAGGACCAAAATCCACATCAGAACGTTTAACTCTCTCAGCTATTTACATCCCCTATTTATTAATCCCTGTTTTGATCCTAATGTCTATGCTTTTCAACAAAAGGTACAATCCTGATGAGGAAAAGAAGAGACAGTAACTGTTACCACCTGAGAATGACTTCCCATTTATTTCAGTACTCGATTTGAAATTACTGTCTCGTAATTTGATGACATTGCTCCAATAAAATTGTAAATTTGAATTAAATCAGATGTGTGCGAAGATTTGTCAGAGATGGGTTGCTGTTTGTTTAGTAGGAGTATTTTCACTTAAAATTGACAGGATTCCAAAGTTCAAGCATTTTTCTTTGAATCATTAATGAGCGTGTCATGGAGATTCAGGAAGTCACCAAGGTCAAATCCAAATTCCAATCTATTTATATGTATCTTGTTGCTGATACTAATACATGTTGGTATTCTGATTTACCAATCAGGATAAGACCAACCTGTCCCAATTGCCGAGGCCAATAAATTCGAATCGAGCTTTTAGGCACACTATGTCACAATGAATTTTGACAGGCAAATTTCCAACACACAGAAATTGCTTGTGGTCCTAGGACTATGGGTTGGACTCTCTGATTTAACTCTTGATTTTGGAAATCCACCTTCAACTTCTGCCCTTAAATTATCCTATTTTCCTGTCCTCAACCAACCAGCTTTCTGTTTAGAGAAATGATTTCGGCCCTGAATTTTTTGTTCTTTGACTATTCATCACTGATGTTTCAATTGTTTTGTATAGATTTTGTTTCACAATCAGGAGCAGAATTAATTTTCAAAAATGCTTATTAACAACATGTTTTACATTCAGAAAGTCTTTTTACCTGGCCAGTAGGAAGATGAGAGCTGAAAATGTGTTGCTGGAAAAGCGCAGCAGGTCAGGCAGCATCCAAGGAACAGGAGAATCAACGTTTCAGGCATAAGCCCTTCTTCAGAAATGAACAATTTTGGGCTGGATATTGTGTGCTCATGGGGGTGTATTTTTGGCTTTGGGGAACAAAGTAGATTGGGTGCTAGCCCATCAAAATCTGGCTCATCCCTATAACACAGAAGGTGTGCAAGTGCATAACTTATATGTAAGGAAGGGTTAATTGAGTTTCAAAGCTCAAATGAACCCAGTACTACCCTGCCTATGCTAAAAAGTTGACACGAGCATTGAACTTTACAGCATGAAAAGAGGCCCTTGTTATCTCCACACCAATCATCAAGTATCTATTTACTCCAATCCTATTTTCCAGCATGTTTGCTATGACATTTCTAATCTTCACCTGTTCATCTAAATACCTAATATAGCTTAAATACTTATGAGAGGTACATTGCTTGTCACTGGCCACTCGGGTGTTTCCTTTCTTCCTGGTGGTAGAAATTGAATAAAGTTTTGTACACCTGTTGTCTTTCACTGTGTCTCACACCTGTGCACACACGCAACAGGGGTGCTGGGGGAATATAAGCACTACCGTAGTTAGGTGGTAGTGTGGGGGTTAAAAAAAAGAAAAATTATACAACCAGGAGACATAGAGTCTCTTCAGTTTAGGGTACGGACTCTGTGCTAAAAGAAAGAAAAAATACTTTGATATATGCAGAAGAAGAGATGAGGTGCCACATTAAGAGATTAGGGAGCAAGGTCACAGATTGAAAAGCAGGACCTCAAGGTTGTAATCTCTGGATTACTCCCAGTGCCACACACTAGTCAGTATAGGAATAGGTGGATAGGTGAATGCACAGTTGAAAAGTTGGTTCAGGAGAGAGATTTTTAGATTCCAAGAATCACTGGTCCGTTTCTGGAGTAGGTTGAAAACCTGTGCAAGTCAGACAGGTCCCACCTGAACCAGAATGGGACCAGTTGGGCTCTCTAGTACTACTGTTGGGGTTTAATTTGGCAGGGGTGGGTTAGGATGCAGAGTAAAAGTACAGTAAGGGAGTGATCCTCAAGACAAGTGTAGAGGAACCAGTTAGTTTGGAAGACCAAGCATATATAGTCAAGGCACAATGAGGCGTGACAAAGCTGGATGTCACTTACTTAAATGTCGGTAATCTTGTAACAAGAGAGGAGTTAAGGGTGTTGATTACTACACGGGAAAACAAAATCCATGTCTTAATTATTTCTGAGTATAGTCTCTTCAAGTGAGTCTGGTAGCAGGACAGGGAGGGATGAGGTTGTCAAAGTATTGCTCAAGGAGTCAATTGCTACAATAGAGATGGATGATAATTAGTGGCTTCCTCAAATTACGCCATTTGGGTAAAACATAAAAACAAACAAATCATATTTCTGCAAGTGTTTAAACCAGTAGTCAGTAAAACAGATAGCAAGATAAATCTGTAGGCAAACTTCAAGTATGCCCATAGATCCAAAGGTGGCATATGGGATCCATTTATTAGTCAAGGCATTTACAGGCAGGAGGGCTCTTGTGGTTCAGCGATAGTGTCCCTACCTCTGATCTATCTCTGAACAAGCTGATTATTAAAAAAAGCAAGATGGTTATAATGGAACTGTATACAGGTATTTAATTTATTGTAGTCACATGTATCCAAGTCCGTAAAAGGTTTTAGCAAGCAGTACAGGCGGATCATAGCAAACAAGGCCATACAGATCATAGCGTGCTCAGACAGTGAGGAATACAAGGTTGTGGCTGCACAGGACGTTCTCAAAGTCAGATCAACATTATTTGAAGTTAGACACATCCATGCAGCAGTCTAATAACAGCAGGAAAGTAGTTGTTTTTGAACCTGTTGGTGCATGTGTTCAACCTTCAGTATCTTCTACCTAACAGAAGAGGTGGAAGAGAACATTACTGGGTTAAGAGGGGCTTTTGAAGATGGGAGCCTTTCTGCAGCAGCGAGAAATGTAAATGGATTCCATGGAATGGAGGTTGGCTTGTGTGATGGTCTGGCCTGTGCACACAACATCCTGTAGTTTTTGGGTAGAGCAGGTACTATACCAGGTCATGATGCAACCAGATAGAATGCTTGTTATGATGCATCTTCCAGACATGCTGAATTTCCTAAGCCACCTGAAGAGGAGTTGTTGTACTTTCTTGACCATCGCATTTACAGATAGTCAATTATCGTCACTCAGAGGAACTTGATGCTCTTGACCCTCACATCCTCAGCTCTGTTGATATAGATAAGGATGTGTACTCCTCGTGTGGAATGTCAGTTAGCCCACAGCTGGAGTAATGTGTTCAGTTTTGATCACCACATTATAGGATGCGTGTAACTACACTAGAGATTCACCAGGGTGTTGTCAGAGCTGAAATGAATCAACTGTGAAGAGACTAGATCAGTTTGGGTTGTTTTCCTTAAAGCAGAGATCTGATTAAAGTGTATGAAGTTCTGAGGGGCAGAGACAGGGTAGGTAGGGAGAAGTTTTTCCCTTGGTAGAGAGGTCAATAATCAGGGGGCACAGTTCAATAGTAAGGAAGAGGTTAAAAGGGGATCAGAATATTTGTTTTCACCCAGAATGTGCCGGATAGCTGGAAGTCTGCTTGAAATTATGGTAAAGATGCAATTTTAAAAATAGTTTAAAACAATAGGAAGGTGGGTAGTCTATTTTCAAAAAGAGCACTATGCACAGAGACTAGCCCTAAATTCTTTAGAGTTCAGAATAATGATGAGCAAAATCATAGTGACTTACAGTTATTAAAGGGATAGACAACAGACAGAAAGATTGTCCTGGGTCTAGAACTGGATGTAAGGAGAACAATCTCAAAATAAAAAAAAACAAGCCACTTAGGACCTAGATGAGGAGGAAACTCTTCATTGAGTAGTGAATCGTTGTAATTTTCTATCCCAAAGGACCATGAAAATTCACTCATTAAATAAGTTGAAGACCAAGAATGATAGATTTCTGTTACCACTGACCTCAAGGAACAATATGGGGAAACTGACATTGAGGTAGACAACCAGCCATTATTTGGAGCAGACTCAAAGGGGCTAAATAGTACACTCCTGCATCTCTGTTCTTCCATCAAGTAAGCACACTCTCCCTGCCTATAACCATCCAACTTACCTTGCACTGGGATTCCTGGTTGCCCTCTTTATAGGTCTGCCCGAGGTCACAGTAATGCCTACTACTGAACTCTGGCACTACCTGCCAATCAGATCAGCTTGGGTGAGGCTTTTATTCTATTCAGTAAAATATTGATGTTTTATTGCAGTCACAACAGGTTCAAGTCATGACAACATTCATTGACAAAAAAAAAGTATTGACAGAGGTAAATGCGTATTACTATAAAGGAAAACAATTGTACCCACACAAGTATAAAGAAAAGTCAAAGATGTTAATGCTATTTTCAATAAAGTTAGGACAAGAAAACCTTTTATTTGTTTTTAGGATATGAGTGATACAGTGTTGTATTAATTGTCTATAACTAATTACCTTGAAACACTGCAATCCTTATGGTGTTGGTACCGACAGAGTTGTATTCAGCTGGACATTCTGTAACTTTAATTAAACAAACAGCAAAGGGCAATGGTACATATTCAACTCAGGACACGGTGCACCCTGGAGTGGACATTGCAAGAGTTTTTGTTTCCATGATATGCTACTCACGTTTCTACCAGAGAAATATTGTTAAAGTAAGAGCTATAAAATGGATCACTACTTGGCCCATTAAATATTGACTTTATTGGCGCATTCAGAAGAATTTTTTCCCAAATTTCAGAGTATGACCAGAGGGGTTAGATTAAGACAAAGAAATTACAGTTGATTGGGTCCTGGAATACTGTGTTGGCTGAATATTCTTTCATAACAGTATGATACTCAAGTACTCTTTGCTTAATTTAAAAATGTGAACACAAAAAAACCCATTAAAATAGCTTCTACAGCTGTATGTAAAGGCACTGTGTATAATACAAATTGAGAAACACTGAAAAATAGATATTCTGGCATTCTTTAAGCACAATTATTATTGCAGTATAGAATCAAAGCTAAGTGAAATTCTGTTGGAAAACTTTGGTTGAGGAAGGCATTTAGTTTGAGACAACAATGTATATTATTGGACTAACTACAATGCTTACTAACTATGTATTCACCACTAGGTTAAAAGTGAATCTGTCATCCTCGATAAAGGAGCATTGGCTATATTAAATATGCATTAGTGTGACAGATAGTAAGTGAACTTCCACAAGATTGCTGTGAAATAGTTATCCTAACAATTTACTTTACTAAGGGTGATTGAATTTTCGTTCATACTAGTATCATGATCCTCAAACCTACATGTTTGCGGCTATTCTCGAGAGGAATTGATCAGATTTTATTTTTTAAGGAAGTGTTGGGATGTCATGTTGAGATTGTATTGGACATTGGTGAGAAGTCTTCTGGAATACTGTGTGCAGTTCTGGTCTTCCTGCTATAGGAAGGTTATTATTGAATTGGAGAGGGTTCAGAAAAGATTTACAAAGATATTGCTGGGAATGGAATGTCTTCAGTTATAAAAATAGGCTGGATGGTGTGTGTGTGGTTAGTGTGTGGAATGAACTGCTAGAGGAAGTGATGAATGCAGGTACAGTTACAACATTTAAAAGACATTTGGATAAGTACACGAATAGGAAATGTTTGGAGGGAGATGGGCTAAATGCGGACAAGCTGTACTCATTTAGTTTGGGAACATGGTCGGTGTGGACTAATTGGACCAAAGGGTCTGTTTCCATGCTGTATGCCTCCAAGTGGAATATTTCCAAGAATTTTCTACACGGAAACAGATCCAGCACCTGATGTGAACTAATTTTGAAACAGATGTAGTTGAGTAATAATAAAAAGGAAAGACATGCAGATTTGCTTTGCACTACGCCAAATCTGTTTCTTTCATATCACAAGAATGCTAACAATGAGGAAAGTGTGCATATGCTTCATATATATGTGAAATTACTCTAAAATAATCACTCCCACTTCATGGATAAGGCCATAAAATATCTATAGTGTTGAGGATAGAGAGGGAGAATGTAGTTTAGGGTAAGCCAACAACATTGAAACTACATTAATTCCTTTAAATAAGAGGTTGACAGGTCGGTCAAACCCAATTACAGCCTAATGTCAAATATCAATATTTCCTGATGGGGGTTGCATATTAAACCCTCACTCTGGCTAGTTTTGCTGAAAGTTTGTTTTCAGCATCCATTATATCAGAGGCAACTATGTAGTGCACAGTATCACCCAAAAGGGCTGTGAGAGGTAAGACTCAGCTTCAACAATCAGTTTTATTAATTCTGACAAAAGACTACTCAAATGAAAACTTTATAGACCATGGTCTCACAAGTTGAAGGAGCTATTTATGTATGATAACAAATATATATAATAATCTGAGTTAACAAAATATTTACATGTGAATTAGTGTTTTGATGCTTATGGAAATGTCATCCTAAAAATGTAGTTATTAAAATTGTGCATTCAAAATTGTTTATGTAGTTGGAATAAACCACATACAAATCTGCATTATAGAAATAACTGCTTGATATATATTCAATAAATATGAAAAGGCGATGCAAGATTACACATTGTGTAAAATCACTGTTTTGAAGGAATGTCATAATGGAATAGTCACTGCAACATTACAGTTAAAACGCTTCATGTTAGGGTCTCTTGTTCCCACTTCATTTCTGAAGAATGAACTGATCAATGAACTCATTTTGTTCAGCTTCTACTTTTGACAGTGCATCATATTCTATCCGGTACCTGCAAAGAAAAATGATCCCATAACATACTGTAGGCAAAAAGAATTTATTGTAGCATTTATGCAAGTGATTCTATATTTGTTAGTCTAGTCTAACAGCTGCAACTTTATGCATTTCTGTAAGTTGAGCTCTATTATGGAGGACTAGAGTACTGTGTGTATCATTGCCAGTGATAACAGTAGTAAATTGAGAGAAAGAAATAACTCAAATTCAGTTCAGAACGTTATCTTTACATGTATCTAAGTTTTTATGGTTGTTGAAGAATATGAATGATAAAAATGAGCAAGAACCTTTTGCAAAAAGTTAAGAGGTTGTGGAGCTGGATGTAAATAGTTAGTTCTTTTTTGGCTTTAAATGGTTTAGTCCGGTTAAATAATCTTCATCATACAGACATAACTTTCGGTATATTATCACCCATTCCTACACAATAAAAATAATTCTTATTTTTACTTCCATACCCCACCCCTCCCCTCCCTATTTCCAAACTCCTCCATCCCTGCAACCTCCAAAGACTTTTGTGCCTATAACTCTGGCCTGTTGTACAGCCTCACTTCTTTCACAGCCCCACTTAACGGTCATGCATCTAGGATCTAAACTCTGCAATTCGTGCCAAGACCGCTTTATCTCCACACAACCTTAAAACCAATCTGTTCTATTAAGTATTTGGTCAGTAATCCTCCTGTTTACTTACCTCAGTTGCAATTTTGGTGTTTACTCTCCTGTGAAGACCTCAAAATGGCTCACTGTTGAGGATCTATTTATAATCACCTCGTTGGCTATCTTCAAAATGAAAATTTAAAATCTCTATTTACTTTATTCTAAATTAGACATGCCAAGAAAAGTGACTCAGCTTGCTGTAATTTCTCGCAGCTTTTTCAGAATGAAGGAAGCAAAAGAATTTAAGTTTTTAGAAGTCATAATCTAATATTTTGCCAGCACTTCAGAGCAATGTGTTGGCCAGTAACTGAGAAATTGTTATCCCCTTTGTCAGGGAATAGTGTACCAATTTTGAAATAAAGAGGATTTTGATTTTAAAAACATAATATGGCTAGCCACTTATCTTGCATTCTTCCAATCCTTGGTCTGGTAGGTATAAAGAAGTACCTGATACCGACACAGCTTTTTAGACCAAGTTCCACACTGTTTGCACGTGGCTTAAGACAATGAACATTTCAACCTCTTTAGTTAAGAATAGTGGTACAAAATATAAAATAAGAATGCATGATGGATATTTAACAGCAAAACTATAGCTGCAGAAAAATGGCTATATTTAACAGTACCATGACAGCTTTTAATGCAATTCTCTTTTAGTATTAGTAAAAGATACAAGACTCTGACAAACCTTTCAAGCTGCATTTTCTTTTCAGCTATTAAAGCTTGGAGCTGCTGCTGTTGAGCTTCTCTTTGCTTAGCAACTGATTTCAGAAGATTTCGAGCACCTATGGCCTGTAGATGATAGGAGAATTAATCAAAAATCCTATGAGATCTTTAACAATCCTCTGAATCAGTTATTTCTCTTACTCTATTAGATTCTCCAAAATGGAGATCATTCTTATTCCACACTGCATAGCACAGAAGTATAGTGTGCAAACAAGTGGAGCCATTCCATTACGTTATTTAGAGAATTATGTACCATAAACAATAAAGGTGGATACTTCTTTTCCTAGCCCCATTACATTTGCCCCATTTTACAAAGCAATTTAACTTACAATCAACCTTCATGGGTAATTATTGCAATTAATGTTATCTTAGAAACACTAGTTGGAATACGTTCCATCAAGTTACACTTAAGGAATGCATAATAACCAGACCTGTACGTTCCTAATAGGGATAAAATTACCAGACATCATTATTCCAGCTGATTGTTCAAAGTTTCATAAAATTGAAATATCAGTTTGAATTCATGTTGAAAAGTTGATAGCACTGACATTTCCCAACTGTAACCTCCTATCCTCATATGTATACAATTTCAAAATTACATCTAGAGGAACATTACCTTCATCTTTTCATTTTCTGCTTCTTTAGCAAGTTGATCGACTATCTCAATTAAACCACCAACAATTTTTTGGAACTGGCCTATTTCTGAAAAAAAAAGATTTAAAAGTTATTGCCAAATTTCACATAAGAACTATACGACATAATTGCCTATCACATGTAAATACATGAATTGTTCTTCAGCTGCTGATGAAGAATCAATTTTTGTTGTTGTCTAAAAGTGCATCCAACCTCCAGAACACACCCACTACCAAAGTCTTAAGCCATTGCTCTCAAGAGTCTGACCCTCTCTACTGCCTTCATTGTTCCTTTGACACTGTTTTGGCCTAACCTTACTGTTTAAATCTCTAGATGTTATGCTGCATTTGCAATACATGACAACAAAGCTTTAAACACTGGCTTCATTAATTCTTGTTTAGGTAAAAGCAAAACTATCAATAATCCATAATCCAGTGGAAAACAACAATCTCTTGCATTCACACAATGAAATGAAAGCACTGCCGGACAAACTTTGTCATTTTGTCAAACCAAGCAATATCAGTCTTGCACAAAACTCTAACATAATTATATTGAATTTTCCATGTACGTTCTAAAACATAATTCCAAAATTAGAGTTTCTTACCTGAAACTATTCTACATATTTAAATACGTTTAATTGTTTAATGCTTCTCAACAATTAATACGTTGAATTCCTGAAGATCTAAAGCAAGAAATGAATGACAATCCGTGAACAGCATGGCATCTGGAAAATCCTGAATTCTACTTGGGAGGTTTTGGTATGCTTGTTTATGTTCATAAATTCTCATCAACTGATTTTAGAATGCATTTGATATTACACACTTGAGAAATGAAGTGAGACACGCAGAGATATTTATCTTGGGTTGAAATTATCATTTGCAAATGAGTGAAAAGATTTTCATTTTACCTGTCTAGACAATCTTTCAATTGAGCCAAAATAATCAAACCACATCCTTCCTGTATTTCACTCCTGTCACAGATGGAAAACATGAAGAGGATGTGGTTCGACTGTCAATCTGCCACTGATCTTCGTATTAACATTAAATAGAAAACTTAATTTGGGTTACCAATTCACAGTGTATTTTCCTTAAAGAAAAGCACTATTTAAATGTAGAAGATAGTTTAACGCAGCAAAAATAGAACGTTTTGTAGAAGAACATTCTCGACACTTTAAAATGACTCCACTGATCTACATTTAAACCTTCTGTTGCTCATGTTATTAATCGCTTAATTAAATACATTGTACATACAGTAGGTTTTCCTGTGATTGTATTGTAAATCACAATCAATTCAGATTGACAAACTCCCCAACATTTTGTCTCTTTTGCTAATTAATCCAATTGTTACTTGTAGTTTGCATTTTTTGAGATCTGGTATCTGTTCCTCATTAATACAGTATCTGTTCTCGTTATTTTTAAATCATCGATTAATATTTTAGACGTTGCAAGAAACTGCCAAATTCCAAACCAAGCCCACTTCTACTTATTTTACATGCACGGCAAAATCTTGGACTAAGTATTACAAAGATACACTCTTTGCTTTCTGTTCTTTTCAAACAAAACTTCAAATTAGATTACCCCCAGTTGGGTGCTGTAACAAAAAGCAACCAAACAGCTAACAAAACCTTGTAAAAAAAAGTGAACAGAAACTTATTAAACTAAATTATTATCAGGGATGATGATGATGCACCCTATTGCCAACAGGTCTCTAAAGGCCAGTGGACACTGCATGCTCCCTCTCAATAGACATCAGAGAGTGTGAACGTAACTGTGAAAGACGGACAGACAGTCAGGCACTATGACCCCTCCACATGAGAAAGTTGGTAACCTTACATCTGCTAAGGAGATGTGGGAAACACTCAACCACGGAGGGGGGTGCATCTGTTCAGAAGAATTGGGACATCTGTTCTTAGTGTCAATGAATCAGTGTAAATAAGGTGATAACATTTGTTCACTTGTGGTATGTGTGGCAGTACTTCCTTCTCATGCCAGAGGCTGGAGGCACGCATATTTCACAGTGGGATGTGTGATAACTAAATTGTTAGTTTATATCAAAGACTCTTAACAAAACTCATACTCAATAGGAAAATAACTTGTAATTTAATAAGCTGAGTGGAATATGTATGCAATAGAACAATCCTAATATATTTTCATGTATACCACACTGAGCAGATTTGAGTTTATGAAGCTCAGCTCCCTCATCTTGACTGGTCTGGGAAGTGAATGTCTCATTACCCTTACAGGGTAGGAAAACACTAAGGCTAAAAGTTGGAAATGTTCATTTGTGAGTGAGAGAGACTGAAAACATTCTTCTGTAAATTACATTCACTGATTTAAGGGTTCAAGGGACACAGAGAGAGGGAAAGACAGACAGACAGGATGGAACCTGGTGGAAAGTTTAACTCTTTATGGTCTGATTTGAGTGTGAACTGGCTTGTCATGGATTGATTCTTTTTGTGTTGTTTTCTGGAGCTCGAGATCTGGGAAGGTTATGAATTTAATTTGCATTCTGGGAATCTAAGATGACTTTAAAAGAAAAAGCCATTTTGTAGGACAATGATATTGGGCAGGTTAGCTGAGCAAGGTTACCTCATGACCTTCCCACATAGTTTAGACTAGTCCCTCATTACTGTTAAAAGGGAAGATTATCTAGCCAATGAAATTGGCCATTTGGCCTGGGTTAATCAGGGTTCCCACTTTGATGTGCATGTAGCTTAATTAGTCAAGCGTACACAGACCTGCCTAGGAGCTTCTCTTCCTCTGCAAACTTTTGCCTTTTTATTGCTGCTAATCTGATTAAGGACATGTAGCATTTTTGTAATTTTAATGTGGATATCTGTACAAAGATAGCTTGTTTGCAACAATAAGGGGAGTAGCCTGAGAGCGCTCTTAGGGGCAAGAGCTGGTTTTAGAACATTAGCTCAAGCCTGGCTTGTAGGTATCTATGTTATAGTGTAAAATTGATGCCATTGGTAAATAAAGGTAATACTTTAAACCAAATTGTCTGTAAGAGTTTTATATTCCAGACTACCAGAGCACGATCTCCAGGATGAACCAAGAGAGGCTACAGGTCGAGTCCATCAGGGATTCCCTGAGCCACCTCAAATAGGTACTTTAACACAGGCCTCTGCCTGGGACTATGAAAAACCCAGGAGCTGATCCACAAGGAGTTCCTCTGTCCTGCCTGACCCTGCACAGTCTACCCATTCATTAGGAATGTGGGACTAAAGTATAATCTAGTAGCAACCCCTACAAAGTAAACCAAAGCAAGGTTGCAAATGAAAATGAACAATATAAGATTTGCTTTCTAGGTTTATTCATGCTGAAAGTAATTGAATCGATACCTTTAGTGAGGTCAAGTCAAAGGAAAGAGTCCCCTAGTCAGCCTCCAACACTGATTTATTTTGAAACTCTGCCACCTGTGTTTCTCTGTGATAGATTAGAAAGATTGTATGCAAAGTCTCTCTCATCTATCACCATAGAGTCATAAGAGATGTACAACACGGACACAGACCCTTCGATCCAATCCGTACATGCCGACCAGATAACCCAACCCAATCTAGTCCCACCGGTCAGCACCCGGCCCATATCCCTCCAAATCCTTCCTATTCATATACCCATCCAAATGCCTTTAAAATGTTGCAATTGTACTAGCCTCCACCACTTCCTCTGGCAGCTCATTCCAAATTCGTACCACTCTCTGCTTGAAAACGTTGCCCCTTAGGTCTCTTTTATATCTTTCCCCTCTCACCCTAAACCTATGCCCTCGAGTTCTGGACTCCCCGACACCAGGGAAACTACCTTGTCTATTTATCCTATCCATGCCCCTCATGATTTTGTAAACCTCTATAAAGGTCACCCCTCAGCCTCCAACACTCCAGGGAAAACAATCCCAGCCTGTTCAGCCTCTCCCTATAGCTCAAATCCTCCAACCCTGGCAACATCTTTGTAAATCTTTTTTGAACCCTTTCAAGTTTCATAATATCTTTCTGATAGGAAGGAGACCAGGATTGCATGCAATATTCCAACAGTGGCCGAACCAATAAAGTATGCATACCAAATGCCTTCTATACTATCCTATCGACCTGCGACTCCACTTACAAGGAGCTATGAACCTGCACTCTAAGGTCTCTGTTCAGCAACACTCCCTAGGTCCTCACCATTAAGTGCACCAAGTCCTGGTAAGAATTGCCAATCTTCAGTGGCCCTCTGTTCTCAATGTATTGAGTTAAAAACTTTCAACATCAATTAAAAAGACCTCAATAGTCTCATTCCATCCACCATACGCAGGTAATCTCCCCAAGCCCTACTTCCCAGGTTAAGCATTCCAACGTTCAATCTCTACTTCATGCTCTCATGCACTCTTTCCTGCCACTTCAAAATATTTTTTTGAAACCAACAATGCTACAAGACTGGGCTCCTTCAACTTTAGTCCCTTTTAGCATATCCCATTCTCTTCATCCATCAATGGCTCAAGCTAGCTAGGTACCCCATAAGTTCAAGCATTCTCTTCTTAAATCTCTTCCAGTTCTCTCTAATGTCTTTAAAACCCCTCTTAAAAACCCACTGCCCAGCAAGCTTTTAGTATCTAGTCCTAAAATCCTTCTTTAGTTCAGTTTTCTTTTATTCAGTCAGGCACAGCTGACAAGGACAGCCAGTTTATTCAATGCCCATCTGTGGATGCTCTTGAGAAGTTGGTAGTTAGCCACCTTCTTGAACTGGTGTAGTCTGTATGGCGCAAGTAACACACACAGTACTATTAAGGAGGAAATTTTAGAAGCTTGACACAGCAATGAAGAAATGGTTCTGCATTTACAAATTAGAGTGGTGTATGTTAGAATAAAAAGGACCTGAAAAATGTGTTGCTGGAAAAGCACAGGTGGTCAGGCAGCATCAAAGAAGCAGGAGAATCGACGTTTCAGGTATGAGCCCTTCTTCCTGAAGAAGGGCTTATACCCGAAACGTCGATTCTCCTGCTCCTTTGATGCTGCCTGACCTGCTGCACTTTTCCACCAACACATTTTTCGGCTCTGATCTCCAGCATCTGCAGTCCTCACTTTCTCCTAGAATAAAAGGACCCACAAGAATCAGGAGGATCATTCCCTTTGACCCCTCAAGCCTGCACCATCTGGCTGTGGTCTTAACTCCATTTTTCTGTCCACCTTTGATAATCAAAAATGTTCGTAACTCAGCCTGGAATATATTCAATGATCCAGCCTTCACTGTTCTTTACGGAAGAAAATTGTACAGACTAATAGCCTTCAGAAAAATGTCTCATCTCAATCTTAAATGGGAGACCCCTTAATTTTTAAGCTGCAAGCCCTAGATCTAGATTTCTTCATGACAAAAAACACCTTCTTGACATCTGCTCATGCAAGCCCCCTCATTCCAGTATGTTTCAAATAACAACTTCTCTCACCATTCTAAATTCTAATGTGTACAAGCCCAACCTTCCTCAAAATAATCCTTTCAATCCAGGAATAAATTGAGTGAATGCGCTCTGCAAAACACACTTTTCTATATTTCCTTTGTGCTATCTGCAAAATTATCCACCACATAAGTGTAACTGATCTGAAGACAAGTAAAGACACAGGTAGCTCAAGCAACTATGATGGTTAACCCACCGAGAAGGTGCAAATTTCTTTTTGATTTTCACATAAAATGGTGGTAGTTTGGGGAGTGCCAACGATTTATCAGTATATAAAGAATGATAAACCAAAGCTGATAGTGCCTTACAGCCAAAGAAGCTTCAAAGCCTTGTCACTGTTGTAAAAACAATTTCCAAATAGTAATGTATAGCTTCAATTTCCATAACACTAAGATACTTCAACAAGATCAACTCTCAAGTACTGAATAACAGCAGAGGGTTTTCTAACTTTCTTCATGAAGTCAGAACTTTAACAGAGGGAGATAGGCCTTGTAGCGCCTCTCTGCACTGCTTTCAGCACTTCCATGTTGCAGTGATCACAGGTGGACACATACAGAAAATTCAAACTGAGATATTAGAGAATCATGAAAACTTATGTATTCATTATAAAAACGTTTGATGCAAATACAGAAATCGGGGGAGGGACAGTAATATATTTGAATTAATTAGCATTGAGAGAAGGTATTAACAGCTTTAACATGGGATATATCTCCAAGATCAAATGAAATGTGAGGTGGTGCACTTTTGAAGAAGGAACAAGAAGAGAGTGCTCAATAAATGACAGGGATCTAGGAAGACAGTAATTTTGGTGTGCTTGTTGTAGGGTAGGTTGTAGGTGGCTTTATGGGACACTTGCTATAATATATTCCTCAAATGATAATAAAAGCAGGAAGGTTATGTTGGTGCTGTCCAGAATTTTGGTCAGACCACAACTGGAGTAATGTGTACAGTTTTGGTCACCACACTATAGACAGGATGTGATTGCACTGGAGGAGATTCATCAGGATGATGAGAGCATTTTAGCGACAAAGAGAGGTTGGCTAAGCTCAGGTTGTTTTCTTTGGAGCAGAGAAGATTGGGGGGCACCTGATAAACTTATAGAGCTCTAGCAGGGGCATGGCCTCTGCCCCTTGTAATCAGTAAGTATTTATATATAAGCTCATATCTTTTTTCAGTCTCTAGTTAACCATGGATGGTGGATCTTCCCTTTAGAATTTTGCTTTATAGTAGAAATGAAAATATTTTCAGTATTCTGAAATATCCCCTTAAATTTCTGCCACTGCATCTCCATTGTTCTAAATGGGAAGAATTCAAAAGTCTGAAGTGCAAAGAGATGGCAGCCAGTGACATATGGTATTCCACAAGACTCAATGTTGGGACCACAATGTTTCACACTATATTTTAGTGATACAGATGAAGGAACTGAGGGCATTCTGGCTAAGTTTGCAGACGATACAAAGATAGGGTGACGAACAGGTAACATTGAGGAGATAGGGAGGCTGCAAAAGCATTTGGACAGGTTAGGATAGTGGACAAAGAATGGCAGATAGAATACAACATGAGAAAGTGGGAGGTCAGTACATCAGACAAGAACACCACCCTTGTCAGCAGGAATGATTACAAAGTCAGGATTGGATTTGAGTGGATTGGAGGGTGAAGGGTAATGGCAGCTGATGTCACATTGCCAATTCTCAATGAATACATCAAGTGCAGGTAGATAAAAGACCATAGGAAGGGGTCCAAGTTGGGGGAAGAGTGTTGGAGGCAGGTGAAGGGGTGTCTGTTGGTCAGGGAGTGAACTCTTGTCCAAGTGAATGGGCATGGAGGCAAAGACAATGGCAGAAAAATTCAATGTCATGTTGTCCCATTGAGGTAGGGATGCAAAGAGGTAAAACTAAGTCCTTTGTTGACTACAGAATGTTCAGCACATAACAGGAGGTCAGCAAAGATAGTAAATGCTCGACAAGAGCTGGGGTCATGGGAAAGGCATAATTTAGGCTACTAGCCCAACGTAGTACAAGGGGAGCACCGTCGGAGATGTCATCTTTCAAATGAGAAGGCTGACAGCTTCAGTTTAACGTCTCAATTCCATACGAAAGGACCCATGGCACCATTTTGAAGACTAGGGCAACGCTCTGAGCAATCCTTAACGACAGTTACCTCTTGACCAACAATATGCTGTTTGAGGGATCTTGTTGTGCACAAAAACCATTACCACGCGCCCCGCATTACGACAGGGCACAAACATCAAAGTAGTATTCAACAGGGCGCAAATCAGAGAGGGCTTCGAAAAGTCCCGAGCTGCTGGGAGGGGTTGTATGAGTAGATTTTCTTTGGAACCGAGTCTTGCCCCCCCCCCGGGTGACAGAAATCCGGCCCCTGCACCTACTTTCTATAAAGTCCTTGCACTCCTCCTTCAGTTCTGTTGTGCTTTGCGCCACTTCAGGGTCCAAGACCCTGAGTTTGTTGAGTTCGTCGAAGTGCAGGCCGGCCTCCCCCAGGGCTTCCATCGCTATCACAATCAACAGGGTCCCGCCGTCCCCTAGCCCGCTGCCACGGCGACAGCGACGGCGACGGCTCTCTTCCCCGCGCTACCGCGCATGAGCAGTCCGTGAGGGGGTGGGACCATTCCAGAAGCCGCGCATGCTCAGTATCAAATCTCCCGATTGTCTCTCAATGCAGAGTGTGGGCTCGTGCAATGTTCTTTATTTTTGATCTCTCTCACCAGACAGAGCGGATGAACTTTCGTTTGCCTTACTTCGAAATTTTAGGAGGCAGAGGATTTTTTTTAATGACTCACTTCAGCACAACATAGAATAGCGATTTAAGCAATCGAACCTCGCTCTTTTGTCATATTAAATGATAAGTTTACCGGCGGACCCGCTAAGAACGGCACCAACGGTTTAACGTCGCTCGGGCTGTATTGTGAGTGCAAGACGACGCGGGAAATATTTGTGCGCGTGTGCAGTGAGTCGGTTGCCGGCGGGGGGCGGCCTGCGCAGTAAGACCGGTGCCGGCGGGGGTCGAAGTCACGTGCGACCACCCTCGCGCCGGAAGTGGAGGAGCGGCGGCGGCGGCGGCGGCGGTGGTTTGGATGGTCGGCACGGTAACTCTTGCAGGTACTGGGCCTACTTCGGAGGGGGTGGATGGGTGGGGGAGTGAATTACCTGACTAAGACAGCCTAACTCGCTGTGGACGGTGTTGTGAGAACGCGAGTTCAGCGAAACGGACTGGGCGCCCGTCGACAAAGGGATGGACATGTCAGCAACCGTCTCAACAGAAGCGAGTTCACGTTCCCTCATGGTAGCTGGAAGAAATGTTCGTAGAGGTTGGCATTCTCTCAGGCTGACCGGAGACCTTTAACTGAATCGTTTAACTGGGCTAGGCTATTGGTGTAGGGTGGAACTGGATATTCCCAAGGCTGCATCGGTTTCAACACGTTCTCCCCTTGACCTCAGCAATACTGCTGAGCATCCCCACTGTTTCTGAATGACCAGACTGTACTCAAGATGTGGAGGTGCCAGTATTGGACTGGGGTGCACAGATTTAAAATTTGCACAACATCAGGTTCCAAATAAATCTGCTGGACTATAACCTGGTGTTGTGTGATTTTTAACTTTGTCCAGACTGTACTCAGCAACAGCAATTTCTACTAATGTTGGAAAGTTGAAAGAAGCTTCAGCTTTTGTTGCTTTCAGCCCCTTTGTTACTGGTTCCACTCCTCCTTAGTAATTGTCTGCAGTTGAATCTGGCTGTTTCAAACATTAACATTCAATTTGACTTCAATAAAAGACCCCCAAACAAAGACTGCCTATTTCCACCCCTGAAACATAGCCTGACCCTGGTTCAGTTCATCTGCTGAAACAAATTCATGTGTTTGTTATCTTCAGACACCGCTATTCCAATGTGTCTCATCTTCCCATGATTTACCCTTCAAAACTTGTCATTCTGCCATGTGTTGTACGTGTACCAAGTCCCTTTCAGTGTCCATTCTGCCCATTTATCAAAATTGGATCCAATTAAGTGATATTACATATTGAAGTTTTGATCCTTATTTTCAGATTTTGCCAGAGCTTTATCCTTCCTTATCTGATTTTGATCTTATTTGATTTATTTTTGTCTCCTATCAAAGTAACAAAAAGTATTGCTTTGCATGTTAGCCAGACAAATCATACCTTTTCTAAGTATATTAGGGTATAGAGTAAAGCGAAGATGCAGAGAATGATCAACACTGATACATGAGAGGTCTGCTCATAAATCTGATAATAGCAGGGAAGAAGCTGTCCTTAAATCTGCTGTTATGTGTTTTGAAACTTTTGCGTCTTCTGTCCGATGGAATAGATTATAACCAGGGTGGGAGGGGTCATAGCTTATGTTGGCTGCTTTCTGAATCAATGGAATTATAGACTTTGTCAATGTAAGGAAAGCTGATGTGTGTGATGGACTATGGTGCGTTCACAACTCTGTAATTTTTTGTGGTCTTACGCAGGACCCTACCAAGCTGTGAAGCATTCGATAAGATGTTTTCAATGGTGCGTTCATAAAAAATGGTAAAAGCCGTTGTGGACATGCTGAATTTCCTTAGCCTTCAGTGGAAGTAGAGGCACACCAGTCAAGTGGAATGGATGTACTAGGATAAATTGTTAGTGATATTTACTCCTAGGAGATTGAAGCTCTTGACTATCTCCCCTCAGCACCATTGGTACAGACAGGGGCTTATCCTTCACACTGCTTCCTGAAGTCAATGATCAGCTGTTTTGTTTTGCTGACATTGAGAGCGAGATTGTAGTCTTTATACCATGCCACTATGCTCTCTATCTCTTTCCTGTACTCTGTCTCATTATTGTTTGAGATCCAACCCACTACAATTGTCAGCAAATTTGTAAATGGAGTTAGAGATGAATTTGGTCACACAGTCATGTCAGCATTAGGAATATCGCAAGAGGCTGAATATGCAGCCTTGTAGGGCACTGGTGTTGAGGATTATCATGGAGGTGATGTTGTCACCCGTCTTTACTGATTGTGATCTGTGGTTCGGGAAGCCAAGGATCCAATTGCAGAGGGTGAAGCAGAATTCTGGATCTGGGTTTGGAGATGTGGTTGGTTGGAATTATGGTGTTGAAGGTGGAGCTGAAGTCAACAAACAGGAGTCTGATGTACGTGTCCTTGTTATCCACATGTTCCAAGCATGAGTGTAGGGCCAGGAAAATGGAATCTGCCGTGGGCCTGTTGCCGTGTGCAATTTTCTGCAGACTCTCTAACTCCCCAACATGTCTATAATGTTCAAACTCTGGTCACTTGAACTTAATTCCTCTGTTGTTGGTGACTATGTCTTTACCAGTCTCGTTCCCTTTCGAAAAATTTCTGTACTACTGTTTGTCTGTCTTTTAAGACACTTAAACCTACTACTTTGATAAAACTTTTGGTCATCTACCATCTCATTCTTGTGGCTTGGCATCAAATTTTGGTTCTTGACTCTCCTATGAAATAAGTGCCTTGGAACATATTACTGTGTTAAAGTCGTATGTAGACTTGGCAAGAAGGCAGCGATTCAGTAGAACTGCCTTGGATGGCTCTGCCTAACAGCCAAGGCATATTGGTGTTTTTTTTTAACCATCCCTGGCCAACTCCCATGGAGAAATTGTTAATTTAAAAACATGAAGAACACATATTCATTGACAATTTGGAGTCTGACAGATACCAGAAGGAAAAGGAGCAAGCAAACAGCAGTATGAAGGACACTTCCCCACAGCAGCAGCCTCTCCCGAACACCCGGGGGACCTGACAGACTCCCAGAAATTGGCAGCAGCGATGGCGAGACTTACCATGAAGGTGAGGCTGTGATCGAGGCGATCCGTGCCCAAGTCCAACCCATCGTGTCCATGTTGCAGAAGCATGAACGGGGAGCTCCAGGTCCTCAGGGAGCTGATAGAGGAGGTGGAGGGTTGAACCACAGGCTTGGAAGTGGCTATCGGGTCCTTGTCCAGACGAATGCAGGTACTGAAGCAAAAAGTGCAGGCCTTGCGTGATCAGGTCGACGACCTCGAAAATCGAGGTAGGAGGATGAATCTTTGGATTGATGGGCTCCCAGAGGGTGAAGATGGTGAGTAGCCAGTCAGCTTATTTGAAAATTGACTGCCACAGTTCCTGAGCCTGTACAGTGCCCCACCGGTCCTATCGCCCTTCCTCACATACAGGTACAAGCATACAAGCCTCCAGATTACTGGGGAAAGATCCACAGGCACTGCTGCACAAAGGGTCAAAGATCATGTTTTTCCAGGACTTCTCAGCTGCTATAATTTGAGAGAGGAAATCCTTCGATGAAGTTAAAAAAAAGGCTGAGGAACCTGGGCATCCAGTACTCCATGAAGTACCCCGCGGTGCTCTGTTTCAGCCACGCGGACTCAGTTTATATGTTTGACTGCGGATAAAGCCAAGAACTTTGTAGACACTTTAAAATTATCCAATTAGTCTGAAGAATACGATTAATGTTCATCCTGTTTTCCTTCTATCCCTGTGTTTTCCCTTACCCTTTTTTATTCTTTCCCAAATTTTTAAAAAATTCTTGGAATATGTTGTTCCTATTATTTTTATAACTGGATTATATCATGGAATTTTGTGGGTGCCTTTTGTTGTTTTTCCCCCTTTTTTTAATCTTTTCATCACAAGTAGGGGTGATATGGAACCGGGGATAGGAGTGCTTATCCTGACTTTGTCGTCTTTTGTTGACTTAAGGGTCATCTCCTTGTTTGTTTACTTTTTTTTGCCTAAGGCTGTGGCACAGTCCGGGCCTGAAGGAGCTGTGCAGGAGGGGATGGGTAGGGCATGTGCCCCCTGTCGGCAGGGGGGAGAGTCTCCAGTTCAAGATTTTATGGTTGGTTTCTTTGTAGTTTTTTTGGTAGCAATAGTTGTTTGTAGTTAGGATAGGGTATTTTTGTATACACAATTTTGCAACTCTGAGTCTCCATTTACTTGTGTTCGGCACATTGCAAGCAGCATTCTCTCGGGGGTTCAAGGTTCTCTGAAAGGGGATATGGCTAAGTAGCTTGTTAAATGGTGCACCTGGAACATCAAGGGAAGTCATTACCCTGTTGAAAGGAAAAAAAGTGCTAGCTTTAAGAGGAAATATCTGTTGCAGGAAGCCCATCTTGATGATGGGGGACATCTGAAGTTACAATGGGGGATTATGATTGGATATTCTTTTCATTCTTTACTACTAAAAGTAGGGAAGTGGCTGTACTTATCCAGAAAAATCTTCCATTCACATTATTAGAGTAGGTGAAAGATGAGCAAGGACAGTTTGTGATACTTAAGGCCTAATATAGCATTTTAAATGTCTACTGTCCTCTGGCGCATCCCCTCAAATTTTTGATTATTGCCTTTTCTAAGTTGTGTGCCTTTGGAACACGGCACATTATTATGGGGGGGATTTAAATTGTCCTTTGGATCCCTTGGATGCCTTATGGGCCCTCAATTATTTCTTCGCATGTCAAGCAGGTGGCTGATTTATGGGAGGAGTTGGGGCTGGTGGACATTTGGAGCTGTCTTCACTCTACTGATGGGACTTCATTTTTTCAAACTCACGTAAATGTCACACAAGGATTGATATTTTTTGGCTCCCTCGACCCTTCTGGATTCAATTATGGGTTGTAAAATTCGGAATATAGGAATCTCTGATCGCACAATGGTATATTTGGAGGTTAAGGCCAAGAGTGAGTGGCTAGGTTTGTGGCACTGGCATCTGGATCCTTTTCTCCTTAAGGATTCCAAATTTGTGGAATGCTTTTTGAGGGAGTTTCAGGATGACTTGACTGTCAACTTGAGCACAGCAAGTAGTCCATCTATGCTATGGGAGACCGCTAAGGCTTCTGCTAAGGGATTAGCTATTTCCTATTCGGCCAGCCGGAAATGACCGAAGGGAGAACAGCAGCATCTACTGGAGACGTGGCTGAAAGCTGCTCAGATGGCACATTTTGTGAGGCCTTTGGTAACCAAGCTACAGCAGATCACAGCCCTTTGGGCTGCCTTGAATTAAATACTTACACAAACCGCAAAGAAAGAACTTGCTTTTGTTAAAGAAAGGCTGCTCGAGTATGAGGATAGGCCAGGGAAGTATTTAACATATCTGACTAGGAAAAAGCGTGCTCCTTAATCCATTACTGCAGTTAGAGACTGCGCCAGGGTCCTTACATACGATGTCAAAAGGATTAATGAGTCTTTTTGTTCTGAAGGTTGCAAGGATAGGAGAGCCAAGATGGAAGTTCTTTTTTTTTTAAGAGCCTGGACCTCCCCAGGGGCAACCCTGGAACAGGCCTCCCTCCTTAATGCCCCCTTGACGGTTCAGGAAATAAGGAGGCAGCTAGGCAACTTCACAGTGGGAAAGCACCTGGCCCTGATGGTATCCCAGGTGAGTTTTACAAGGAGTTTATAGGGATTCTGTCAGGGTCGATGCTGGAAATGTACAATCACTCCTACATGCATGATTGCCTACCACCATCTTTAGGGGAAGCTAATATTTCCTTCATTCTTAAGAAGGGAAGGGTTCCTGAGGATTGTGCCTCATACAGGTCCACCTCTCTATTAAATTTAGGTTTTAAGTTTCTGTCTAAGAGTTTGGCGCTAGGATTGGAGAAGGTGTTTCCCCATATTGTCAAAGAGGGACAGGCAGTTTTTATAAGGGACTGTAGGTCTTTTAATAATATTAGAAGGTTGCTGAGTGTGAACCAAGCATGTCAGCAGCAATCGATCCAGGGGTTGGTGATTTCCTTAGCTGCAGAGAAAGCATTTGACCAGTTGGAATAGCAGTACCTCTTTTATGTCTGAGAGCAGTTTGGGTTGGGTGGGGTCTTTGCTAGGTGGGCAGAGCTTTTATATTGCCACCCTCTAGCCGCAGTCGTAACCAATGGGGTGAAGTCTGGGAACTTTAGAATTGGCAGGGGTAGTCATCAAGGCTGCCCCCTCTCACTTGTTGTTTATGTTGGTGATAGAGCAGCTGGCAAAGGTCATTTGTCAGAACGTCCACATAACCACACTGGAAGTGGGATCGAGGGTACACAACATTACACTGTATGCGGATGATGTCCTTCTATTTTTATCGGACCTGATGACCTCCATACTTCATCTGATACATTGTATTAATTCGTTTGGGGCTTTTTCAGGATGTAAGATCAACTTTGCAAAATTGGTGGCTATGCTTTGGGGGACCTTAAGGAAATGCCAGTGGTTGAAGGTGACCCTAGGTTCCCCTTTAAGTGGTCAAGGGCAGGTTTCCAATATCGAGGTATCTTTATTACCTCCATGTGTGATCGGTTATTTCGTACTAATTTTGCTCATCTGCTCAACAATATTTGGCAGGATCTTCAGAGATGGGAGGCTGTTCCAATTTTGTGGTTGGGCCAAATAGCCATTATTAAGATGAATGTCCTCCCTCATCTGCTTTATCCTATGCGTATGCTCCCTGTAATGTTTCCCAGGTCAACGTTGCAGGAACGTATTGGTTGGTTTCATTCTTTCGTCCGGCGTTGAGTGGCCCCTCATCAAACTTACTAAACTGCAGTTGCCTCAAGGATGGGGACGAGTTGATTTCCCAGAATCAGGAGATATCAGTTGAGTTCCCCGCTGTCCTTTGTGTGCAATTGGGAAGGCTCAATGTGGCTGGATATCGAGATCTCCTAGGCAAAGTGCCCTCTAATTAACCTGTTGCTCATGGATAAGATGAGGACAGTTATGGACCACTGCTGGAACCCCATTGTTATTAGTACAGTCAAGACATGGAGAGTAATGCATCAGAGTGAGGGTTGTTTATCCAAGACTTTGCTATTCACGTCATAGTTGGTATGCTGGGGTTCTGACCAGAGATGATGGACTTAGAGTTCAAACTTTGGGCAGCGAGAGGAGTTTCCAGTTTGGAAGACTTGTTTGAGGGTGAGATTGTGATGTTTTTTTGAGCAACCGAGCTGTATATACTGGCTGCCCAGCAGAGATCTTTTCCATTTTCATCAGCTTAGGGATTTCATCCAGAAGGAAACTACGCTTCTCACTAAGCCCTATAAGCCCGATATAGAGAGGTTGTTGCTACATGCCACAAGCACCTTTTCGATTAATGCCCTTTATTGCCTGCTGGGTGGTAGGGCCTGGCAGAATATTAACCAGTTATGAGATGTTTGGGAGCAGGAGCTAGGAGTGGAAATCTCTTCTGGAACGTGGGAGGACACGGGAGAACATGCGAAAGATCTCAATTTGTAATAGGGCATGCGGCTATGCAGTTAAAAGTTCTGCACAGGGTTCATTTGGCACTGGACTGTCTGGCCAAGTTTAAAAAAGGGGCATCTCCAATGTGCCTCGAATGTAAAATAAGTGTAGGTACTCTTACCCATTGCTTCTGTACATGCCACAGGCTCCACGTTTATTGGAGCTGTGGTGGGAGAGGTAGGGTATTGAGGACCAAAGTTACAGTAGACCTGATATCTCTCCTCCTAGATCTACTAAATTTGTCATCTTTTGACGGGCATAGGGAGAAACTACTTAATATTCTTATTTACTGTGCACGGAAGAATATTCTGATAAATTGGGTGTCTGAGAGCCCGCTAGGCTTGCTTGGATGGTGGAAATTAATTATGGCACACATTCCCTTGGATCTTTTCACAAATACGGTGCACCACACAACAGACATTTTTATTTATAAGACATGGTGGCCATTTTTGAGTTATTTGGACACAGATCTGTCTGGTATGTTAACTAGGGCGTTTGTTTAACCAGGGTGGTTAGGTTTGCTGAGCCCTGGAGGTGGGGGAGGGGGGGGGCTCCTGAGTTAATACGGGTATATATACAACACTCCCGTTTTTTGTTTGGGAGCTTTGCACCGAGCATTGTTGTTTTATGTTTTTGTGTGTTCTTTTGGTTTTTTTTGTATTATTAGTCACTTATTTATTGGCCCCTCTATGAAATATTTGATTTTATTGTTAACCCACCAGGTAGCACCTTTCCAAGTACAGTTGAGAGTGGTGATTATTTCCTTATAAATGAAATTATTAACTTCTCAAGGTTTGGACTGAAGTTGAAGACTGTGTTATGGTGATGGATTTGGAAATCTGCAGCGTATTTATTCTGTTCAAAAATACAATTCGTTTAATTGGTGGTTTGGTGTTTTAACGCACATTTTAATGTGCCCATAATGTAAAGTACTTTTTTATTAGAATTTTAAAAATTCACTCATGTACTACCTTCTAGACAGTTAACATGATTAAAGTTACAGCAGCAGATGAGTATGTAACTTTCAATTTATTCATGAATGATTAATTCCTAGTATGTATTTGAACTTAGAACTTTTGAATTCTTTAACTTAAAACTTGGCCTGAAGTATTACATAGATGCATTGTCATCGTACAAAAATTAACACAGTTCTTGGATAGTAATGACAGAAGTGACCTGAAGCTTAGTCAAAAATGTGGCTGAAGAAGGTGGTGGGTGAATGAGTTTCGGAACATGGAGATGTGACTGTGAGGAGATTTTCCAGTGGTGTGCTTCAGGGATGGGGTTTGGCATTAATGGTAATTGTATTGCTGAGATACATAATGAAAGCCATTGTTTATTTATGTACTTGGAGCACTGCTTTCATATGCTTATTGAGTTTAATTTGGTTTGATCGAAATAGTATAGTGACATCTGAGACACTGGATTAGTATGTCAAAAGTAGGCATACAAAATGCTGCATTTTGTCAATAAACACATTATCTGGAAAAGTATGTGTCCAGTTTCATATTCCAATTGATTTGAGATCTGAGTAAAACTGTAGAGCTGGAGGAAGAAAGAGATAGGAAATGGGAATGCCATAAATTCAATGGCTGAAAATCCTGTAGATGTCAATATTAGGTGGTACTGCGAATGGCAGGTGTAAAGGGGACCACTACAAAATTTTGGACTGAGGTAAGAGGCAAAGGCAGTCTCCAAGCTGGCATTGCCATAAGTTCCAGCCAGAACTCAGTAGCACTCAGTTGCCCAACCCATAGACGAATTATGATGTATGTGCAGGTGCTTCCTACAACTTGCCCTGTTGTAGCTAGCTGCCACTAATATACAGTGTGTTATGGATAATCACTCCAAAATTCATTAGCTATCTGGTAATTTTATGATGTACTGTTTTTAAAAATCTGTGACCATTCATCATCAAATGCATAAGTCCTCCAGAGCAGAGGAAAGGAATTGCTCATCAGTTGTAAATGGCTGACCCGAAATTCATCTCCCCCAGGGGACATAGTGTGGATATTAAGTCAATATCTGTTTGAGAATTTAATATATTTCAATTAGATCACTCATCGTTTCTTTGTAAGTTCCAGATGAAAGATTCGAGGAATTTAATGCCTGAGGTTTTTGTTTGGCCACAGTGGTTGCCCTTAAAACTAAACAGGAGTTCGAAACTAAAAGACAGCATTTTTCAGCGATACATTCTGTTGTGAAGTCTCTCAGCACCTTGTTCTGTGTTTAATCTAATGTTATATATTAAGATTTAGGAAGTCACGTTGTTTCTACCAAATACCATTAATGAGGCCTAATGCTGTTCATTCTGTGTTGTAGAGGCAGTACAGGATATGCTTACTTCAAATTTACAGAGGTGAACTAAAAGAATTGCAATATTTTAAACGTTCTTTTAAAAAAATTAACCTATTTTTCTAATTAACCTGTACAGAAATGTTAGTAGACGCCTCTAGAGCTTGAACTTGGATCTCCAAGTCCGGGGGTGGTAGGGACATTAACATGGCACAAGAGGGCCCTTTTAAAGTATAGGCACTACTGAGATATTTTACTGTATGATTGCTTAAGTAAAAAATATACAGTGATACTTTGTAGGAAGGAGCAGGTGCAGAGGTTCAAGCAGTGTTTACATTTGGTTAGTATGATATGGTAAATCAAGGACGGCTGTGTTTTTCTGCCCAATACTTTTTAAAAAGTCTGCCCATTTATTTGCATCTTTGTCAGCCTTCTGTTGCGTGGGTGTAATTGAACATTAATATTTCAAAGAGTGTATGAGGCTGTCATCAGCATGATTAAATATTTGTTTCAACCTTGAGAAATCTTGCTGAGCCGTCAGTCTGATTCAGCAATTCATTTAATAGGTGTGGAATGACATTACTCATTGTATTGCATGCAAAGTTCAGAATAAAAGTGTACTGTCCTCTTTTCTCCCTTCCCCTTAACTTTGTTAGGTTTTGTTTCCTTTCATGAATAATAAAGAATCCACGTCCAGATATAAACTTACATATTCTCAGAATGTTTGATTGTGGAACATTACTGACATACCCAATGCTGTCCTCGATCTAAGAGGTAATTCGATAGTAAATAGAACCAAAATGTTTACTTGTTCATTGGCCCAAATGCTATCCAGCCATGAGTAGCGCCCCATGAAAAGTTAAATTTGACTTCGTTATTAGCAAGATTCAAGCAAAAAAAACCTGAAAACTTGTATTTGCCTTGAGTCTTTCATAAACTCAGAAAAACACAGAATATTGGTACTTTTAAAGTAAACCCACTTTAAAAGTGTAATGTAACAGCCATTTGCACACAGCAAGCCCTCAGAAACAACAATCAGCCCGTCACCTTGAGTATTCATTGCCTCCACCATTGGTGCACACTGAATACTGCATCTTGTAAAAAGCCATTTGGTTTACTGTGTTCTTTCAGGATGAAAATCAGCCATCATTACCCAGTCTGATCTGTGAGGAGACTCAGTGTCACAGCAATGTACTTGATTCTTAGCTACCCTATGAAATAGCCAAGCAAATCGTTCATTTGTGTAAAACGTTTAAACTTGCAGGATTTCAAGAAGGTAGCTCGTCCTCTCTTTATAGAGGGGAATTACAGATAGACAATAGATGCACTGGCATCCACATCCTGAGAATTATTTTTAAATTATCCACAATAGTCAGCAAATCATTCAAGAAAATTCAGCTGAGAAATTGATCTATGTCACCAGCAGCTTTAATTTGAAACTCAAGTCTTCCTAGCAACCATCTTACAAATTTAAAATTTGTCATTTGTTTCAATTGCGAAACTTAATTTCTAAAATCATACATTTTGTTTTTGTTACTGAATTGCTTTGTGTCCTCATTCATTACATTGAATTTTTTATGGGAGAAAGTGAGGACTGCAGATGCTGGAGATCAGAGCTGAAAATGTGTTGCTGGAAAAGCGCAGCAGGTCAGGCAGCTTCCAAGGAGCAGGAGAATCGACGTTTTGGGCATGAGCCCTTCAATTGAATTTTTTATACAAAGACAGGTCATCATTAATTACTGAATGTATATTCAAAAGTTTTCCAAATGCTGAAAGGTAAACAAAACTAAAATTTACCATTAGAATTCTAAATGAGGAAATCTGGAAGCCCTCATAGGGTTGAAGACCAATGGTTTTCATAATGATCATTATTGGCCTGAATTATCCTTTATCTTACATTTTAGTATTAGAATTGAAAACATTTCTTAAAGCACAGTCACCAGATTAACTATTTCAATAATATTCATGTCTCAAGTAATGATAGCTTTGATAACATGTAATGCAACATATTTTCAGATTAAGTATAAAATACTGTTTGTTTCTAGTTATTCATGTATTACAAAATAATTTTCCTTGTTTTTTCAGTGGTGCATATGTTAAGAGCATTTGTGAGTGTGGCCAGACCTTGGCTTGACGATCACGGCGGGACAGTTTAAGCCAACTGTGTGCAGAGTTACTATTTATCTACAGAGAGACATGTCTGGAGATACCTGCTTAACATCACTATACCCATCTTCTGGAGCCAAACCCAAAGCCCTCAGCTTTAAAGGAGGAAGCATGGGGAACAAATATGTCCGATTAAATGTTGGAGGCTCCCTGTACTATACCACTGTTCAGATTTTAACCAGACATGATACTATGCTAAAGGCAATGTTTAGTGGAAGAATGGAAGTGCTTACTGACAAAGAAGGTGAATATAATCTAACCACAAGTACCAGAAGTAACCAGAAAACCAATTTTAGGTTTTCAGAGTTGTGATGTATATAATGATGTGTATTAATATACTGAAATCTTTCCTCACATTTACCACAGTTTGGCAGGACTTGATGTTTCCCAAATAAAGGTTCTTTAGAAATACTTAAAATTGAAGATGCATACAAGCAAGACCAGTTAACACTAATAACATGAATGCTGACCATCAATTTTACTCTTGGGAGTTCAGATAAAGCTGTGGCGCTCAACTTTCCAAAGCAAATTGTATTGTATAATGTCTAATTATGATGTCCCCACTACCAACTGGCACACTAATTACCTTAAACTCAGCAAATAGAGAGGCTGTCACTTGGCTTGAGGGATTCGCATTCATTAAATAAACAGATTTTATTTTTGAAACTGTAAACTTGATTTATTTTTGGAATTGTGCAATGTGTGGGTGTGATAAAAATCATGTATAAAGTTGGGTCTCAGTAAACACAGCAAAATAAACAGTTAGATTTACATACCTGTATTTTAATAATTATACATTTTCAAGACATGTTTTAAATTAGTACCATGTAGTTCTAATTGGATCATTTTCCTGAGATTTTGATTCAGGAAAAATTCCACTTTGGTGATAAACTTTTACTGCAAGCTAGAAAGGTTAGTGTGAAATCATTAATGTATAGTATGTACACGTACTAATTTATAGCTATTACAATTTTACCAGGTATTTTTGCATTGTCTAGTTGTTGTTTACTATTTTTGTACATTTAACATTTGAATGTTGTAATGCAGATGATAAATTCTTGAAGTCTGTATTGCACACAAAATAACTTCTCTGCGATGAGTGTGGGAACAAAAGGCTATTTTGTTAAATTGAGGAAATCGTTCAAGACCTAGATTCAAAGTGTAGCATATTGCCAGGTATGGAGAGAAGATGAACCAAATTGCATTTAGCTGATACCAACCTTGGATGCAAAATGCTTAGAGATTCATGGATGCAGAGAAGACTGTGTGAGCAAGTTTTGAGATCTTATGATACACCAGACTATAAAATGGCTTTGAACTTGCTGCATCCAGTTTTGTGACCTAATCCGGTAATTTTCCATTTTTTCCTACAAGAAAATTATATATAAACTCAAACGTTCAACATCTTTTTGAAATGACATTCCTTCATGATCTTTTTGAAGGAGGTCTAGTTTCGTCAGGTGATGCGAAAAGTTTATTTGTAAATTATTGGAAAAAAATTTTAATCCTGGTTTCTTTGGATTATAATATTATTTAATGTTTCAGAGAATGCCTTTCTCTGTACATTGTCAATGCTTTCATTTTCAAAACCAGATCTGATCCACTTTTCTTTTAATACAAATTATTTATTTCAGTGTTAACGAGCTAGCAAAGTTCTTATGGGCTTTGTGGAGCTAAAGTAACTTCTATTAAAGTGCTTCTTAAAGATGCATCTTATTATGTTTAATGTGATGAGACAATAACTTAATTGTACACATTTTACAGTTTAACTGTCACTACAGTGCAAATCTCTTAAATTCCTGTGTTGGTCCATCACTATCAATTTGATTGAAAGAAAGCGACACGACAGATATTGAAGGGACATGGTTTTGTTGAAAATAAGTCTCTAACCAATGTGCAGTTTTAGGTTGTATCTAATGAAATCATAGTATATATGTTTGACATGGCAACTAAATCACTGGACCAAATTAGTGTAACTCAATGTCTGAACTAGTTGAATTTTCAGGTAATTTTCAATGAAATTCCATTTGGACTGTTTGTGGGATTAGAATTACAGAAGATGGTAAATTAACCAACAAAAACAAATCAGAAATGGAAGAGTATGCCGGGGGTGAGGAGTGGGGAGAGGAAGAGAGACAGACGGTGACTAATGGAATTCATATGAATCTATTCTTGGTTGCCTTATGATTCACACATCAGCAAACAAAACAAAGGAGCTCACTTCTTTATGGTGTTAAAAGATTTGACAAGGTAATAAGTGAGAGAGTGATGGCATTTATTGAACTCTGAACCACTTAAGAACAACAAACAGGTTTTAATGTAGATAATATATCACTTTGCATATTGGAATAGGAAATGTGACAAGGCGCCCTTTAGCTAAAGGGAAAATGGATTTGGCTGAGCTGTATCTCTCAAATAGAAACAGTTGTACATTCAAATAGCACAGTTCTTTGCTGAATAAATTGGGCTTATACTCTTTAGAGTTTAGGAGAATGAGAGGTGATCTCATCGAAACATAATTTATTCTGAAGGGGCTCTTCAGGGTAGACATGAGAGGTCCTTCTCTCCTCCTCCTTCACCCCACCCCCACTAAACTGCAGTGTCGCGAGCACAGGAACAATCTCAGGATAATGAGCTGATCATTTTGGACCAAGAAGAAAGCTTTCTTCACTCTGAGAGTTCTAAATCTTTGGGATTGTCTATCCCAGAGCATTGTAGATATTAGAAAGAATTGAAGAACATAGAGAGCAAACAGGAAGGAGGAATTGAGGAATAAGGATTAGCCAGGATTGTGTTGAATGGCAAAGGTGGCTTAAGGAGCCGTATGTCTACTCCTTGTCCTAATTTTTATATTCTCATATCTGGCATGCAGCAGTTATTGTTGTTTGAGAGAGAATTGTTGGCTGTGGTATAGAAGAGATATTTGCTCCTCTGTGAATAACTCTAGATTATCTTTTGATCTTCATCAGAACCATTGAGACCTCAATTCAATGGTTGACCCTAAGGGTGGTACATCTGGTCTTTTGAAGGACTTCCTCATTTTTATATTGAACTGTCTTCCTGGTTCTGTTCTGAAATATGGATTAAACTATAAGCTTCATATGTAAGATTACTATCAACTGAGTCAGGTTGACTCTGTGATGGGTAGAATATAATTTAATAATACCAAGGCATCATCTTGAAGCTAAAGAAATTTGAATAATATGTTTCTAAAATTCAGTATGCTCAAGATTTACTCATTGTTAAGGGATCGGAAGAAACCTTGGTGAGCTTTCTTGTAGAAATTAATAATGTGATTTTTTTTAAACTTCATTCATTGGATGTGGGGATTACTGGCTTGGCTGGCACATTTTGCCCATGCTTATTTGCCCTTGAGAAAGTGATGCTAAGTTGCCCCCTTGAACCACTGTATTGCAACTGATATAGGTAGACTGACTGCTTCAGGGGAGTTCCAGGATTTTGACCCAGGAATACTGAAGGAAAAGTGATACATCTCCAAGTCAGGATGCAGAGTGCTTTGGAGGGGGGATTTGCACCTTCTGGTATTTCCTATGTACCTGCTGCTCTTGCCTTCAATATTGTACTGTTCTTAGATTTGAAAGATGCTGTATAAGGGCCTCAGAACTTTTGCAACCCATCTTGTAGATAGTAACAGCCACATGTACTATGTGCGTTCGTCAATGTGCTGCCAATCAAGCAGATTGTATTATCCTGGGTGTTGTCAGCTTCGGATGTGTTCGGGAGCTGCATTCATCCAGGCAAGTGGGGAGTATGTGAAATTAAACAGATTTTGCACGGAGGGGTTTGAAGACTCAAATAGTATTTTTAACCACAGAATCTTGTGTTAATTTAAGTAATTTAGAGGGGTACAGAATTTGATTCTGCTTGGTGTGTAATCTTGTCTTGAATCACACCCCTCTACAATGGAATATTTGCTGTTTTTCCAAGCAGGTTGGATTCTTATTGACCGTTGTGGCAAACATTTTGGCACAGTTTTGAATTACCTGAGGGATGACTCGATTATCCTTCCAAAGAGTAGACGGGAAATTAAAGAACTGTTGGCAGAGGCTAAATATTATCTCATTCAGGGCCTGGTGGATATGTGTCAGACTGCATTGCAGGTAATTTGCAGCAGATACACTCTCTTTAGCACAATATATTAGTTTTTCCAAAGATAATTTCCAAAGATTTTTCAGTTGTGAAAGATAGGTGTAAAGTGTATTACTAGAGCATTGCTGTATTAGTAATCATCCTGCTGTCTCAGTCTTCATTAACATACTCTCTAATGGCAGCACAAGCATTAAACCCAAATTAAAAGTTGTACCTTGAATAGTCCTCTGACAGAAAATCTAATTCTGCCAGACTATACCTTCAAAAGCCAGGAGTACCTTATCTGCATTCGTACATTATCAGCTCCACACCCACCCCAGTCCACCAGCCTTAACCTTCCTTTGTATAACGAATATTATCTTTCCTATGATAAGGAGACCAAAGCTGCGCGCAGTACTGCAGGTGTAGTCCAACCAATCATCTGTACTTTTGAAGCAAAATTTTCTGTTAGATTCTGACAGATTAGCCTCTGTCCTCATATTGCCTTTTGATAAAAGCTAACACTTAATTATTTTTCCTAATAGCTTGTTGCATTTACACATTAGCCATCAGTGACTTACTGACGACACCCAAGTCTCTTTGCACATCTACTCTTTCCAATCTCTCACCATTTTAAAGAGTAGAATCATACAGCATGGAAACAGACCCTTCAGTTCAACCAGTTCACGCTTTACATGTTCCCTAACTAAACTAGTTTCACCTGCCTGCGCTGGCCCATGTCCCTCCAAACCTTTCTTACTCGTGAAATAGTCTGCACCTCTGTTCTTCCGATAAAAGTGTATAATGTTTCAATTTTTTCGCATTACGTTCCATCTGCTATGTTCTTGCCATATCATTAAAACTCTCCAAATCGTTCTGAAAATATTTTAGCTTTGTACCATCTGCAAATTTGAAAATATTGTGTCACAGCCAAATCATGGATATGGGTGAACAGCTGAGATCCAAGTACTGACCCTTGCCAGATTCTGCTAGTTACAGTCTGCCAACAAGACAATGACCTGTTTATTCTTAAAATTTTCTGTCTGTTAGTCAATCTTTGATCTATGTTACTACAATATCTCTAGTACTTTATATTTTAATTTTGTTAACCAAGTTCTTGTGGCGGACCTTATCAAAAGCTTTCTGAAAATCTAAATGTACAACATCCATTGACTGCACTTTATCAATTTTGTTAGCAACTTACTCAGAAACATTAAGCTGGTTAAATACTGTTTTCTATTGGCCAATCAATTTTGACCATGCCCAAATCGACTATTTTTAAAATTCAACATCCTTTATGATAGATTCTAGTATTTTCTGTATTAATGATGCAAGGCTGACTGGTTCCATTTTATCCCTTTCTCCTTACTTAAATAGTGAGGTGACATTTGCAAGCTTCCACTCTGCAGGGATCATTCTAGAATCTGGAATACAGTTACCAGTGCATCGACATTCTGTAGTTACTTTGGTCAATGCTCTGGGCTGTGCACTATCAAATTCTGAGGCTTTATCAACTGTCAGCCCATTAACTCCAGTACAGCTTTCTTACTAGTACTAATTTCCTTCAGCTCCTCATTCTCCCTAGTCGCTTAGATCTCTGATCCTTTATTCTTCCTGTATTTTCCTCACTGAAAACACATACAGAGCAGTGATTCAGCCTCTCTGCCCACTTCTTTATTCCCCAGTTAAAAATTCAGCAAATTCTACTTTAGTGGACCCATATTCATCTTAGCCAAACATTTTTGTTTTTATGTATCTGCAGAAGCTTTTATAATCCTTTATTTTGGCATTTATATTCTATTCTTCATATCCTTATCAGTTTCTTAATTTTTGAATTTCCATAATTTTTACATGTCATTTTTCTTTGCTTCTAAAGTACAATTGTGTGAAGAAAGATATGATTGCTTTCATTTACTGGTGACCTCTTTCATCATCTGTATTTGTAATTTGATTTCTTTTTAGGAAAAGAATGAATGCTGTGAAGTTGCATGCACAATTCCCATGATCACCTCTCCTAAAGAGGAAGAACGACTAATTGAAACATGTGCAAAGGTCACAACATTTTTGTGTTTTTTTTTGTAATGGAAGATTTTTTTCTTAGATTTGCCACTAATATTCCATATCACTTAATAAAAGCTAACTGCCTTCATTCTTTACCAACAGCCTGTTGTGAAGCTGCTACATAACAGAAGCAACAACAAATATTCCTATACTAGGTACGATAATTTGCATTGGGCTACACCTTGTTGATGTATGTAACCTTATCAGCTTTTGGAGACTTATTTTAAAAAAATTATTGCTTTGAATCAAAGCCATCTCACATACAGTACAATTTTCGAGATGCTTAATGAAAGGTTGGGCAAGATCATTGGGGAACAGGTGGAACCAGTGAGATTCTGTGTCAGGTGTAAGGTCTAATCTGCTCATCGCGAACTACATTGTTTGAAAAGATTAAGTTCTAATAATTTAGAAAGGGAGCATAACAGAAGGCAGTTACCTCACAGTTTCTCTAGTACCTGACTTTCCAATGACTACCAGTCAGCTTCACCAATCAGTTTAAGCCACATAACAATGAGTTTTGGTGTTTGGTTCCAGAGCTAAATATTTGGTAATTGTCCTCCAGTGTGCACACAAATATTAGAAAAAGAGTGAACTTAAAATTTGACTTGATAAAAGACACTATACACTATTGCAAAGAACTGCACAATAGGCGTGGTCTTTTCCATATCCCGTTTCTTTTGTTTGAAAGAAGTGCAAGTTGGATGAAATAAGTTATTGCCTTTGGTTGCTGGATGTTCAGGTGATGGTCTGCAGGCCACATGAAACCTGTAGCCCCTGATAGTTTATTTTTTGTTTGAATCTTATGGGCTTGTGGGTTGGAGATGGAATGTTCTTAATGCTGTTGGCTTATTGGTCAATAAATCCTAAATCAGATCAGATCTGTTTATATTCACAGCTTGAGATGTATCCAAGCTCATTGAAATTTGATTGAAACTTTGTATGAGTACCAAGGGACTCTATGGAATGCCTCTGTGCAACTCTCAAAAATATAAATCCTGCAAAGTTCATGTTGTGTTCAAACGTGTCCAGTATACCACTGCACTTTGAAAAGTATCTAAGCCCAAATGCACAAATGTTGAGGTAAATTCACCACATCCACGATCATAATTTGTGTGTTTTCTTCATTCCCTATTTCGAACTAAGCCAAATTTCAAAACTTAAACTGATTCATAAGAGATGAGGTTTAGCATTATATATGAACCACCTGCTAAAATAGACTCACTTGGGTTATCGTAAATTAATGAATGTACAGTACTGTCAAATCAAGCCTTTGAAGATCTTGAAAAGCCTGTTATAACAAAATGCTTCACACAACTGTATGTGTTCCTGCACTTTTGCTAGTGAATGCTGTTTAATCTAAGTCATTCTGTATCCCAGCAATTCTGATGACAATTTGTTGAAGAACATTGAGCTGTTCGACAAGTTATCCCTGCGATTTAATGGAAGAGTGCTTTTTATGAAGGATGTCTTGGGAGATGAGATTTGCTGCTGGTCATTTTATGGGCAGGGACGCAAACTTGCAGAGGTTTGCTGTACTTCCATCGTGTATGCAACAGAAAAGAAGCAAACCAAGGTACGTGAAAGGTGACCACCATTTTTTTAAAAAACTGATATAAGAGTCAAATTCCTTTAGTAATACTTGATTTTTTTTTGTGCCTGGTCTCCTGATATAAAGTTATTTAAACTATGTCCAGTGGTACTCTGAAATGCCATCAGAATTTGGCAAGTCCTTTCTTTTGTACAGGATGGAGATCAAAGGAAGACTTTAAATTGGCATTCAGCTGTAATCTCAGAAGAAGGAAGGAGTAAGAAAAGAGAATAGCAACATAATTATCCTGGGGACATTCTTGGACACATTCAAAGCTAGCAGACAGCATTTATAAAGCTTGGCGACAACGTTTCAGTCATCATCTTTGTCTTGGGCTTGGCAGATTATATAGATACATTCATAGGATCTAGGGTATTTCAAAGCAGTCAAACATTGTCCCATTGTCCCTTCACCTCTGAGACTTGGATTCAACTCCATTTCAAGAAACTAAGGTTGAATGCATTCCTTGTACTGAATTTCCTGAAAAATATTAATTTGAAATGTTTCACCTTGTTAATTATAAGCATGAAAGGAAAATTACATGTTGACAATATGCCCGATTCACCACATGGCAACATTGCAATTCTAATTGTTTATATTTTCTTCTAATTATATAGGTTGAATTTCCAGAAGCGCGAATTTATGAAGAGACATTAAATGTCTTGCTTTATGAAACTCCACGTGTACCTGATAACTTGTTGTTGGAAGCCACTAGTCGAACCTCTGGTCAGGGATCACACAGTGAAGATGAAGAGGCATTGGAAGTTAGAGATCGTGTGCGTCGAATTCATGTGAAAAGATACAGCTCCTATGATGACAGACCTCTTGGACACCAGGCTACCTATAGAGATTAACATTGTAATCAGATGGATAGTGTGAACAGTATTTACATTTTAAAACAATTTTTATCTACTAATGATCATCAGATGGGTTATCATGGAACATGAAGGCAACTGACTGACTAGAAAAAAAAACCTGCGCTTTCAAGGTTAATTTTCTTTCATTTGTTATAATGTTGATTTTTGTTTGTTTTAAAAAAAAGCCTTTGAGCTGAAATGCTTGTCAAAAGTTGTGAATTAATTGGCCTTAACTCCATTATAGGTTGTCTTTCTATTGATCTTAAAGTAGTTTCAAAAATCTGAAACCTCAATTTGATGGAACTCTGGCTTACCTCTAGCAATGGAGGTGAAGTTTGATGCCAGTGCCATTGCATACTCCACAGAGGGAGAAAACAATCACAATGAGAATTTTCCTCACATGATTGCTATATGCCTTTTGCTTCAGACCATAAAGGCCTGGGATTGAGTGCACCTCTCCCCTTTTTTATCACTGTTTTTGGCTTTGGACATTAAGAGGATTCATCCTCAAACATCAGACGAGTACATTTGAGTCAAAACCTGTCTGCTAATTTAATATGCGTTTTGCTCCTATTTCTGTTCAATATGGATCAAGATGCTACAGTGCAATTACTTTCTGAACCATTGAGTGTGCCTTAGTTTACAACTCTTAAATTCATCATTCATTCGTTTTTTTTCATTCATTCATTTTTACATTCAATGTTTTAGGAGTGCAGGAGGAGAAAACCATTTTAGTTACCATTCTTCTCCAAAAATAATCCTTCCACACCAACTATGTCAGCACCTTTATGCTAACATAGCATTTGTAAAATGGTGCATTGCATAGTGTTTTGGAGGTGAGGTCTAGTCACAATCTGTCTGAAATCCTCGTGTTTAATACCTTCATTTCAAAGTCTTAATGAACTATGATTCTCAACTCTTTAATATGTGATGTTTGTTTTTTATTTGTGTTATGGTGAAATATATTTTACATGATGTGTTTTTAATGGAACCTCCAAGGAAAATTTTTTAATAAGTAGCATTGGCAGTCTGGGAAGATTTCTTATCATTTTAAAATAATGGAATTGGATTTGCATCTGAAAATTATGTTAACTGGACCAAAATGTTAAGTTTCTATTTTTGTATGTGTACACTGCCCATTGCTTGTCTTTGTGTGAACTTGAGAATGGTATATTTGATACTACAGTGCGCTGTTTGCATCAGATAAAGTCAGTTTCAGCCAACATACCATTATGTAATGTTTGTGAAACTAACTGAACATAATTCATCAATTCATATATGACTAATGTGAGTAATTCAAGTTAGACTTTCAATCGCAGAAATTTTATGGGCTTGTGACTTAGCCAAGATACAAGTCAGGATTAGACTGTTTTCGGATTGTGGTGAGATTATTTGCTTAATTCTTCCTTTTTCACTTGCCCCTGCCCTGAATTTTACCAGTTGCTGGCTGACTATAGAGTGGATTTGACAACAACTGAAGCTGTGATTAAGAATCAAGTCTGCACTCTTAAGTCTGGGGTTGAGCTCCTTTTGCCTTCATCTAAACAAAATAACTTCCTTTCAGTGTGGCTTTCTGCTTCACTAGGGAATGTTTCTAGGATGCACTTTCTTTCATTATAATACTTTATCATGTTTTGCAATTTATGTCAGAAGAAAACAGCTTAGAACTTTAATCCCAACCATCTTGAGGATGACCATACACAGTGAGGGCCATTGGCAGGCCTACAGTAAACTAATTCACTGCCCTCATTAGGATGGTACTGCTGAATGTGAGTGCTAGTAATGGCCCTTCTCTGAGAGAGCAAGAAAACATAGGAGTTGAACATGAGTAATAGTCAACAACAGCCTGCAAAGGGTGATTGGAACATTCTTGCTCCAGAAGGCATGTTTTGTTTTAAAGTTGACATGCTACAGGGTCACAACCTCCAGTCACGCTTTTTAAGGGTTGATGGCATACTTGTTGAGGCCCTGAAATGTTTTTAGCCATGAACCTGTGGGTTTAACATCAGAGGCATATACATACCCTAAACGTATACTGACCAGTCCTAACTAGAGTGTGTGATGCAATTTTAGTAGAGGAAGAGCATATGCTTATCACCTGCAATTTTCAAACATTAGGTACACATTTTACACCTACTGAATTTCTAGGCTAGTGCCAAATACTATGTCATCTCAGTACTGTTTAAATGGCTGTACGGGCTTTACTGCCAGTCATCATATCTGACCGATAGTATTAACTAAACTCTGTGCATCACTGTTGATGAGTGACTATCTCCAAAGCTGTTTGTATTTCACTTCTTCAGTCAAAATTGTGAGATAAGGGATAAACAAATCATCTGAAAGATGTAAAAATTGATGCCAAAGTACCTGCTAAATTGCTTGACCACCAACCTTTGACCCCCCCCCCCCCCCCCCCAAATATAAATAAATTTGAGTGCATATCCAAGATGGGGAGTTTCGATTGTGTACAATCACAAGATATAAGTAATTTCTTTAGAAAGGATAGTTTTTGTTTGCTTCAATGATAAATGGTCTGGCATTATCACTTTTATTATAAATTGGTTTCAAAGTTTACATTTTGGTTTCCTAAGCAACATGTAGATAGCTGTCACAATCCAATAAACAAATCTGGATTATCACTACATGTAACTGATCTCTAACTTCTGCAATTCATTGGTCCTGTAGATGAAATATCCCAGTATTTCATAGTTGCATCTCAAGAAGGTTTACATGCTAACCTAAATACCAGTTTTGCAGTATTTTAATTAATGAACTATATCAATGATTGACACGCAGGATAAGAGAAGCAGTTGAGGAAAAGGGAACTTTTTAGAGTCAATATTGATTCTTGTCTTATAATTTGAATGCAAATATATTGATGTCTACTTACATTTCAGTCCTGTGTGAGTTTCCAAGTCTCTTTTTTTAATGAGCTAATTTGCAAAATCTTCAAAGGCACAAATATTGCAGTGATTGAGGTGCTGCTTGCGTCTGTGAATATTGTAACATCAAATATTGCAATTAAGCTGTGAAATGGTTGTTTAAATTGTGGTTGCTGAAAGGCTTACAGTGAGCCCAGTTGATTAACTAACACTGGAATACTCACCCATGAAACCACTGTGTAAATAAAACTGCTCAGAATTTTTGACGCTGTGATGGATTTTTTTTCCCCACAAAGTTGCTGTATCGCATGTATTTAAAACAACCTGTAGGAACACTATTTGTAACGAATAACTTTCTGGAAGGGTACTTCTACCTCTAGACCAGAGTGTTGCTCCTTTTTAAATATTGTACTAAAAAATTAAATATTTACTAACATCAATAAAATGTTGTGTTGCTTGAGTGAAGTCTGTCTTTTAAATACAATTGTGATTCTAATCTGTACCTTTTGTAAACATTTCAGTATTTCAACAGATCAAGTTATCAGCTTAATTCTGGATTAGGCATAATAAAGATAGCAAGATCATTTTTCAGCTTGAAGAATATAAATAATGTGCATGTAAATTCAACCATGATGGTGACTGTAAATGCTATCTAATGTCAAAAACTAATCATTTAGGTTGCAGACCATTAGAAGATTCTTCAATTTTGTTTCAAAATGTTACTTACAACTTCAGCTGAGCACTGTCTACCAACATGAAAATTGTTGAAATTTTATCATTGGCATTGAATCCCTGTAATGTGGAAACAGGATGTAGGTTTGCTCGCTGAGCAAGATTTGTATTTCAGATGTTTCATCAACATACTAGGTGACATCATCAGTGAGGCAAAAGTGAGGACTGCAGATGCTGAAAACCAGAGTCTAGACTAGAGTGGTGCTGGAAAAGCACAGCAGGTCAGGCAGCATCAGAGGAGCAGGAAAATCGGCATTTCAGGCAAAAGCCCTTAATCAGGAATCAGGTTTTTGCCCGAAATCCATCACAGTGTCAAAATTTCTGAGCAGTTTTATTTATCAGTGGTTTCTTCGGTTTTCCTGCTCCTCGGATGCTGCCTGACCTGCTGTGTTTTTCCAGCAGCACTCTAATCTAGGCCCCAACATCATCAGTGAGCCTCTGGATGAAGCACTGGTGGCATGGCCCGCTTTCTATTTGTGTTTAGGTTCCTTAGGTTGGTGACATCATTTACTGTTATTTTTCTCGGGGGAGGGGTAGTAAATTCGATCCAAGTCAACGTGTTTGTCGATAGAGTTCCGGTTGGAATGCCATGCTTCTAGGAATTCTCGTGCATGTCTCTGTTTGGCTTGTCCTAGGATGGATGTGTTGTACCAGTTGAAGTGGTGTCCTTCCTCATTTGTATGTAAGGATACTAGTGAGAGTGGGTCATGTCTTTTTGTGGCTAGTTGATGATAGTATCCTTACATACAGATGAGGAAGGACACCATTTCGACTGGGACAACACACCTATCCTAGGACAAGCCAGAGACACGTACGATAATTCCTAGAAGCATGGCATTCCAAACCGAACTCTATTGACAAACACATTAACTTGGATCCCATTTACTACCCCCTAAGAAAAATGACATCACCCACCCAAGGAAACCTAAACACAAAAGAAGGTGGGCCATGCCACCAGTGCTTCATCAGGAGGCTCACTGATGATGTTACCTAGTATTGTGACGAAAGGTCTGAAAATGAACTTTCCAGCTCAGTGAGCAAACCTACATCCCGAACCTCAACCTGAGCTAAAAATCTTCTCAAAACTCACTAGTGTGGAAACAGGCCCTTCAACCCAACAAGTCCACACAGACCCTCTGAAGAATAACCCACCTCCACTCTTCTATATTTATCCCTGCCTAATGCAGCTAACCTAAACATCCCTGAACACTATGGGCAATTTAGCACGGCCAATTCATCTAACCTGCACATCTTTGCAGTGTGGGAGGAAACCAGTGCACCCAGAGGGGACCCACGCTTACACAGGGAGAATGTGT